>NW_027326858.1:0-600000 GCF_047675955.1 Chlorocebus sabaeus
CTTCCGTTCAAAACTGGAAAGAAGCTTTCTGAGAAACTTCTCTGTGTTCTGTTAACTTATCTCACAGAGTTACATCTTTCCCTTCAAGAAGCCTTTAGCTAAGGCTGTTCTTGTGGTATTCGCAAAGGGATATTTGGTAGCACATAGAGGGCTACGGTGAAAAAGGAAATAACTTCCGTTCAAAACAGGAAAGAAGATTTCTGAGAAACTGCTCTGTGTTCTGTTAATTCATCTCACAGAGTTACATCTTTCCCTTCAAGAAGCCTTTCGCTAAGGCTGTTCTTGTGGAATTGGCAAAGGGATATTTGGTAGCCCATAGAGGGCTATGGTGAAAAAGGAAATATCTTCCGTTCAAAACTGGAAAGAAGCTTTCTGAGAAACTGCTCTGTGTTCTGTTAATTCATCTCACAGAGTTACATCTTTCCCTTCAAGAAGCCTTTCGCTGAGGCTGTTCTTGTGGAATTGGCAAAGGGATATTTGGAAGCCCATAGAGGGCTATGGTGAAAAAGGAAATATCTTCCGTTCAAAACTGGAAAGAAGCTTTCTGCGAAAAGCTCTGTGTCATGTTAATTCATCTCACAGTGTTACATCTTTCCCTTCAAGAAGCCTTTCGCTAAGGCTGTTCTTGTGGAATTGGCAAAGGGATATTTGGAAGCCCATAGAGGGCTACGGTGAAAAAGGAAATATCTTCCGCTCAAAAGTGGAAAGAAGCTTTCTGAGAAACTGCTCTGTGTTCTGTTAATTTACCTCACAGAGTTACATCTTTTCCTTCATGAAGCCTTTCGCTAAGGCTGTTCTTGTGGAATTGGCAAAGGGATATTTGGAAGCCCATAGAGGGATATTGTGAGAAAGGAAATATATTCCGTTCAAAACTGGAAAGAACCTTTCTGAGAAACTGCTCTGTGTTCTGTTAATTCATCTCACAGAGTTACATCTTTCCCTTAAAGAAGCCTTTCGCTAAGGCTGTTCTTGTGGAATTGGCAAAGGGATATTTGGAAGCCCATAGAGGGCTATGGTGAAAAAGGAATTATCTTCCGTTCAAAACTGGAAAGAAGCTTTCTGAGAAACTGCTCTGTGTTCTGTTAATTCATCTCACAGAGATACATCTTTCCCTTCAAGAAGCCTATCGCTAAGGCTGTTCTGGTGGAATTGGCAAAGGGATATTTGGAAGCCCATAGAGGGCGATGGTGAGAAAGGAAATATCTTCCGTTCAAAACTGGAAAGAAGCTTTCTGAGAAACTGCTCTGTGTTCTGTTAATTCATCTCACAGAGTTACATCTTTCCCTTAAAGAAGCCTTTCGCTAAGGCTGTTCTTGTGGAATTGGCAAAGGGATATTTGGAAGCCCATAGAGGGCTATGGTGAAAAAAGAAATATCTTCCGTTCAAAAACGGAAAGAAGCTTTCTGAGAAACTGCTCTGTGTTCTGTTAATTCATCTCACAAGCTACATGTTTCCCTTCAACAATCCTTTCGCTAAGGCTGTTCTTGTGGAATTGGCAAAGGGATATTTGGAAGCCCATAGAGGGCTATGGTGAAAAAGGAAATATCTTCCGTTCAAAACTGGAAAGAAGCTTTCTGAGAAACTGCTCTGTGTTCTGTTAATTCATCTTACAGAGTTACATCTTTCCCTTCAAGAAGCCTTTCGCTAAGGCTGTTCTTGTGGAATTGGCAAAGGGATATTTGGAAGCCCATACAGGGCTATGGTGAAAAAGGAAATATCTTCCGTTCTAAACTGGAAAGAAGCTTTTTGAGAAACTGCTCTGTGTTCTGTTAATTCATCTCAGAGAGTTACATTTTTTCCTTCAAGAAGCCTTTCGCTGAGGCTGTTCTTGTGGAATTGGCAAAGGGATATTTGGAAGCCCATAGAGGGCTTTGGTGAAAAAGGGAATATCTTCCGTTCAAAACTGGAAAGAAGCTTTCTGAGAAACTGCTCTGTGTTCTGTCAATTCATCTCACAGGGTTACATCTTTCCCTTCAAGAAGCCTTTCGCTAAGGCTGTTCTTGTGGGATTGGCAAAGGGATATTTGGAAGCCCATAGAGGGCTCTGGTGAAAAAGGAAATATCTTCCTTTCAAAACTGGAAAGAAGCTTTCTGAGAAACTGCTCTGTGTTCTGTTAATTCATCTCACGGAGTTACATCTTTCCCTTCAAGAAGCCTTTCGCTAAGGCTGTTCTTGTGGAATTGGCAAAGGGATATTTGGAAGCCCATAGAGGGCTATGGTGAAAAAGGAAATATCTTCCGTTCAGAACTGGAAAGAAGCTTTCTGAGAAACTGCTCTGTGTTCTGTTAATTGATCTCAGAGAGTTACATCTTTCCCTTCAAGAAGGCTTTCGCTAGGGCTGTTCTTTTGGAATTGCAAAGGGATATGTGGAAACCCATAGAGGGCTACGTTGAAAATGGAAATATTTCCGTTCAAAACTGGAAAGAAGCTTTCTGAGAAACTGCTCTGTGTTCTGTTAATTCATCTCACAAAGTTACATCTTTCCCTTCAGGAAGCCTTTCGCTAAGGCGGTTCTTGTGGTATTGCAAAGGGATATTTGGAAGCCCATAGAGGGCTACGGTGAAAAAGGAAATATCTTCCGTTCTAAACTGGAAAGAAGCTTTTTGAGAAACTGCTCTGTGTTCTGTTAATTCATCTCACAGTGTTACATTTTTTCCTTCAAGAAGCCTTTCGCTGAGGCTGTTCTTGTGGAATTGGCAAAGGGATATTTGGAAACCCATAGAGGGCTATGGTGAAAAAGGAAATATCTTCCGTTCAAAACTGGAAAGAAGCTTTCTGAGAAACTGCTCTGTGTTCTGTTAATTCATCTCACATAGTTACATCTTTCCCTTCAAGAAGTCTTTCCCTAAGGCTGTTCTTGTGGAATTGGCAAAGGGATATTTGGAAGCCCATAGAGGGCTATGGTGAAAAAGGAAATATCTTCCGTTCAAAACTGGAAAGAAGCTTTCTGAGAAACTGCTCTGTGTTCTGTTAATTCATCTCACAGAGTTACATCTTTCTCTTTAAGAAGCCTTTCGCTAAGGCTGTTCTTGTGGAATTGGCAAAGGGATATTTGGAAGCCCATAGAGGGCTATGGTGAAAAAGGAAATATGTTCCGTTCAAACTGGAAATAAGCTTTCTGAAAAACTGCTCTGTGTTCTGTTAATTCATCTCACAGAGTTACATCGTTCCCTTCAAGAAGCCTTTCGCTAAGGCTGTTCCTGTGGAATTGGCAAAGGGATATTTGGAAGCCCATAGATGGCTATGGTGAAAAAAGAAATATCTTCCGTTCAAAACCGGAAAGAAGCTTTCGGAGAAACTGTTCTGTGTTCTGTTAATTCATCTCACAGAGCTACATCTTTCCCTTCAAGAAGCCTTTCGCTAAGGATGTTCTTGTGGAATTGGCAAAGGGATATTTGGAAGCCCTTAGAGGGCTATGGTGAAAAAGGAAATATCTTCCGTTCAAAACTGGAAAGAAGCTTTCTGATAAACTGCTCTGTGTTCTGTTAATTCGTCTCACAGAGTTACATCTTTCCCTTCAAGAAGCCTTTCGCTAAGGCTGTTCTTGTGGAAATGGCAAAGGGATATTTGGAAGCCCATAGAGGGCTATGGTGAAAAAGGAAATATCTTCCGTTCAAAACTCGAAAGAAGCTTTCTGACAAACTGCTCTGTGTTCCGTTAATTCATCTCACAGAGTTACATCTTTCCCTTCAAGGAGCCTTTCGCTAAGGCTGTTCTTGTGGAATTGGCAAAGGGATATTTGGAAACCCATAGAGGGCTATGGTGAAAAAGGAAATATCTTCCGTTCAAAACTGGAAAGAAGCTTTCTGAGAAACTGCTCTGTGTTCTGTTAGTTCATCTCACAGAGTTACATCTTTCCCTTCAAGAAACCTTTCGCTAAGGCTGTTCTTGTGGAATTGGCAAAGGGATATTTGGAAGCCCATAGAGGGCTATGGTGAGAAAGGAAATAACTTCCGTTCAAAACTGGAAAGAAGCTTTCTGAGAATCTGCTCTGTGTTCTGTTAATTCATCTCACAGAGTTACATCTTTCCCTTCAAGAAGCCTTTCGCTGAGGCTGTTCTTGTGGAATTGACAAAGGGATATTTGGAAGCCCATAGAGGGCTATGGTGAAAAAGGATATATGTTCCGTTCAAACTGTAAAGAAGCTTTCTGAGAAACTGCTCTGTGTTCTGTTAATTCACCTCACAGAGTTACATCTTTCCCTTCAAGAAGCCTTTCGCTAAGGCTGTTCTTGTGGAATTGGCAAAGGGATATTTGGAAGCCCTTAGATGGCTATGGTGAAAAAAGAAATATCTTCCGTTCAAAACCGGAAAGAAGCTTTCGGAGAAACTGTTCTGTGATCTGTTAATTCATCTCACAGAGCTACATCTTTCCCTTCAAGAAGCCTTTCGCTAAGGCTTTTCTTGTGGAATTGGCAAAGGGATATTGGGAAGCCCCTAGAGGGCTATGGTGAAAAAGGAAATATCTTCCGTTCAAAACTGGAAAGAAGCTTTCTGCGGAAAGCTCTGTGTCCTGTTAATTCATCTCACAGAGTTACATCTTTCCCTTCAAGAAGCCTTTCGCTAAGGCTGTTCTTGTGGAATTGGCAAAGGGATATTTGGAATCCCTTAGAGGGCTATGGTGAGAAAGGAAATATATTCCGTTCAAAACTGGAAAGAACCTTTCTGAGAAACGGCTCTGTGTTCTGTTAATTCATCTCACAGGGTTACATCTTTCCCTTCAAGAAGCCTTTCGCTAAGGCTGTTCTTGTGGAATTGGCAAAGGGATATTTGGAAGCCCATAGAGGGCTACGGTGAAAAGAGAAATATCTTCCGTTCAAAACCGGAAAGAAGCTTCTGAGAAACTGCTCTGTGTTCTGTTAATTCATCTCACAGAGCTACATGTTTCCCTTCAACAAGCCTTTCGCTAAGGCTGTTCTTGTGGAAATGGCAAAGGGATATTTGGAAGCCCATAGATGGCTATGGTGAAAAAAGAAATATCTTCCGTTCAAAACCGAAAAGAAGCTTTCGGAGAAACTGTTCTGTGATCTGTTAATTCATCTCACAGAGCTACATCTTTCCCTTCAAGAAGCCTTTCGCTAAGGCTGTTCTTGTGGAATTGGCAAAGGGATATTTGGAAGCCCATAGAGGGCTATGGTGAAAAAGGAAATATCTTCCATTCAAAACTGGAAAGAAGCTTTCTGAGAAACTGCTCTGTGTTCTGTTAATTCATCTCACAGACTTACATCTTTCCCTTCAGAGAGCCTTTCGGTAAGTATGTTTTTTTGGAATTGGCACAGGGATATTTGGAAGCCCATAGAGGGCTATGGTGAAAAAGGAAATATCTTCCGTTCTAAACTGGAAAGAAGCTTTCTGAGAAACTGCTCTGTGTTCTGTTAATTCATCTCACATAGTTACATCTTTCCCTTCAAGAAGCCTTTCGCTAAGGCTGTTCTTGTGGAATTGGCAAAGGGATATTTGGAATCCCATAGAGGGCTATGGTGAAAAAGGAAATAACTTCCGTTCAAAACTGGAAAGAAGCTTTCTGCGAAAATGCTCTGTGTCCTGTTAATTCATCTCACAGTGTTACATCTTTCCCTTCAAGAAGCCTTTCGCTAAGCCTGTTCTTGTGGAATTGGCAAAGGGATATTTGGAAGCCCATAGAGGGCTATGGTGAAAAAGGAAATATCTTCCGTTCAAAACTGGAAAGAAGCTTTCTGAGAAACTGCTCTGTGTTCTGTTAATTCATCTCACATAGTTACATCTTTCCCTTCAAGAAGTCTTTCCCTAAGGCTGTTCTTGTGGAATTGGCAAAGGGATATTTGGAAGCCCATAGAGGGCTATGGTGAAAAAGGAAATATCTTCCGTTCAAAACTGGAAAGAAGCTTTCTGAGAAACTGCTCTGTGTTCTGTTAACTTATCTCACAGAGTTACATCTTTCCCTTCAAGAAGCCTTTAGCTAAGGCTGTTCTTGTGGTATTCGCAAAGGGATATTTGGTAGCACATAGAGGGCTACGGTGAAAAAGGAAATAACTTCCGTTCAAAACAGGAAAGAAGATTTCTGAGAAACTGCTCTGTGTTCTGTTAATTCATCTCACAGAGTTACATCTTTCCCTTCAAGAAGCCTTTCGCTAAGGCTGTTCTTGTGGAATTGGCAAAGGGATATTTGGTAGCCCATAGAGGGCTATGGTGAAAAAGGAAATATCTTCCGTTCAAAACTGGAAAGAAGCTTTCTGAGAAACTGCTCTGTGTTCTGTTAATTCATCTCACAGAGTTACATCTTTCCCTTCAAGAAGCCTTTCGCTGAGGCTGTTCTTGTGGAATTGGCAAAGGGATATTTGGAAGCCCATAGAGGGCTATGGTGAAAAAGGAAATATCTTCCGTTCAAAACTGGAAAGAAGCTTTCTGAGAAACTGCTCTGTGTTCTGTTAACTCGTCTCACGGAGTTATATCTTTCCCTTCAAGAAGCCTTTCGCTAAGGCTGTTCTTGTGGAATTGGCAAAGGGATATTTGGAAGCCCATAGAGGGCTATGGTGAAAAAGGAATTACCTTCCGTTCAAAACTGGAAAGAAGCTTTCTGAGAAACTGCTCTGTGTTCTGTTAATTCATCTCACAGAGTTACATCTTTCTCTTCAAGAAGCCTTTCGCTAAGGCTGTTCTTGTGGAATTGGCAAAGGGATATTTGGAAGCCCATAGAGGGCTATGGTGAAAAAGGAAATATGTTCCGTTCAAACTGGAAATAAGCTTTCTGAAAAACTGCTCTGTGTTCTGTTAATTCATCTCACAGAGTTACATCGTTCCCTTCAAGAAGCCTTTCGCTAAGGCTGTTCCTGTGGAATTGGCAAAGGGATATTTGGAAGCCCATAGATGGCTATGGTGAAAAAAGAAATATCTTCCGTTCAAAACCGGAAAGAAGCTTTCGGAGAAACTGTTCTGTGTTCTGTTAATTCATCTCACAGAGCTACATCTTTCCCTTCAAGAAGCCTTTCGCTAAGGATGTTCTTGTGGAATTGGCAAAGGGATATTTGGAAGCCCTTAGAGGGCTATGGTGAAAAAGGAAATATCTTCCGTTCAAAACTGGAAAGAAGCTTTCTGATAAACTGCTCTGTGTTCTGTTAATTCGTCTCACAGAGTTACATCTTTCCCTTCAAGAAGCCTTTCGCTAAGGCTGTTCTTGTGGAAATGGCAAAGGGATATTTGGAAGCCCATAGAGGGCTATGGTGAAAAAGGAAATATCTTCCGTTCAAAACTGGAAAGAAGCTTTCTGACAAACTGCTCTGTGTTCCGTTAATTCATCTCACAGAGTTACATCTTTCCCTTCAAGAAGCCTTTCGCTAAGGCTGTTCTTGTGGAATTGGCAAAGGGATATTTGGAAACCCATGGAGGGCTATGGTGAAAAAGGAAATATCTTCCGTTCAAAACTGGAAAGAAGCTTTCTGAGAAACTGCTCTGTGTTCTGTTAATTCATCTCACAGAGTTACATCTTTCCCTTCAAGAAACCTTTCGCTAAGGCTGTTCTTGTGGAATTGGCAAAGGGATATTTGGAAGCCCATAGAGGGCTATGGTGAGAAAGGAAATAACTTCCGTTCAAAACTGGAAAGAAGCTTTCGGAGAATCTGCTCTGTGTTCTGTTAATTCATCTCACAGAGTTACATCTTTCCCTTCAAGAAGCCTTTCGCTGAGGCTGTTCTTGTGGAATTGGCAAAGGGATATTTGGAAGCCCATAGAGGGCTATGGTGAAAAAGGATATATGTTCCGTTCAAACTGGAAAGAAGCTTTCTGAGAAACTGCTCTGTGTTCTGTTAATTCACCTCACAGAGTTACATCTTTCCCTTCAAGAAGCCTTTCGCTAAGGCTGTTCTTGTGGAATTGGCAAAGGGATATTTGGAAGCCCTTAGATGGCTATGGTGAAAAAAGAAATATCTTCCGTTCAAAACCGGAAAGAAGCTTTCGGAGAAACTGTTCTGTGATCTGTTAATTCATCTCACAGAGCTACATCTTTCCCTTCAAGAAGCCTTTCGCTAAGGCTGTTCTTGTGGAATTGGCAAAGGGATATTGGGAAGCCCATAGAGGGCTATGGTGAAAAAGGAAATATCTTCCGTTCAAAACTGGAAAGAAGCTTTCTGCGAAAAGCTCTGTGTCCTGTTAATTCATCTCACAGAGTTACATCTTTCCCTTCAAGAAGCCTTTCGCTAAGGCTGTTCTTGTGGAATTGGCAAAGGGATATTTGGAATCCCTTAGAGGGCTATGGTGAGAAAGGAAATATATTCCGTTCAAAACTGGAAAGAACCTTTCTGAGAAACGGCTCTGTGTTCTGTTAATTCATCTCACAGGGTTACATCTTTCCCTTCAAGAAGCCTTTCGCTAAGGCTGTTCTTGTGGAATTGGCAAAGGGATATTTGGAAGCCCATAGAGGGCTACGGTGAAAAGAGAAATATCTTCCGTTCAAAACCGGAAAGAAGCTTTCTGAGAAACTGCTCTGTGTTCTGTTAATTCATCTCACAGAGCTACATGTTTCCCTTCAACAAGCCTTTCGCTAAGGCTGTTCTTGTGGAAATGGCAAAGGGATATTTGGAAGCCCATAGATGGCTATGGTGAAAAAAGAAATATCTTCCGTTGAAAACCGAAAAGAAGCTTTCGGAGAAACTGTTCTGTGATCTGTTAATTCATCTCACAGAGCTACATCTTTCCCTTCAAGAAGCCTTTCGCTAAGGCTGTTCTTGTGGAATTGGCAAAGGGATATTTGGAAGCCCATAGAGGGCTATGGTGAAAAAGGAAATATCTTCCGTTCAAAACTGGAAAGAAGCTTTCTGAGAAACTGCTCTGTGTTCTGTTAATTCATCTCACAGACTTACATCTTTCCCTTCAGAGATCCTTTCGGTAAGTATGTTTTTTTGGAATTGGCAAAGGGATATTTGGAAGCCCATAGAGGGCTATGGTGAAAAAGGAAATATCTTCCGTTCTAAACTGGAAAGAAGCTTTCTGAGAAACTGCTCTGTGTTCTGTTAATTCATCTCACATAGTTACATCTTTCCCTTCAAGAAGCCTTTCGCTAAGGCTGTTCTTGTGGAATTGGCAAAGGGATATTTGGAATCCCATAGGGGGCTATGGTGAAAAAGGAAATATCTTCCGTTCAAAACTGGAAAGAAGCTTTCTGCGAAAATGCTCTGTGTCCTGTTAATTCATCTCACAGTGTTACATCTTTCCCTTCAAGAAGCCTTTCGCTAAGCCTGTTCTTGTGGAATTGGCAAAGGGATATTTCGAAGCCCATAGAGGGCTATGGTGAGAAAGGAAATATCTTCCGTTCAAAACCGGAAAGAAGCTTTCTGAGAAACTGCTCTGTGTTCTTTTAATTCATCTCACAGAGTTACATCTTTCCCTTCAGGAAGCCTTTCGCTAAGGCTGTTCTTGTGGAATTGGCAAAGGGATATTTGGAAGCCCATAGAGGGCTATGGTGAAAAAGGAAATATCTTCCGTTCAAAACAGGAAAAAAGCTTTCTGAGAAACTGCTCTGTGTTCTGTTAATTCATCTCACAGAGTTACATCTTTCCCTTCAAGAAGCCTTTCGCTAAGGCTGTTCTTGTGTAATTGGCAAAGGGATATTTGGAAGCCCATAGAGGGCTATGGTGAAAAAGGAAATATCTTCCGTTCAAAACTGGAAAGAAGCTTTCTGAGAAACTGCTCTGTGTTCTGTTAATTCATCTCACAGACTTACATCTTTCCCTTCAGGAAGCCTTTCGGTAAGGCTGTTCTGGTGGAATTGGCAAAGGGATATTTGGAAGCCCATAGAGGGCTATGGTGAAAAAGGAAATATCTTCCGTTCTAAACTGGAAAGAAGCTTTCTGAGAAACTGCTCTGTGTTCTGTTAATTCATCTCACAGAGTTACATCTTTCCCTTAAAGAAGCCTTTCGCTGAGGCTGTTCTTGTGGAATTGGCAAAGGGATATTTGGAAGCCCATAGAGGGCTATGTTGAAAAAGGAAATATCTTCCGTTCAAACTGGAAAGAAGCTTTCTGAGAAACTGCTCTGTGTTCTGTTAATTCATCTCACAGAGTTACATCTTTCCATTCAAGAAGCCTTTCGCTAAGGCTGTTCTTGTGGAATTGGCAAAGGGATATTTGGAAGCCCATACAGGGCTATGGTGAAAAAGGAAATATCTTCCGTTCTAAACTGGAAAGAAGCTTTCTGAGAAACTGCTCTGTGTTCTGTTAATTCATCTTACAGAGTTACATCTTTCCCTTCAAGAAGCCTTTCGCTAAGGCTGTTCTTGTGGAATTGGCAAAGGGATATTTGGAAGCCCATACAGGGCTATGGTGAAAAAGGAAATATCTTCCGTTCTAAACTGGAAAGAAGCTTTTTGAGAAACTGCTCTGTGTTCTGTTAATTCATCTCAGAGAGTTACATTTTTTCCTTCAAGAAGCCTTTCGCTGAGGCTGTTCTTGTGGAATTGGCAAAGGGATATTTGGAAGCCCATAGAGGGCTTTGGTGAAAAAGGGAATATCTTCCGTTCAAAACTGGAAAGAAGCTTTCTGAGAAACTGCTCTGTGTTCTGTCAATTCATCTCACAGGGTTACATCTTTCCCTTCAAGAAGCTTTTCGCTAAGGCTGTTCTTGTGGGATTGGCAAAGGGATATTTGGAAGCCCATAGAGGGCTCTGGTGAAAAAGGAAATATCTTCCTTTCAAAACTGGAAAGAAGCTTTCTGAGAAACTGCTCTGTGTTCTGTTAATTCATCTCACGGAGTTACATCTTTCCCTTCAAGAAGCCTTTCGCTAAGGCTGTTCTTGTGGAATTGGCAAAGGGATATTTGGAAGCCCATAGAGGGCTATGGTGAAAAAGGAAATATCTTCCGTTCAAAACTGGAAAGAAGCTTTCTGAGAAACTGCTCTGTGTTCTGTTAATTCATCTCACAGAGTTACATCTTTCCCTTAAAGAAGCCTTTCGCTAAGGCTGTTCTTGTGGAATTGGCAAAGAGATATTTGGAAGCCCTTAGAGGGCTATGGTGAAAAAGGAAATATCTTCCGTTCAGAACTGGAAAGAAGCTTTCTGAGAAACTGCTCTGTGTTCTGTTAATTGATCTCAGAGAGTTACATCTTTCCCTTCAAGAAGGCTTTCGCTAGGGCTGTTCTTTTGGAATTGCAAAGGGATATGTGGAAACCCATAGAGGGCTACGTTGAAAATGGAAATATTTCCGTTCAAAACTGGAAAGAAGCTTTCTGAGAAACTGCTCTGTGTTCTGTTAATTCATCTCACAGAGTTACATCTTTCCCTTCAGGAAGCCTTTCGCTAAGGCGGTTCTTGTGGTATTGCAAAGGGATATTTGGAAGCCCATAGAGGGCTACGGTGAAAAAGGAAATATCTTCCGTTCTAAACTGGAAAGAAGCTTTTTGAGAAACTGCTCTGTGTTCTGTTAATTCATCTCACAGTGTTACATTTTTTCCTTCAAGAAGCCTTTCGCTGAGGCTGTTCTTGTGGAATTGGCAAAGGGATATTTGGAAGCCCATAGAGGGCTATGGTGAAAAAGGAAATATGTTCCGTTCAAACTGGAAATAAGCTTTCTGAAAAACTGCTCTGTGTTCTGTTAATTCATCTCACAGAGTTACATCGTTTCCTTCAAGAAGCCTTTCGCTAAGGCTGTTCCTGTGGAATTGGCAAAGGGATATTTGGAAGCCCATAGAGGGCTATGGTGAAAAAGGAAATATGTTCCGTTCAAACTGGAAATAAGCTTTCTGAAAAACTGCTCTGTGTTCTGTTAATTCATCTCACAGAGTTACATCGTTCCCTTCAAGAAGCCTTTCGCTAAGGCTGTTCCTGTGGAATTGGCAAAGGGATATTTGGAAGCCCATAGATGGCTATGGTGAAAAAAGAAATATCTTCCGTTCAAAACCGGAAAGAAGCTTTCGGAGAAACTGTTCTGTGTTCTGTTAATTCATCTCACAGAGCTACATCTTTCCCTTCAAGAAGCCTTTCGCTAAGGATGTTCTTGTGGAATTGGCAAAGGGATATTTGGAAGCCCTTAGAGGGCTATGGTGAAAAAGGAAATATCTTCCGTTCAAAACTGGAAAGAAGCTTTCTGATAAACTGCTCTGTGTTCTGTTAATTCGTCTCACAGAGTTACATCTTTCCCTTCAAGAAGCCTTTCGCTAAGGCTGTTCTTGTGGAAATGGCAAAGGGATATTTGGAAGCCCATAGAGGGCTATGGTGAAAAAGGAAATATCTTCCGTTCAAAACTCTAAAGAAGCTTTCTGACAAACTGCTCTGTGTTCCGTTAATTCATCTCACAGAGTTACATCTTTCCCTTCAAGAAGCCTTTCGCTAAGGCTGTTCTTGTGGAATTGGCAAAGGGATATTTGGAAACCCATAGAGGGCTATGGTGAAAAAGGAAATATCTTCCGTTCAAAACTGGAAAGAAGCTTTCTGAGAAACTGCTCTGTGTTCTGTTAGTTCATCTCACAGAGTTACATCTTTCCCTTCAAGAAACCTTTCGCTAAGGCTGTTCTTGTGGAATTGGCAAAGGGATATTTGGAAGCCCATAGAGGGCTATGGTGAGAAAGGAAATAACTTCCGTTCAAAACTGGAAAGAAGCTTTCTGAGAATCTGCTCTGTGTTCTGTTAATTCATCTCACAGAGTTACATCTTTCCCTTCAAGAAGCCTTTCGCTGAGGCTGTTCTTGTGGAATTGACAAAGGGATATTTGGAAGCCCATAGGGGGCTATGGTGAAAAAGGATATATGTTCCGTTCAAACTGTAAAGAAGCTTTCTGAGAAACTGCTCTGTGTTCTGTTAATTCACCTCACAGAGTTACATCTTTCCCTTCAAGAAGCCTTTCGCTAAGGCTGTTCTTGTGGAATTGGCAAAGGGATATTTGGAAGCCCTTAGATGGCTATGGTGAAAAAAGAAATATCTTCCGTTCAAAACCGGAAAGAAGCTTTCGGAGAAACTGTTCTGTGATCTGTTAATTCATCTCACAGAGCTACATCTTTCCCTTCAAAAAGCCTTTCGCTAAGGCTTTTCTTGTGGAATTGGCAAAGGGATATTGGGAAGCCCATAGAGGGCTATGGTGAAAAAGGTAATATCTTCCGTTCAAAACTGGAAAGAAGCTTTCTGCGGAAAGCTCTGTGTCCTGTTAATTCATCTCACAGAGTTACATCTTTCCCTTCAAGAAGCCTTTCGCTAAGGCTGTTCTTGTGGAATTGGCAAAGGGATATTTGGAATCCCTTAGAGGGCTATGGTGAGAAAGGAAATATATTCCGTTCAAAACTGGAAAGAACCTTTCTGAGAAACGGCTCTGTGTTCTGTTAATTCATCTCACAGGGTTACATCTTTCCCTTCAAGAAGCCTTTCGCTAAGGCTGTTCTTGTGGAATTGGCAGAGGGATATTTGGAAGCCCATAGAGGGCTACGGTGAAAAGAGAAATATCTTCCGTTCAAAACCGGAAAGAAGCTTTCTGAGAAACTGCTCTGTGTTCTGTTAATTCATCTCACAGAGCTACATGTTTCCCTTCAACAAGCCTTTCGCTAAGGCTGTTCTTGTGGAAATGGCAAAGGGATATTTGGAAGCCCATAGATGGCTATGGTGAAAAAAGAAATATCTTCCGTTCAAAACCGAAAAGAAGCTTTCGGAGAAACTGTTCTGTGATCTGTTAATTCATCTCACAGAGCTACATCTTTCCCTTCAAGAAGCCTTTCACTAAGGCTGTTCTTGTGGAATTGGCAAAGGGATATTTGGAAGCCCATAGAGGGCTATGGTGAAAAAGGAAATATCTTCCGTTCAAAACTGGAAAGAAGCTTTCTGAGAAACTGCTCTGTGTTCTGTTAATTCATCTCACAGACTTACATCTTTCCCTTCAGAGAGCCTTTCGGTAAGTATGTTTTTTTGGAATTGGCACAGGGATATTTGGAAGCCCATAGAGGGCTATGGTGAAAAAGGAAATATCTTCCGTTCTAAACTGGAAAGAAGCTTTCTGAGAAACTGCTCTGTGTTCTGTTAATTCATCTCACATAGTTACATCTTTCCCTTCAAGAAGCCTTTCGCTAAGGCTGTTCTTGTGGAATTGGCAAAGGGATATTTGGAATCCCATAGAGGGCTATGGTGAAAAAGGAAATATCTTCCGTTCAAAACTGGAAAGAAGCTTTCTGCGAAAATGCTCTGTGTCCTGTTAATTCATCTCACAGTGTTACATCTTTCCCTTCAAGAAGCCTTTCGCTAAGCCTGTTCTTGTGGAATTGGCAAAGGGATATTTGGAAGCCCATAGAGGGCTATGGTAAAAAAGGAAATATCTTCCGTTCAAAACTGGAAAGAAGCTTTCTGAGAAACTGCTCTGTGTTCTGTTAATTCATCTCACATAGTTACATCTTTCCCTTCAAGAAGTCTTTCCCTAAGGCTGTTCTTGTGGAATTGGCAAAGGGATATTTGGAAGCCCTTAGAGGGCTATGGTGAAAAAGGAAATATCTTCCGTTCAAAACTGGAAAGAAGCTTTCTGAGAAACTGCTCTGTGTTCTGTTAACTTATCTCACAGAGTTACATCTTTCCCTTCAAGAAGCCTTTAGCTAAGGCTGTTCTTGTGGTATTCGCAAAGGGATATTTGGTAGCACATAGAGGGCTACGGTGAAAAAGGAAATAACTTCCGTTCAAAACAGGAAAGAAGATTTCTGAGAAACTGCTCTGTGTTCTGTTAATTCATCTCACAGAGTTACATCTTTCCCTTCAAGAAGCCTTTCGCTAAGGCTGTTCTTGTGGAATTGGCAAAGGGATATTTGGTAGCCCATAGAGGGCTATGGTGAAAAAGGAAATATCTTCCGTTCAAAACTGGAAAGAAGCTTTCTGAGAAACTGCTCTGTGTTCTGTTAATTCATCTCACAGAGTTACATCTTTCCCTTCAAGAAGCCTTTCGCTGAGGCTGTTCTTGTGGAATTGGCAAAGGGATATTTGGAAGCCCATAGAGGGCTATGGTGAAAAAGGAAATATCTTCCGTTCAAAACTGGAAAGAAGCTTTCTGAGAAACTGCTCTGTGTTCTGTTAACTCGTCTCACGGAGTTATATCTTTCCCTTCAAGAAGCCTTTCGCTAAGGCTGTTCTTGTGGAATTGGCAAAGGGATATTTGGAAGCCCATAGAGGGCTATGGTGAAAAAGGAATTACCTTCCGTTCAAAACTGGAAAGAAGCTTTCTGAGAAACTGCTCTGTGTTCTGTTAATTCATCTCACAGAGTTACATCTTTCTCTTCAAGAAGCCTTTCGCTAAGGCTGTTCTTGTGGAATTGGCAAAGGGATATTTGGAAGCCCATAGAGGGCTATGGTGAAAAAGGAAATATGTTCCGTTCAAACTGGAAATAAGCTTTCTGAAAAACTGCTCTGTGTTCTGTTAATTCATCTCACAGAGTTACATCGTTCCCTTCAAGAAGCCTTTCGCTAAGGCTGTTCCTGTGGAATTGGCAAAGGGATATTTGGAAGCCCATAGATGGCTATGGTGAAAAAAGAAATATCTTCCGTTCAAAACCGGAAAGAAGCTTTCGGAGAAACTGTTCTGTGTTCTGTTAATTCATCTCACAGAGCTACATCTTTCCCTTCAAGAAGCCTTTCGCTAAGGATGTTCTTGTGGAATTGGCAAAGGGATATTTGGAAGCCCTTAGAGGGCTATGGTGAAAAAGGAAATATCTTCCGTTCAAAACTGGAAAGAAGCTTTCTGATAAACTGCTCTGTGTTCTGTTAATTCGTCTCACAGAGTTACATCTTTCCCTTCAAGAAGCCTTTCGCTAAGGCTGTTCTTGTAGAAATGGCAAAGGGATATTTGGAAGCCCATAGAGGGCTATGGTGAAAAAGGAAATATCTTCCGTTCAAAACTGGAAAGAAGCTTTCTGACAAACTGCTCTGTGTTCCGTTAATTCATCTCACAGAGTTACATCTTTCCCTTCAAGAAGCCTTTCGCTAAGGCTGTTCTTGTGGAATTGGCAAAGGGATATTTGGAAACCCATGGAGGGCTATGGTGAAAAAGGAAATATCTTCCGTTCAAAACTGGAAAGAAGCTTTCTGAGAAACTGCTCTGTGTTCTGTTAATTCATCTCACAGAGTTACATCTTTCCCTTCAAGAAACCTTTCGCTAAGGCTGTTCTTGTGGAATTGGCAAAGGGATATTTGGAAGCCCATAGAGGGCTATGGTGAGAAAGGAAATAACTTCCGTTCAAAACTGGAAAGAAGCTTTCTGAGAATCTGCTCTGTGTTCTGTTAATTCATCTCACAGAGTTACATCTTTCCCTTCAAGAAGCCTTTCGCTGAGGCTGTTCTTGTGGAATTGGCAAAGGGATATTTGGAAGCCCATAGAGGGCTATGGTGAAAAAGGATATATGTTCCGTTCAAACTGGAAAGAAGCTTTCTGAGAAACTGCTCTGTGTTCTGTTAATTCACCTCACAGAGTTACATCTTTCCCTTCAAGAAGCCTTTCGCTAAGGCTGTTCTTGTGGAATTGGCAAAGGGATATTTGGAAGCCCTTAGATGGCTATGGTGAAAAAAGAAATATCTTCCGTTCAAAACCGGAAAGAAGCTTTCGGAGAAACTGTTCTGTGATCTGTTAATTCATCTCACAGAGCTACATCTTTCCCTTCAAGAAGCCTTTCGCTAAGGCTTTTCTTGTGGAATTGGCAAAGGGATATTGGGAAGCCCATAGAGGGCTATGGTGAAAAAGGAAATATCTTCCGTTCAAAACTGGAAAGAAGCTTTCTGCGAAAAGCTCTGTGTCCTGTTAATTCATCTCACAGAGTTACATCTTTCCCTTCAAGAAGCCTTTCGCTAAGGCTGTTCTTGTGGAATTCGCAAAGGGATATTTGGAATCCCTTAGAGGGCTATGGTGAGAAAGGAAATATATTCCGTTCAAAACTGGAAAGAACCTTTCTGAGAAACGGCTCTGTGTTCTGTTAATTCATCTCACAGGGTTACATCTTTCCCTTCAAGAAGCCTTTCGCTAAGGCTGTTCTTGTGGAATTGGCAAAGGGATATTTGGAAGCCCATAGAGGGCTACGGTGAAAAGAGAAATATCTTCCGTTCAAAACCGGAAAGAAGCTTTCTGAGAAACTGCTCTGTGTTCTGTTAATTCATCTCACAGAGCTACATGTTTCCCTTCAACAAGCCTTTCGCTAAGGCTGTTCTTGTGGAAATGGCAAAGGGATATTTGGAAGCCCATAGATGGCTATGGTGAAAAAAGAAATATCTTCCGTTGAAAACCGAAAAGAAGCTTTCGGAGAAACTGTTCTGTGATCTGTTAATTCATCTCACAGAGCTACATCTTTGCCTTCAAGAAGCCTTTCGCTAAGGCTGTTCTTGTGGAATTGGCAAAGGGATATTTGGAAGCCCATAGAGGGCTATGGTGAAAAAGGAAATATCTTCCGTTCAAAACTGGAAAGAAGCTTTCTGAGAAACTGCTCTGTGTTCTGTTAATTCATCTCACAGACTTACATCTTTCCCTTCAGAGAGCCTTTCGGTAAGTATGTTTTTTTGGAATTGGCAAAGGGATATTTGGAAGCCCATAGAGGGCTATGGTGAAAAAGGAAATATCTTCCGTTCTAAACTGGAAAGAAGCTTTCTGAGAAACTGCTCTGTGTTCTGTTAATTCATCTCACATAGTTACATCTTTCCCTTCAAGAAGCCTTTCGCTAAGGCTGTTCTTGTGGAATTGGCAAAGGGATATTTGGAATCCCATAGAGGGCTATGGTGAAAAAGGAAATATCTTCCGTTCAAAACTGGAAAGAAGCTTTCTGCGAAAATGCTCTGTGTCCTGTTAATTCATCTCACAGTGTTACATCTTTCCCTTCAAGAAGCCTTTCGCTAAGCCTGTTCTTGTGGAATTGGCAAAGGGATATTTGGAAGCCCATAGAGGGCTATGGTGAAAAAGGAAATATCTTCCGTTCAAAACTGGAAAGAAGCTTTCTGAGAAACTGCTCTGTGTTCTGTTAATTCATCTCACATAGTTACATCTTTCCCTTCAAGAAGCCTTTCGCTAAGGCTGTTCTTGTGGAATTGGCAAAGGGATATTTGGAAGCCCTTAGATGGCTATGGTGAAAAAAGAAATATCTTCCGTTCAAAACCGGAAAGAAGCTTTCGGAGAAACTGTTCTGTGATCTGTTAATTCATCTCACAGAGCTACATCTTTAACTTCAAGAAGCCTTTCGCTAAGGCTTTTCTTGTGGAATTGGCAAAGGGATATTGGGAAGCCCATAGAGGGCTATGGTGAAAAAGGAAATATCTTCCTTTCAAAACTGGAAAGAAGCTTTCTGCGAAAAGCTCTGTGTCCTGTTAATTCATCTCACAGAGTTACATCTTTCCCTTCAAGAAGCCTTTCGCTAAGGCTGTTCTTGTGGAATTGGCAAAGGGATATTTGGAATCCCATAGAGGGCTATGATGAGAAAGGAAATATATTCCGTTCAAAACTGGAAAGAACCTTTCTGACAAACGGCTCTGTGTTCTGTTAATTCATCTCACAGGGTTACATCTTTCCCTTCAAGAAGCCTTTCGCTAAGGCTGTTCTTGTGGAATTGGCAAAGGGATATTTGGAAGCCCATAGAGGGCTACGGTGAAAAGAGAAATATCTTCCGTTCAAAACCGGAAAGAAGCTTTCTGAGAAACTGCTCTGTGTTCTGTTAATTCATCTCACAGAGCTACATGTTTCCCTTCAACAAGCCTTTCGCTAAGGCTGTTCTTGTGGAATTGGCAAAGGGATATTTCGAAGCCCATAGAGGGCTATGGTGAGAAAGGAAATATCTTCCGTTCAAAACTGGAAAGAAGCTTTCTGAGAAACTGCTCTGTGTTCTTTTAATTCATCTCACAGAGTTACATCTTTCCCTTCAGGAAGCCTTTCGCTAAGGCTGTTCTTGTGGAATTGGCAAAGGGATATTTGGAAGCCCATAGAGGGCTATGGTGAAAAAGGAAATATCTTCCGTTCAAAACTGGAAAAAAGCTTTCTGAGAAACTGCTCTGTGTTCTGTTAATTCATCTCACAGAGTTACATCTTTCCCTTCAAGAAGCCTTTCGCTAAGGCTGTTCTTGTGTAATTGGCAAAGGGATATTTGGAAGCCCATAGAGGGCTATGGTGAAAAAGGAAATATCTTCCGTTCAAAACTGGAAAGAAGCTTTCTGAGAAACTGCTCTGTGTTCTGTTAATTCATCTCACAGACTTACATCTTTCCCTTCAGGAAGCCTTTCGGTAAGGCTGTTCTGGTGGAATTGGCAAAGGGATATTTGGAAGCCCATAGAGGGCTATGGTGAAAAAGGAAATATCTTCCGTTCTAAACTGGAAAGAAGCTTTCTGAGAAACTGCTCTGTGTTCTGTTAATTCATCTCACAGAGTTACATCTTTCCCTTAAAGAAGCCTTTCGCTGAGGCTGTTCTTGTGGAATTGGCAAAGGGATATTTGGAAGCCCATAGAGGGCTATGTTGAAAAAGGAAATATCTTCCGTTCAAACTGGAAAGAAGCTTTCTGAGAAACTGCTCTGTGTTCTGTTAATTCATCTCACAGAGTTACATCTTTCCATTCAAGAAGCCTTTCGCTAAGGCTGTTCTTGTGGAATTGGCAAAGGGATATTTGGAAGCCCATACAGGGCTATGGTGAAAAAGGAAATATCTTCCGTTCTAAACTGGAAAGAAGCTTTCTGAGAAACTGCTCTGTGTTCTGTTAATTCATCTTACAGAGTTACATCTTTCCCTTCAAGAAGCCTTTCGCTAAGGCTGTTCTTGTGGAATTGGCAAAGGGATATTTGGAAGCCCATACAGGGCTATGGTGAAAAAGGAAATATCTTCCGTTCTAAACTGGAAAGAAGCTTTTTGAGAAACTGCTCTGTGTTCTGTTAATTCATCTCAGAGAGTTACATTTTTTCCTTCAAGAAGCCTTTCGCTGAGGCTGTTCTTGTGGAATTGGCAAAGGGATATTTGGAAGCCCATAGAGGGCTTTGGTGAAAAAGGGAATATCTTCCGTTCAAAACTGGAAAGAAGCTTTCTGAGAAACTGCTCTGTGTTCTGTCAATTCATCTCACAGGGTTACATCTTTCCCTTCAAGAAGCCTTTCGCTAAGGCTGTTCTTGTGGGATTGGCAAAGGGATATTTGGAAGCCCATAGAGGGCTCTGGTGAAAAAGGAAATATCTTCCTTTCAAAACTGGAAAGAAGCTTTCTGAGAAACTGCTCTGTGTTCTGTTAATTCATCTCACGGAGTTACATCTTTCCCTTCAAGAAGCCTTTCGCTAAGGCTGTTCTTGTGGAATTGGCAAAGGGATATTTGGAAGCCCATAGAGGGCTATGGTGAAAAAGGAAATATCTTCCGTTCAAAACTGGAAAGAAGCTTTCTGTGAAACTGCTCTGTGTTCTGTTAATTCATCTCACAGAGTTACATCTTTCCCTTAAAGAAGCCTTTCGCTAAGGCTGTTCTTGTGGAATTGGCAAAGAGATATTTGGAAGCCCTTAGAGGGCTATGGTGAAAAAGGAAATATCTTCCGTTCAGAACTGGAAAGAAGCTTTCTGAGAAACTGCTCTGTGTTCTGTTAATTGATCTCAGAGAGTTACATCTTTCCCTTCAAGAAGGCTTTCGCTAGGGCTGTTCTTTTGGAATTGCAAAGGGATATGTGGAAACCCATAGAGGGCTACGTTGAAAATGGAAATATTTCCGTTCAAAACTGGAAAGAAGCTTTCTGAGAAACTGCTCTGTGTTCTGTTAATTCATCTCACAGAGTTACATCTTTCCCTTCAGGAAGCCTTTCGCTAAGGCGGTTCTTGTGGTATTGCAAAGGGATATTTGGAAGCCCATAGAGGGCTACGGTGAAAAAGGAAATATCTTCCGTTCTAAACTGGAAAGAAGCTTTTTGAGAAACTGCTCTGTGTTCTGTTAATTCATCTCACAGTGTTACATTTTTTCCTTCAAGAAGCCTTTCGCTGAGGCTGTTCTTGTGGAATTGGCAAAGGGATATTTGGAAACCCATAGAGGGCTATGGTGAAAAAGGAAATATCTTCCGTTCAAAACTGGAAAGAAGCTTTCTGAGAAACTGCTCTGTGTTCTGTTAATTCATCTCACATAGTTACATCTTTCCCTTCAAGAAGTCTTTCCCTAAGGCTGTTCTTGTGGAATTGGCAAAGGGATATTTGGAAGCCCATAGAGGGCTATGGTGAAAAAGGAAATATCTTCCGTTCAAAACTGGAAAGAAGCTTTCTGAGAAACTGCTCTGTGTTCTGTTAATTCATCTCACAGAGTTACATCTTTCTCTTTAAGAAGCCTTTCGTTAAGGCTGTTCTTGTGGAATTGGCAAAGGGATATTTGGAAGCCCATAGAGGGCTATGGTGAAAAAGGAAATATGTTCCGTTCAAACTGGAAATAAGCTTTCTGAAAAACTGCTCTGTGTTCTGTTAATTCATCTCACAGAGTTACATCGTTCCCTTCAAGAAGCCTTTCGCTAAGGCTGTTCCTGTGGAATTGGCAAAGGGATATTTGGAAGCCCATAGATGGCTATGGTGAAAAAAGAAATATCTTCCGTTCAAAACCGGAAAGAAGCTTTCGGAGAAACTGTTCTGTGTTCTGTTAATTCATCTCACAGAGCTACATCTTTCCCTTCAAGAAGCCTTTCGCTAAGGATGTTCTTGTGGAATTGGCAAAGGGATATTTGGAAGCCCTTAGAGGGCTATGGTGAAAAAGGAAATATCTTCCGTTCAAAACTGGAAAGAAGCTTTCTGATAAACTGCTCTGTGTTCTGTTAATTCGTCTCACAGAGTTACATCTTTCCCTTCAAGAAGCCTTTCGCTAAGGCTGTTCTTGTGGAAATGGCAAAGGGATATTTGGAAGCCCATAGAGGGCTATGTTGAAAAAGGAAATATCTTCCGTTCAAAACTCGAAAGAAGCTTTCTGACAAACTGCTCTGTGTTCCGTTAATTCATCTCACAGAGTTACATCTTTCCCTTCAAGAAGCCTTTCGCTAAGGCTGTTCTTGTGGAATTGGCAAAGGGATATTTTGAAACCCATAGAGGGCTATGGTGAAAAAGGAAATATCTTCCGTTCAAAACTGGAAAGAAGCTTTCTGAGAAACTGCTCTGTGTTCTGTTAGTTCATCTCACAGAGTTACATCTTTCCCTTCAAGAAACCTTTCGCTAAGGCTGTTCTTGTGGAATTGGCAAAGGGATATTTGGAAGCCCATAGAGGGCTATGGTGAGAAAGGAAATAACTTCCGTTCAAAACTGGAAAGAAGCTTTCTGAGAATCTGCTCTGTGTTCTGTTAATTCATCTCACAGAGTTACATCTTTCCCTTCAAGAAGCCTTTCGCTGAGGCTGTTCTTGTGGAATTGACAAAGGGATATTTGGAAGCCCATAGAGGGCTATGGTGAAAAAGGATATATGTTCCGTTCAAACTGTAAAGAAGCTTTCTGAGAAACTGCTCTGTGTTCTGTTAATTCACCTCACAGAGTTACATCTTTCCCTTCAAGAAGCCTTTCGCTAAGGCTGTTCTTGTGGAATTGGCAAAGGGATATTTGGAAGCCCTTAGATGGCTATGGTGAAAAAAGAAATATCTTCCGTTCAAAACCGGAAAGAAGCTTTCGGAGAAACTGTTCTGTGATCTGTTAATTCATCTCACAGAGCTACATCTTTAACTTCAAGAAGCCTTTCGCTAAGGCTTTTCTTGTGGAATTGGCAAAGGGATATTGGGAAGCCCATAGAGGGCTATGGTGAAAAAGGAAATATCTTCCTTTCAAAACTGGAAAGAAGCTTTCTGCGAAAAGCTCTGTGTCCTGTTAATTCATCTCACAGAGTTACATCTTTCCCTTCAAGAAGCCTTTCGCTAAGGCTGTTCTTGTGGAATTGGCAAAGGGATATTTGGAATCCCATAGAGGGCTATGATGAGAAAGGAAATATATTCCGTTCAAAACTGGAAAGAACCTTTCTGACAAACGGCTCTGTGTTCTGTTAATTCATCTCACAGGGTTACATCTTTCCCTTCAAGAAGCCTTTCGCTAAGGCTGTTCTTGTGGAATTGGCAAAGGGATATTTGGAAGCCCATAGAGGGCTACGGTGAAAAGAGAAATATCTTCCGTTCAAAACCGGAAAGAAGCTTTCTGAGAAACTGCTCTGTGTTCTGTTAATTCATCTCACAGAGCTACATGTTTCCCTTCAACAAGCCTTTCGCTAAGGCTGTTCTTGTGGAATTGGCAAAGGGATATTTCGAAGCCCATAGAGGGCTATGGTGAGAAAGGAAATATCTTCCGTTCAAAACTGGAAAGAAGCTTTCTGAGAAACTGCTCTGTGTTCTTTTAATTCATCTCACAGAGTTACATCTTTCCCTTCAGGAAGCCTTTCGCTAAGGCTGTTCTTGTGGAATTGGCAAAGGGATATTTGGAAGCCCATAGAGGGCTATGGTGAAAAAGGAAATATCTTCCGTTCAAAACTGGAAAAAAGCTTTCTGAGAAACTGCTCTGTGTTCTGTTAATTCATCTCACAGAGTTACATCTTTCCCTTCAAGAAGCCTTTCGCTAAGGCTGTTCTTGTGTAATTGGCAAAGGGATATTTGGAAGCCCATAGAGGGCTATGGTGAAAAAGGAAATATCTTCCGTTCAAAACTGGAAAGAAGCTTTCTGAGAAACTGCTCTGTGTTCTGTTAATTCATCTCACAGACTTACATCTTTCCCTTCAGGAAGCCTTTCGGTAAGGCTGTTCTGGTGGAATTGGCAAAGGGATATTTGGAAGCCCATAGAGGGCTATGGTGAAAAAGGAAATATCTTCCGTTCTAAACTGGAAAGAAGCTTTCTGAGAAACTGCTCTGTGTTCTGTTAATTCATCTCACAGAGTTACATCTTTCCCTTAAAGAAGCCTTTCGCTGAGGCTGTTCTTGTGGAATTGGCAAAGGGATATTTGGAAGCCCATAGAGGGCTATGTTGAAAAAGGAAATATCTTCCGTTCAAACTGGAAAGAAGCTTTCTGAGAAACTGCTCTGTGTTCTGTTAATTCATCTCACAGAGTTACATCTTTCCATTCAAGAAGCCTTTCGCTAAGGCTGTTCTTGTGGAATTGGCAAAGGGATATTTGGAAGCCCATACAGGGCTATGGTGAAAAAGGAAATATCTTCCGTTCTAAACTGGAAAGAAGCTTTCTGAGAAACTGCTCTGTGTTCTGTTAATTCATCTTACAGAGTTACATCTTTCCCTTCAAGAAGCCTTTCGCTAAGGCTATTCTTGTGGAATTGGCAAAGGGATATTTGGAAGCCCATAGAGGGCTATGGTGAAAAAGGAAATATCTTCCGTTCTAAACTGGAAAGAAGCTTTCTGAGAAACTGCTCTGTGTTCTGTTAATTCATCTCACGGAGTTACATCTTTCCCTTCAAGAAGCCTTTCGCTAAGGCTGTTCTTGTGGAATTGGCAAAGGGATATTTGGAAGCCCATAGAGGGCTATGGTGAAAAAGGAAATATCTTCCGTTCAAAACTGGAAAGAAGCTTTCTGAGAAACTGCTCTGTGTTCTGTTAATTCATCTCACAGAGTTACATCTTTCCCTTAAAGAAGCCTTTCGCTAAGGCTGTTCTTGTGGAATTGGCAAAGAGATATTTGGAAGCCCTTAGAGGGCTATGGTGAAAAAGGAAATATCTTCCGTTCAGAACTGGAAAGAAGCTTTCTGAGAAACTGCTCTGTGTTCTGTTAATTGATCTCAGAGAGTTACATCTTTCCCTTCAAGAAGGCTTTCGCTAGGGCTGTTCTTTTGGAATTGCAAAGGGATATGTGGAAACCCATAGAGGGCTACGTTGAAAATGGAAATATTTCCGTTCAAAACTGGAAAGAAGCTTTCTGAGAAACTGCTCTGTGTTCTGTTAATTCATCTCACAGAGTTACATCTTTCCCTTCAGGAAGCCTTTCGCTAAGGCGGTTCTTGTGGTATTGCAAAGGGATATTTGGAAGCCCATAGAGGGCTACGGTGAAAAAGGAAATATCTTCCGTTCTAAACTGGAAAGAAGCTTTTTGAGAAACTGCTCTGTGTTCTGTTAATTCATCTCACAGTGTTACATTTTTTCCTTCAAGAAGCCTTTCGCTGAGGCTGTTCTTGTGGAATTGGCAAAGGGATATTTGGAAACCCATAGAGGGCTATGGTGAAAAAGGAAATATCTTCCGTTCAAAACTGGAAAGAAGCTTTCTGAGAAACTGCTCTGTGTTCTGTTAATTCATCTCACATAGTTACATCTTTCCCTTCAAGAAGTCTTTCCCTAAGGCTGTTCTTGTGGAATTGGCAAAGGGATATTTGGAAGCCCATAGAGGGCTATGGTGAAAAAGGAAATATCTTCCGTTCAAAACTGGAAAGAAGCTTTCTGAGAAACTGCTCTGTGTTCTGTTAATTCATCTCACAGAGTTACATCTTTCTCTTTAAGAAGCCTTTCGCTAAGGCTGTTCTTGTGGAATTGGCAAAGGGATATTTGGAAGCCCATAGAGGGCTATGGTGAAAAAGGAAATATGTTCCGTTCAAACTGGAAATAAGCTTTCTGAAAAACTGCTCTGTGTTCTGTTAATTCATCTCACAGAGTTACATCGTTCCCTTCAAGAAGCCTTTCGCTAAGGCTGTTCCTGTGGAATTGGCAAAGGGATATTTGGAAGCCCATAGATGGCTATGGTGAAAAAAGAAATATCTTCCGTTCAAAACCGGAAAGAAGCTTTCGGAGAAACTGTTCTGTGTTCTGTTAATTCATCTCACAGAGCTACATCTTTCCCTTCAAGAAGCCTTTCGCTAAGGATGTTCTTGTGGAATTGGCAAAGGGATATTTGGAAGCCCTTAGAGGGCTATGGTGAAAAAGGAAATATCTTCCGTTCAAAACTGGAAAGAAGCTTTCTGATAAACTGCTCTGTGTTCTGTTAATTCGTCTCACAGAGTTACATCTTTCCCTTCAAGAAGCCTTTCGCTAAGGCTGTTCTTGTGGAAATGGCAAAGGGATATTTGGAAGCCCATAGAGGGCTATGGTGAAAAAGGAAATATCTTCCGTTCAAAACTCGAAAGAAGCTTTCTGACAAACTGCTCTGTGTTCCGTTAATTCATCTCACAGAGTTACATCTTTCCCTTCAAGAAGCCTTTCGCTAAGGCTGTTCTTGTGGAATTGGCAAAGGGATATTTGGAAACCCATAGAGGGCTATGGTGAAAAAGGAAATATCTTCCGTTCAAAACTGGAAAGAAGCTTTCTGAGAAACTGCTCTGTGTTCTGTTAGTTCATCTCACAGAGTTACATCTTTCCCTTCAAGAAACCTTTCGCTAAGGCTGTTCTTGTGGAATTGGCAAAGGGATATTTGGAAGCCCATAGAGGGCTATGGTGAGAAAGGAAATAACTTCCGTTCAAAACTGGAAAGAAGCTTTCTGAGAATCTGCTCTGTGTTCTGTTAATTCATCTCACAGAGTTACATCTTTCCCTTCAAGAAGCCTTTCGCTGAGGCTGTTCTTGTGGAATTGACAAAGGGATATTTGGAAGCCCATAGAGGGCTATGGTGAAAAAGGATATATGTTCCGTTCAAACTGTAAAGAAGCTTTCTGAGAAACTGCTCTGTGTTCTGTTAATTCACCTCACAGAGTTACATCTTTCCCTTCAAGAAGCCTTTCGCTAAGGCTGTTCTTGTGGAATTGGCAAAGGGATATTTGGAAGCCCTTAGATGGCTATGGTGAAAAAAGAAATATCTTCCGTTCAAAACCGGAAAGAAGCTTTCGGAGAAACTGTTCTGTGATCTGTTAATTCATCTCACAGAGCTACATCTTTCCCTTCAAGAAGCCTTTCGCTAAGGCTTTTCTTGTGGAATTGGCAAAGGGATATTGGGAAGCCCATAGAGGGCTATGGTGAAAAAGGAAATATCTTCCGTTCAAAACTGGAAAGAAGCTTTCTGCGGAAAGCTCTGTGTCCTGTTAATTCATCTCACAGAGTTACATCTTTCCCTTCAAGAAGCCTTTCGCTAAGGCTGTTCTTGTGGAATTGGCAAAGGGATATTTGGAATCCCTTAGAGGGCTATGGTGAGAAAGGAAATATATTCCGTTCAAAACTGGAAAGAACCTTTCTGAGAAACGGCTCTGTGTTCTGTTAATTCATCTCACGGAGTTACATCTTTCCCTTCAAGAAGCCTTTCGCTAAGGCTGTTCTTGTGGAATTGGCAAAGGGATATTTGGAAGCCCATAGAGGGCTATGGTGAAAAAGGAATTATCTTCCGTTCAAAACTGGAAGAAGCTTTCTGAGAAACTGCTCTGTGTTCTGTTAATTCATCTCACAGAGTTACATCTTTCCCTTCAAGAAGCCTTTCGCTAAGGCTGTTCTTGTGGAATTGGCAAAGGGATATTTGGAAGCCCATAGATGGCTATGGTGAAAAAAGAAATATCTTCCGTTCAAAACCGGAAAGAAGCTTTCGGAGAAACTGTTCTGTGTTCTGTTAATTCATCTCACAGAGCTACATCTTTCCCTTCAAGAAGCCTTTCGCTAAGGATGTTCTTGTGGAATTGGCAAAGGGATATTTGGAAGCCCATAGAGGGCTATGGTGAAAAAGGAAATATCTTCCGTTCAAGACAGGAAAGAAGCTTTCTGAGAAACTGCTCTGTGTTCTGTTAATTCATCTCACAGAGTTACATCTTTCCCTTCAGGAAGCCTTTCGGTAAGTCTGTTCTTTTGGAATTGGCAAAGGGATATTTGGAAGCCCATAGAGGGCTATGGTGAAAAAGGAAATATCTTCCGTTCAAAACTGGAAAGAAGCTTTCTGAGAAACTGCTCTGTGTTCTGTTTTTTCATCTCACAGAGTTACATCTTTCCCTTCAAGAAGCCTTTCGTTAAGGCTGTTCCTATGGTATTCGCAAAGGGATATTTGGAAGCCCATAGAGGGCTACGGTGAAAAAGGAATTATCTTCCGTTCAAAACTGGAAAGAAGATTTCTGAGAAACAGCTCTGTGTTCTGTTAATTTATCTCACAGTGTTACATCTTTCCCTTCAAGAAGCCTTTCGCTAAGGCTGTTCTTGTGGAATTGGCAAAGGGATATTTGGAAGCCCTTAGAGGGCTACGTTGAAAAAGGAAATATCTGCCGTTCAAAACTGGAAAGAAGCTTTCTGAGAAACTGCTCTGTGTTCTGTTAATTCATCTCACAGACTTACATCTTTCCCTTCAAGAAGCCTTTCGCTAAGGCTGTTCTTGTGGAATTGGCAAAGGGATATTTGGAAGCCCATAGATGGCTATGGTGAAAAAAGAAATATCTTCCGTTCAAAACCGGAAAGAAGCTTTCGGAGAAACTGTTCTGTATTCCGTTAATTCATCTCACAGAGCTACATCTTTCCCTTCAAGAAGCCTTTCGCTAAGGCTGTTCTTGTGGAATTGGCAAAGGGATATTTGGAAGCCCATAGAGGGCCATGGTGAAAAAGGAAATATCTTCCGTTCAAAACTGGAAAGAAGCTTTCTGCGAAAAGCTCTGTGTCCTGTTAATTCATCTCACAGTGTTACATCTTTCCCTTCAAGAAGCCTTTCGCTAAGGCTGTTCTTGTGGAATTGGCCAAGGGATATTTGGAAGCCCATAGAGGGCTACGGTGAAAAAGGAAATATCTTCCGCTCAAAAGTGGAAAGAAGCTTTCTGAGAAACTGCTCTGTGTTCTGTTAATTTACCTCACAGAGTTACATCTTTCCCTTCATGAAGCCTTTCGCTAAGGCTGTTCTTGTGGAATTGGCAAAGGGATATTTGGAAGCCCATAGAGGGCTATGGTGAGAAAGGAAATATATTCCGTTCAAAACTGGAAAGAACCTTTCTGAGAAACTGCTCTGTGTTCTGTTTATTCATCTCACAGGGTTACATCTTTCCCTTCAAGAAGCCTTTCGCTAAGGCTGTTCTTGTGGAATTGGCAAAGGGATATTTGGAAGCCCATAGAGGGCTATGGTGAAAAAGGAATTATCTTCCATTCAAAACTGGAAAGAAGCTTTCTGCGAAAATGCTCTGTGTCCTGTTAATTCATCTCACAGTGTTACATCTTTCCCTTCAAGAAGCCTTTCGCTAAGGCTGTTCTTGTGGAATTGGCAAAGGGATATTTGGAAGCCCATAGAGGGCTATGGTGAAAAAGGAAACATCTTCCGTTCAAAACTGGAAAGAAGCTTTCTGAGAAACTGCTCTGTGTTCTCTTAATTCATCTCACATAGTTACATCTTTCCCTTCAAGAAGTCTTTCCCTAAGGCTGTTCTTGTGGAATTGGCAAAGGGATATTTGGAAGCCCATAGAGGGCTATGGTGAAAAAGGAAATATCTTCCGTTCATAACTGGAAAGAAGCTTTCTGAGAAACTGCTCTGTGTTCTGTTAACTTATCTCACAGAGTTACATCTTTCCCTTCAAGAAGCCTTTAGCTAAGGCTGTTCTTGTGGTATTCGAAAAGGGATATTTGGTAGCTCATAGAGGGCTACGGTGAAAAAGGAAATAACTTCCGTTCAAAACAGGAAAGAAGATTTCTGAGAAACTGCTCTGTGTTCTGTTATTTCATCTCACAGAGTTACATCTTTCCCTTCAAGAAGCCTTTCGCTAAGGCTGTTCTTGTGGAATTGGCAAAGGGATATTTGGTAGCCCATAGAGGGCTATGGTGAAAAAGGAAATATCTTCCGTTCAAAACTGGAAAGAAGCTTTCTGAGAAACTGCTCTGTGTTCTGTTAATTCATCTCACAGAGTTACATCTTTCAATTCAAGAAGCCTTTCGCTGAGGCTGTTCTTGTGGAATTGGCAAAGGGATATTTGGAAGCCCATAGAGGGCTATGGTGAAAAAGGAAATATCTTCCGTTCAAAACTGGGAAGAAGCTTTCTGAGAAACTGCTCTGTGTTCTGTTAACTCGTCTCACGGAGTTACATCATTCCCTTCAAGAAGCCTTTCGCTAAGGCTGTTCTTCTGGAATTGGCAAAGGGATATTTGGAAGCCCATAGAGGGCTATGGTGAAAAAGGAAATATCTTCCGTTCAAAACTGGAAAGAAGCTTTCTGAGAAACTGCTCTGTGTTCTGTTAATTCATCTCACAGAGTTACATCTTTCCCTTAAAGAAGCCTTTCGCTATGTCTGTTCTTGTGGAATTGGCAAAGGGATATTTGGAAGCCCATAGAGGGCTATGGTGAAAAAGGAAATATCTTCCGTTCAAAACTGGAAAGAAGCTTTCTGAGAAACTGCTCTGTGTTCTGTTAATTCATCTCACAGAGTTACATCTTTCCCTTCAAGAAGCCTTTCGCTAAGGCTGTTCTTGTGAAATTGGCATAGGGATATTTGGAAGCCCATAGTGGGCTATGGTGAAGAAGGAAATATCTTCCGTTCAAAACTGTAAAGAAGCTTTCTGAGAAACTGCTCTGTGTTCTGTTAATTCATCTCACAGAGTTACATCTTTCCCTTCAAGAAGCCTTTTGCTAAGGCTCTTCTTGTGGAATTGGCAAAGGGATATTTGGAAGCCCATAGAGGGCTATGGTGAAAAAAGAAATATCTTCCGTTCAAAACCGGAAAGAAGCTTTCGGAGAAACTGTTCTGTGTTCTGTTAATTCATCTCACAGAGCTACATCTTTCCCTTCAAGAAGCCTTTCGCTAAGGCTGTTCTTGTTTAATTGGCAAAGGGATATTTGGAAGCCCATAGAGGGCTATGGTGAAAAAGGAAATATCTTCCGTTCAAAACAGGAAAGAAGCTTTCTGAGAAACTGCTCTGTGTTCTGTTAATTCATCTCACAGAGTTACATCTTTCCCTTCAGGAAACCTTTCGGTAAGTCTGTTCTTTTGGAATTGGCAAAGGGATATTTGGAAGCCCACAGAGGGCTATGGTGAAAAAGGAAATATCTTCCGTTCTAAACTGGAAAGAAGCTTTCTGAGAAACTGCTCTGTGATCTGTTAATTCATCTCAGTGTTACATTTTTTCCTTCAAGAAGCCTTTGGCTGAGGCTGTTCTTGTGGAATTGGCAAAGGGATATTTGGAAGCCCATAGAGGGCTATGGTGAAAAAGGAAATATCCTCCGTTCAAAACTGGAAAGAAGCTTTCTGAGAAACTGCTCTGTGTTCTGTTAATTCATCTCACAGTGTTACATCTTTCCCTTCAAGAAACCTTTCGCTAAGGCTGTTCTTGTGGAATTGGCAAAGGGATATTTGGAAGCCCATAGAGGGCTATGGTGAGAAAGGAAATAACTTCCGTTCAAAACTGGAAAGAAGCTTTCTGAGAAACTGCTTTGTGTTCTGTTAATTCATCTCACAGAGTTACATCTTTCCCTTCAAGAAGCCTTTCGCTGAGGCTGTTCTTGTGGAATTGGCAAAGGGATATTTGGAAGCCCATAGAGGGCTATGGTGAAAAAGGAAATATGTTCCGTTCAAACTGTAAAGAAGCTTTCTGAGAAACTGCTCTGTGTTCTGTTAATTCACCTCACAGAGTTACATCTTTCCCTTCAAGAAGCCTTTCGCTAAGGCTGTTCTTGTGGAATTGGAAAAGGGATATTTGGAAACCCTTAGATGGCTATGGTGAAAAAAGAAATATCTTCCGTTCAAAACCAGAAAGAAGCTTTCGGAGAAACTGTTCTGTGTTCTGTTAATTCATCTCAAAGAGCTACATCTTTCCCTTCAAGAAGCCTTTCGCTAAGGCTGTTCTTGTGGAATTGGCAAAGGGATATTTGGAAGCCCATAGAGGGCTATGGTGAAAAAGGAAATATCTTCCGTTCAAAACTGGAAAGAAGCTTTCTGCGAAAATGCTCCGTGTCCTGTTAATTCATCTCACAGTGTTACATCTTTCCCTTCAAGAAGCCTTTCGCTAAGGCTGTTCTTGTGGAATTGGCAAAGGGATATTTGGAAGCCCATAGAGGGCTATGGTGAAAAAGGAAATATCTTCCGTTCAAAACTGGAAAGAAGCTTTTTGAGAAACTGCTCTGTGTTCTGTTAATTCATCTCACATAGTTACATCTTTCCCTTCAAGAATTCTTTCCCTAAGGCTGTTCTTGTGGAATTGGAAAAGGGATATTTGGAAGCACATAGAGGGCTATGGTGAAAAAGGAAATATCTTCCGTTCAAAACTGGAAAGAAGCTTTCTGAGAAACTGCTCTGTGTTCTGTTAACTTATCTCACAGAGTTACATCTTTCCCTTCAAGAAGCCTTTAGCTAAGGCTGTTCTTGTGGTATTCGCAAAGGGATATTTGGTAGCACATAGAGGGCTACGGTGAAAAAGGAAATAACTTCCGTTCAAAACAGGAAAGAAGATTTCTGAGAAACTGCTCTGTGTTCTGTTAATTCATCTCACAGAGTTACATCTTTCCCTTCAAGAAGCCTTTCGCTAAGGCTGTTCTTGTGGAATTGGCAAAGGGATATTTGGTAGCCCATAGAGGGCTATGGTGAAAAAGCAAATATCTTCCGTTCGAAACTGGAAAGAAGCTTTCTGAGAAACTGCTCTGTGTTCTGTTAATTCATCTCACAGAGTTACATCTTTCCCTTCAAGAAGCCTTTCGCTGAGGCTGTTCTTGTGGAATTGGCAAAGGGATATTTGGAAGCCCATAGAGGGCTACGGTGAAAAAGGAAATATCTTCCGTTCAAAACAGGAAAGAAGCTTTCGGAGAAACTGTTCTGTATTCTGTTAATTCATCTCACAGAGCTACATCTTTACCTTCAAGAAGCCTTTCGCTAAGGCTGTTCTTGTGGAATTGGCAAAGGGATATTTGGAAGCATATAGAGGGCCATGGTGAAAAAGGAAATATCTTCCGTTCAAAACTGGAAAGAAGCTTTCTGCGAAAAGCTCTGTGTCCTGTTATTTCATCTCACAGTGTTACATCTTTCCCTTCAAGAAGCCTTTCGCTAAGGCTGTTCTTGTGGAATTGGCAAAGGGATATTTGGAAGCCCATAGAGGGCTACGGTGAAAAAGGAAATATCTTCCGCTCAAAAGTGGAAAGAAGCTTTCTGAGAAACTGCTCTGTGTTCTGTTAATTTACCTCACAGAATTACATCTTTCCCTTCATGAAGCCTTTCGCTAAGGCTGTTCTTGTGGAATTGGCAAAGGGATATTTGGAAGCCCATAGAGGGCTATGGTGAGAAAGGAAATATATTCCGTTCAAAACTGGAAAGAACCTTTCTGAGAAACTGCTCTGTGTTCTGTTTATTCATCTCACAGGGTTACATCTTTCCCTTCAAGAAGCCTTTCGCTAAGGCTGTTCTTGTGGAATTGGCAAAGGGATATTTGGAAGCCCATAGAGGGCTATGGTGAAAAAGGAAATATCTTCCGTTCAAAACTGGAAAGAAGCTTTCTGAGAAACTGCTCTGTGTTCTGTTAATTCATCTCACAGTGTTACATCTTTCCCTTCAAGAAACCTTTCGCTAAGGCTGTTCTTGTGGAATTGGCAAAGGGATATTTGGAAGCCCATAGAGGGCTATGGTGAGAAAGGAAATAACTTCCGTTCAAAACTGGAAAGAAGCTTTCTGAGAATCTGCTCTGTGTTCTGTTAATTCATCTCACAGAGTTACATCTTTCCCTTCAAGAAGCCTTTCGCTGAGGCTGTTCTTGTGGAATTGGCAAAGGGATATTTGGAAGCCCATAGAGGGCTATGGTGAAAAAGGAAATATGTTCCGTTCAAACTGTAAAGAAGCTTTCTGAGAAACTGCTCCGTGTTCTGTTAATTCACCTCACAGAGTTACATCTTTCCCTTCAAGAAGCCTTTCGCTAAGGCTGTTCTTGTGGAATTGGAAAAGGGATATTTGGAAGCCCTTAAATGGCTATAGTGAAAAAAAAATATCTTCCGTTCAAAACCGGAAAGAAGCTTTCGGAGAAACTGTTCTGTGTTCTGTTAATTCATCTCAAAGAGCTACATCTTTCCCTTCAAGAAGCCTTTCGCTAAGGCTGTTCTTGTGGAATTGGCAAAGGATATTTGGAAGCCCATAGAGGGCTATGGTGAAAAAGGAAATATCTTCCGTTCAAAACTGGAAAGAAGCTTTCTGCGAAAATGCTCCGTGTCCTGTTAATTCATCTCACAGTGTTACATCTTTCCCTTCAAGAAGCCTTTCGCTGAGGCTGTTCTTGTGGAATTGGCAAAGGGATATTTGGAAGCCCATAGAGGGCTATGGTGAAAAAGGAAATATCTTCCGTTCAAAACTGGAAAGAAGCTTTCTGAGAAACTGCTCTGTGTTCTGTTAATTCATCTCACATAGTTACATCTTTCCCTTCAAGAATTCTTTCCCTAAGGCTGTTCTTGTGGAATTGGAAAAGGGATATTTGGAAGCACATAGAGGGCTATGGTGAAAAAGGAAATATCTTCCGTTCAAAACTGGAAAGAAGCTTTCTGAGAAACTGCTCTGTGTTCTGTTAACTTATCTCACAGAGTTACATATTTCCCTTCAAGAAGCCTTTAGCTAAGGCTGTTCTTGTGGTATTCGCAAAGGGATATTTGGTAGCACATAGAGGGCTACGGTGAAAAAGGAAATAACTTCCGTTCAAAACAGGAAAGAAGATTTCTGAGAAACTGCTCTGTGTTCTGTTAATTCATCTCACAGAGTTACATCTTTCCCTTCAAGAAGCCTTTCGATAAGGCTGTTCTTGTGGAATTGGCAGAGGGATATTTGGTAGCCCATAGAGGGCTATGGTGAAAAAGCAAATATCTTCCGTTCAAAACTGGAAAGAAGCTTTCTGAGAAACTGCTCTGTGTTCTGTTAATTCATCTCACAGAGTTACATCTTTCCCTTCAAGAAGCCTTTCGCTGAGGCTGTTCTTGTGGAATTGGCAAAGGGATATTTGGAAGCCCATAGAGGGCTATGGTGAAAAAGGAAATATCTTCCGTTCAAAACTGGAAAGAAACTTTCTGAGAAACTGCTCTGTGTTCTGTTAACTCGTCTCACGGAGTTACATCTTTCCCTTCAAGAAGCCTTTCGCTAAGGCTGTTCTTGTGGAATTGGCAAAGGGATATTTGGAAGCCCATGGAGGGCTATGGTGAAAAAGGAATTATCTTCCGTTCAAAACTGGAAAGAAGCTTTCTGAGAAACTGCTCTGTGTTCTGTTAATTCATCTCACAGAGTTACATCTTTCCCTTCAAGAAGCCTTTCGCTAAGGCTGTTCTTGTGGAATTGGCAAAGGGATATTTGGAAGCCCATAGATGGCTATGGTGAAAAAAGAAATATCTTCCGTTCAAAACCGGAAAGAAGCTTTCGGAGAAACTGTTCTGTGTTCTGTTAATTCATCTCACAGAGCTACATCTTTCCCTTCAAGAAGCCTTTCGCTAAGGATGTTCTTGTGGAATTGGCAAAGGGATATTTGGAAGCCCATAGAGGGCTATGGTGAAAAAGGAAATATCTTCCGTTCAAGACAGGAAAGAAGCTTTCTGAGAAACTGCTCTGTGTTCTGTTAATTCATCTCACAGAGTTACATCTTTCCCTTCAGGAAGCCTTTCGATAAGTCTGTTCTTTTGGAATTGGCAAAGGGATATTTGGAAGCCCATAGAGGGCTATGGTGAAAAACGAAATATCTTCCGTTTTAAACTGGAAAGAAGCTTTTTGAGAAACTGCTCTGTGTTCTGTTTATTCATCTCACAGTGTTACATTTTTTCCTTCAAGAAGCCTTTCGCTGAGGCTGTTCTTGTGGAATTGGCAAAGGGATATTTGGAAGCCCATAGAGGGCTACGGTGAAAAAGGAAATATGTTCCGTTCAAACTGGAAAGAAGCTTTCTGAGAAACTGCTCTGTGTTCTGTTAATTCATCTCACAGAGTTACATCTTTCCCTTCAAGAAGCCTTTCGCTAAGGCTGTTCTTGTGGAAATGGCAAAGGGATATTTGGAAGCCCATAGATGGCTATGGTGAAAAAAGAAATATCTTCCGTTCAAAACCGAAAAGAAGCTTTCGGAGAAACTGTTCTGTGTTCTGTTAATTCATCTCAAAGAGCTACATCTTTCCCTTCAAGAAGCCTTTCGCTGAGGCTGTTCTTGTGGAATTGGCAAAGGGATATTTGGAAGCCCATAGAGGGCTATGGTGAAAAAGGAAATATCTTCCGTTCAAAACTGGAAAGAAGCTTTCTGAGAAACTGCTCTGTGTTCTGTTTTTTCATCTCACAGAGTTACATCTTTCCCTTCAAGAAGCCTTTCGCTAAGGCTGTTCTTGTGGAAATGGCAAAGGGATATTTGGAAGCCCATAGAGGGCTATGGTGAAAAAGGAAATATCTTCCGTTCAAAACTGGAAAGAAGCTTTCTGAGAAACTGCTCTGTGTTCCGTTAATTCATCTCACAGAGTTACATCTTTCCCTTCAAGAAGCCTTTCGCTAAGGCTGTTCTTGTGGAATTGCAAAGGGATATTTGGAAACCCATAGAGGGCTATGGTGAAAAAGGAAATATCTTCCGTTCAAAACTGGAAAGAAGCTTTCTGAGAAACTGCTCTGTATTCTGTTAATTCATCTCACAGTGTTACATCTTTCCCTTCAAGAAACCTTTCGCTAAGGCTGTTCTTGTGGAATTGGCAAAGGGATATTTGGAAGCCCATAGAGGGCTATGGTGAGAAAGGAAATAACTTCCGTTCAAAACTGGAAAGAATCTTTCTGAGAATCTGCTCTGTGTTCTGTTAATTCATCTCACAGAGTTACATCTTTCCCTTCAAGAAGCCTTTCGCTGAGGCTGTTCTTGTGGAATTGGCAAAGGGATATTTGGAAGCCCATAGAGGGCTATGGTGAAAAAGGAAATATCTTCCGTTCAAAACTGGAAAGAAGCTTTCTACGAAAAGCTCTGTGTCCTGTTTATTCATCTCAGAGTGTTACATCTTTCCCTTCAAGAAGCCTTTCGCTAAGGCTGTTCTTGTGGAATTGGCAAAGGGATATTTGGAAGCCCTTAGAGGGCTATGGTGAAAAACGGAATATCTTCCGTTCAAAACTGGAAAGAAGCTTTCTGAGAAACTGCTATGTGTTCTCTTAATTCATCTCAAAGAGTTACATCTTTCCCTTCAAGAAGCCTTTCACTAAGGCTGTTCTTGTGGAATTGGCAAAGGGATCTTTGGAAGCCCATAGAATGCTATGGTGAAAAAAGAAATATCTTCCGTTCAAAACCGGAAAGAAGCTTTCTGAGAAACTGCTCTGTGTTCTGTTAATTCATCTCACAGAGTTATATCTTTCCCTTCAAGAAGCCTTTCGCTAAGGCTGTTCTTGTGGAATTGGCAAAGGGATATTTGGAAGCCCTTAGAGGGCTACGTTGAGAAAGGAAATATCTTCCGTTCAAAACTGGAAAGAAGCTTTCGGAGAAACTGCTCTGTGTTCTGTTAATTCATCTCACAGAGTTACATCTTTCCCTTCAGGAAGCCTTTCGGTAAGTCTGTTCTTTTGGAATTGGCAAAGGGATATTTGGAAGCCCATAGAGGGCTATGGTGAAAAAGGAAATATCTTCCGTTCTAAACTGGAAAGAAGCTTTTTGAGAAACTGCTCTGTGTTCTGTTTATTCATCTCACAGTGTTACATTTTTTCCTTCAAGAAGCCTTTCGCTGAGGCTGTTCTGGTGGAATTGGCAAAGGGATATTTGGAAGCCCATAGAGGGCTATGGTGAAAAAGGAAATATGTTCCGTTCAAACTGGAAAGAAGCTTTCTGAGAAACTGCTCTGTGTTCTGTTAATTCATCTCACAGAGTTACATCTTTCCCTTCAAGAAGCCTTTCGCTAAGGCTGTTCTTGTGGAAATGGCAAAGGGATATTTGGAAGCCCATAGATGGCTATGGTGAAAAAAGAAATATCTTCCGTTCAAAACCGAAAAGAAGCTTTCGGAGAAACTGTTCTGTGTTCTGTTAATTCATCTCAAAGAGGTACATCTTTCCCTTCAAGAAGCCTTTCGCTAAGGCTGTTCTTGTGGAATTGGCAAAGGGATATTTGGAAGCCCATAGAGGGCTATGGTGAAAAAGGAAATATCTTCCGTTCAAAACTGGAAAGAAGCTTTCTGCGAAAATGCTCTGTGTCCTGTTAATTCATCTCACAGTGTTACATCTTTCCCTTCAGGAAGCCTTTCGCTAAGGCTGTTCTTGTGGAATTGGCAAAGGGATATTTGGAAGCCCATAGAGGGCTATGGTGAAAAAGGAAACATCTTCCGTTCAAAACTGGAAAGAAGCTTTCTGAGAAACTGCTCTGTGTTCTCTTAATTCATCTCACATAGTTACATCTTTCCCTTCAAGAAGTCTTTCCCTAAGGCTGTTCTTGTGGAATTGGCAAGGGGATATTTGGAAGCCCATAGAGGGCTATGGTGAAAAAGGAAATATCTTCCGTTCATAACTGGAAAGAAGCTTTCTGAGAAACTGCTCTGTGTTCTGTTAACTTATCTCACAGAGTTACATCTTTCCCTTCAAGAAGCCTTTAGCTAAGGCTGTTCTTGTGGTATTCGCAAAGGGATATTTGGTAGCTCATAGAGGGCTACGGTGAAAAAGGAAATAACTTCCGTTCAAAACAGGAAAGAAGATTTCTGAGAAACTGCTCTTTGTTCTGTTAATTCATCTCACAGAGTTACATCTTTCCCTTCAAGAAGCCTTTCGCTAAGGCTGTTCTTGTGGAATTGAAAAAGGGATATTTGGAAGCCCATAGAGGGCTATGGTGAGAAAGGAAATATCTTCCGTTCAAAACTGGAAAGAAGCTTTCTGAGAAACTGCTCTGTGTTCTGTTAATTCATCTCACAGAGTTACATCTTTCCCTTCAAGAAGCCTTTCGCTGAGGCTGTTCTTGTGGAATTGGCAAAGGGATATTTGGAAGCCTATAGAGGGCTATGGTGAAAAAGGAAATATCTTCCGTTCAAAACTGGGAAGAAGCTTTCTGAGAAACTGCTCTGTGTTCTGTTAACTCGTCTCACGGAGTTACATCTTTCCCTTCAAGAAGCCTTTCGCTAAGGCTGTTCTTGTGGAATTGGCAAAGGGATATTTGGAAGCCCATAGATGGCTATGGTGAAAAAAGAAATATCTTCCGTTCAAAACAGGAAAGAAGCTTTCGGAGAAACTGTTCTGTATTCTGTTAATTCATCTCACAGAGCTACATCTTTCCCTTCAAGAAGCCTTTCGCTAAGGCTGTTCTTGTGGAATTGGCAAAGGGATATTTGGAAGCCCATAGAGGGCCATGGTGAAAAAGGAAATATCTTCCGTTCAAAACTGGAAAGAAGCTTTCTGCGAAAAGCTCTGTGTCCTGTTAATTCATCTCACAGTGTTACATCTTTCCCTTCAAGAAGCCTTTCGCTAAGGCTGTTCTTGTGGAATTGGCAAAGGGATATTTGGAAGCCCATAGAGGGCTACGGTGAAAAAGGAAATATCTTCCGCTCAAAAGTGGAAAGAAGCTTTCTGAGAAACTGCTCTGTGTTCTGTTAATTTACCTCACAGAGTTACATCTTTCCCTTCATGAAGCCTTTCGCTAAGGCTGTTCTTGTGGAATTGGCAAAGGGATATTTGGAAGCCCATAGAGGGCTATGGTGAGAAAGGAAATATATTCCGTTCAAAACTGGAAAGAACCTTTCTGAGAAACTGCTCTGTGTTCTGTTTATTCATCTCACAGGGTTACATCTTTCCCTTCAAGAAGCCTTTCGCTAAGGCTGTTCTTGTGGAATTGGCAAAGGGATATTTGGAAGCCCATAGAGGGCTATGGTGAAAAAGGAAATATCTTCCGTTCAAAACTGGAAATAAGCTTTCTGAGAAACTGCTCTGTGTTCTGTTAATTCATCTCACAGAGTTACATCTTTCCCTTAAAGAAGCCGTTCGCTATGTCTGTTCTTGTGGAATTGGCAAAGGGATATTTGGAAGCCCATAGAGGGCTATGGTGAAAAAGGAATTATCTTCCGTTCAAAACTGGAAAGAAGCTTTCTGAGAAACTGCTCTGTGTTCTGTTAATTCATCTCACAGAGATACATCTTTCCCTTCAAGAAGCCTTTCGCTAAGTCTGTTCTGGTGGAATTGGCAAAGGGATATTTAGAAGCCCATAGAGGGCTATGGTGAGAAAGGAAATATCTTCCGTTCAAAACTGGAAAGAAGCTTTCTGAGAAACTGCTCTGTGTTCTGTTAATTCATCTCACAGAGTTACATCTTTCCCTTCAAGAAGCCTTTCGCTAAGGCTGTTCTTGGGAAATTGGCATAGGGATATTTGGAAGCCCATAGAGGGCTATGGTGAAGAAGGAAATATCTTCCGTTCAAAACTGTAATGAAGCTTTCTGAGAAACTGCTCTGTGTTCTGTTAATTCATCTCACAGAGTTACATCTTTCCCTTCAAGAAGCCTTTCGCTGAGGCTGTTCTTGTGGAATTGGCAAAGGGATATTTGGAAGCCCATAGAGGGCTATGGTGAAAAAGGAAATATCTTCCGTTCAAAACTGGGAAGAAGCTTTCTGAGAAACTGCTCTGTGTTCTGTTAACTCGTCTCACGGAGTTACATCTTTCCCTTCAAGAAGCCTTTCGCTAAGGCTGTTCTTGTGGAATTGGCAAATGGATATTTGGAAGCCCATAGATGGCTATGGTGAAAAAAGAAATATCTTCCGTTCAAAACAGGAAAGAAGCTTTCGGAGAAACTGATCTGTATTCTGTTAATTCATCTCACAGAGCTACATCTTTCCCTTCAAGAAGCCTTTCGCTAAGGCTGTTCTTGTGGAATTGGCAAAGGGATATTTGGAAGCCCATAGAGGGCCATGGTGAAAAAGGAAATATCTTCCGTTCAAAACTGGAAAGAAGCTTTCTGCGAAAAGCTCTGTGTCCTGTTAATTCATCTCACAGTGTTACATCTTTCCCTTCAAGAAGCCTTTCGCTAAGGCTGTTCTTGTGGAATTGGCAAAGGGATATTTGGAAGCCCATAGAGGGCTACGGTGAAAAAGGAAATATCTTCCGCTCAAAAGTGGAAAGAAGCTTTCTGAGAAACTGCTCTGTGTTCTGTTAATTTACCTCACAGAGTTACATCTTTCCCTTAAAGAAGCCGTTCGCTATGTCTGTTCTTGTGGAATTGGCAAAGGGATATTTGGAAGCCCATAGAGGGCTATGGTGAAAAAGGAATTATCTTCCGTTCAAAACTGGAAAGAAGCTTTCTGAGAAACTGCTCTGTGTTCTGTTAATTCATCTCACAGAGATACATCTTTCCCTTCAAGAAGCCTTTCGCTAAGTCTGTTCTGGTGGAATTGGCAAAGGGATATTTAGAAGCCCATAGAGGGCTATGGTGAGAAAGGAAATATCTTCCGTTCAAAACTGGAAAGAAGCTTTCTGAGAAACTGCTCTGTGTTCTGTTAATTCATCTCACAGAGTTACATCTTTCCCTTCAAGAATCCTTTCGCTAAGGCTGTTCTTGTGAAATTGGCACAGGGATATTTGGAAGCCCATAGAGGGCTATGGTGAAGAAGGAAATATCTTCCGTTCAAAACTGTAATGAAGCTTTCTGAGAAACTGCTCTGTGTTCTGTTAATTCATCTCACAGAGTTACATCTTTCCCTTCAAGAAGCCTTTTGCTAAGGCTCTTCTTGTGGAATTGGCAAAGGGATATTTGGAAGCCCATAGAGGGCTATGGTGAAAAAAGAAATATCTTCCGTTCAAAACCGGAAAAAAGCTTTCGGAGAAACTGTTCTGTGTTCTGTTAATTCACCTCACAGAGCTACATCTTTCCCTTCAAGAAGCCTTTCGCTAAGGCTGTTCTTGTGGAATTGGCAAAGGGATATTTGGAAGCCCATAGAGGGCTATGGTGAAAAAGGAAATATCTTCCGTTCAAAACAGGAAAGAAGCTTTCTGAGAAACTGCTCTGTGTTCTGTTAATTCATCTCACAGAGTTACATCTTTCCCTTCAGGATGCCTTTCGGTAAGTCTGTTCTTTTGGAATTGGCAAAGGGATATTTGGAAGCCCATAGCGGGCTATGGTGAAAAAGGAAATATCTTCCGTTCAAAACAGGAAAGAAGCTTTCTGAGAAACTGCTCTGTGTTCTGTTAATTCATCTCACAGAGTTACATCTTTCCCTTCAGGAAGCCTTTCGGTAAGTCTGTTCTTTTGGAATTGGCAAAGGGATATTTGGAAGCCCACAGAGGGCTATGGTGAAAAAGGAAATATCTTCCGTTCTAAACTGGAAAGAAGCTTTCTGAGAAACTGCTCTGTGTTCTGTTAATTCATCTCACAGTGTTACATTTTTTCCTTCAAGAAGCCTTTCGCTGAGGCTGTTCTTGTGGAATTGGCAAAGGGATATTTGGAAGCCCATAGAGGGCTATGGTGAAAAAGGAAATATGTTCCGTTCAAACTGGAAAGAAGCTTTCTGAGAAACTGCTCTGTGTTCTGTTAATTCATCTCACAGAGTTACATCTTTCCCTTCAAAAAGCCTTTCGCTAAGGCTGTTCTTGTGGAAATGGCAAAGGGATATTTGGAAGCCCATAGATGTCTATGGTGAAAAAAGAAATATCTTCCGTTCAAAACCGAAAAGAAGCTTTTGGAGAAACTGTTCTGTGTTCTGTTAATTCATCTCAAAGAGCTACATCTTTCCCTTCAAGAGCCTTTTGCTAAGGCTGTTCTTGTGGAATTGGCAAAGGGATATTTGGAAGCCCATAGAGGGCTATGGTGAAAAAGGAAATATCTTCCGTTCAAAACTGGAAAGAAGCTTTCTGAGAAACTGCTCTGTGTTCTGTTAATTCACCTCAAATAGTTACATCTTTCCCTTCAAGAAGCCTTTCGCTGAGGCTGTTCTTGTGGAATTGGCAAAGGGATATTTGGAAGCCCATAGAGGGCTATGGTGAAAAAGGAAATATCTTCCGTTCAAAACTGGAAAGAAGCTTTCTGAGAAACTGCTCTGTGTTCTGTTAACTCGTCTCTCGGAGTTACATCTTTCCCTTCAAGAAGCCTTTCGCTAAGGCTGTTCTTGTGGAATTGGCAAAGGGATATTTGGAAGCCCATAGAGGGCTATGGTGAAAAAGGAATTATCTTTCGTTCAAAACTGGAAAGAAGCTTTCTGAGAAACTGCTCTGTGTTCTGTTAATTCATCTCACAGAGTTACATCTTTCCCTTCAAGAAGCCTTTCGTTAAGGCTGTTCCTATGGTATTCGCAAATGGATATTTGGAAGCCCATAGAGGGCTACGGTGAAAAAGGAAATATCTTCCGTTCAAAACTGGAAAGAAGATTTCTGAGAAACTGCTCTGTGTTCTGTTAATTTATCTCACAGTGTTACATCTTTCTCTTCAAGAAGCCTTTCGCTAAGGCTGTTCTTGTGGAATTGGCAAAGGGATATTTGGAAGCCCATAGATGGCTATGGTGAAAAAAGAAATATCTTCCGTTCAAAACCGGAAAGAAGCTTTCGGAGAAACTGTTCTGTATTCTGTTAATTCATCTCACAGAGCTACATCTTTCCCTTCAAGAAGCCTTTCGCTAAGGCTGTTCTTGTGGAATTGGCAAAGGGATATTTGGAAGCCCATAGAGGGCTATGGTGAGAACGGAAATATATTCCGTTCAAAACTGGAAAGAACCTTTCTGAGAAACTGCTCTGTGTTCTGTTTATTCATCTCACAGGGTTACATCTTTCCCTTCAAGAAGCCTTTCGCTAAGGCTGTTCTTGTGGAATTGGCAAAGGGATATTTGGAAGCCCATAGAGGGCTATGGTGAAAAAGGAAATATCTTCCGTTCAAAACTGGAAAGAAGCTTTCTGAGAAACTGCTCTGTGTTCTGTTAATTCATCTCACAGAGTTACATCTTTCCCTTAAAGAAGCCTTTCGCTATGTCTGTTCTTGTGGAATTGGCAAAGGGATATTTGGAAGCCTATAGAGGGCTATGGTGAAAAAGGAATTATCTTCCGTTCAAAGCTGGAAAGAAGCTTTCTGAGAAACTGCTCTGTGTTCTGTTAATTCACCTCACAGAGATACATCTTTCCCTTCAAGAAGCCTTTCGCTAAGTCTGTTCTGGTGAAATTGGCAAAGGGATATTTGGAAGCCCATAGAGGGCTATGGTGAGAAAGGAAATATCTTCCGTTCAAAACTGGAAAGAAGCTTTCTGAGAAACTGCTCTGTGTTCTGTTAATTCATCTCACAGAGTTACATCTTTGCCTTCAAGAAGCCTTTCGCTAAGGCTGTTCTTGTGAAATTGGCATAGGGATATTTGGAAGCCCATAGAGGGCTATGGTGAAGAAGGAAATATCTTCCGTTCAAAACTGTAATGAAGCTTTCTGAGAAACTGCTCTGTGTTCTGTTAATTCATCTCACAGAGTTACATCTTTCCCTTCAAGAAGCCTTTTGCTAAGGCTCTTCTTGTGCAATTGGCAAAGGGATATTTGGAAGCCCATAGATGGCTATGGTGAAAAAAGAAATATCTTCCGTTCAAAACCGGAAAGAAGCTTTCGGAGAAACTGTTCTGTGTTCTGTTAATTCATCTCACAGAGCTACATCTTTCCCTTCAAGAAGCCTTTCGCTAAGGATGTTCTTGTGGAATTGGCAAAGGGATATTTGGAAGCCCATAGAGGGCTATGGTGAAAAAGGAAATATCTTCCGTTCAAAACTGGAAAGAAGCTTTCTGAGAAACTGCTCTGTGTTCTGTTAATTCATCTCACAGAGTTACATCTTTCCCTTCAAGAAGCCTTTCGCTAAGGCTGTTCTTGTGGAAATGGCAAAGGGATATTTGGAAGCCCATAGAGGGCTATGGTGAAAAAGGAAATATCTTCCGTTCAAAACTGGAAAGAAGCTTTCTGAGAAACTGCTCTGTGTTCTGTTAATTCATCACACAGAGTTACATCTTTCCCTTCAAGAAGCCTTTCGCTAAGGCTGTTCCTGTGGAATTGCAAAGGGATATTTGGAAACCCATAGAGGGCTATGGTGAAAAAGGAAATATCTTCCGTTCAAAACTGGAAAGAAGCTTTCTGAGAAACTGCTCTGTGTTCTGTTAATTCATCTCACAGTGTTACATCTTTCTCTTCAAGAAACCTTTCGCTAAGGCTGTTCTTGTGGAATTGGCAAAGGGATATTTGGAAGCCCATAGAGGGCTATGGTGAGAAAGGAAATAACTTCCGTTCAAAACTGGAAAGAAGCTTTCTGAGAAACTGCTCTGTGTTCTGTTAATTCATCTCACAGAGTTACATCTTTCCCTTCAGGAAGCCTTTCGGTAAGTCTGTTCTTTTGGAATTGGCAAAGGGATATTTGGAAGCCCATAGAGGGCTATGGTGAAAAAAGAAATATCTTCCGTTCAAAAACGGAAAGAAGCTTTCTGAGAAACGGCTCTGTGTTCTGTTAATTCATCTCACAAGCTACATGTTTCCCTTCAACAATCCTTTCGCTAAGGCTGTTCTTGTGGAATTGGAAAAGGGATATTTGGAAGCCCATAGAGGGCTATGGTGAAAAAGGAAATATCTTCCGTTCAAAACTGGAAAGAAGCTTTCTGAGAAACTGCTCTGTGTTTTGTTAATTCATCTCACAGAGTTACATCTTTCCCTTCAAGAAGCCTTTCGCTAAGGCTGTTCTTGTGGAATTGGCAAAGGGATAATTGGAAGCCCATAGAGGGCTATGGTGAAAAAGGAAATACCTTCCGTTCAAAACTGGAAAGAAGCTTTCTGAGAAACTGCTCTGTGTTCTGTTAATTCATCTCACAGAGTTACATCTTTCCCTTCAAGAAGCCTTTCGCTAAAGCTGTTCTTGTGGAAATGGCAAAGGGATATTTGGAAGCCCATAGAGGGCTATGGTGATAAAGGAAATATCTTCCGTTCAAAACTGGAAAGAAGCTTTCTGAGAAACTGCTCTGTGTTCTGTTAATTCATCTCACAGAGTTACATCTTTCCCTTCAGGAAGCCTTTCGGTAAGTCTGTTCTTTTGGAATTGGCAAAGGGATATTTGGAAGCCCATAGAGGGCTATGGTGAAAAAGGAAATATCTTCCGTTCTAAACTGGAAAGAAACTTTTAGAGAAACTGCTCTGTGTTCTGTTAATTCATCTCACAGAGTTACATTTTTTCCTTCAAGAAGCCTTTCGCTGAGGCTGTTCTTGTGGAATTGGCAAAGGGATATTTGGAAGACCATAGAGGGCTTTGGTGAAAAAGGGAATCTCTTCCGTTCAAAACTGGAAAGAAGCTTTCTGAGAAACTGCTCTGTGTTCTGTCAATTCATCTCACAGAGTTACATCTTTCCCTTCAAGAAGCCTTTCGCTAAGGCTGTTCTTGTGGGATTGGCAAAGGGATATTTGGAAGCCCATAGAGGGCTCTGGTGAAAAAGGAAATATCTTCCGTTCAAAACTGGAAAGAAGCTTTCTGAGAAACTGCTCTGTGTTCTGTTAATTCATCTCACGGAGTTACATCTTTCCCTTCAAGAAGCCTTTCGCTAAGGCTGTTCTTGTGGAATTGGCAAAGGGATATTTGGAAGCCCATAGAGGGCTATGGTGAGAAAGGAAATATATTCCGTTCAAAACTGGAAAGAAGCTTTCTGAGAAACTGCTCTGTGTTCTATTAATTCATCGCAAAGGGTTACATCTTTCCCTTCAAGAAGCCTTTCGCTAAGGCTGTTCTTGTGGAATTGGCAAAGGGATATTTGGAAGCCCATAGAGGGCTATGGTGAAAAAGGAAATATCTTCCGTTCAAAACTGGAAAGAAGCTTTCTGCGAAAAGGTCTGTGTCCTGTTAATTCATCTCACAGTGTTACATCTTTCCCTTCAAGAAGCCTTTCGCTAAGGCTGTTCTTGTGAAATTGGCAAAGGGATATTTGGAAGCCCATAGAGGGCTACGGTGAAAAAGGAAATATCTTCCGCTCCAAAGTGGAAAGAAGCTTTCTGAGAAACTGCTCTGTGTTCTGTTAATTTACCTCACAGAGTTACATCTTTCCCTTCAAGAAGCCTTTCACTAAGGCTGTTCTTGTGGAATTGGCAAAGGGATATTTGGAAGCCCATAGAGGGCTATGGTGAAAAAGGAATTATCTTCCGTTCAAAACTGGAAAGAAGCTTTCTGAGAAACTGCTCTGTGTTCTGTTAATTCATCTCACAGAGATATATCTTTCCTTTCAAGAAGCCTTTCGCTAAGGCTGTTCTTGTGGAATTGGCAAAGGGATATTTGGAAGCCCATAGAGGGCTATGGTGAAAAAGGAAATACCTTCCCTTCAAAACTGGAAAGAAGCTTTCTGCGAAAATGCTCTGTGTCCTGTTAATTCATCTCACAGTGTTACATCTTTCCCTTCAAGAAGCCTTTCGCTAAGGCTGTTCTTGTGGAATTGGTAAAGGGATATTTGGAAGCCCATAGAGGGCTATGGTGAAAAAGGAAATATCTTCGGTTCAAAAGTGGAAAGAAGCTTTCTGAGAAACTGCTCTGTGTTCTGTTAATTTACCTCACAGAGTTACATCTTTCCCTTCATGAAGCCTTTCGCTAAGGCTGTTCTTGTGGAATTGGCAAAGGGATATTTGGAAGCCCATACAGGGCTATGGTGAGAAAAGAAATATCTTCCGTTCAAAACTGGAAAGAAGCTTTCTGAGAAACTGCTCTGTGTTCTGTTAATTCATCTCACAGGGTTACATCTTTCCCTTCAAGAAGCCTTTCGCTAAGGCTGTTCTTGTGGAATTGGCAAAGGGATATTTGGAAGCCCATAGAGGGCTATGGTGAAAAAGGAATTATCTTCCGTTGAAAACTGGAAAGAAGATTTCTGAGAAACTGCTCTGTGGTCTGTTAATTTATCTCACAGTGTTACATCTTTGCCTTCAAGAAGCCTTTGGCTAAGGCTGTTCTTGTGGAATTGGCAAAGGGATATTTGGAAGCCCTTAGAGGGCTACGTTGAAAAAGGAAATATCTTCCGTTCAAAACTGGAAAGAAGCTTTATGAGAAACTGCTCTGTGTTCTGTTAATTCATCTAACAGAGTTACATCTTTCCCTTCAAGAAGCCTTTCGCTAAGGCTGTTCTTGTGGAATTGGCAAAGGGATATCTGGAAGCCCATAGATGGCTATGGTGAAAAAAGAAATATCTTCCGTTCAAAACCGGAAAGAAGCTTTCGGAGAAACTGTTCTGTATTCTGTTAATTCATCTCACAGAGCTACATCTTTCCCTTCAAGAAGCCTTTCGCTAAGGCTGTTCTTGTGGAATTGGCAAAGGGATATTTGGAAGCCCATAGAGGGCTGTGGTGAAAAAGGAAATATCTTCCGTTCAAAACTGGAAAGAAGCTTTCTGCGAAAAGGTCTGTGTCCTGTTAATTCATCTCACAGTGTTACATCTTTCCCTTCAAGAAGCCTTTCGCTAAGGCTGTTCTTGTGGAATTGGCAAAGGGATATTTGGAAGCCCATAGAGGGCTACGGTGAAAAAGGAAATATCTTCCGCTCCAAAGTGGAAAGAAGCTTTCTGAGAAACTGCTCTGTGTTCTGTTAATTTACCTCACAGAGTTACATCTTTCCCTTCATGAAGCCTTTCGCTAAGGCTGTTCTTTTGGAATTGGCAAAGGGATATTTGGAAGCCAATAGAGGGCTATGGTGAAAAAGGAATTATCTTCCGTTCAAAACTGGAAACAAGCTTTCTGAGAAACTGCTCTGTGTTCTGTTAATTCATCTCACAGAGATACATCTTTCCCTTCAAGAAGCCTTTCGCTAAGGCTGTTCTGGTGGAATTGGCAAAGGGATATTTGGAAGCCCATAGAGGGCTATGGTGAGAAAGGAAATATCTTCCGTTCAAAACTGGAAAGAAGCTTTCTGAGAAACTGCTCTGTGTTCTGTTAATTCATCTCACAGAGTTACAACTTTCCCTTCAAGAAGCCTTTCGCTAAGGCTGTTCTTGTGAAATTGGCATAGGGATATTTGGAAGCCCATAGAGGGCTATGGTGAAAAAGGAAATATCTTCCGTTCAAAACTGGAAAGAAGCTTTCTGAGAAACTGCTCTGTGTTCTGTTAATTCATCTCACAGAGTTACATCTTTCCCTTCAAGAAGCCTTTTGCTAAGGCTCTTCTTGTGGAATTGGCAAAGGGATATTTGGAAGCCCATAGAGGGCTATGGTGAAAAAAGAAATATCTTCCGTTCAAAACCGGAAAGAAGCTTTCTGAGAAACTGCTCTGTGTTCTGGTAATTCATCTCACAGAGCTACATGTTTCCCTTCAACAAGCCTTTCGCTAAGGCTGTTCTTGTGGAATTGGCAAAGGGATATTTGGAAGCCCATAGAGGGCTATGGTGAAAAAGGAACTATCTTCCGTTCAAAACAGGAAAGAAGCTTTCTGAGAAACTGCTCTGTGTTCTGTTAATTCATCTCACAGAGTTACATCTTTCCCTTCAGGAAACCTTTCGGTAAGTCTGTTCTTTTGGAATTGGCAAAGGGATATTTGGAAGCCCACAGAGGGCTATGGTGAAAAAGGAAATATCTTCCGTTCAAAACTGGAAAGAAGCTTTCTGAGAAACTGCTCTGTGTTCTGTTAATTCATCTCACAGAGCTACATCTTTCCCTTCAAGAAGCCTTTCGCTAAGGCTGTTCTTGTGGAATTGGCAAAGGGATATTAGGAAGCCCATAGAGGGCTATGGTGAAAAAGGAAATATCTTCCGTTTAAAACTGGAAAGAAGCTTTCTGAGAAACTGCTACGTGTTCTGTTAATTCATCTCAGAGAGTTACATCTTTCCCTTCAAGAAGCCTTTCGCTAAGGCTGTTCTTGTGCAATTGGCAAAGGGATATTTGGAAGCCCTTAGAGGGCTATGGTGAAAAAGGAAATATCTTCCGTTCTAAACTGGAAAAAAGCTTTTTAAGAAACTGCTCTGTGTTCTGTTAATTCATCTCACAGATTTACGTCTTTCCCTTCAAGAAGCCTTTCGCTGATTCTGTTCTTGTGGAATTGGCAAAGGGATATTTGGAAGCCCATAGAGGGCTATGGTGAAAAAGGAAATATCTTCCGTTCAAAACTGGAAAGAAGCTTTCTGAGAAACTGCTCTGTGTTCTGTTAATTCATCTCACAGAGCTACATCTTTCCCTTCAAGAAGGCTTTCGCTAAGGCTGTTCTTGTGGAATTGGCAAAGGGATATTAGGAAGCCCATAGAGGACAATGGTGAAAAAGGAAATATCTTCCGTTCAAAAGTGGAAAGAAGCTTTCTGAGAAACTGCTATGTGTTCTGTTAATTCATCTCAGAGAGTTACATCTTTCCCTTCAAGAAGCCTTTCGCTAAGGCTGTTCTTGTGGAATTGGCAAAGGGATATTTGGAAGCCCATAGAGGGCTATGGTGAAAAAGGAAATATCTTCCTTTCAAAACTGGAAAGAAGCATCTTGAGAAACTGCTCTGTGTTCTGTTAATTCATTTCACAGAGTTACATCTTTCCCTTCAAGAAGCCTTTCGCTAAGGATGTTCTTGTGGAATTGGCAAAGGGATATTTGGAAGCCCATAGAGGGCTATGGTGAAAAAAGAAATATCTTCCGTTCAAAACCGGAAAGAAGCTTTCTGAGAAACTGCTCTGTGTTTTGTTAATTCATCTCACAGAGCTACATCTTTCCCTTCAAGAAGCCTTTTGCTAAGTCTGTTCTTGTGGAATTGGCAAAGGGATATTTGGAAGCCCATAGAGGGCTATGGTGAAAAAGGAAATATCTTCCGTTCAAAAGTGGAAAGAAGCTTTCTGAGAAACTGCTCTGTGTTCTGTTAATTCATCTCACAGAGTTACATCTTTCCCTTCAAGAAGCCTTTCTCTAAGGCGGTTCTTGTGGAATTGGCAAAGGGATATTTGGAAGCCCATAGAGGGCTATGGTGAAAAAGGAAATATCTTCCGTTCAAAACTGGAAAGAAGCTTTCTGAGAAACTGCTCTGTGTTCTGTTAATTCATCTCACAGAGTTACATCTTTCCCTTCAGGAAGACTTTCGGTAAGTCTGTTCTTGTGGAATTGGCAAAGGGATATTTGGAAGCCCATAGAGGGCTATGGTGAAAAAGGAAATATCTTCCGTTCTAAACTGGAAAGAAGCTTTTTAAGAAACTGCTCTGTGTTCTGTTAATTCATCTCACAGAGTTACATCTTTCCCTTCAAGAAGCCTTTCGCTGATTCTGTTCTTGTGGAATTGGCAAAGGGATATTTGGAAGCCCATAGAGGGCTATGGTGAAAAAGGAAATATCTTCCGTTCAAAACTGGAAAGAAGCTTTCTGAGAAACTGCTCTGTGTTCTGTTTATTCATCTCACAGAGCTACATCTTTCCCTTCAAGAAGGCTTTCGCTAAGGCTGTTCTTGTGGAATTGGCAAAGGGATATTAGGAAGCCCATAGAGGGCAATGGTGAAAAAGGAAATATCTTCCGTTCAAAAGTGGAAAGAAGCTTTCTGAGAAACTGCTATGTGTTCTGTTAATTCATCTCAGAGAGTTACATCTTTCCCTTCAAGAAGCCTTTCGCTAAGGCTGTTCTTGTGGAATTGGCAAAGGGATATTTGGAAGCCCATAGAGGGCTATGGTGAAAAAAGAAATATCTTCCGTTCAAAACCGGAAAGAAGCTTTCTGAGAAACTGCTCTGTGTTTTGTTAATTCATCTCACAGAGCTACATCTTTCCCTTCAAGAAGCCTTTTGCTAAGTCTGTTCTTGTGGAATTGGCAAAGGGATATTTGGAAACCCATAGAGGGCTATGGTGAAAAAGGAAATATCTTCCCTTCTAAACTGGAAAGAAGCTTTTTAAGAAACTGCTCTGTGTTCTGTTAATTCATCTCACAGAGTTACATCTTTCCCTTCAAGAAGCCTTTCGCTGATTCTGTTCTTGTGGAATTGGCAAAGGGATATTTGGAAGCCCAGAGAGGGCTATGGTGAAAAAGGAAATATCTTCCGTTCAAAACTGGAAAGAAGCTTTCTGAGAAACTGCTCTGTGTTCTGTTAATTCATCTCAGAGAGTTACATCTTTCCCTTCAAGAAGCCTTTCGCTAAGGCTGTTCTTGTGGAATTGGCAAAGGGATATTTGGAAGCCCATAGAGGGCTATGGTGAAAAAGGAAATACCTTCCGTTCAAAACTGGAAAGAAGCTTCTTGAGAAACTGCTCTGTGTTCTGTTAATTCATCTCACAGAGTTACATCTTTCCCTTCAAGAAGCCTTTCGCTAAGGATGTTCTTGTGGAATTGGCAAAGGGATATTTAGAAGCCCATAGAGGGCTATGGTGAAAAAAGAAATATCTTCCGTTCAAAACCGGAAAGAAGCTTTCTGAGAAACTGCTCTGTGTTTTGTTAATTCATCTCACAGAGCTACATCTTTCCCTTCAAGAAGCCTTTCGCTAAAGCTGTTCTTGTGGAATTGGCAAAGGGATATTTGGAAGCCAATAGAGGGCTATGGTGAAAAAGGAAATATCTTCTGTTCAAAACTGGAAAGAAGCTCTCTGAGAAACTGCTCTGTGTTCTGTTAATTCATCTCACAGAGTTACATCTTTCCCTTCAAGAAGCCTTTCGTTAAGGCTGTTCCTATGGTATTCGCAAAGGGATATTTGAAAGCCGATAGAGTTCTATGGTGAAAAAGGAAATATCTCCCGTTCAAAACTGGAAAGAAGCTTTCTGAGAAACTGCTCTGTGTTCTGTTAATTCATCTCACAGAGTTACATCTTTCCCTTCAAGAAGCCTTTCGCTAAGGCTGTTCTTGTGGAATTGGCAAAGGGATATTTGGAAGCCCATAGAGGGCTACGGTGAAAAAGGAAATATCTTCCGTTCAAAACTGGAAAGAAGCTTTCTGAAAAACTGCTCTGTGTTCTGTTAATTCATCTCACAGAGTTACATCTTTCCCTTCAAGAAGCCTTTCGCTAAGGCTGTTCTTGTGGAATTGGCAAAGGGATATTTGGAAGCCCATAGAGGGCTACGGTGAAAAAGGAAATATCTTCCGTTCAAAACTGGAAAGAAGCTTTCTGAGAAACTGCTCTGTGTTCTGTTAATTCATCTCACAGAGTTACATCTTTCCCTTCAAGAAGCCTTTCGCTAAGGCTGTTCTTGTGGAATTGGCAAAGGGATATTTGGAAGCCCATAGAGGGCTATGGTGAGAAAGGAAATTTCTTCCATTCAAAACTGGAAAGAAGCTTTCTGAGAAACTGCTCTGTGTTCTGTTAATTCATCTCACAGAGTTACATCTTTCCCTTCAAGAAGCCTTTCGCTAAGGCTGTTCTTGTGGAATTGGCTAAGGGATATTTGGAAGCCCATAGAGGGCTATGGTGAAAAAGGAAATATCTTCCGTTCAAAACTGGAAAGAAGCTTTCTGAGAAACTGCTCTGTGTTCTGTTAATTCATCTCACAGAGTTACATCTTTCCCTTCAAGAAGCCTTTCACTAAGGCTGTTCTTGTGGAATTGGCAAAGGGATATTTGGAAGCCCATAGAGGGCTATGGTGAAAAAGGAAATACATTCCGTTCTAAACTGGAAAGAAGCTTTGTGAGAAACTGCTCTGTGTTCTGTTAATTCATCTCACAGAGTTACATCTTTCCCTTCAAGAAGCCTTTCGTTGAGGCTGTTCTTGTGGAATTGGCAAAGGGATATTTGGAAGCCCATAGAGGGCCATGGTGATAAAGGAAATAATCCGTTCAAAACTGAAAAGAAGCTTTCTGAGAAACTGCTCTGTGATCTGTTAACTCATCTCACAGAGTTACATCTTTCCCTTCAAGAAGCCTTTCGCTAAGGCTGTTCTTGTGGAATTGGCAAAGGGATATTTGGAAGCCCATAGAGGGCTATGGTGAAAAAGGAAATATCTTCCGTTCAAAACTGGAAAGAAGCTTTCTGAGAAACTGCTCTGTGTTCTGTTACTTCATCTCACAGAGTTACATCTTTCCCTTCAGGAAGACTTTCGGTAAGTCTGTTCTTGTGGAATTGGCAAAGGGATATTTGGAAGCCCATAGAGGGCTATGGTGAAAAAGGAAATATCTTCCGTTCTAAACTGGAAAGAAGCTTTTTAAGAAACTGCTCTGTGTTCTGTTAATTCATCTCACAGAGTTACATCTTTCCCTTCAAGAAGCCTTTCGCTGATTCTGTTCTTGTGGAATTGGCAAAGGGATATTTGGAAGCCCAAAGAGGGCTATGGTGAAAAAGGAAATATCTTCCGTTCAAAACTGGAAAGAAGCTTTCTGAGAAACTGCTCTGTGTTCTGTTAATTCATCTCACAGAGCTACATCTTTCCCTTCAAGAAGCCTTTCGCTAAGGCTGTTCTTGTGGAATTGGCAAAGGGATATTAGGAAGCCCATAGAGGGCTATGGTGAAAAAGGAAATATCTTCCGTTCAAAACTGGAAAGAAGCTTTCTGAGAAACTGCTATGTGTTCTGTTAATTCATCTCAGAGAGTTACATCTTTCCCTTCAAGAAGCCTTTCGCTAAGGCTGTTCTTGTGCAATTGGAAAAGGGATATTTGGAAGCCCATAGACAGCTATGGAGAAAAAGGAAATATCTTCCGTTCTAAACTGGAAAGAAGCTTTTTAAGAAACTGCTCTGTGTTCTGTTAATTCATCTCACAGAGTTACATCTTTCCCTTCAAGAAGCCTTTCGCTGATTCTGTTCTTGTGGAATTGGCAAAGGGATATTTGGAAGCCCATAGAGGGCTATGGTGAAAAAGGAAATATCTTCCGTTCAAAAGTGGAAAGAAGCTTTCTGAGAAACTGCTCTGTGTTCTGTTAATTCATCTCACAGAGTTACATCTTTCCCTTCAAGAAGCCTTTCTCTAAGGCGGTTCTTGTGGAATTGGCAAAGGGATATTTGGAAGCCCATAGAGGGCTATGGTGAAAAAGGAAATATCTTCCGTTCAAAACTGGAAAGAAGCTTTCTGAGAAACTGCTCTGTGTTCTGTTAATTCATCTCACAGAGTTACATCTTTCCCTTCAGGAAGACTTTCGGTAAGTCTGTTCTTGTGGAATTGGCAAAGGGATATTTGGAAGCCCATAGAGGGCTATGGTGAAAAAGGAAATATCTTCCGTTCTAAACTGGAAAGAAGCTTTTTAAGAAACTGCTCTGTGTTCTGTTAATTCATCTCACAGAGTTACATCTTTCCCTTCAAGAAGCCTTTCGCTGATTCTGTTCTTGTGGAATTGGCAAAGGGATATTTGGAAGCCCATAGAGGGCTATGGTGAAAAAGGAAATATCTTCCGTTCAAAACTGGAAAGAAGCTTTCTGAGAAACTGCTCTGTGTTCTGTTTATTCATCTCACAGAGCTACATCTTTCCCTTCAAGAAGGCTTTCGCTAAGGCTGTTCTTGTGGAATTGGCAAAGGGATATTAGGAAGCCCATAGAGGGCAATGGTGAAAAAGGAAATATCTTCCGTTCAAAAGTGGAAAGAAGCTTTCTGAGAAACTGCTATGTGTTGTGTTAATTCATCTCAGAGAGTTACATCTTTCCCTTCAAGAAGCCTTTCGCTAAGGCTGTTCTTGTGGAATTGGCAAAGGGATATTTGGAAGCCCATAGAGGGCTATGGTGAAAAAAGAAATATCTTCCGTTCAAAACCGGAAAGAAGCTTTCTGAGAAACTGCTCTGTGTTTTGTTAATTCATCTCACAGAGCTACATCTTTCCCTTCAAGAAGCCTTTTGCTAAGTCTGTTCTTGTGGAATTGGCAAAGGGATATTTGGAAACCCATAGAGGGCTATGGTGAAAAAGGAAATATCTTCCCTTCTAAACTGGAAAGAAGCTTTTTAAGAAACTGCTCTGTGTTCTGTTAATTCATCTCACAGAGTTACATCTTTCCCTTCAAGAAGCCTTTCGCTGATTCTGTTCTTGTGGAATTGGCAAAGGGATATTTGGAAGCCCAGAGAGGGCTATGGTGAAAAAGGAAATATCTTCCGTTCAAAACTGGAAAGAAGCTTTCTGAGAAACTGCTCTGTGTTCTGTTAATTCATCTCACAGAGCTACATCTTTCCCTTCAAGAAGGCTTTCGCTAAGGCTGTTCTTGTGGAATTGGCAAAGGGATATTAGGAAGCCCATAGAGGGCAATGGTGAAAAAGGAAATATCTTCCGTTCAAAACTGGAAAGAAGCTTTCTGAGAAACTGCTCTGTGTTCTGTTAATTCATCTCAGAGAGTTACATCTTTCCCTTCAAGAAGCCTTTCGCTAAGGCTGTTCTTGTGGAATTGGCAAAGGGATATTTGGAAGCCCATAGAGGGCTATGGTGAAAAAGGAAATACCTTCCGTTCAAAACTGGAAAGAAGCTTCTTGAGAAACTGCTCTGTGTTCTGTTAATTCATCTCACAGAGTTACATCTTTCCCTTCAAGAAGCCTTTCGCTAAGGATGTTCTTGTGGAATTGGCAAAGGGATATTTAGAAGCCCATAGAGGGCTATGGTGAAAAAAGAAATATCTTCCGTTCAAAACCGGAAAGAAGCTTTCTGAGAAACTGCTCTGTGTTTTGTTAATTCATCTCACAGAGCTACATCTTTCCCTTCAAGAAGCCTTTCGCTAAAGCTGTTCTTGTGGAATTGGCAAAGGGATATTTGGAAGCCAATAGAGGGCTATGGTGAAAAAGGAAATATCTTCTGTTCAAAACTGGAAAGAAGCTCTCTGAGAAACTGCTCTGTGTTCTGTTAATTCATCTCACAGAGTTACATCTTTCCCTTCAAGAAGCCTTTCGTTAAGGCTGTTCCTATGGTATTCGCAAAGGGATATTTGAAAGCCGATAGAGTTCTATGGTGAAAAAGGAAATATCTCCCGTTCAAAACTGGAAAGAAGCTTTCTGAGAAACTGCTCTGTGTTCTGTTAATTCATCTCACAGAGTTACATCTTTCCCTTCAAGAAGCCTTTCGCTAAGGCTGTTCTTGTGGAATTGGCAAAGGGATATTTGGAAGCCCATAGAGGGCTACGGTGAAAAAGGAAATATCTTCCGTTCAAAACTGGAAAGAAGCTTTCTGAAAAACTGCTCTGTGTTCTGTTAATTCATCTCACAGAGTTACATCTTTCCCTTCAAGAAGCCTTTCGCTAAGGCTGTTCTTGTGGAATTGGCAAAGGGATATTTGGAAGCCCATAGAGGGCTACGGTGAAAAAGGAAATATCTTCCGTTCAAAACTGGAAAGAAGCTTTCTGAGAAACTGCTCTGTGTTCTGTTAATTCATCTCACAGAGTTACATCTTTCCCTTCAAGAAGCCTTTCGCTAAGGCTGTTCTTGTGGAATTGGCAAAGGGATATTTGGAAGCCCATAGAGGGCTATGGTGAGAAAGAAAATTTCTTCCATTCAAAACTGGAAAGAAGCTTTCTGAGAAACTGCTCTGTGTTCTGTTAATTCATCTCACAGAGTTACATCTTTCCCTTCAAGAAGCCTTTCGCTAAGGCTGTTCTTGTGGAATTGGCTAAGGGATATTTGGAAGCCCATAGAGGGCTATGGTGAAAAAGGAAATATCTTCCGTTCAAAACTGGAAAGAAGCTTTCTGAGAAACTGCTCTGTGTTCTGTTAATTCATCTCACAGAGTTACATCTTTCCCTTCAAGAAGCCTTTCACTAAGGCTGTTCTTGTGGAATTGGCAAAGGGATATTTGGAAGCCCATAGAGGGCTATGGTGAAAAAGGAAATACATTCCGTTCTAAACTGGAAAGAAGCTTTGTGAGAAACTGCTCTGTGTTCTGTTAATTCATCTCACAGAGTTACATCTTTCCCTTCAAGAAGCCTTTCGTTGAGGCTGTTCTTGTGGAATTGGCAAAGGGATATTTGGAAGCCCATAGAGGGCCATGGTGATAAAGGAAATAATCCGTTCAAAACTGAAAAGAAGCTTTCTGAGAAACTGCTCTGTGATCTGTTAACTCATCTCACAGAGTTACATCTTTCCCTTCAAGAAGCCTTTCGCTAAGGCTGTTCTTGTGGAATTGGCAAAGGGATATTTGGAAGCCCATAGAGGGCTATGGTGAAAAAGGAAATATCTTCCGTTCAAAACTGGAAAGAAGCTTTCTGAGAAACTGCTCTGTGTTCTGTTAATTCATCTCACAGAGTTACATCTTTCCCTTCAGGAAGACTTTCGGTAAGTCTGTTCTTGTGGAATTGGCAAAGGGATATTTGGAAGCCCATAGAGGGCTATGGTGAAAAAGGAAATATCTTCCGTTCTAAACTGGAAAGAAGCTTTTTAAGAAACTGCTCTGTGTTCTGTTAATTCATCTCACAGAGTTACATCTTTCCCTTCAAGAAGCCTTTCGCTGATTCTGTTCTTGTGGAATTGGCAAAGGGATATTTGGAAGCCCAAAGAGGGCTATGGTGAAAAAGGAAATATCTTCCGTTCAAAACTGGAAAGAAGCTTTCTGAGAAACTGCTCTGTGTTCTGTTAATTCATCTCACAGAGCTACATCTTTCCCTTCAAGAAGCCTTTCGCTAAGGCTGTTCTTGTGGAATTGGCAAAGGGATATTAGGAAGCCCATAGAGGGCTATGGTGAAAAAGGAAATATCTTCCGTTCAAAACTGGAAAGAAGCTTTCTGAGAAACTGCTATGTGTTCTGTTAATTCATCTCAGAGAGTTACATCTTTCCCTTCAAGAAGCCTTTCGCTAAGGCTGTTCTTGTGCAATTGGAAAAGGGATATTTGGAAGCCCATAGACAGCTATGGAGAAAAAGGAAATATCTTCCGTTCTAAACTGGAAAGAAGCTTTTTAAGAAACTGCTCTGTGTTCTGTTAATTCATCTCACAGAGTTACATCTTTCCCTTCAAGAAGCCTTTCGCTGATTCTGTTCTTGTGGAATTGGCAAAGGGATATTTGGAAGCCCATAGAGGGCTATGGTGAAAAAGGAAATATCTTCCGTTCAAAACTGGAAAGAAGCTTTCTGAGAAACTGCTATGTGTTCTGTTAAATCATCTCACAGAGCTACATCTTTCCCTTCAAGAAGGCTTTCGCTAAGGCTGTTCTTGTGGAATTGGCAAAGGGATATTAGGAAGCCCATAGAGGGCAATGGTGAAAAAGGAAATATCTTCCGTTCAAAACTGGAAAGAAGCTTTCTGAGAAACTGCTCTGTGTTCTGTTAATTCATCTCAGAGAGTTACATCTTTCCCTTCAAGAAGCCTTTCGCTAAGGCTGTTCTTGTGGAATTGGCAAAGGGATATTTGGAAGCCCATAGAGGGCTATGGTGAAAAAAGAAATATCTTCCGTTCAAAACCGGAAAGAAGCTTTCTGAGAAACTGCTCTGTGTTTTGTTAATTCATCTCACAGAGCTACATCTTTCCCTTCAAGAAGCCTTTCGCTAAAGCTGTTCTTGTGGAATTGGCAAAGGGATATTTGGAAGCCAATAGAGGGCTATGGTGAAAAAGGAAATATCTTCCGTTCAAAACTGGATAGAAGCTCTCTGAGAAACTGCTCTGTGTTCTGTTAATTCATCTCACAGAGTTACATCTTTCCCTTCAAGAAGCCTTTCGTTAAGGCTGTTCCTATGGTATTCGCAAAGGGATATTTGAAAGCCGATAGAGTTCTATGGTGAAAAAGGAAATATCTCCCGTTCAAAACTGGAAAGAAGCTTTCTGAGAAACTGCTCTGTGTTCTGTTAATTCATCTCACAGAGTTACATCTTTCCCTTCAAGAAGCCTTTCGCTAAGGCTGTTCTTGTGGAATTGGCAAAGGGATATTTGGAAGCCCATAGAGGGCTACGGTGAAAAAGGAAATATCTTCCGTTCAAAACTGGAAAGAAGCTTTCTGAGAAACTGCTCTGTGTTCTGTTAATTCATCTCACAGAGTTACATCTTTCCCTTCAAGAAGCCTTTCGCTAAGGCTGTTCTTGTGGAATTGGCAAAGGGATATTTGGAAGCCCAGAGAGGGCTATGGTGAGAAAGGATTTTTCTTCCATTCAAAACTGGAAAGAAGCTTTCTGAGAAACTGCTCTGTGTTCTGTTAATTCATCTCACAGAGTTACATCTTTCCCTTCAAGAAGCCTTTCGCTAAGGCTGTTCTTGTGGAATTGGCTAAGGGATATTTGGAAGCCCATAGAGGGCTATGGTGAAAAAGGAAATATCTTCCGTTCAAAACTGGAAAGAAGCTTTCTGAGAAACTGCTCTGTGTTCTGTTAATTCATCTCACAGAGTTACATCTTTCCCTTCAAGAAGCCTTTCGCTAAGGCTGTTCTTGTGGAATTGGCTAAGGGATATTTGGAAGCCCATAGAGGGCTATGGTGAAAAAGGAAATATCTTCCGTTCAAAATTGGAAAGAAGCTTTCTGAGAAACTGCTCTGTGTTCTGTTAATTCATCTCACAGAGTTACATCTTTCCCTTCAAGAAGCCTTTCACTAAGGCTGTTCTTGTGGAATTGGCAAAGGGATATTTGGAAGCCCATAGAGGGCTATGGTGAAAAAGGAAATACATTCCGTTCTAAACTGGAAAGGAGCTTTGTGAGAAACTGCTCTGTGTTCTGTTAATTCATCTCACAGAGTTACATCTTTCCCTTCAAGAAGCCTTTCGTTGAGGCTGTTCTTGTGGAATTGGCAAAGGGATATTTGGAAGCCCATAGAGGGCCATGGTGATAAAGGAAATAATCCGTTCAAAACTGAAAAGAAGCTTTCTGAGAAACTGCTCTGTGTTCTGTTAACTCATCTCACAGAGTTACATCTTTCCCTCCAAGAAGCCTTTCGCTAAGGCTGTTCTTGTGGAATTGGCAAAGGGATATTTGGAAGCCCATAGAGGGCTATGGTGAAAAAGGAAATATCTTCCGTTCAAAACTGGAAAGAAGCTTTCTGAGAAACTGCTCTGTGTTCTGTTAATTCATCTCACAGAGTTACATCTTTCCCTTCAGGAAGACTTTCGGTAAGTCTGTTCTTGTGGAATTGGCAAAGGGATATTTGGAAGCCCATAGAGGGCTATGGTGAAAAAGGAAATATCTTCCGTTCTAAACTGGAAAGAAGCTTTTTAAGAAACTGCTCTGTGTTCTGTTAATTCATCTCACAGAGTTACATCTTTCCCTTCAAGAAGCCTTTCGCTGATTCTGTTCTTGTGGAATTGGCAAAGGGATATTTGGAAGCCCAAAGAGGGCTATGGTGAAAAAGGAAATATCTTCCGTTCAAAACTGGAAAGAAGCTTTCTGAGAAACTGCTCTGTGTTCTGTTAATTCATCTCACAGAGCTACATCTTTCCCTTCAAGAAGCCTTTCGCTAAGGCTGTTCTTGTGGAATTGGCAAAGGGATATTAGGAAGCCCATAGAGGGCTATGGTGAAAAAGGAAATATCTTCCGTTCAAAACTGGAAAGAAGCTTTCTGAGAAACTGCTATGTGTTCTGTTAATTCATCTCAGAGAGTTACATCTTTCCCTTCAAGAAGCCTTTCGCTAAGGCTGTTCTTGTGCAATTGGCAAAGGGATATTTGGAAGCCCATAGACAGCTATGGTGAAAAAGGAAATATCTTCCGTTCTAAACTGGAAAGAAGCTTTTTAAGAAACTGCTCTGTGTTCTGTTAATTCATCTCACAGAGCTACATCTTTCCCTTCAAGAAGCCTTTCGCTGATTCTGTTCTTGTGGAATTGGCAAAGGGATATTTGGAAGCCCATAGAGGGCTATGGTGAAAAAGGAAATATCTTCCGTTCAAAACTGGAAAGAAGCTTTCTGAGAAACTGCTATGTGTTCTGTTAATTCATCTCACAGAGCTACATCTTTCCCTTCAAGAAGGCTTTCGCTAAGGCTGTTCTTGTGGAATTGGCAAAGGGATATTAGGAAGCCCATAGAGGGCAATGGTGAAAAAGGAAATATCTTCCGTTCAAAACTGGAAAGAAGCTTTCTGAGAAACTGCTCTGTGTTCTGTTAATTCATCTCAGAGAGTTACATCTTTCCCTTCAAGAAGCCTTTCGCTAAGGCTGTTCTTGTGGAATTGGCAAAGGGATATTTGGAAGCCCATAGAGGGCTATGGTGAAAAAGGAAATACCTTCCGTTCAAAACTGGAAAGAAGCTTCTGAGAAACTGCTCTGTGTTCTGTTAATTCATCTCACAGAGTTACATCTTTCCCTTCAAGAAGCCTTTCGCTAAGGATGTTCTTGTGGAATTGGCAAAGGGATATTTGGAAGCCCATAGAGGGCTATGGTGAAAAAAGAAATATCTTCCGTTCAAAACCGGAAAGAAGCTTTCTGAGAAACTGCTCTGTGTTTTGTTAATTCATCTCACAGAGCTACATCTTTCCCTTCAAGAAGCCTTTCGCTAAAGCTGTTCTTGTGGAATTGGCAAAGGGATATTTGGAAGCCAATAGAGGGCTATGGTGAAAAAGGAAATATCTTCCGTTCAAAACTGGAAAGAAGCTCTCTGAGAAACTGCTCTGTGTTCTGTTAATTCATCTCACAGAGTTACATCTTTCCCTTCAAGAAGCCTTTCGCTAAAGCTGTTCTTGTGGAATTGGCAAAGGGATATTTGGAAGCCCATAGAGGGCTATGGTGAGAAAGGAAATTTCTTCCATTCAAAACTGGAAAGAAGCTTTCTGAGAAACTGCTCTGTGTTCTGTTAATTCATCTCGCAGTGCTACATCTTTCCCTTCAAGAAGCCTTTCGCTAAGGCTGTTCTTGTGGAATTGGCTAAGGGATATTTGGAAGCCCATAGAGGGCTACGGTGAAAAAGGAAATATCTTCCGTTCAAAACTGGAAAGAAGCTTTCTGAGAAACTGCTCTGTGTTCTGTTAATTCATCTCACCGAGCTACATCTTTCCCTTCAAGAAGGCTTTCGCTAAGGCTGTTCTTGTGGAATTGGCAAAGGGATATTAGGAAGCCCATGGAGGGCAATAGTGAAAAAGGAAATATCTTCCGTTCAAAACTGGAAAGAAGCTTTCTGAGAAACTGCTATGTGTTCTGTTAATTCATCTCAGAGAGTTACATCTTTCCCTTCAAGAAGCCTTTCGCTAAGGCTGTTCTTGTGGAATTGGCAAAGGGATATTTGGAAGCCCATAGAGGGCTATGGTGAAAAAGGAAATATCTTCCGTTCAAAACTGGAAAGAAGCTTCTTGAGAAACTGCTCTGTGTTCTGTTAATTCATTTCACAGAGTTACATCTTTCCCTTCAAGAAACCTTTCGCTAAGGATGTTCTTGTGGAATTGGCAAAGGGATATTTGGAAGCCCATAGAGGGCTATGGTGAAAAAAGAAATATCTTCCGTTCAAAACCGGAAAGAAGCTTTCTGAGAAACTGCTCTGTGTTCTGTTAATTCATCTCACAGAGCTACATCTTTACCTTCAAGAAGCCTTTCGCTGAGGCTGTTCTTGTGGAATTGGCAAAGGGATATTTGGAAGCCCATAGAGAGCTATGGTGAGAAAGGAAATATCTTCTGTTCAAAACTGGAAAGAATCTTTCTGAGAAACTGCTCTGTGTTCTGTTAATTCATCTCACAGAGTTACATCTTTCCCTTCATGAAGACTTTCGCTAAACCTGTTCTTGTGGAATTGGCAAAGGGATATTTGGAAGCCCATAGAGGGCTATGGTGAAAAACGAAATATCTTCCGTTCAAAACTGGAAAGAAGCTTTCTGAGAAACTGCTCTGTGTTCTGTTAATTCATCTCACCGAGTTACATCTTTCCCTTCAAGAAGCCTTTCGCTAAGGCTGTTCTTGTGGAATTGGCAAAGGGATATTTGGAAACCCGTAGAGGGCTATGGTGAAAATGGAAATATCTTCCGTTCAAAACTGGAGAGAAGCTTTCTGAGAAACTGCGCTGTGTTCTGTTAATTCATCTCACAGAGTTACATCTTTCCCTTCAAGAAGCCTTTCTCTAAGGCTGTTCTTGTGGAATTGGCAAAGGGATATTTGGAAGCCCATAGATGGCTATGGTGAAAAAGGAAATATCTTACGTTCAAAACTGGAAAGAAGCTTTCTGAGAAACTGCTCTGTGTTCTGTTAATTCATCTCACAGAGTTACATCTTTCCCTTCAGGAATCCTTTCGGTAAGTCTGTTCTTGTGGAATTGGAAAAGGGATATTTGGAAGCCCATAGAGGGCTATGGTGAAAAAGGAAATATCTTCCGTTCTAAACTGGAAAGAAGCTTTTTAAGAAACTGCTCTGTGTTCTGTTAATTCATCTCACAGAGTTACATCTTTCCCTTCAAGAAGCCTTTCGCTGATTCTGTTCCTGTGGAATTGGCAAAGGGATATTTGGAAGCCCAAAGAGGGCTATGTTGAAAAAGGAAATATCTTCCGTTCAAAACTGGAAAGAAGCTTTCTGAGAAACTCTCTGTGTTCTGTTAATTCATCTCACAGAGCTACATCTTTCCCTTCAAGAAGCCTTTCGCTAAGGCTGTTCTTGTGGAATTGGCAAAGGGATATTAGGAAGCCCATAGAGGGCTATGGTGAAAAAGGAAATATCTTCCGTTTAAAACTGGAAAGAAGCTTTCTGAGAAACTGCTATGTGTTCTGTTAATTCATCTCAGAGAGTTACATCTTTCCCTTCAAGAAGCCTTTCGGTAAGTCTGTTCTTGTGGAATTGGCAAAGGGATATTTGGAAGCCCATAGAGGGCTATGGTGAAAAAGGAAATATCTTCCGTTCTAAACTGGAAAGAAGCTTTTTAAGAAACTGCTCTGTGTTCTGTTAATTCATCTCACAGAGTTACATCTTTCCCTTCAAGAAGCCTTTCGCTGATTCTGTTCTTGTGGAATTGGCAAAGGGATATTTGGAAGCCCAAAGAGGGCTATGGTGAAAAAGGAAATACCTTCTGTTCAAAACTGGAAAGAAGCTTTCTGAGAAACTGCTCTGTGTTCTGTTAATTCATCTCACAGAGCTACATCTTTCCCTTCAAGAAGCCCTTCGCTAAGGCTGTTCTTGTGGAATTGGCAAAGGGATATTAGGAAGCCCATAGAGGGCTATGGTGAAAAAGGAAATATCTTCCGTTCAAAACTGGAAAGAAGCTTTCTGAGAAACTGCTATGTGTTCTGTTAATTCATCTCAGAGAGTAACATCTTTCCCTTCAAGAAGCCTTTCGCTAAGGCTGTTCTTGTGCAATTGGCAAAGGGATATTTGGAAGCCCAAAGAGGGCTATGGTGAAAAAGGAAATATCTTCCGTTCTAAACTGGAAAGAAGCTTTTTAAGAAACTGCTCTGTGTTCTGTTAATTCATCTCACAGAGCTACATCTTTCCCTTCAAGAAGGCTTTCGCTAAGGCTGTTCTTGTGGAATTGGCAAAGGGATATTAGGAAGCCCATAGAGGGCAATGGTTAAAAAGGAAATATCTTCCGTTCCAAACTGGAAAGAAGCTTTCTGAGAAACTGCTCTGTGTTCTGTTAATTCATCTCAGAGAGTTACATCTTTCCCTTCAAGAAGCCTTTCGCTAAGGCTGTTCTTGTGGAATTGGCAAAGGGATATTTGGAAGCCCATAGAGGGCTATGGTGAAAAAGGAAATACCTTCCGTTCAAAACTGGAAAGAAGCTTCTTGAGAAACTGCTCTGTGTTCTGTTAATTCATCTCACAGAGTTACATCTTTCCCTTCAAGAAGCCTTTCGCTAAGGATGTTCTTGTGGAATTGGCAAAGGGATATTTGGAAGCCCATAGAGGGCTATGGTGAAAAAAGAAATATCTTCCGTTCAAAACCGGAAAGAAGCTTTCTGAGAAACTGCTCTGTGTTTTGTTAATTCATCTCACAGAGCTACATCTTTCCCTTCAAGAAGCCTTTTGCTAAGTCTGTTCTTGTGGAATTGGCAAAGGGATATTTGGAAGCCCATTGAGGGCTATGGTGAAAAAGGAAATATCTTCCGTTCAAAAGTGGAAAGAAGCTTTCTGAGAAACTGCTCTGTGTTCTGTTAATTCATCTCACCGAGTTACATCTTTCCCTTCAAGAAGCCTTTCGCTAAGGCTGTTCTTGTGGAATTGGGAAAGGGATATTTGGAAGCCCGTAGAGGGCTATGGTGAAAAAGGAAATATCTTCCGTTCAAAACTGGAAAGAAGCTTTCTGAGAAACTGCTCTGTGTTCTGTTAATTCATCTCACAGAGTTACATCTTTCCCTTCAAGAAGCCTTTCTCTAAGGCGGTTCTTGTGGAATTGGCAAAGGGATATTTGGAAGCCCATAGAGGGCTATGGTGAAAAAGGAATTATCTTCCGTTCTAAACTGGAAAGAATCTTTTTAAGAAACTGCTCTGTGTTCTGTTAATTCATCTCACAGAGTTACATCTTTCCCTTCAAGAAGCCTTTCGCTGATTCTGTTCTTGTGGAATTGGCAAAGGGATATTTGGAAGCCCAAAGAGGGCTATGGTGAAAAAGGAAATATCTTCCGTTCAAAACTGGAAAGAAGCTTTCTGAGAAACTGCTCTGTGTTCTGTTAATTCATCTCACAGAGCTACATCTTTCCCTTCAAGAAGCCTTTCGCTAAGGCTGTTCTTGTGGAATTGGCAAAGGGATATTAGGAAGCCCATAGAGGGCTATGGTGAAAAAGGAAATATCTTCCGTTCAAAACTGGAAAGAAGCTTTCTGAGAAACTGCTATGTGTTCTGTTAATTCATCTCCGAGAGTTACATCTTTCACTTCAAGAAGCCTTTCGCTAAGGCTGTTCTTGTGCAATTGGCAAAGGGATATTTGGAAGCCCATAGACAGCTATGGTGAAAAAGGAAATATCTTCCGTTCTAAACTGGAAAGAAGCTTTTTAAGAAACTGCTCTGTGTTCTGTTAATTCATCTCACAGAGTTACGTCTTTCCCTTCAAGAAGCCTTTCGCTGATTCTGTTCTTGTGGAATTGGCAAAGGGATATTTGGAAGCCCATAGAGGGCTATGGTGAAAAAGGAAATATCTTCCGTTCAAAACTGGAAAGAAGCTTTCTGAGAAACTGCTCTGTGTTCTGTTAATTCATCTCACAGAGCTACATCTTTCCCTTCAAGAAGGCTTTCGCTAAGGCTGTTCTTGTGGAATTGGCAAAGGGATATTAGGAAGCCCATAGAGGGCAATGGTGAAAAAGGAAATATCTTCCGTTCAAAACTGGAAAGAAGCTTTCTGAGAAACTGCTCTGTGTTCTGTTAATTCATCTCAGAGAGTTACATCTTTTACTTCAAGAAGCCTTTCGCTAAGGCTGTTCTTGTGGAATTGGCAAAGGGATATTTGGAAGCCCATAGAGGGCTATGGTGAAAAAGGAAATACCTTCCGTTCAAAACTGGAAAGAAGCTTCTTGAGAAACTGCTCTGTGTTCTGTTAATTCATCTCACAGAGTTACATCTTTCCCTTCAAGAAGCCTTTCGCTAAGGATGTTCTTGTGGAATTGCCAAAGGGATATTTGGAAGCCCATAGAGGGCTATGGTGAAAAAAGAAATATCTTCCGTTCAAAACCGGAAAGAAGCTTTCTGAGAAACTGCTCTGTGTTTTGTTAATTCATCTCACCGAGTTACATCTTTCCCTTCAAGAAGCCTTTCGCTAAAGCTGTTCTTGTGGAATTGGCAAAGGGATATTTGGAAGCCAATAGAGGGCTATGGTGAAAAAGGAAATATCTTCCGTTCAAAACTGGAAAGAAGCTCTCTGAGAAACTGCTCTGTGTTCTGTTAATTCATCTCACAGAGTTACATCTTTCCCTTCAAGAAGCCTTTCGTTAAGGCTGTTCCTATGGTATTCGCAAAGGGATATTTGAAAGCCGATAGAGTTCTATGGTGAAAAAGGAAATATCTCCCGTTCAAAACTGGAAAGAAGCTTTCTGAGAAACTGCTCTGTGTTCTGTTAATTCATCTCACAGAGTTACATCTTTCCCTTCAAGAAGCCTTTCGCTAAGGCTGTTCTTGTGGAATTGGCAAAGGGATATTTGGAAGCCCATAGAGGGCTACGGTGAAAAAGGAAATATCTTCCGTTCAAAACTGGAAAGAAGCTTTCTGAGAAACTGCTCTGTGTTCTGTTAATTCATCTCACAGAGTTACATCTTTCCCTTCAAGAAGCCTTTCGCTAAGGCTGTTCTTGTGGAATTGGCAAAGGGATATTTGGAAGCCCATAGAGGGCTACGGTGAAAAAGGAAATATCTTCCGTTCAAAACTGGAAAGAAGCTTTCTGAGAAACTGCTCTGTGTTCTGTTAATTCATCTCACAGAGTTACATCTTTCCCTTCAAGAAGCCTTTCGCTAAGGCTGTTCTTGTGGAATTGGCAAAGGGATATTTGGAAGCCCATAGAGGGCTATGGTGAGAAAGGAAATTTCTTCCATTCAAAACTGGAAAGAAGCTTTCTGAGAAACTGCTCTGTGTTCTGTTTATTCATCTCACAGAGTTACATCTTTCCCTTCAAGAAGCCTTTCGCTAAGGCTGTTCTTGTGGAATTGGCTAAGGGATATTTGGAAGCCCATAGAGGGCTATGGTGAAAAAGGAAATATCTTCCGTTCAAAACTGGAAAGAAGCTTTCTGAGAAACTGCTCTGTGTTCTGTTAATTCATCTCACAGAGTTACATCTTTCCCTTCAAGAAGCCTTTCACTAAGGCTGTTCTTGTGGAATTGGCAAAGGGATATTTGGAAGCCCATAGAGGGCTATGGTGAAAAAGGAAATACATTCCGTTCTAAACTGGAAAGAAGCTTTGTGAGAAACTGCTCTGTGTTCTGTTAATTCATCTCACAGAGTTACATCTTTCCTTTCAAGAAGCCTTTCGTTGAGGCTGTTCTTGTGGAATTGGCAAAGGGATATTTGGAAGCCCATAGAGGGCCATGGTGATAAAGGAAATAATCCGTTCAAAACTGAAAAGAAGCTTTCTGAGAAACTGCTATGTGTTCTGTTAATTCATCTCACAGAGCTACATCTTTCCCTTCAAGAAGGCTTTCGCTAAGGCTGTTCTTGTGGCCTTGGCAAAGGGATATTAGGAAGCCCATAGAGGGCAATGGTGAAAAAGGAAATATCTTCCGTTCAAAACTGGAAAGAAGCTTTCTGAGAAACTGCTCTGTGTTCTGTTAATTCATCTCAGAGAGTTACATCTTTCCCTTCAAGAAGCCTTTCGCTAAGGCTGTTCTTGTGGAATTGGCAAAGGGATATTTGGAAGCCCATAGAGGGCTATGGTGAAAAAGGAAATACCTTCCGTTCAAAACTGGAAAGAAGCTTCTTGAGAAACTGCTCTGTGTTCTGTTAATTCATCTCACAGAGTTACATCTTTCCCTTGAAGAAGCCTTTCGCTAAGGCTGTTCTTGTGGAATTGGCAAAGGGATATTTGGAAGCCCATAGAGGGCTATGGTGAAAAAAGAAATATCTTCCGTTCAAAACCGGAAAGAAGCTTTCTGAGAAACTGCTCTGTGTTTTGTTAATTCATCTCACAGAGCTACATCTTTCCCTTCAAGAAGCCTTTCGCTAAAGCTGTTCTTGTGGAATTGGCAAAGGGATATTTGGAAGCCAATAGAGGGCTATGGTGAAAAAGGAAATATCTTCCGTTCAAAACTGGAAAGAAGCTCTCTGAGAAACTGCTCTGTGTTCTGTTAATTCATCTCACAGAGTTACATCTTTCCCTTCAAGAAGCCTTTCGTTAAGGCTGTTCCTATGGTATTCGCAAAGGGATATTTGAAAGCCGATAGAGTTCTATGGTGAAAAAGGAAATATCTCCCGTTCAAAACTGGAAAGAAGCTTTCTGAGAAACTGCTCTGTGTTCTGTTAATTCATCTCACAGAGTTACATCTTTCCCTTCAAGAAGCCTTTCGCTAAGGCTGTTCTTGTGGAATTGGCAAAGGGATATTTGGAAGCCCATAGAGGGCTACGGTGAAAAAGTCAATATCTTCCGTTCAAAACTGGAAAGAAGCTTTTTAAGAAACTGCTCTGTGTTCTGTTAATTCATCTCACAGAGTTACATCTTTCCCTTCAAGAAGCCTTTCGCTGATTCTGTTCTTGTGGAATTGGCAAAGGGATATTTGGAAGCCCAAAGAGGGCTATGGTGAAAAAGGAAATATCTTCTGTTCAAAACTGGAAAGAAGCTTTCTGAGAAACTGCTCTGTGTTCTGTTAATTCATCTCACAGAGCTACATCTTTCCCTTCAAGAAGCCCTTCGCTAAGGCTGTTCTTGTGGAATTGGCAAAGGGATATTAGGAAGCCCATAGAGGGCTATGGTGAAAAAGGAAATATCTTCCGTTCAAAACTGGAAAGAAGCTTTCTGAGAAACTGCTATGTGTTCTGTTAATTCATCTCAGAGAGTTACATCTTTTCCTTCAAGAAGCCTTTCGCTAAGGCTGTTCTTGTGCAATTGGCAAAGGGATATTTGGAAGCCCATAGAGGGCTATGGTGAAAAAGGAAATATCTTCCGTTCTAAACTGGAAAGAAGCTTTTTAAGAAACTGCTCTGTGTTCTGTTAATTCATCTCACAGAGTTACATCTTTCCCTTCAAGAAGCCTTTCGCTGATTCTGTTCTTGTGGAATTGGCAAAGGGATATTTGGAAGCCCATAGAGGGCTATGGTGAAAAAGGAAATATCTTCCGTTCAAAACTGGAAAGAAGCTTTCTGAGAAACTGCTCTGTGTTCTGTTAATTCATCTCACAGAGCTACATCTTTCCCTTCAAGAAGGCTTTCGCTAAGGCTGTTCTTGTGGCATTGTCAAAGGGATATTAGGAAGCCCATAGAGGGCAATGGTGAAAAAGGAAATATCTTCCGTTCCAAACTGGAAAGAAGCTTTCTGAGAAACTGCTCTGTGTTCTGTTAATTCATCTCAGAGAGTTACATCTTTCCCTTCAAGAAGCCTTTCGCTAAGGCTGTTCTTGTGGAATTGGCAAAGGGATATTTGGAAGCCCATAGAGGGCTATGGTGAAAAAGGAAATACCTTCCGTTCAAAACTGGAAAGAAGCTTCTTGAGAAACTGCTCTGTGTTCTGTTAATTCATCTCACAGAGTTACATCTTTCCCTTCAAGAAGCCTTTCGCTAAGGATGTTCTTGTGGAATTGGCAAAGGGATATTTGGAAGCCCATAGAGGGCTATGGTGAAAAAAGAAATATCTTCCGTTCAAAACCGGAAAGAAGCTTTCTGAGAAACTGCTCTGTGTTTTGTTAATTCATCTCACAGAGCTACATCTTTCCCTTCAAGAAGCCTTTTGCTAAGTCTGTTCTTGTGGAATTGGCAAAGGGATATTTGGAAGCCCATAGAGGGCTATGGTGAAAAAGGAAATATCTTCCGTTCAAAAGTGGAAAGAAGCTTTCTGAGAAACTGCTCTGTGTTCTGTTAATTCATCTCACCGAGTTACATCTTTCCCTTCAAGAAGCCTTTCGCTAAGGCTGTTCTTGTGGAATTGGGAAAGGGATATTTGGAAGCCCGTAGAGGGCTATGGTGAAAAAGGAAATATCTTCCGTTCAAAACTGGAAAGAAGCTTTCTGAGAAACTGCTCTGTGTTCTGTTAATTCATCTCACAGAGTTACATCTTTCCCTTCAAGAAGCCTTTCTCTAAGGCGGTTCTTGTGGAATTGGCAAAGGGATATTTGGAAGCCCATAGAGGGCTATGGTGAAAAAGGAATTATCTTCCGTTCTAAACTGGAAAGAATCTTTTTAAGAAACTGCTCTGTGTTCTGTTAATTCATCTCACAGAGTTACGTCTTTCCCTTCAAGAAGCCTTTCGCTGATTCTGTTCTTGTGGAATTGGCAAAGGGATATTTGGAAGCCCAAAGAGGGCTATGGTGAAAAAGGAAATATCTTCCGTTCAAAACTGGAAAGAAGCTTTCTGAGAAACTGCTCTGTGTTCTGTTAATTCATCTCACAGAGTTACATCTTTCCCTTCAAGAAGCCTTTCGCTAAGGCTGTTCTTGTGGAATTGGCAAAGGGATATTAGGAAGCCCATAGAGGGCTATGGTGAAAAAGGAAATATCTTCCGTTCAAAACTGGAAAGAAGCTTTCTGAGAAACTGCTATGTGTTCTGTTAATTCATCTCCGAGAGTTACATCTTTCCCTTCAAGAAGCCTTTCGCTAAGGCTGTTCTTGTGCAATTGGCAAAGGGATATTTGGAAGCCCTTAGACAGCTATGGTGAAAAAGGAAATATCTTCCGTTCTAAACTGGAAAGAAGCTTTTTAAGAAACTGCTCTGTGTTCTGTTAATTCATCTCACAGAGTTACGTCTTTCCCTTCAAGAAGCCTTTCGCTGATTCTGTTCTTGTGGAATTGGCAAAGGGATATTTGGAAGCCCATAGAGGGCTATGGTGAAAAAGGAAATATCTTCCGTTCAAAACTGGAAAGAAGCTTTCTGAGAAACTGCTCTGTGTTCTGTTAATTCATCTCACAGAGCTACATCTTTCCCTTCAAGAAGGCTTTCGCTAAGGCTGTTCTTGTGGAATTGGCAAAGGGATATTAGGAAGCCCATAGAGGGCAATGGTGAAAAAGGAAATATCTTCCGTTCAAAACTGGAAAGAAGCTTTCTGAGAAACTGCTCTGTGTTCTGTTAATTCATCTCAGAGAGTTACATCTTTTACTTCAAGAAGCCTTTCGCTAAGGCTGTTCTTGTGGAATTGGCAAAGGGATATTTGGAAGCCCATAGAGGGCTATGGTGAAAAAGGAAATACCTTCCGTTCAAAACTGGAAAGAAGCTTCTTGAGAAACTGCTCTGTGTTCTGTTAATTCATCTCACAGAGTTACATCTTTCCCTTCAAGAAGCCTTTCGCTAAGGATGTTCTTGTGGAATTGGCAAAGGGATATTTGGAAGCCCATAGAGGGCTATGGTGAAAAAAGAAATATCTTCCGTTCAAAACCGGAAAGAAGCTTTCTGAGAAACTGCTCTGTGTTTTGTTAATTCATCTCACAGAGCTACATCTTTCCCTTCAAGAAGCCTTTCGCTAAAGCTGTTCTTGTGGAATTGGCAAAGGGATATTTGGAAGCCAATAGAGGGCTATGGTGAAAAAGGAAATATCTTCCGTTCAAAACTGGAAAGAAGCTCTCTGAGAAACTGCTCTGTGTTCTGTTAATTCATCTCACAGAGTTACATCTTTCCCTTCAAGAAGCCTTTCGTTAAGGCTGTTCCTATGGTATTCGCAAAGGGATATTTGAAAGCCGATAGAGTTTTATGGTGAAAAAGGAAATATCTCCCGTTCAAAACTGGAAAGAAGCTTTCTGAGAAACTGCTCTGTGTTCTGTTAATTCATCTCACAGAGTTACATCTTTCCCTTCAAGAAGCCTTTCGCTAAGGCTGTTCTTGTGGAATTGGCAAAGGGATATTTGGAAGCCCATAGAGGGCTACTGTGAAAAAGGAAATATCTTCCGTTCAAAACTGGAAAGAAGCTTTCTGAGAAACTGCTCTGTGTTCTGTTAATTCATCTCACAGAGTTACATCTTTCCCTTCAAGAAGCCTTTCGCTAAGGCTGTTCTTGTGGAATTGGCAAAGGGATATTTGGAAGCCCATAGAGGGCTACGGTGAAAAAGGAAATATCTTCCGTTCAAAACTGGAAAGAAGCTTTCTGAGAAACTGCTCTGTGTTCTGTTAATTCATCTCACAGAGTTACATCTTTCCCTTCAAGAAGCCTTTCGCTAAGGCTGTTCTTGTGGAATTGGCAAAGGGATATTTGGAAGCCCATAGAGGGCTATGGTGAGAAAGGAAATTTCTTCCATTCAAAACTGGAAAGAAGCTTTCTGAGAAACTGCTCTGTGTTCTGTTAATTCATCTCACAGAGTTACATCTTTCCCTTCAAGAAGCCTTTCGCTAAGGCTGTTCTTGTGGAATTGGCTAAGGGATATTTGGAAGCCCATAGAGGGCTATGGTGAAAAAGGAAATATCTTCCGTTCAAAACTGGAAAGAAGCTTTCTGAGAAACTGCTCTGTGTTCTGTTAATTCATCTCACAGAGTTACATCTTTCCCTTCAAGAAGCCTTTCACTAAGGCTGTTCTTGTGGAATTGGCAAAGGGATATTTGGAAGCCAATAGAGGGCTATGGTGATAAAGGAAATACATTCCGTTCTAAACTGGAAAGAAGCTTTGTGAGAAACTGCTCTGTGTTCTGTTAATTCATCTCACAGAGTTACATCTTTCCTTTCAAGAAGCCTTTCGTTGAGGCTGTTCTTGTGGAATTGGCAAAGGGATATTTGGAAGCCCATAGAGGGCCATGGTGATAAAGGAAATAATCCGTTCAAAACTGAAAAGAAGCTTTCTGAGAAACTGCTATGTGTTCTGTTAATTCATCTCACAGAGCTACATCTTTCCCTTCAAGAAGGCTTTCGCTAAGGCTGTTCTTGTGGCATTGGCAAAGGGATATTAGGAAGCCCATAGAGGGCAATGGTGAAAAAGGAAATATCTTCCGTTCAAAACTGGAAAGAAGCTTTCTGAGAAACTGCTCTGTGTTCTGTTAATTCATCTCAGAGAGTTACATCTTTCCCTTCAAGAAGCCTTTCGCTAAGGCTGTTCTTGTGGAATTGGCAAAGGGATATTTGGAAGCCCATAGAGGGCTATGGTGAAAAAGGAAATACCTTCCGTTCAAAACTGGAAAGAAGCTTCTTGAGAAACTGCTCTGTGTTCTGTTAATTCATCTCACAGAGTTACATCTTTCCCTTGAAGAAGCCTTTCGCTAAGGATGTTCTTGTGGAATTGGCAAAGGGATATTTGGAAGCCCATAGAGGGCTATGGTGAAAAAAGAAATATCTTCCGTTCAAAACCGGAAAGAAGCTTTCTGAGAAACTGCTCTGTGTTTTGTTAATTCATCTCACAGAGCTACATCTTTCCCTTCAAGAAGCCTTTCGCTAAAGCTGTTCTTGTGGAATTGGCAAAGGGATATTTGGAAGCCAATAGAGGGCTATGGTGAAAAAGGAAATATCTTCCGTTCAAAACTGGAAAGAAGCTCTCTGAGAAACTGCTCTGTGTTCTGTTAATTCATCTCACAGAGTTACATCTTTCCCTTCAAGAAGCCTTTCGTTAAGGCTGTTCCTATGGTATTCGCAAAGGGATATTTGAAAGCCGATAGAGTTCTATGGTGAAAAAGGAAATATCTCCCGTTCAAAACTGGAAAGAAGCTTTCTGAGAAACTGCTCTGTGTTCTGTTAATTCATCTCACAGAGTTACATCTTTCCCTTCAAGAAGCCTTTCGCTAAGGCTGTTCTTGTGGAATTGGCAAAGGGATATTTGGAAGCCCATAGAGGGCTACGGTGAAAAAGTCAATATCTTCCGTTCAAAACTGGAAAGAAGCTTTTTAAGAAACTGCTCTGTGTTCTGTTAATTCATCTCACAGAGTTACATCTTTCCCTTCAAGAAGCCTTTCGCTGATTCTGTTCTTGTGGAATTGGCAAAGGGATATTTGGAAGCCCAAAGAGGGCTATGGTGAAAAAGGAAATATCTTCTGTTCAAAACTGGAAAGAAGCTTTCTGAGAAACTGCTCTGTGTTCTGTTAATTCATCTCACAGAGCTACATCTTTCCCTTCAAGAAGCCCTTCGCTAAGGCTGTTCTTGTGGAATTGGCAGAGGGATATTAGGAAGCCCATAGAGGGCTATGGTGAAAAAGGAAATATCTTCCGTTCAAAACTGGAAAGAAGCTTTCTGAGAAACTGCTATGTGTTCTGTTAATTCATCTCAGAGAGTTACATCTTTTCCTTCAAGAAGCCTTTCGCTAAGGCTGTTCTTGTGCAATTGGCAAAGGGATATTTGGAAGCCCATAGAGGGCTATGGTGAAAAAGGAAATATCTTCCGTTCTAAACTGGAAAGAAGCTTTTTAAGAAACTGCTCTGTGTTCTGTTAATTCATCTCACAGAGTTACATCTTTCCCTTCAAGAAGCCTTTCGCTGATTCTGTTCTTGTGGAATTGGCAAAGGGATATTTGGAAGCCCATAGAGGGCTATGGTGAAAAAGGAAATATCTTCCGTTCAAAACTGGAAAGAAGCTTTCTGAGAAACTGCTCTGTGTTCTGTTAATTCATCTCACAGAGCTACATCTTTCCCTTCAAGAAGGCTTTCGCTAAGGCTGTTCTTGTGGAATTGGCAAAGGGATATTAGGAAGCCCATAGAGGGCAATGGTGAAAAAGGAAATATCTTCCGTTCCAAACTGGAAAGAAGCTTTCTGAGAAACTGCTCTGTGTTCTGTTAATTCATCTCAGAGAGTTACATCTTTCCCTTCAAGAAGCCTTTCGCTAAGGCTGTTCTTGTGGAATTGGCAAAGGGATATTTGGAAGCCCATAGAGGGCTATGGTGAAAAAGGAAATACCTTCCGTTCAAAACTGGAAAGAAGCTTCTTGAGAAACTGCTCTGTGTTCTGTTAATTCATCTCACAGAGTTACATCTTTCCCTTCAAGAAGCCTTTCGCTAAGGATGTTCTTGTGGAATTGGCAAAGGGATATTTGGAAGCCCATAGAGGGCTATGGTGAAAAAAGAAATATCTTCCGTTCAAAACCGGAAAGAAGCTTTCTGAGAAACTGCTCTGTGTTTTGTTAATTCATCTCACAGAGCTACATCTTTCCCTTCAAGAAGCCTTTTGCTAAGTCTGTTCTTGTGGAATTGGCAAAGGGATATTTGGAAGCCCATAGAGGGCTATGGTGAAAAAGGAAATATCTTCCGTTCAAAAGTGGAAAGAAGCTTTCTGAGAAACTGCTCTGTGTTCTGTTAATTCATCTCACCGAGTTACATCTTTCCCTTCAAGAAGCCTTTCGCTAAGGCTGTTCTTGTGGAATTGGGAAAGGGATATTTGGAAGCCCGTAGAGGGCTATGGTGAAAAAGGAAATATCTTCCGTTCAAAACTGGAAAGAAGCTTTCTGAGAAACTGCTCTGTGTTCTGTTAATTCATCTCACAGAGTTACATCTTTCCCTTCAAGAAGCCTTTCTCTAAGGCGGTTCTTGTGGAATTGGCAAAGGGATATTTGGAAGCCCATAGAGGGCTATGGTGAAAAAGGAATTATCTTCCGTTCTAAACTGGAAAGAATCTTTTTAAGAAACTGCTCTGTGTTCTGTTAATTCATCTCACAGAGTTACATCTTTCCCTTCAAGAAGCCTTTCGCTGATTCTGTTCTTGTGGAATTGGCAAAGGGATATTTGGAAGCCCAAAGAGGGCTATGGTGAAAAAGGAAATATCTTCCGTTCAAAACTGGAAAGAAGCTTTCTGAGAAACTGCTCTGTGTTCTGTTTATTCATCTCACAGAGTTACATCTTTCCCTTCAAGAAGCCTTTCGCTAAGGCTGTTCTTGTGGAATTGGCAAAGGGATATTAGGAAGCCCATAGAGGGCTATGGTGAAAAAGGAAATATCTTCCGTTCAAAACTGGAAAGAAGCTTTCTGAGAAACTGCTATGTGTTCTGTTAATTCATCTCCGAGAGTTACATCTTTCCCTTCAAGAAGCCTTTCGCTAAGGCTGTTCTTGTGCAATTGGCAAAGGGATATTTGGAAGCCCTTAGACAGCTATGGTGAAAAAGGAAATATCTTCCGTTCTAAACTGGAAAGAAGCTTTTTAAGAAACTGCTCTGTGTTCTGTGAATTCATCTCACAGAGTTACGTCTTTCCCTTCAAGAAGCCTTTCGCTGATTCTGTTCTTGTGGAATTGGCAAAGGGATATTTGGAAGCCCATAGAGGGCTATGGTGAAAAAGGAAATATCTTCCGTTCAAAACTGGAAAGAAGCTTTCTGAGAAACTGCTCTGTGTTCTGTTAATTCATCTCACAGAGCTACATCTTTCCCTTCAAGAAGGCTTTCGCTAAGGCTGTTCTTGTGGAATTGGCAAAGGGATATTAGGAAGCCCATAGAGGGCAATGGTGAAAAAGGAAATATCTTCCGTTCAAAACTGGAAAGAAGCTTTCTGAGAAACTGCTCTGTGTTCTGTTAATTCATCTCAGAGAGTTACATCTTTTACTTCAAGAAGCCTTTCGCTAAGGCTGTTCTTGTGGAATTGGCAAAGGGATATTTGGAAGCCCATAGAGGGCTATGGTGAAAAAGGAAATACCTTCCGTTCAAAACTGGAAAGAAGCTTCTTGAGAAACTGCTCTGTGTTCTGTTAATTCATCTCACAGAGTTACATCTTTCCCTTCAAGAAGCCTTTCGCTAAGGATGTTCTTGTGGAATTGGCAAAGGGATATTTGGAAGCCCATAGAGGGCTATGGTGAAAAAAGAAATATCTTCCGTTCAAAACCGGAAAGAAGCTTTCTGAGAAACTGCTCTGTGTTTTGTTAATTCATCTCACAGAGCTACATCTTTCCCTTCAAGAAGCCTTTCGCTAAAGCTGTTCTTGTGGAATTGGCAAAGGGATATTTGGAAGCCAATAGAGGGCTATGGTGAAAAAGGAAATATCTTCCGTTCAAAACTGGAAAGAAGCTCTCTGAGAAACTGCTCTGTGTTCTGTTAATTCATCTCACAGAGTTACATCTTTCCCTTCAAGAAGCCTTTCGTTAAGGCTGTTCCTATGGTATTCGCAAAGGGATATTTGAAAGCCGATAGAGTTTTATGGTGAAAAAGGAAATATCTCCCGTTCAAAACTGGAAAGAAGCTTTCTGAGAAACTGCTCTGTGTTCTGTTAATTCATCTCACAGAGTTACATCTTTCCCTTCAAGAAGCCTTTCGCTAAGGCTGTTCTTGTGGAATTGGCAAAGGGATATTTGGAAGCCCATAGAGGGCTACTGTGAAAAAGGAAATATCTTCCGTTCAAAACTGGAAAGAAGCTTTCTGAGAAACTGCTCTGTGTTCTGTTAATTCATCTCACAGAGTTACATCTTTCCCTTCAAGAAGCCTTTCGCTAAGGCTGTTCTTGTGGAATTGGCAAAGGGATATTTGGAAGCCCATAGAGGGCTACGGTGAAAAGGGAAATATCTTCCGTTCAAAACTGGAAAGAAGCTTTCTGAGAAACTGCTCTGTGTTCTGTTAATTCATCTCACAGAGTTACATCTTTCCCTTCAAGACGCCTTTCGCTAAGGCTGTTCTTGTGGAATTGGCAAAGGGATATTTGGAAGCCCATAGAGGGCTATGGTGAGAAAGGAAATTTCTTCCATTCAAAACTGGAAAGAAGCTTTCTGAGAAACTGCTCTGTGTTCTGTTAATTCATCTCACAGAGTTACATCTTTCCCTTCAAGAAGCCTTTCGCTAAGGCTGTTCTTGTGGAATTGGCTAAGGGATATTTGGAAGCCCATAGAGGGCTATGGTGAAAAAGGAAATATCTTCCGTTCAAAACTGGAAAGAAGCTTTCTGAGAAACTGCTCTGTGTTCTGTTAATTCATCTCACAGAGTTACATCTTTCCCTTCAAGAAGCCTTTCACTAAGGCTGTTCTTGTGGAATTGGCAAAGGGATATTTGGAAGCCCATAGAGGGCTATGGTGATAAAGGAAATACATTCCGTTCTAAACTGGAAAGAAGCTTTGTGAGAAACTGCTCTGTGTTCTGTTAATTCATCTCACAGAGTTACATCTTTCCTTTCAAGAAGCCTTTCGTTGAGGCTGTTCTTGTGGAATTGGCAAAGGGATATTTGGAAGCCCATAGAGGGCCATGGTGATAAAGGAAATAATCCGTTCAAAACTGAAAAGAAGCTTTCTGAGAAACTGCTATGTGTTCTGTTAATTCATCTCACAGAGCTACATCTTTCCCTTCAAGAAGGCTTTCGCTAAGGCTGTTCTTGTGGCATTGGCAAAGGGATATTAGGAAGCCCATAGAGGGCAATGGTGAAAAAGGAAATATCTTCCGTTCAAAACTGGAAAGAAGCTTTCTGAGAAACTGCTCTGTGTTCTGTTAATTCATCTCAGAGAGTTACATCTTTCCCTTCAAGAAGCCTTTCGCTAAGGCTGTTCTTGTGGAATTGGCAAAGGGATATTTGGAAGCCCATAGAGGGCTATGGTGAAAAAGGAAATACCTTCCGTTCAAAACTGGAAAGAAGCTTCTTGAGAAACTGCTCTGTGTTCTGTTAATTCATCTCACAGAGTTACATCTTTCCCTTGAAGAAGCCTTTCGCTAAGGATGTTCTTGTGGAATTGGCAAAGGGATATTTGGAAGCCCATAGAGGGCTATGGTGAAAAAAGAAATATCTTCCGTTCAAAACCGGAAAGAAGCTTTCTGAGAAACTGCTCTGTGTTTTGTTAATTCATCTCACAGAGCTACATCTTTCCCTTCAAGAAGCCTTTCGCTAAAGCTGTTCTTGTGGAATTGGCAAAGGGATATTTGGAAGCCAATAGAGGGCTATGGTGAAAAAGGAAATATCTTCCGTTCAAAACTGGAAAGAAGCTCTCTGAGAAACTGCTCTGTGTTCTGTTAATTCATCTCACAGAGTTACATCTTTCCCTTCAAGACGCCTTTCGTTAAGGCTGTTCCTATGGTATTCGCAAAGGGATATTTGAAAGCCGATAGAGTTCTATGGTGAAAAAGGAAATATCTCCCGTTCAAAACTGGAAAGAAGCTTTCTGAGAAACTGCTCTGTGTTCTGTTAATTCATCTCACAGAGTTACATCTTTCCCTTCAAGAAGCCTTTCGCTAAGGCTGTTCTTGTGGAATTGGCAAAGGGATATTTGGAAGCCCATAGAGGGCTACGGTGAAAAAGTCAATATCTTCCGTTCAAAACTGGAAAGAAGCTTTCTGAGAAACTGCTCTGTGTTCTGTTAATTCATCTCACAGAGTTACATCTTTCCCTTCAAGAAGCCTTTCGCTAAGGCTGTTCTTGTGGAATTGGCAAAGGGATATTTGGAAGCCCATAGAGGGCTATGGTGAGAAAGGAAATTTCTTCCATTCAAAACTGGAAAGAAGCTTTCCGAGAAACTGCTCTGTGTTCTGTTAATTCATCTCACAGAGTTACATCTTTCCCTTCAAGAAGCCTTTCGCTAAGGCTGTTCTTGTGGAATTGGCTAAGGGATATTTGGAAGCCCATAGAGGGCTATGGTGAAAAAGGAAATATCTTCCGTTCAAAACTGGAAACAAGCTTTCTGAGAAACTGCTCTGTGTTCTGTTAATTCATCTCACAGAGTTACATCTTTCCCTTCAAGAAGCCTTTCGCTAAGGCTGTTCTTGTGGAATTGGCAACGGGATATTTGGAAGCCCATAGAGGGCTATGGTGAAAAAGGAAATATCTTCCGTTCAAAACTGGAAAGAAGCTTTCTGAGAAACTGCTCTGTGTTCCGTTAATTCATCTCACAGAGTTACATCTTTCCCTTCAGGAAGCCTTTCGGTAAGGCGGTTCTTGTGGAATTGGCAAAGGGATATTTGGAAGCCCATAGAGGGCTATGGTGAAAAAGGAAATATCTTCCGTTCTAAACTGGAAAGAAGCTTTTTAAGAAACTACTCTGTGTTCTGTTAATTCATCTCACAGAATTACATCTTTCCCTTCAAGAAGCCTTTCCCTGATTCTGTTCTTGTGGAATTGGCAAAGGGATATTTGGAAGCCCATAGAGGGCTATGGTGAAAAAGGTAATATCTTCCGTTCAAAACTGGAAAGAAGCTTTCTGAGAAACTGCTCTGTGTTGTGTGAATTCATCTCACAGAGCTACATCTTTCCCTTCAAGAAGCCTTTCGCTAAGGCTGTTCTTGTGGAATTGGCAAAGGCATATTAGGAAGCCCATAGAGGGCTATGGTAAAAAAGGAAATATCTTCCGTTTAAAACTGGAAAGAAGCTTTCTGAGAAACTGCTATGTGTTCTGTTAATTCATCTCAGAGAGTTACATCTTTCCCTTCAAGAAGCCTTTCGCTAAGGCTGTTCTTGTGGAATTGGCAAAGGGATATTTGGAAGCCCATAGACGGCTATGGTGAAAAAGGATATATCTTCCGTTCTAAACTGGAAAGAAGCTTTTTAAGAAACTGCTCTGTGTTCTGTTAATTCATCTCACAGAGTTACATCTTTCCCTTCAAGAAGCCTTTCGCTGATTCTGTTCTTGTGGAATTGGCAAAGGGATATTTGGAAGCCAATTGAGGGCTATGGTGAAAAAGGAAATACCTTCCGTTCAAAACTGGAAAGAAGCTTCTTGAGAAACTGCTCTGTGTTCTGTTAATTCATCTCACAGAGTTACATCTTTCCCTTCAAGAAGCCTTTCGCTAAGGATGTTCTTGTGGAATTGGCAAAGGGATATTTGGAAGCCCATAGAGGGCTATGGTGAAAAAAGAAATATCTTCCGTTCAAAACCGGAAAGAAGCTTTCTGAGAAACTGCTCTGTGTTTTGTTAATTCATCTCACAGAGCTACATCTTTCCCTTCAAGAAGCCTTTCGCTAAAGCTGTTCTTGTGGAATTGGCAAAGGGATATTTGGAAGCCAATAGAGGGCTATGGTGAAAAAGGAAATATCTTCCGTTCAAAACTGGAAAGAAGCTCTCTGAGAAACTGCTCTGTGTTCTGTTAATTCATCTCACAGAGTTACATCTTTCCCTTCAAGAAGCCTTTCGTTAAGGATGTTCCTATGGTATTCGCAAAGGGATATTTGAAAGCCGATAGAGTTTTATGGTGAAAAAGGAAATATCTCCCGTTCAAAACTGGAAAGAAGCTTTCTGAGAAACTGCTCTGTGTTCTGTTAATTCATCTCACAGAGTTACATCTTTCCCTTCAAGAAGCCTTTCGCTAAGGCTGTTCTTGTGGAATTGGCAAAGGGATATTTGGAAGCCCATAGAGGGCTACTGTGAAAAAGGAAATATCTTCCGTTCAAAACTGGAAAGAAGCTTTCTGAGAAACTGCTCTGTGTTCTGTTAATTCATCTCACAGAGTTACATCTTTCCCTTCAAGAAGCCTTTCGCTAAGGCTGTTCTTGTGGAATTGGCAAAGGGATATTTGGAAGCCCATAGAGGGCTACGGTGAAAAAGGAAATATCTTCCGTTCAAAACTGGAAAGAAGCTTTCTGAGAAACTGCTCTGTGTTCTGTTAATTCATCTCACAGAGTTACATCTTTCCCTTCAAGACGCCTTTCGCTAAGGCTGTTCTTGTGGAATTGGCAAAGGGATATTTGGAAGCCCATAGAGGGCTATGGTGAGAAAGGAAATTTCTTCCATTCAAAACTGGAAAGAAGCTTTCTGAGAAACTGCTCTGTGTTCTGTTAATTCATCTCACAGAGTTACATCTTTCCCTTCAAGAAGCCTTTCGCTAAGGCTGTTCTTGTGGAATTGGCTAAGGGATATTTGGAAGCCCATAGAGGGCTATGGTGAAAAAGGAAATATCTTCCGTTCAAAACTGGAAAGAAGCTTTCTGAGAAACTGCTCTGTGTTCTGTTAATTCATCTCACAGAGTTACATCTTTCCCTTCAAGAAGCCTTTCACTAAGGCTGTTCTTGTGGAATTGGCAAAGGGATATTTGGAAGCCCATAGAGGGCTATGGTGATAAAGGAAATACATTCCGTTCTAAACTGGAAAGAAGCTTTGTGAGAAACTGCTCTGTGTTCTGTTAATTCATCTCACAGAGTTACATCTTTCCTTTCAAGAAGCCTTTCGTTGAGGCTGTTCTTGTGGAATTGGCAAAGGGATATTTGGAAGCCCATAGAGGGCCATGGTGATAAAGGAAATAATCCGTTCAAAACTGAAAAGAAGCTTTCTGAGAAACTGCTATGTGTTCTGTTAATTCATCTCACAGAGCTACATCTTTCCCTTCAAGAAGGCTTTCGCTAAGGCTGTTCTTGTGGCATTGGCAAAGGGATATTAGGAAGCCCATAGAGGGCAATGGTGAAAAAGGAAATATCTTCCGTTCAAAACTGGAAAGAAGCTTTCTGAGAAACTGCTCTGTGTTCTGTTAATTCATCTCAGAGAGTTACATCTTTCCCTTCAAGAAGCCTTTCGCTAAGGCTGTTCTTGTGGAATTGGCAAAGGGATATTTGGAAGCCCATAGAGGGCTATGGTGAAAAAGGAAATACCTTCCGTTCAAAACTGGAAAGAAGCTTCTTGAGAAACTGCTCTGTGTTCTGTTAATTCATCTCACAGAGTTACATCTTTCCCTTGAAGAAGCCTTTCGCTAAGGATGTTCTTGTGGAATTGGCAAAGGGATATTTGGAAGCCCATAGAGGGCTATGGTGAAAAAAGAAATATCTTCCGTTCAAAACCGGAAAGAAGCTTTCTGAGAAACTGCTCTGTGTTTTGTTAATTCATCTCACAGAGCTACATCTTTCCCTTCAAGAAGCCTTTCGCTAAAGCTGTTCTTGTGGAATTGGCAAAGGGATATTTGGAAGCCAATAGAGGGCTATGGTGAAAAAGGAAATATCTTCCGTTCAAAACTGGAAAGAAGCTCTCTGAGAAACTGCTCTGTGTTCTGTTAATTCATCTCACAGAGTTACATCTTTCCCTTCAAGACGCCTTTCGTTAAGGCTGTTCCTATGGTATTCGCAAAGGGATATTTGAAAGCCGATAGAGTTCTATGGTGAAAAAGGAAATATCTCCCGTTCAAAACTGGAAAGAAGCTTTCTGAGAAACTGCTCTGTGTTCTGTTAATTCATCTCACAGAGTTACATCTTTCCCTTCAAGAAGCCTTTCGCTAAGGCTGTTCTTGTGGAATTGGCAAAGGGATATTTGGAAGCCCATAGAGGGCTACGGTGAAAAAGTCAATATCTTCCGTTCAAAACTGGAAAGAAGCTTTCTGAGAAACTGCTCTGTGTTCTGTTAATTCATCTCACAGAGTTACATCTTTCCCTTCAAGAAGCCTTTCGCTAAGGCTGTTCTTGTGGAATTGGCAAAGGGATATTTGGAAGCCCATAGAGGGCTATGGTGAGAAAGGAAATTTCTTCCATTCAAAACTGGAAAGAAGCTTTCCGAGAAACTGCTCTGTGTTCTGTTAATTCATCTCACAGAGTTACATCTTTCCCTTCAAGAAGCCTTTCGCTAAGGCTGTTCTTGTGGAATTGGCTAAGGGATATTTGGAAGCCCATAGAGGGCTATGGTGAAAAAGGAAATATCTTCCGTTCAAAACTGGAAACAAGCTTTCTGAGAAACTGCTCTGTGTTCTGTTAATTCATCTCACAGAGTTACATCTTTCCCTTCAAGAAGCCTTTCGCTAAGGCTGTTCTTGTGGAATTGGCAACGGGATATTTGGAAGCCCATAGAGGGCTATGGTGAAAAAGGAAATATCTTCCGTTCAAAACTGGAAAGAAGCTTTCTGAGAAACTGCTCTGTGTTCCGTTAATTCATCTCACAGAGTTACATCTTTCCCTTCAGGAAGCCTTTCGGTAAGGCGGTTCTTGTGGAATTGGCAAAGGGATATTTGGAAGCCCATAGAGGGCTATGGTGAAAAAGGAAATATCTTCCGTTCTAAACTGGAAAGAAGCTTTTTAAGAAACTACTCTGTGTTCTGTTAATTCATCTCACAGAATTACATCTTTCCCTTCAAGAAGCCTTTCCCTGATTCTGTTCTTGTGGAATTGGCAAAGGGATATTTGGAAGCCCATAGAGGGCTATGGTGAAAAAGGTAATATCTTCCGTTCAAAACTGGAAAGAAGCTTTCTGAGAAACTGCTCTGTGTTGTGTGAATTCATCTCACAGAGCTACATCTTTCCCTTCAAGAAGCCTTTCGCTAAGGCTGTTCTTGTGGAATTGGCAAAGGCATATTAGGAAGCCCATAGAGGGCTATGGTAAAAAAGGAAATATCTTCCGTTTAAAACTGGAAAGAAGCTTTCTGAGAAACTGCTATGTGTTCTGTTAATTCATCTCAGAGAGTTACATCTTTCCCTTCAAGAAGCCTTTCGCTAAGGCTGTTCTTGTGGAATTGGCAAAGGGATATTTGGAAGCCCATAGACGGCTATGGTGAAAAAGGATATATCTTCCGTTCTAAACTGGAAAGAAGCTTTTTAAGAAACTGCTCTGTGTTCTGTTAATTCATCTCACAGAGTTACATCTTTCCCTTCAAGAAGCCTTTCGCTGATTCTGTTCTTGTGGAATTGGCAAAGGGATATTTGGAAGCCAATTGAGGGCTATGGTGAAAAAGGAAATATCTTCCGTTCAAAACTGGAAAGAAGCTCTCTGAGAAACTGCTCTGTGTTCTGTTAATTCATCTCACAGAGTTACATCTTTCCCTTCAAGAAGCCTTTCGTTAAGGCTGTTCCTATGGTATTCGCAAAGGGACATTTGAAAGCCGATAGAGGGCAATGGTGAAAAAGGAAATATCTTCCGTTCAAAACTGGAAAGAAGCTTTCTGAGAAACTGCTCTGTGTTCTGTTAATTCATCTCACAGAGTTACATCTTTCCCTTCAAGAAGCCTTTCGCTAAGGCTGTTCTTGTGGAATTGGCAAAGGGATATTTGGAAGCACATACAGGGCTATGGTGAAAAAGGAAATATCTTCCGTTCAAAACTGGAAAGAAGCTTTCTGAGAAACTGCTCTGTGTTCTGTTAATTCATCTCAGAGAGTTACATCTTTCCCTTCAAGAAGCCTTTCGCTAAGGCTGTTCTTGTGGAATTGGCAAAGGGATATTTGGAAGCCCATAGAGGGCTATGGTGAAAAAGGAAATACCTTCCGTTCAAAACTGGAAAGAAGCTTCTTGAGAAACTGCTCTATGTTCTGTTAATTCATCTCACAGAGTTACATCTTTCCCTTCAAGAAGCCTTTCGCTAAGGATGTTCTTGTGGAATTGGCAAAGGGATATTTGGAAGCCCATAGAGGGCTATGGTGAAAAAAGAAATATCTTCCGTTCAAAACCGGAAAGAAGCTTTCTGAGAAACTGCTCTGTGTTTTGTTAATTCATCTCACAGAGCTACATCTTTCCCTTCAAGAAGCCTTTCGCTAAAGCTGTTCTTGTGGAATTGGCAAAGGGATATTTGGAAGCCAATAGAGGGCTATGGTGAAAAAGGAAATATCTTCCGTTCAAAACTGGAAAGAAGCTCTCTGAGAAACTGCTCTGTGTTCTGTTAATTCATCTCACAGAGTTACATCTTTCCCTTCAAGAAGCCTTTCGTTAAGGCTGTTCCTATGGTATTCGCAAAGGGATATTTGAAAGCCGATAGAGTTCTATGGTGAAAAAGGAAATATCTCCCGTTCAAAACTGGAAAGAAGCTTTCTGAGAAACTGCTCTGTGTTCTGTTAATTCATCTCACAGAGTTACATCTTTCCCTTCAAGAAGCCTTTCGCTAAGGCTGTTCTTGTGGAATTGGCAAAGGGATATTTGGAAGCCCATAGAGGGCTACGGTGAAAAAGGAAATATCTTCCGTTCAAAACTGGAAAGAAGCTTTCTGAGAAACTGCTCTGTGTTCTTTTAATTCATCTCACAGAGTTACATCTTTCCCTTCAAGAAGCCTTTCGCTAAGGCTGTTCTTGTGGAATTGGCAAAGGGATATTTGGAAGCCCATAGAGGGCTATGGTGAGAAAGGAAATTTCTTCCATTCAAAACTGGAAAGAAGCTTTCTGAGAAACTGCTCTGTGTTCTGTTAATTCATCTCGCAGTGTTACATCTTTCCCTTCAAGAAGCCTTTCGCTAAGGCTGTTCTTGTGGAATTGGCTAAGGGATATTTGGAAGCCCATAGAGGGCTATGGTGAAAAAGGAAATATCTTCCGCTCAAAACTAGAAACAAGCTTTCTGAGAAACTGCTCTGTGTTCTGTTAATTCATCTCACAGAGTTACATCTTTCCCTTCAAGAAGCCTTTCGCTAAGGCTGTTCTTGTGGAATTGGCAAAGGGATATTTGGAAGCCCATAGAGGGCTATGGTGAAAAAGGAAATAACTTCCGTTCTAAACTGGAAAGAAGCTTTCTGAGAAACTGCTATGTGTTCTGTTAATTCATCTCAGAGAGTTACATCTTTCCCTTCAAGAAGCCTTTCGCTAAGGCTGTTCTTGTGGAATTGGCAAAGGGATATTTGGAAGCCCATAGAGGGCTATGGTGAAAAAGGAAATATCTTCCGTTCTAAACTGGAAAGAAGCTTTTTAAGAAACTGCTCTGTGTTCTGTTAATTCATCTCACAGAGTTACATCTTTCCCTTCAAGAAGCCTTTCGCTGATTCTGTTCTTGTGGAATTGGCAAAGGGATATTTGGAAGCCCATAGAGGGCTACGGTGAAAAAGGAAATATCTTCCGTTCAAAACTGGAAAGAAGCTTTCTGAGAAACTGCTCTGTGTTCTGTTAATTCATCTCACCGAGCTACATTTTTCCCTTCAAGAAGGCTTTCGCTAAGGCTGTTCTTGTGGAATTGGCAAAGGGATATTAGGAAGCCCATGGAGGGCAATAGTGAAAAAGGAAATATCTTCCGTTCAAAACTGGAAAGAAGCTTTCTGAGAAACTGCTATGTGTTCTGTTAATTCATCTCAGAGAGTTACATCTTTCCCTTCAAGAAGCCTTTCGCTAAGGCTGTTCTTGTGGAATTGGCAAAGGGATATTTGGAAGCCCATAGAGGGCTATGGTGAAAAAAGAAATATCTTCCGTTCAAAACCGGAAAGAAGCTTTCTGAGAAACTGCTCTGTGTTCTGTTAATTCATCTCACAGAGCTACATCTTTCCCTTCAAGAAGCCTTTCGCTGAGGCTGTTCTTGTGGAATTGGCAAAGGGATATTTGGAAGCCCATAGAGAGCTATGGTGAGAAAGGAAATATCTTCTGTTCAAAACTGGAAAGAATCTTTCTGAGAAACTGCTCTGTGTTCTGTTAATTCATCTCACAGAGTTACATCTTTCCCTTCATGAAGACTTTCGCTAAACCTGTTCTTGTGGAATTGGCAAAGGGATATTTGGAAGCCCATAGAGGGCTATGGTGAAAAAGGAAATATCTTCCGTTCAAAACTGGAAAGAAGCTTTCTGAGAAACTGCTCTGTGTTCTGTTAATTCATCTCACCGAGTTACATCTTTCCCTTCAAGAAGCCTTTCGCTAAGGCTGTTCTTGTGGAATTGGCAAAGGGATATTTGGAAACCCGTAGAGGGCTATGGTGAAAATGGAAATATCTTCCGTTCAAAACTGGAGAGAAGCTTTCTGAGAAACTGCGCTGTGTTCTGTTAATTCATCTCACAGAGTTACATCTTTCCCTTCAAGAAGCCTTTCTCTAAGGCTGTTCTTGTGGAATTGGCAAAGGGATATTTGGAAGCCCATAGATGGCCATGGTGAAAAAGGAAATATCTTACGTTCAAAACTGGAAAGAAGCTTTCTGAGAAACTGCTCTGTGTTCTGTTAATTCATCTCACAGAGTTACATCTTTCCCTTCAGGAATCCTTTCGGTAAGTCTGTTCTTGTGGAATTGGAAAAGGGATATTTGGAAGCCCATAGAGGGCTATGGTGAAAAAGGAAATATCTTCCGTTCTAAACTGGAAAGAAGCTTTTTAACAAACTGCTCTGTGTTCTGTTAATTCATCTCACAGAGTTACATCTTTCCCTTCAAGAAGCCTTTCGCTGATTCTGTTCCTGTGGAATTGGCAAAGGGATATTTGGAAGCCCAAAGAGGGCTATGGTGAAAAAGGAAATATCTTCCGTTCAAAACTGGAAAGAAGCTTTCTGAGAAACTCTCTGTGTTCTGTTAATTCATCTCACAGAGCTACATCTTTCCCTTCAAGAAGCCTTTCGCTAAGGCTGTTCTTGTGGAATTGGCAAAGGGATATTAGGAAGCCCATAGAGGGCTATGGTGAAAAAGGAAATATCTTCCGTTTAAAACTGGAAAGAAGCTTTCTGAGAAACTGCTATGTGTTCTGTTAATTCATCTCAGAGAGTTACATCTTTCCCTTCAAGAAGCCTTTCGGTAAGTCTGTTCTTGTGGAATTGGCAAAGGGATATTTGGAAGCCCATAGAGGGCTATGGTGAAAAAGGAAATATCTTCCATTCTAAACTGGAAAGAAGCTTTTTAAGAAACTGCTCTGTGTTCTGTTAATTCATCTCACAGAGTTACATCTTTCCCTTCAAGAAGCCTTTCGCTGATTCTGTTCTTGTGGAATTGGCAAAGGGATATTTGGAAGCCCAAAGAGGGCTATGGTGAAAAAGGAAATATCTTCTGTTCAAAACTGGAAAGAAGCTTTCTGAGAAACTGCTCTGTGTTCTGTTAATTCATCTCACAGAGGTACATCTTTCCCTTCAAGAAGCCCTTCGCTAAGGCTGTTCTTGTGGAATTGGCAAAGGGATATTAGGAAGCCCATAGAGGGCTATGGTGAAAAAGGAAATATCTTCCGTTCAAAACTGGAAAGAAGCTTTCTGAGAAACTGCTATGTGTTCTGTTAATTCATCTCAGAGAGTTACATCTTTCCCTTCAAGAAGCCTTTCGCTAAGGCTGTTCTTGTGCAATTGGCAAAGGGATATTTGGAAGCCCATAGAGGGCTATGGTGAAAAAGGAAATATCTTCCGTTCTAAACTGGAAAGAAGCTTTTTAAGAAACTGCTCTGTGTTCTGTTAATTCATCTCACAGAGTTACATCTTTCCCTTCAAGAAGCCTTTCGCTGATTCTGTTCTTGTGGAATTGGCAAAGGGATATTTGGAAGCCCATAGAGGGCTATGGTGAAAAAGGAAATATCTTCCGTTCAAAACTGGAAAGAAGCTTTCTGAGAAACTGCTCTGTGTTCTGTTAATTCATCTCACAGAGCTACATCTTTCCCTTCAAGAAGGCTTTCGCTAAGGCTGTTCTTGTGGAATTGGCAAAGGGATATTAGGAAGCCCATAGAGGGCAATGGTGAAAAAGGAAATATCTTCCGTTCCAAACTGGAAAGAAGCTTTCTGAGAAACTGCTCTGTGTTCTGTTAATTCATCTCAGAGAGTTACATCTTTCCCTTCAAGAAGCCTTTCGCTAAGGCTGTTCTTGTGGAATTGGCAAAGGGATATTTGGAAGCCCATAGAGGGCTATGGTGAAAAAGGAAATACCTTCCGTTCAAAACTGGAAAGAAGCTTCTTGAGAAACTGCTCTGTGTTCTGTTAATTCATCTCACAGAGTTACATCTTTCCCTTCAAGAAGCCTTTCGCTAAGGATGTTCTTGTGGAATTGGCAAAGGGATATTTGGAAGCCCATAGAGGGCTATGGTGAAAAAAGAAATATCTTCCGTTCAAAACCGGAAAGAAGCTTTCTGAGAAACTGCTCTGTGTTTTGTAAATTCATCTCACAGAGCTACATCTTTCCCTTCAAGAAGCCTTTTGCTAAGTCTGTTCTTGTGGAATTGGCAAAGGGATATTTGGAAGCCCATAGAGGGCTATGGTGAAAAAGGAAATATCTTCCGTTCAAAAGTGGAAAGAAGCTTTCTGAGAAACTGCTCTGTGTTCTGTTAATTCATCTCACCGAGTTACATCTTTCCCTTCAAGAAGCCTTTCGCTAAGGCTGTTCTTGTGGAATTGGGAAAGGGATATTTGGAAGCCCGTAGAGGGCTATGGTGAAAAAGGAAATATCTTCCGTTCAAAACTGGAAAGAAGCTTTCTGACAACTGCTCTGTGTTCTGTTAATTCATCTCACAGAGTTACATCTTTCCCTTCAAGAAGCCTTTCTCTAAGGCGGTTCTTGTGGAATTGGCAAAGGGATATTTGGAAGCCCATTGAGGGCTATGGTGAAAAAGGAATTATCTTCCATTCTAAACTGGAAAGAATCTTTTTAAGAAACTGCTCTGTGTTCTGTTAATTCATCTCACAGAGTTACATCTTTCCCTTCAAGAAGCCTTTCGCTGATTCTGTTCTTGTGGAATTGGCAAAGGGATATTTGGAAGCCCAAAGAGGGCTATGGTGAAAAAAGAAATATCTTCCGTTCAAAACCGGAAAGAAGCTTTCTGAGAAACTGCTCTGTGTTTTGTTAATTCATCTCACAGAGCTACATCTTTCCCTTCAAGAAGCCTTTCGCTAAAGCTGTTCTTGTGGAATTGGCAAAGGGATATTTGGAAGCCAATAGAGGGCTATGGTGAAAAAGGAAATATCTTCCGTTCAAAACTGGAAAGAAGCTCTCTGAGAAACTGCTCTGTGTTCTGTTAATTCATCTCACAGAGTTACATCTTTCCCTTCAAGAAGCCTTTCGCTAAGGCTGTTCTTGTGGAATTGGCTAAGGGATATTTGGAAGCCCATAGAGGGCTATGGTGAAAAAGGAAATATCTTCCGTTCAAAACTGGAAACAAGCTTTCTGAGAAACTGCTCTGTGTTCTGTTAATTCATCTCACAGAGTTACATCTTTCCCTTCAAGAAGCCTTTCGCTAAGGCTGTTCTTGTGCAATTGGCAAAAGGATATTTGGAAGCCCTTAGACAGCTATGGTGAAAAAGGAAATATCTTCCGTTCTAAACTGGAAAGAAGCTTTTTAAGAAACTGCTCTGTGTTCTGTTAATTCATCTCACAGAGTTACGTCTTTCCCTTCAAGAAGCCTTTCGCTGATTCTGTTCTTGTGGAATTGGCAAAGGGATATTTGGAAGCCCATAGAGGGCTATGGTGAAAAAGGAAATATCTTCCGTTCAAAACTGGAAAGAAGCTTTCTGAGAAACTGCTCTGTGTTCTGTTAATTCATCTCACAGAGCTACATCTTTCCCTTCAAGAAGGCTTTCGCTAAGGCTGTTCTTGTGGAATTGGCAAAGGGATATTAGGAAGCCCATAGAGGGCAATGGTGAAAAAGGAAATATCTTCCGTTCAAAACTGGAAAGAAGCTTTCTGAGAAACTGCTCTGTGTTCTGTTAATTCATCTCAGAGAGTTACATCTTTTACTTCAAGAAGCCTTTCGCTAAGGCTGTTCTTGTGGAATTGGCAAAGGGATATTTGGAAGCCCATAGAGGGCTATGGTGAAAAAGGAAATACCTTCCGTTCAAAACTGGAAAGAAGCTTCTTGAGAAACTGCTCTGTGTTCTGTTAATTCATCTCACAGAGTTACATCTTTCCCTTCAAGAAGCCTTTCGCTAAGGCTGTTCTTGTGGAATTGGCAAAGGGATATTTGGAAGCCCATAGAGGGCTATGGTGAAAAAAGAAATATCTCCCGTTCAAAACTGGAAAGAAGCTCTCTGAGAAACTGCTCTGTGTTCTGTTAATTCATCTCACAGAGTTACATCTTTCCCTTCAAGAAGCCTTTCGTTAAGGCTGTTCCTATGGTATTCGCAAAGGGATATTTGAAAGCCGATAGAGTTTTATGGTGAAAAAGGAAATATCTCCCGTTCAAAACTGGAAAGAAGCTTTCTGAGAAACTGCTCTGTGTTCTGTTAATTCATCTCACAGAGTTACATCTTTCCCTTCAAGAAGCCTTTGGCTAAGGCTGTTCTTGTGGAATTGGCAAAGGGATATTTGGAAGCCCATAGAGGGCTACTGTGAAAAAGGAAATATCTTCCGTTCAAAACTGGAAAGAAGCTTTCTGAGAAACTGCTCTGTGTTCTGTTAATTCATCTCACAGAGTTACATCTTTCCCTTCAAGAAGCCTTTCGCTAAGGCTGTTCTTGTGGAATTGGCAAAGGGATATTTGGAAGCCCATAGAGGGCTACGGTGAAAAAGGAAATATCTTCCGTTCAAAACTGGAAAGAAGCTTTCTGAGAAACTGCTCTGTGTTCTGTTAATTCATCTCACAGAGTTACATCTTTCCCTTCAAGAAGCCTTTCGCTAAGGCTGTTCTTGTGGAATTGGCAAAGGGATATTTGGAAGCCCATAGAGGGCTATGGTGAGAAAGGAAATTTCTTCCATTCAAAACTGGAAAGAAGCTTTCTGAGAAACTGCTCTGTGTTCTGTTAATTCATCTCACAGAGTTACATCTTTCCCTTCAAGAAGCCTTTCGCTAAGGCTGTTCTTGTGGAATTGGCTAAGGGATATTTGGAAGCCCATAGAGGGCTATGGTGAAAAAGGAAATATCTTCCGTTCAAAACTGGAAAGAAGCTTTCTGAGAAACTGCTCTGTGTTCTGTTAATTCATCTCACAGAGTTACATCTTTCCCTTCAAGAAGCCTTTCACTAAGGCTGTTCTTGTGGAATTGGCAAAGGGATATTTGGAAGCCCTTAGAGGGCTATGGTGATAAAGGAAATACATTCCGTTCTAAACTGGAAAGAAGCTTTGTGAGAAACTGCTCTGTGTTCTGTTAATTCATCTCACAGAGTTACATCTTTCCTTTCAAGAAGCCTTTCGTTGAGGCTGTTCTTGTGGAATTGGCAAAGGGATATTTGGAAGCCCATAGAGGGCCATGGTGATAAAGGAAATAATCCGTTCAAAACTGAAAAGAAGCTTTCTGAGAAACTGCTATGTGTTCTGTTAATTCATCTCACAGAGCTACATCTTTCCCTTCAAGAAGGCTTTCGCTAAGGCTGTTCTTGTGGCATTGGCAAAGGGATATTAGGAAGCCCATAGAGGGCAATGGTGAAAAAGGAAATATCTTCCGTTCAAAACTGGAAAGAAGCTTTCTGAGAAACTGCTCTGTGTTCTGTTAATTCATCTCAGAGAGTTACATCTTTCCCTTCAAGAAGCCTTTCGCTAAGGCTGTTCTTGTGGAATTGGCAAAGGGATATTTGGAAGCCCATAGAGGGCTATGGTGAAAAAGGAAATACCTTCCGTTCAAAACTGGAAAGAAGCTTCTTGAGAAACTGCTCTGTGTTCTGTTAATTCATCTCACAGAGTTACATCTTTCCCTTGAAGAAGCCTTTCGCTAAGGATGTTCTTGTGGAATTGGCAAAGGGATATTTGGAAGCCCATAGAGGGCTATGGTGAAAAAAGAAATATCTTCCGTTCAAAACCGGAAAGAAGCTTTCTGAGAAACTGCTCTGTGTTTTGTTAATTCATCTCACAGAGCTACATCTTTCCCTTCAAGAAGCCTTTCGCTAAAGCTGTTCTTGTGGAATTGGCAAAGGGATATTTGGAAGCCAATAGAGGGCTATGGTGAAAAAGGAAATATCTTCCGTTCAAAACTGGAAAGAAGCTCTCTGAGAAACTGCTCTGTGTTCTGTTAATTCATCTCACAGAGTTACATCTTTCCCTTCAAGACGCCTTTCGTTAAGGCTGTTCCTATGGTATTCGCAAAGGGATATTTGAAAGCCGATAGAGTTCTATGGTGAAAAAGGAAATATCTCCCGTTCAAAACTGGAAAGAAGCTTTCTGAGAAACTGCTCTGTGTTCTGTTAATTCATCTCACAGAGTTACATCTTTCCCTTCAAGAAGCCTTTCGCTAAGGCTGTTCTTGTGGAATTGGCAAAGGGATATTTGGAAGCCCATAGAGGGCTACGGTGAAAAAGTCAATATCTTCCGTTCAAAACTGGAAAGAAGCTTTCTGAGAAACTGCTCTGTGTTCTGTTAATTCATCTCACAGAGTTACATCTTTCCCTTCAAGAAGCCTTTCGCTAAGGCTGTTCTTGTGGAATTGGCAAAGGGATATTTGGAAGCCCATAGAGGGCTATGGTGAGAAAGGAAATTTCTTCCATTCAAAACTGGAAAGAAGCTTTCCGAGAAACTGCTCTGTGTTCTGTTAATTCATCTCACAGAGTTACATCTTTCCCTTCAAGAAGCCTTTCGCTAAGGCTGTTCTTGTGGAATTGGCTAAGGGATATTTGGAAGCCCATAGAGGGCTATGGTGAAAAAGGAAATATCTTCCGTTCAAAACTGGAAACAAGCTTTCTGAGAAACTGCTCTGTGTTCTGTTAATTCATCTCACAGAGTTACATCTTTCCCTTCAAGAAGCCTTTCGCTAAGGCTGTTCTTGTGGAATTGGCAACGGGATATTTGGAAGCCCATAGAGGGCTATGGTGAAAAAGGAAATATCTTCCGTTCAAAACTGGAAAGAAGCTTTCTGAGAAACTGCTCTGTGTTCCGTTAATTCATCTCACAGAGTTACATCTTTCCCTTCAGGAAGCCTTTCGGTAAGGCGGTTCTTGTGGAATTGGCAAAGGGATATTTGGAAGCCCATAGAGGGCTATGGTGAAAAAGGAAATATCTTCCGTTCTAAACTGGAAAGAAGCTTTTTAAGAAACTACTCTGTGTTCTATTAATTCATCTCACAGAATTACATCTTTCCCTTCAAGAAGCCTTTCCCTGATTCTGTTCTTGTGGAATTGGCAAAGGGATATTTGGAAGCCCATAGAGGGCTATGGTGAAAAAGGTAATATCTTCCGTTCAAAACTGGAAAGAAGCTTTCTGAGAAACTGCTCTGTGTTGTGTGAATTCATCTCACAGAGCTACATCTTTCCCTTCAAGAAGCCTTTCGCTAAGGCTGTTCTTGTGGAATTGGCAAAGGCATATTAGGAAGCCCATAGAGGGCTATGGTAAAAAAGGAAATATCTTCCGTTTAAAACTGGAAAGAAGCTTTCTGAGAAACTGCTATGTGTTCTGTTAATTCATCTCAGAGAGTTACATCTTTCCCTTCAAGAAGCCTTTCGCTAAGGCTGTTCTTGTGGAATTGGCAAAGGGATATTTGGAAGCCCATAGACGGCTATGGTGAAAAAGGAAATATCTTCCGTTCTAAACTGGAAAGAAGCTTTTTAAGAAACTGCTCTGTGTTCTGTTAATTCATCTCACAGAGTTACATCTTTCCCTTCAAGAAGCCTTTCGCTGATTCTGTTCTTGTGGAATTGGCAAAGGGATATTTGGAAGCCAATTGAGGGCTATGGTGAAAAAGGAAATATCTTCCGTTCAAAACTGGAAAGAAGCTCTCTGAGAAACTGCTCTGTGTTCTGTTAATTCATCTCACAGAGTTACATCTTTCCCTTCAAGAAGCCTTTCGTTAAGGCTGTTCCTATGGTATTCGCAAAGGGACATTTGAAAGCCGATAGAGGGCAATGGTGAAAAAGGAAATATCTTCCGTTCAAAACTGGAAAGAAGCTTTCTGAGAAACTGCTCTGTGTTCTGTTAATTCATCTCACAGAGTTACATCTTTCCCTTCAAGAAGCCTTTCGCTAAGGCTGTTCTTGTGGAATTGGCAAAGGGATATTTGGAAGCACATAGAGGGCTATGGTGAAAAAGGAAATATCTTCCGTTCAAAACTGGAAAGAAGCTTTCTGAGAAACTGCTATGTGTTCTGTTAATTCATCTCAGAGAGTTACATCTTTCCCTTCAAGAAGCCTTTCGCTAAGGCTGTTCTTGTGGAATTGGCAAAGGGATATTTGGAAGCCCATAGAGCGCTATGGTGAAAAAGGAAATATCTTCCGTTCAAAACTGGAAAGAAGCTTTCTGAGAAAGTGCTCTGTGTTCTGTTAATTCATCTCACAGAGCTACATCTTTCCCTTCAAGAAGCCTTTCGCTAAGGCTGTTCTTGTGGAATTGGCAAAGGGATATTTGAAAGCCCATAGAGGGCTATGGTGAAAAAGAAATTATCTTCCGTTCAAAACTGGAAAGAAGCTCTCTGAGAAACTGCTCTGTGTTCTGTTAATTCGTCTCTCAGGGTTATATCTTTCCCTTCAAGAAGCCTTTCGCTAACGCTGTTCTTGTGGAATTGGCAAAGGGATACTTGGAAGCCCATAGAGGGCTATGGTGAAAAAGGAAATATCTTCTGTTCAAAACTGGAAAGAAGCTTTCTGAGAAACTGCTCTGTGTTCTGTTAATTCATCTCAGAGAGTTACATCTTTCCCTTCAAGAAGCCTTTCGCTAAGGCTGTTCTTGTGGAATTGGCAAAGGGATATTTGGAAGCCCATAGAGGGCTATGGTGAAAAAGGAAATACCTTCCGTTCAAAACTGGAAAGAAGCTTCTTGAGAAACTGCTCTGTGTTCTGTTAATTCATCTCACAGAGTTACATCTTTCCCTTCAAGAAGCCTTTCGCTAAGGATGTTCTTGTGGAATTGGCAAAGGGATATTTGGAAGCCCATAGAGGGCTATGGTGAAAAAAGAAATATCTTCCGTTCAAAACCGGAAAGAAGCTTTCTGAGAAACTGCTCTGTGTTTTGTTAATTCATCTCACAGAGCTACATCTTTCCCTTCAAGAAGCCTTTCGCTAAAGCTGTTCTTGTGGAATTGGCAAAGGGATATTTGGAAGCCAATAGAGGGCTATGGTGAAAAAGGAAATATCTTCCGTTCAAAACTGGAAAGAAGCTCTCTGAGAAACTGCTCTGTGTTCTGTTAATTCATCTCACAGAGTTACATCTTTCCCTTCAAGAAGCCTTTCGTTAAGGCTGTTCCTATGGTATTCGCAAAGGGATATTTGAAAGCCGATAGAGTTCTAAGGTGAAAAAGGAAATATCTCCCGTTCAAAACTGGAAAGAAGCTTTCTGAGAAACTGCTCTGTGTTCTGTTAATTCATCTCACAGAGTTACATCTTTCCCTTCAAGAAGCCTTTCGCTAAGGCTGTTCTTGTGGAATTGGCAAAGGGATATTTGGAAGCCCATAGAGGGCTACGGTGAAAAAGGAAATATCTTCCGTTCAAAACTGGAAAGAAGCTTTCTGAGAAACTGCTCTGTGTTCTTTTAATTCATCTCACAGAGTTACATCTTTCCCTTCAAGAAGCCTTTCGCTAAGGCTGTTCTTGTGGAATTGGCAAAGGGATATTTGGAAGCCCATAGAGGGCTATGGTGAGAAAGGAAATTTCTTCCATTCAAAACTGGAAAGAAGCTTTCTGAGAAACTGCTCTGTGTTCTGTTAATTCATCTCGCAGTGTTACATCTTTCCCTTCAAGAAGCCTTTCGCTAAGGCTGTTCTTGTGGAATTGGCTAAGGGATATTTGGAAGCCCATAGAGGGCTATGGTGAAAAAGGAAATATCTTCCGTTCAAAACTGGAAACAAGCTTTCTGAGAAACTGCTCTGTGTTCTGTTAATTCATCTCACAGAGTTACATCTTTCCCTTCAAGAAGCCTTTCGCTAAGGCTGTTCTTGTGGAATTGGCAAAGGGATATTTGGAAGCCCATAGAGGGCTATGGTGAAAAAGGAAATAACTTCCGTTCTAAACTGGAAAGAAGCTTTCTGAGAAACTGCTATGTGTTCTGTTAATTCATCTCAGAGAGTTACATCTTTCCCTTCAAGAAGCCTTTCGCTAAGGCTGTTCTTGTGGAATTGGCAAAGGGATATTTGGAAGCCCATAGAGGGCTATGGTGAAAAAGGAAATATCTTCCGTTCTAAACTGGAAAGAAGCTTTTTAAGAAACTGCTCTGTGTTCTGTTAATTCATCTCACAGAGTTACATCTTTCCCTTCAAGAAGCCTTTCGCTGATTCTGTTCTTGTGGAATTGGTAAAGGGATATTTGGAAGCCCATAGAGGGCTACGGTGAAAAAGGAAATATCTTCCGTTCAAAACTGGAAAGAAGCTTTCTGAGAAACTGCTCTGTGTTCTGTTAATTCATCTCACCGAGCTACATTTTTCCCTTCAAGAAGGCTTTCGCTAAGGCTGTTCTTGTGGAATTGGCAAAGGGATATTAGGAAGCCCATGGAGGGCAATAGTGAAAAAGGAAATATCTTCCGTTCAAAACTGGAAAGAAGCTTTCTGAGAAACTGCTATGTGTTCTGTTAATTCATCTCAGAGAGTTACATCTTTCCCTTCAAGAAGCCTTTCGCTAAGGCTGTTCTTGTGGAATTGGCAAAGGGATATTTGGAAGCCCATAGAGGGGTATGGTGAAAAAGGAAATATCTTCCGTTCAAAACTGGAAAGAAGCTTCTTGAGAAACTGCTCTGTGTTCTGTTAATTCATTTCACAGAGTTACATCTTTCCCTTCAAGAAACCTTTCGCTAAGGATGTTCTTGTGGAATTGGCAAAGGGATATTTGGAAGCCCATAGAGGGCTATGGTGAAAAAAGAAATATCTTCCGTTCAAAACCGGAAAGAAGCTTTCTGAGAAACTGCTCTGTGTTCTGTTAATTCATCTCACAGAGCTACATCTTTCCCTTCAAGAAGCCTTTCGCTGAGGCTGTTCTTGTGGAATTGGCAAAGGGATATTTGGAAGCCCATAGAGAGCTATGGTGAGAAAGGAAATATCTTCTGTTCAAAACTGGAAAGAATCTTTCTGAGAAACTGCTCTGTGTTCTGTTAATTCATCTCACAGAGTTACATCTTTCCCTTCATGAAGACTTTCGCTAAACCTGTTCTTGTGGAATTGGCAAAGGGATATTTGGAAGCCCATAGAGGGCTATGGTGAAAAAGGAAATATCTTCCGTTCAAAACTGGAAAGAAGCTTTCTGAGAAACTGCTCTGTGTTCTGTTAATTCATCTCACCGAGTTACATCTTTCCCTTCAAGAAGCCTTTCGCTAAGGCTGTTCTTGTGGAATTGGCAAAGGGATATTTGGAAACCCGTAGAGGGCTATGGTGAAAATGGAAATATCTTCCGTTCAAAACTGGAGAGAAGCTTTCTGAGAAACTGCGCTGTGTTCTGTTAATTCATCTCACAGAGTTACATCTTTCCCTTCAAGAAGCCTTTCTCTAAGGCTGTTCTTGTGGAATTGGCAAAGGGATATTTGGAAGCCCATAGATGGCCATGGTGAAAAAGGAAATATCTTACGTTCAAAACTGGAAAGAAGCTTTCTGAGAAACTGCTCTGTGTTCTGTTAATTCATCTCACAGAGTTACATCTTTCCCTTCAGGAATCCTTTCGGTAAGTCTGTTCTTGTGGAATTGGAAAAGGGATATTTGGAAGCCCATAGAGGGCTATGGTGAAAAAGGAAATATCTTCCGTTCTAAACTGGAAAGAAGCTTTTTAACAAACTGCTCTGTGTTCTGTTAATTCATCTCACAGAGTTACATCTTTCCCTTCAAGAAGCCTTTCGCTGATTCTGTTCCTGTGGAATTGGCAAAGGGATATTTGGAAGCCCAAAGAGGGCTATGGTGAAAAAGGAAATATCTTCCGTTCAAAACTGGAAAGAAGCTTTCTGAGAAACTCTCTGTGTTCTGTTAATTCATCTCACAGAGCTACATCTTTCCCTTCAAGAAGCCTTTCGCTAAGGCTGTTCTTGTGGAATTGGCAAAGGGATATTAGGAAGCCCATAGAGGGCTATGGTGAAAAAGGAAATATCTTCCGTTTAAAACTGGAAAGAAGCTTTCTGAGAAACTGCTATGTGTTCTGTTAATTCATCTCAGAGAGTTACATCTTTCCCTTCAAGAAGCCTTTCGGTAAGTCTGTTCTTGTGGAATTGGCAAAGGGATATTTGGAAGCCCATAGAGGGCTATGGTGAAAAAGGAAATATCTTCCGTTCTAAACTGGAAAGAAGCTTTTTAAGAAACTGCTCTGTGTTCTGTTAATTCATCTCACAGAGTTACATCTTTCCCTTCAAGAAGCCTTTCGCTGATTCTGTTCTTGTGGAATTGGCAAAGGGATATTTGGAAGCCCAAAGAGGGCTATGGTGAAAAAGGAAATATCTTCTGTTCAAAACTGGAAAGAAGCTTTCTGAGAAACTGCTCTGTGTTCTGTTAATTCATCTCACAGAGGTACATCTTTCCCTTCAAGAAGACCGTCGCTAAGGCTGTTCTTGTGGAATTGGCAAAGGGATATTAGGAAGCCCATAGAGGGCTATGGTGAAAAAGGAAATATCTTCCGTTCAAAACTGGAAAGAAGCTTTCTGAGAAACTGCTATGTGTTCTGTTAATTCATCTCAGAGAGTTACATCTTTCCCTTCAAGAAGCCTTTCGCTAAGGCTGTTCTTGTGCAATTGGCAAAGGGATATTTGGAAGCCCATAGAGGGCTATGGTGAAAAAGGAAATATCTTCCGTTCTAAACTGGAAAGAAGCTTTTTAAGAAACTGCTCTGTGTTCTGTTAATTCATCTCACAGAGTTACATCTTTCCCTTCAAGAAGCCTTTCGCTGATTCTGTTCTTGTGGAATTGGCAAAGGGATATTTGGAAGCCCATAGAGGGCTATGGTGAAAAAGGAAATATCTTCCGTTCAAAACTGGAAAGAAGCTTTCTGAGAAACTGCTCTGTGTTCTGTTAATTCATCTCACAGAGCTACATCTTTCCCTTCAAGAAGGCTTTCGCTAAGGCTGTTCTTGTGGAATTGGCAAAGGGATATTAGGAAGCCCATAGAGGGCAATGGTGAAAAAGGAAATATCTTCCGTTCCAAACTGGAAAGAAGCTTTCTGAGAAACTGCTCTGTGTTCTGTTAATTCATCTCAGAGAGTTACATCTTTCCCTTCAAGAAGCCTTTCGCTAAGGCTGTTCTTGTGGAATTGGCAAAGGGATATTTGGAAGCCCATAGAGGGCTATGGTGAAAAAGGAAATACCTTCCGTTCAAAACTGGAAAGAAGCTTCTTGAGAAACTGCTCTGTGTTCTGTTAATTCATCTCACAGAGTTACATCTTTCCCTTCAAGAAGCCTTTCGCTAAGGATGTTCTTGTGGAATTGGCAAAGGGATATTTGGAAGCCCATAGAGGGCTATGGTGAAAAAAGAAATATCTTCCGTTCAAAACCGGAAAGAAGCTTTCTGAGAAACTGCTCTGTGTTTTGTAAATTCATCTCACAGAGCTACATCTTTCCCTTCAAGAAGCCTTTTGCTAAGTCTGTTCTTGTGGAATTGGCAAAGGGATATTTGGAAGCCCATAGAGGGCTATGGTGAAAAAGGAAATATCTTCCGTTCAAAAGTGGAAAGAAGCTTTCTGAGAAAATGCTCTGTGTTCTGTTAATTCATCTCACCGAGTTACATCTTTCCCTTCAAGAAGCCTTTCGCTAAGGCTGTTCTTGTGGAATTGGGAAAGGGATATTTGGAAGCCCGTAGAGGGCTATGGTGAAAAAGGAAATATCTTCCGTTCAAAACTGGAAAGAAGCTTTCTGACAAACTGCTCTGTGTTCTGTTAATTCATCTCACAGAGTTACATCTTTCCCTTCAAGAAGCCTTTCTCTAAGGCGGTTCTTGTGGAATTGGCAAAGGGATATTTGGAAGCCCATTGAGGGCTATGGTGAAAAAGGAATTATCTTCCATTCTAAACTGGAAAGAATCTTTTTAAGAAACTGCTCTGTGTTCTGTTAATTCATCTCACAGAGTTACATCTTTCCCTTCAAGAAGCCTTTCGCTGATTCTGTTCTTGTGGAATTGGCAAAGGGATATTTGGAAGCCCAAAGAGGGCTATGGTGAAAAAGGAAATATCTTCCGTTCAAAACTGGAAAGAAGCTTTCTGAGAAACTGCTCTGTGTTCTGTTAATTCATCTCACAGAGCTACATCTTTCCCTTCAAGAAGCCTTTCGCTAAGGCTGTTCTTGTGGAATTGGCAAAGTGATATTAGGAAGCCCATAGAGGGCTATGGTGAAAAAGGAAATATCTTCCGTTCAAAACTGGAAAGAAGCTTTCTGAGAAACTGCTATGTGTTCTGTTAATTCATCTCAGAGAGTTACATCTTTCCCTTCAAGAAGCCTTTCGCTAAGGCTGTTCTTGTGCAATTGGCAAAGGTATATTTGGAAGCCCATAGACAGCTATGGTGAAAAAGGAAATATCTTCCGTTCTAAACTGGAAAGAAGCTTTTTAAGAAACTGCTCTGTGTTCTGTTAATTCATCTCACAGAGTTACGTCTTTCCCTTCAAGAAGCCTTTCGCTGATTCTGTTCTTGTGGAATTGGCAAAGGGATATTTGGAAGCCCATAGAGGGCTATGGTGAAAAAGGAAATATCTTCCGTTCAAAACTGGAAAGAAGCTCTCTGAGAAACTGCTCTGTGTTCTGTTAATTCATCTCACAGAGCTACATCTTTCCCTTCAAGAAGGCTTTCGCTAAGGCTGTTCTTGTGGAATTGGCAAAGGGATATTAGGAAGCCCATAGAGGGCAATGGTGAAAAAGGAAATATCTTCCGTTCAAAACTGGAAAGAAGCTTTCTGAGAAACTGCTCTGTGTTCTGTTAATTCATCTCAGAGAGTTACATCTTTTACTTCAAGAAGCCTTTCGCTAAGGCTGTTCTTGTGGAATTGGCAAAGGGATATTTGGAAGCCCATAGAGGGCTACGGTGAAAAAGGAAATACCTTCCGTTCAAAACTGGAAAGAAGCTTCTTGAGAAACTGCTCTGTGTTCTGTTAATTCATCTCACAGAGTTACATCTTTCCCTTCAAGAAGCCTTTCGCTAAGGATGTTCTTGTGGAATTGGCAAAGGGATATTTGGAAGCCCATAGAGGGCTATGGTGAAAAAAGAAATATCTTCCGTTCAAAACCGGAAAGAAGCTTTCTGAGAAACTGCTCTGTGTTTTGTTAATTCATCTCACAGAGCTACATCTTTCCCTTCAAGAAGCCTTTCGCTAAAGCTGTTCTTGTGGAATTGGCAAAGGGATATTTGGAAGCCAATAGAGGGCTATGGTGAAAAAGGAAATATCTTCCGTTCAAAACAGGAAAGAAGCTCTCTGAGAAACTGCTCTGTGTTCTGTTAATTCATCTCACAGAGTTACATCTTTCCCTTCAAGAAGCCTTTCGTTAAGGCTGTTCCTATGGTATTCGCAAAGGGATATTTGAAAGCCGATAGAGTTCTATGGTGAAAAAGGAAATATCTCCCGTTCAAAACTGGAAAGAAGCTTTCTGAGAAACTGCTCTGTGTTCTGTTAATTCATCTCACAGAGTTACATCTTTCCCTTCAAGAAGCCTTTCGCTAAGGCTGTTCTTGTGGAATTGGCAAAGGGATATTTGGAAGCCCATTGAGGGCTACGGTGAAAAAGTCAATATCTTCCGTTCAAAACTGGAAAGAAGCTTTCTGAGAAACTGCTCTGTGTTCTGTTAATTCATCTCACAGAGTTACATCTTTGCGTTCAAGAAGCCTTTCGCTAAGGCTGTTCTTGTGGAATTGGCAAAGGGATATTTGGAAGCCCATAGAGGGCTATGGTGAGAAAGGAAATTTCTTCCATTCAAAACTGGAAAGAAGCTTTCTGAGAAACTGCTCTGTGTTCTGTTAATTCATCTCACAGAGTTACATCTTTCCCTTCAAGAAGCCTTTCGCTAAGGCTGTTCTTGTGGAATTGGCTAAGGGATATTTGGAAGCCCATAGAGGGCTATGGTGAAAAAGGAAATATCTTCCGTTCAAAACTGGAAACAAGCTTTCTGAGAAACTGCTCTGTGTTCTGTTAATTCATCTCACAGAGTTACATCTTTCCCTTCAAGAAGCCTTTCGCTAAGGCTGTTCTTGTGCAATTGGCAAAGGGATATTCGGAAGCCAATAGAGGGCTATGGTGAAAAAGGAAATATCTTCCGTTCAAAACTGGAAAGAAGCTCTCTGAGAAACTGCTCTGTGTTCTGTTAATTCATCTCACAGAGTTACATCTTTCCCTTCAAGAAGCCTTTCGTTAAGGCTGTTCCTATGGTATTCGCAAAGGGATATTTGAAAGCCGATAGAGGGCAATGGTGAAAAAGGAAATATCTTCCGTTCAAAACTGGAAAGAAGCTTTCTGAGAAACTGCTCTGTGTTCTGTTAATTCATCTCACAGAGTTACATCTTTCCCTTCAAGAAGCCTTTCGCTAAGGCTGTTCTTGTGGAATTGGCAAAGGGATATTTGGAAGCACATAGAGGGCTATGGTGAAAAAGGAAATATCTTCCGTTCAAAACTGGAAAGAAGCTTTCTGAGAAACTGCTATGTGTTCTGTTAATTCATCTCAGAGAGTTACATCTTTCCCTTCAAGAAGCCTTTCGCTAAGGCTGTTCTTGTGGAATTGGCAAAGGGATATTTGGAAGCCCATAGAGCGCAATGGTGAAAAAGGAAATATCTTCCGTTCAAAACTGGAAAGAAGCTTTCTGAGAAAGTGCTCTGTGTTCTGTTAATTCATCTCACAGAGCTACATCTTTCCCTTCAAGAAGCCTTTCGCTAAGGCTGTTCTTGTGGAATTGGCAAAGGGATATTTGAAAGCCCATAGAGGGCTATGGTGAAAAAGTAATTATCTTCCGTTCAAAACTGGAAAGAAGCTCTCTGAGAAACTGCTCTGTGTTCTGTTAATTCGTCTCACAGGGTTAAATCTTTCCCTTCAAGAAGCCTTTCGCTAACGCTGTTCTTGTGGAATTGGCAAAGGGATACTTGGAAGCCCATAGAGGGCTATGGTGAAAAAGGAAATATCTTCTGTTCAAAACTGGAAAGAAGCTTTCTGAGAAACTGCTCTGTGTTCTGTTAATTCATCTCACAGAGTTACATCTTTCCCTTCAAGAAGCCTTTCGCTAAGGGTGTTCTTGTGGAATTGGCAAAGGGATATTTCGAAGCCCATAGAGGGCTATGGTGAGAAAGGAAATATCTTCCGATCAAAACTGGAAAGAAGCTTTCTGAGAAACTGCTCTGTGTTCTGTTAATTCATCTCACAGAGTTCCATCTTTCCCTTCAAGAAGCCTTTCGCTAAGGCTGTTCTTGTGGAATTGGCAAAGGGATATTTGGAAGCCCATAGAGGGCTATGGTGAAAAAGGAAATATCTTCCGTTCAAAACTGGAAAGAAGCTTTCTGAGAAACTGCTCTGCGTTCTGTTAATTCATCTCACAGAGTTACATCTTTCCCTTCAAGAAGCCTTTGGCTAAGGCTGTTCTTGTGCAATTGGCAAAGGGAAATTTGGAAGCCCATAGAGGGCTATGGTGAAAAAAGAAATATCTTCCGTTCAAAACCGGAAAGAAGCTTTCTGAGAAACTGCTCTGTGTTCTCTTAATTCATCTCACAGAGCTACATCTTTCCCTTCAAGAAGCCTTTCGCTAATGCTGTTCTTGTGGAAGTGGCAAAGGGATATTTGGAAGCACATAGAGGGCTCTGGTGAAAAAGGAAATATCTTCCGTTCAAAACTGGAAAGAAGCTCCCTGAGAAACTGCTCTGTGTTCTGTTAATTCATCTCACAGGGGTATATCTTTCCCTGCAAGAAGCCTTTCGCTAAGGCTGTTTTTGTGGAATTGGCAAAGGGATATTTGGAAGCCCATAGAGGGCTATGGTGAAAAAGGAATTATCTTCCGTTCAAAACTGGAAAGAAGCTTTCTGAGAAACTGCTCTGTGTTCTGTTAATTCATCTCACAGAGTTACATCTTTCCCTTCAAGAAGCCTTTCCCTAAGGCTGCTCTTGTGGAATTGGCAAAGGGATATATGGAAGCCCATAGAGGGCTATGGTGAGAAAGGAAATATCTTCTATTCAAAACTGGAAAGAAGCTTTCTGAGAAACTGCTCTGTGTTCTTTTAATTCATCTCAGAGTGTTACATCTTTCCCTACAAGAAGCCTTTTGCTAAGGCTGTTCTTGTGGAATTGGCAAAGGGATATTTGGAAGCCCATAGAGGGCTATGGTGAAAAAGGAAATATCTTCCGTTCAAAACTGGAAAGAAGCTTTCTGAGAAACTGCTCTGTGTTCTGTTAATTCATCTCACCGAGTTACATCTTTCCCTTCAAGAAGCCTTTTGCTAAGGCTGTTCTTGTGGAATTGGCAAAGGGATATTTGGAAGCCCATAGAGGGGTATGGTGAAAAAGGAAATATCTTCCGTTCAAAACTGGAAAGAAGCTTTTTGAGAAACTCCTCTGTGTTCTTTTTATTCATCTCACAGAGTTACATCTTTCCCTTCAAGAAGCCTTTCGCTAAGGCTGTTCTTGTGGAATTGGCAAAGGGATATTTGGAAGCCCATAGAGGGCTATGGTGAAAAAGGAAATATCTTCCGTTCAAAACTGGAAAGAAGCTTTCTGAGAAACTTCTCAGTGTTCTGTTAATTCATCTCACAGAGTTACATCTTTCCCTTCAGGAAGCCTTTCGGTAAGTCTGTTCTTGTGGAATTGGCAAAGGGATACTTGGAAGCCCATAGAGGGCTATGGTGAAAAAGGAAATATCTTCCGTTCTAAACTGGAAAGAAGCTTTTTGAGAAACTGCTCTGTGTTCTGTTAATTCATCTCACAGAGTTACATCTTTCCCTTCAAGAAGCCTTTCGCTGATTCTGTTCTTGTGGAATTGTCAAAGGGATATTTGGAAGCCCATAGAGGGCTATGGTGAAAAAGGAAATATCTTCCGTTCAAAACTGGAAAGAAGCTTTCTGAGAGACTGCTCTGTGTTCTGTTAATTCATCTCACAGTGTTACATCATTGCCTTCAAGAAGCGTTTCGCTAAGGCTGTTCTTGTGGAATTGGAAAAGGGATATTTGGAAGCCCATAGAGGGCTACGGTGAAAAAGGAAATATCTTCCGTTCAAAACTGGAAAGAAGCTTTCTGAGAAACTGCTCTGTGTTCTGTTAATTCATCTCACAGAGTTACATCTTTCCCTTCAGGAAGCCTTTCGGCAAGTCTGTTCTTGTGGAATTTGCAAAGGGATATTTGGAAGCCCATAGAGGGCTATGGTGAAAAAGGAAATAACTTCCGTTCTAAACTGGAAAGAAGCTTTCTGAGAAACTGCTATGTGTTCTGTTAATTCATCTCAGAGAGTTACATCTTTCCCTTCAAGAAGCCTTTCGCTAAGGCTGTTCTTGTGGAATTGGCAAAGGGATATTTGGAAGCCCATAGAGGGCTATGGTGAAAAAGGAAATATCTTCCGTTCTAAACTGGAAAGAAGCTTTTTAAGAAACTGCTCCGTGTTCTGTTAATTCATCTCACAGAGTTACATCTTTCCCTTCAAGAAGCCTTTCGCTGATTCTGTTCTTGTGGAATTGGCAAAGGGATATTTGGAAGCCCATAGAGGGCTATGGCGAAAAAGGAAATATCTTCCGTTCAAAACTGGAAAGCAGCTTTCTGAGAAACTGCTCTGTGTTCTGTTAATTCATCTCACAGAGTTACATCTTTCCCTTCAAGAAGCCTTTCGTTAAGGCTGTTCCTATGGTATTCGCAAAGGGATATTTGAAAGCCGATAGAGGGCTATGGTGAAAAAGGAAATATCTTCCGTTCAAAACTGGAAAGAAGCTTTCTGAGAAACTGCTCTGTGTTCTGTTAATTCATCTCACAGAGTTACATCTTTCCCTTCAAGAAGCCTTTCGCTATGGCTGTTCTTGTGGAATTGGCAAAGGGATATTTGGAAGCACATAGAGGGCTATGGTGAAAAAGGAAATATCTTCCGTTCAAAACTGGAAAGAAGCTTTCTGAGAAACTGCTATGTGTTCTGTTAATTCATCTCAGAGAGTTACATCTTTCCCTTCAAGAAGCCTTTCGCTAAGGCTGTTCTTGTGGAATTGGCAAAGGGATATTTGGAAGCCCATAGAGCGCTATGGTGAAAAAGGAAATATCTTCCGTTCAAAACTGGAAAGAAGCTTTCTGAGAAAGTGCTCTGTGTTCTGTTAATTCATCTCACAGAGCTACATCTTTCCCTTCAAGAAGCCTTTGGCTAAGGCTGTTCTTGTGGAATTGGCAAAGGGATATTTGGAAGCCCATAGAGGGCTATGGTGAAAAAGTAATTATCTTCCGTTCAAAACTGGAAAGAAGCTCTCTGAGAAACTGCTCTGTGTCCTGTTAATTCGTCTCACAGGGTTATATCTTTCCCTTCAAGAAGCCTTTCGCTAACGCTGTTCTTGTGGAATTGGCAAAGGGATACTTGGAAGCCCATAGAGGGCTATGGTGAAAAAGGAAATATCTTCTGTTCAAAACTGGAAAGAAGCTTTCTGAGAAACTGCTCTGTGTTCTGTTAATTCATCTCACAGAGTTACATCTTTCCCTTCAAGAAGCCTTTCGCTAAGGGTGTTCTTGTGGAATTGGCAAAGGGATATTTCGAAGCCCATAGAGGGCTATGGTGAGAAAGGAAATATCTTCCGATCAAAACTGGAAAGAAGCTTTCTGAGAAACTGCTCTGTGTTCTGTTAATTCATCTCACAGAGTTCCATCTTTCCCTTCAAGAAGCCTTCCGCTAAGGCTGTTCTTGTGGAATTGTCAAAGGGATATTTGAAAGCCCATAGAGGGCTATGGTGAAAAAGGAAATATCTTCCGTTCAAAACTGGAAAGAAGCTTTCTGAGAAACTGCTCTGCGTTCTGTTAATTCATCTCACAGAGTTACATCTTTCCCTTCAAGAAGCCTTTGGCTAAGGCTGTTCTTGTGCAATTGGCAAAGGGAAATTTGGAAGCCCATAGAGGGCTATGGTGAAAAAAGAAATATCTTCCGTTCAAAACCGGAAAGAAGCTTTCTCAGAAACTGCTCTGTGTTCTGTTAATTCATCTCACAGAGCTACATCTTTCCCTTCAAGAAGCCTTTCGCTAATGCTGTTCTTGTGGAAGTGGCAAAGGGATATTTGGAAGCCCATAGAAGGCTCTGGTGAAAAAGGAAATATCTTCCGTTCAAAACTGGAAAGAAGCTCCCTGAGAAACTGCTCTGTGTTCTGTTAATTCATCTCACAGGGGTATATCTTTCCCTGCAAGAAGCCTTTCGCTAAGGCTGTTTTTGTGGAATTGGCAAAGGGATATTTGGAAGCCCATAGAGGGCTATGGTGAAAAAGGAATTATCTTCCGTTCAAAACTGGAAAGAAGCTTTCTGAGAAACTGCTCTGTGTTCTGTTAATTCATCTCACAGAGTTACATCTTTCCCTTCAAGAAGCCTTTCGCTATGGCTGTTCTTGTGGAATTGGCAAAGGGATATTTCGAAGCCCATAGAGGGCTATGGTGAGAAAGGAAATATCTTCCTATCAAAACTGGAAAGAAGCTTTCTGAGAAACTGCTCTGTGTTCTGTTAATTCATCTCACAGAGTTCCATCTTTCCCTTCAAGAAGCCTTTCGCTAAGGCTGTTCTTGTGGAATTGGCAAAGGGATATTTGGAAGCCCATAGAGGGCTATGGTGAAAAAGGAAATATCTTCCGTTCAAAACTGGAAAGAAGCTTTCTGAGAAACTGCTCTGCGTTCTGATAATTCATCTCACAGAGTTACATCTTTCCCTTCAAGAAGCCTTTGGCTAAGGCTGTTCTTGTGCAATTGGCAAAGGGATATTTGGAAGCCCATAGAGGGCTATGGTGAAAAAAGAAATATCGTCCGTTCAAAACCGGAAAGAAGCTTTCTGAGAAACTACTCTGTGTTCTGTTAATTCATCTCACAGAGCTACATCTTTCCCTTCAAGAAGCCTTTCGCTAATGCTGTTCTTGTGGAAGTGGCAAAGGGATATTTGGAAGCCCATAGAGGGCTCTGGTGAAAAAGGAAATATCTTCCGTTCAAAACTGGAAAGAAGCTCCCTGAGAAACTGCTCTGTGTTCTGTTAATTCATCTCACAGGGGTATATCTTTCCCTGCAAGAAGCCTTTCGCTAAGGCTGTTTTTGTGGAATTGGCAAAGGGATATTTGGAAGCCCATAGAGGGCTATGGTGAAAAAGGAATTATCTTCCGTTCAAAACTGGAAAGAAGCTTTCTGAGAAACTGCTCTGTGTTCTGTTAATTCATCTCACAGAGTTACATCTTTCCCTTCAAGAAGCCTTTCGCTAAGGCTGCTCTTGTGGAATTGGCAAAGGGATATATGGAAGCCCAAAGAGGGCTATGGTGAGAAAGGAAATATCTTCTGTTCAAAACTGGAAAGAAGCTTTCTGAGAAACTGCTCTGTGTTCTTTTAATTCATCTCACAGTGTTACATCTTTCCCTTCAAGAAGCCTTTTGCTAAGGCTGTTCTTGTGGAATTGGCAAAGGGATATTTGGAAGCCTATAGAGGGCTATGGTGAAAAAGGAAATATCTTCCGTTCAAAACTGGAAAGAAGCTTTCTGAGAAACTGCTCTGTGTTCTGTTAATTCATCTCACCGAGTTACATCTTTCCCTTCAAGAAGCCTTTTGCTAAGGCTGTTCTTGTGGAATTGGCAAAGGGATATTTGGAAGCCCATAGAGGGCTATGGTGAAAAAGGAAATATCTTCCGTTCAAAACTGGAAAGAAGCTTTTTGAGAAACTCCTCTGTGTTCTTTTTATTCATCTCACAGAGTTACATCTTTCCCTTCAAGAAGCCTTTCGCTAAGGCTGTTCTTGTGGAATTGGCAAAGGGATATTTGGAAGCCCATAGAGGGCTATGGTGAAAAAGGAAATATCTTCTGTTCAAAACTGGAAAGAAGCTTTCTGAGAAACTTCTCTGTGTTCTGTTAATTCATCTCACAGAGTTACATCTTTCCCTTCAGGAAGCCTTTCGGTAAGTCTGTTCTTGTGGAATTGGCAAAGGGATACTTGGAAGCCCATAGAGGGCTATGGTGAAAAAGGAAATATCTTCCGTTCTAAACTGGAAAGAAGCTTTATGAGAAACTGCTCTGTGTTCTGTTAATTCATCTCACAGAGTTACATCTTTCCCTTCAAGAAGCCTTTCGCTGATTCTGTTCTTGTGGAATTGTCAAAGGGATATTTTTAAGCCCATAGAGGGCTATGGTGAAAATGGAAATATCTTCCGTTCAAAACTGGAAAGAAGCTTTCTGAGAGACTGCTCTGTGTTCTGTTAATTCATCTCACAGAGTTACATCTTTGCCTTCAAGAAGCCTTTCGCTAAGGCTGTTCTTGTGGAATTGGAAAAGGGATATTTGGAAGCCCATAGAGGGCTATGGTGAAAAAGGAAATATCTTCCGTTCAAAACTGGAAAGAAGCTTTCTGAGAAACTGCTCTGTGTTCTGTTAATTCATCTCACAGAGTTACATCTTTCCCTTCAGGAAGCCTTTCGGCAAGTCTGTTCTTGTGGAATTGGCAAAGGGATATTTGGAAGCCCATAGAGGGCTATGGTGAAAAAGGAAATATCTTCCGTTCAAAACTGGAAAGAAGCTTTCTGAGAAACTGCTCTGTGTTCTGTTAATTCATCTCACAGAGCTACATCTTTCCCTTCAAGAAGGCTTTCGCTAAGGCTGTTCTTGTGGAATTGGCAAAGGGATATTAGGAAGCCCATAGAGGGCAATGGTGAAAAAGGAAATATCTTCCGTTCAAAAGTGGAAAGAAGCTTTCTGAGAAACTGCTATGTGTTCTGTTAATTCATCTCAGAGAGTTACATCTTTCCCTTCAAGAAGCCTTTCGCTAAGGCTGTTCTTGTGGAATTGGAAAAGGGATATTTGGAAGCCCATAGAGGGCTATGGTGAAAAAGGAAATATCTTCCGTTCAAAACTGGAAAGAAGCATCTTGAGAAACTGCTCTGTGTTCTGTTAATTCATCTCACAGAGTTACATCTTTCCCTTCAAGAAGCCTTTCGCTAAGGATGTTCTTGTGGAATTGGCAAAGGGATATTTGGAAGCCCATAGAGGGCTATGGTGAAAAAAGAAATATCTTCCGTTCAAAACCGGAAAGAAGCTTTCTGAGAAACTGCTCTGTGTTTTGTTAATTCATCTCACAGAGCTACATCTTTCCCTTCAAGAAGCCTTTCGCTAAGTCTGTTCTTGTGGAATTGGCAAAGGGATATTTGGAAGCCAATAGAGGGCTATGGTGAAAAAGGAAATATCTTCCGTTCAAAACTGGAAAGAAGCTCTCTGAGAAACTGCTCTGTGTTCTGTTAATTCATCTCACAGAGTTACATCTTTCCCTTCAAGAAGCCTTTCGTTAAGGCTGTTCCTATGGTATTCGCAAAGGGATATTTGAAAGCCGATAGAGGGCTATGGTGAAAAAGGAAATATCTCCCGTTCAAAACTGGAAAGAAGCTTTCTGAGAAACTGCTCTGTGTTCTGTTAATTCATCTCACAGAGTTACATCTTTCCCTTCAAGAAGCCTTTCGCTAAGGCTGTTCTTGTGGAATTGGCAAAGGGATATTTGGAAGCCCATAGAGGGCTATGGTGAAAAAGGAAATATCTTCCGTTCAAAACTGGAAAGAAGCTTCTTGAGAAACTGCTCTGTGTTCTGTTAATTCATCTCACAGAGTTACATCTTTCCCTGCAAGAAGCATTTCGCTAAGGATGTTCTTGTGGAATTTGCAAAGGGATATTTGGAAGCCCAAAGAAGGCTATGGTGAAAAAAGAAATATCTTCCGTTCAAAACCGGAAAGAAGCTTTCTGAGAAACTGCTCTGTGTTTTGTTAATTCATCTCACAGAGCTACATCTTTCCCTTCAAGAAGCCTTTCGCTAAGTCTGTTCTTTTGGAATTGGCAAAGGGATATTTGGAAGCCAATAGAGGGCTATGGTGAAAAAGGAAATATCTTCCGTTCAAAACTGGAAAGAAGCTTTCTGAGAAACTGCTATTTGTTCTGTTAATTCATCTCAGAGAGTTACATCTTTCCCTTCAAGAAGCCTTTCGCTAAGGCTGTTTTGTGGAATTGGCAAAGGGATATTTGGAAGCCCATAGAGCGCTATGGTGAAAAAGGAAGTACCTTCCGTTCAAAACTGGAAAGAAGCTTCCTGAGAACCTGCTCTGTGTTCTGTTAATTCATCTCACAGAGCTACATCTTTCCCTTCAAGAAGCCTTTCGCTAAGGCTGTTCTTGTGGAATTGGCAAAGGGATATTTGGAAGCCCATAGAGGGCTATGGTGAAAAAAGAAATATCTTCCGTTCAAAACCGGAAAGAAGCTTTCTGAGAAACTGCTCTGTGTTCTGTTAATTCATCTCACAGAGCTACATCCTTCCCTTCAAGAAGCATTTCGCTAAGGCTGTTCTTGTGGAATTGGCAAAGGGATATTTGGAAGCCAATAGAGGGCTATGGTGAAAAAGGAAATATCTTCCGTTCAAAACTGGAAAGAAGCTCTCTGAGAAACTGCTCTGTGTTCTGTTAATTCATCTCACAGAGATACATCTTTCCCTTCAAGAAGCCTTTCGCTAAGGCTTTTCTTGTGGAATTGGCAAAGGGATATTTGGAAGCCCATAGAGGGCTATGGTGAAAAAGGAAATATCTTCCGTTGAAAACTGGAAAGAAGCTTTCTGAGAAACTGCTATGTGTTCTGTTAATTCATCTCAGAGAGTTACATCTTTCCCTTCAAGAAGCCTTTGGCTAAGGCTGTTCTTGTGCAATTGGCAAAGGGATATTTGGAAGCCCATAGAGGGTTATGGTGAAAAAAGAAATATCTTCCGTTCAAAACCGGAAAGAAGCTTTCTGAGAAACTGCTCTGTGTTCTGTTAATTCATCTCACAGAGCTACATCTTTCCCTTCAAGAAGCCTTTCGCTAATGCTGTTCTTGTGGAAGTGGCAAAGGGATATTTGGAAGCCCATAGAGGGCTACGGTGAAAAAGGAAATATCTTCCGTTCAAAACTGGAAAGAAGCTCCCTGAGAAACTGCTCTGTGTTCTGTTAATTCATCTCACAGGGATATATCTTTCCCTGCAAGAAGTATTTCGCTAAGGCTGTTTTTGCGGAATTGGCAAAGGGATATTTGGAAGCCCATAGAGGGCTATGGTGAAAAAGGAATTATCTTCCGTTCAAAACTGGAAAGAAGCTTTCTGAGAAACTGCTCTGTGTTCTGTTAATTCATCTCACAGAGTTACATCTTTCCCTTCAAGAAGCCTTTCGTTAAGGCTGTTCTTGTGGAATTGGCAAAGGGATATATGGAAGCCCATAGAGGGCTATGGTGAGAAAGGAAATATCTTCTGTTCAAAACTGGAAAGAAGCTTTCTGAGAAACTGCTCTGTGTTCTTTTAATTCATCTCACCGAGTTACATCTTTCCCTTCAAGAAGCCTTTCGCTAAGGCTGTTCTTGTGGAATTGGCAAAGGGATATTTGGAAGCCCACAGAGGGCTATGGTGAAAAAGGAAATATCTTCCGTTCAAAACTGGAAAGAAGCTTTCTGAGAAACTTCTCTGTGTTCTCTTAATTCATCTCACAGAGTTACATCTTTCCCTTCAGGAAGCCTTTCGGTAAGTCTGTTCTTGTGGAATTGGCAAAGGGATACTTGGAAGCCCATAGAGGGCTATGGTGAAAAAGGAAATATCTTCCGTTCTAAACTGGAAAGAAGCTTCTTGAGAAACTGCTCTGTGTTCTGTTAATTCATCTCACAGAGTTACATCTTTCCCTTCAAGAAGCCTTTCGCTGATTCTGTTCTTGTGGAATTGTCAAAGGGATATTTGGAAGCCCATAGAGGGCTATGGTGAAAAAGGAAATATCTTCCGTTCAAAACTGGAAAGAAGCTTTCTGAGAGACTGCTCTGTGTTCTGTTAATTCATCTCACAGAGTTACATCTTTGCCTTCAAGAAGCCTTTCGCTAAGGCTGTTCTTGTGGAATTGGCAAAGGGATATTTGGAAGCCCATAGAGGGCTATGGTGAAAAAGGAAATATCTTCCGTTCAAAACTGGAAAGAAGCTGTCTGAGAAACTGCTCTGTGTTCTGTTAATTCATCTCACAGAGCTACATCTTTCCCTTCAAGAAGCCTTTCGCTAAGGCTGTTCTTGTGGAATTGGCAAAGGGATATTAGGAAGCCCATAGAGGGCTATGGTGAAAAAGGAAATATCTTCCGTTCAAAACTGGAAAGAAGCTTTCTGAGAAACTGCTATGTGTTCTGTTAATTCATCTCAGAAAGTTACATCTTTCCCTTCAAGAAGCCTTTCGCTAAGGCTGTTCTTGTGGAATTGGCAAAGGGGTATTTGGAAGCCCCTAGAGTGCTATGGTGAAAAAGGAAATATCTGCCGTTCTAAACTGGAAAGAAGCTTTTTAAGAAACTGCTCTGTGTTCTGTTAATTGATCTCACAGAGTTACATCTTTCCCTTCAAGAAGCCTTTCGCTGATTCTGTTCTTGTGGAATTGGCAAAGGGATATTTGGAAGCCCATAGAGGGCTATGGTGAAAAAGGAAATATGTTCCGTTCAAAACTGGAAAGAAGCTTTTTGAGAAACTGCTCTGTGTTCTGTTAATTCATCTCACAGAGTTACATCTTTCCCTTCAAGAAGCCTTTCGCTAAGGATGTTCTTGTGGAATTGGCAAAGGGATATTTGGAAGCCCAAAGAGGGCTATGGTGAAAAAAGAAGTATCTTCCGTTCAAAACCGGAAAGAAGCTTTCTGAGAAACTGCTCTGTGTTTTGTTAATTCATCTCACAGAGCTACATCTTTCCCTTCAAGAAGCCTTTCGCTAAGTCTGTTCTTTTGGAATTGGCAAAGGGATATTTGGAAGCCAATAGAGGGCTATGGTGAAAAAGGAAATATCTTCCGTTCAAAACTGGAAAGAATCTCTCTGAGAAACTGCTCTGTGTTCTGTTAATTCATCTCACAGAGTTACATCTTTCCCTTCAAGAAGCCTTTAGTTAAGGCTGTTCCTATGGTATTCGCAAAGGGATATTTGAAAGCCGATAGAGGGCTATGGTGAAAAAGGAAATATCTCCCGTTCAAACCTGGAAAGAAGCTTTCTGAGAAACTGCTCTGTGTTCTGTTAATTCATCTCACAGAGTTACATCTTTCCCTTCAAGAAGCCTTTCGCTAAGGCTGTTCTTGTGGAATTGGCAAAGGGATATTTGGAAGCACATAGAGGGCTATGGTGAAAAAGGAAATATCTTCCGTTCAAAACCTGAAAGAAGCTTTCTGAGAAACTGCTATTTGTTCTGTTAATTCATCTCAGAGAGTTACATCTTTCCCTTCAAGAAGCCTTTCGCTAAGGCTGTTCTTGTGGAATTTGCAAAGGGATATTTGGAAGCCCATAGAGCGTTATGGTGAAAAAGGAAATACCTTCCGTTCAAAACTGGAAAGAATCTTCCTGAGAAACTGCTCTGTGTTCTGTTAATTCATCTCACAGAGCTACATCATTCGCATCAAGAAGCCTTTCGCTAAGGCTGTTCTTCTGGAATTGGCAAAGGGATATTTGGAAGCCCATAGAGGGCTATGGTGAAAAAGGAAATATCTTCCGTTCAAAACTGGAAAGAAGCTTTCTGAGAAACTGCTCTGTGTTCTGTTAATTCATCTCACCGAGTTACATCTTTCCCTTCAAGAAGCCTTTCGCTAATGCTGTTCTTGTGGAATTGGCAAAGGGATATTTGGAAGCCCATAGAGGGCTATGGTGAAAAAGGAAATATCTTCCGTTCAAAACTGGAAAGAAGCTTTTTGAGAAACTCCTCTGTGTTCTTTTAATTCATCTCACAGAGTTACATCTTTCCCTTCAAGAAGCCTTTCGCTAAGGCTGTTCTTGTGCAATTGGCAAAGGGATATTTGGAAGCCCATAGAGGTCTATGGTGAAAAAGGAAATATATTCCGTTCAAAACTGGAAAGAACCTTTCTGAGAAACATCTCTGTGTTCTGTTAATTCATCTCACAGAGTTACATCTTTCCCTTCAGGAAGCCTTTCGGTAAGTCTGTTCTTGTGGAATTGGCAAAGGGATACTTGGAAGCCCATAGAGGGCTATGGTGAAAAAGGAAATATCTTCCGTTCTAAACTGGAAAGAAGCTTTTTGAGAAACTGCTCTGTGTTCTGTTAATTCATCTCACAGAGTTACATCTTTCCCTTCAAGAAGCCTTTCGCTGATTCTGTTCTTGTGGAATTGTCAAAGGGATATTTGGAAGCCCATAGAGGGCTATGGTGAAAAAGGAAATATCTTCCGTTCAAAACTGGAAAGAAGCTTTCTGAGAGACTGCTCTGTGTTCTGTTAATTCATCTCACAGAGTTACATCTTTCCCTTCAAGAAGCGTTTCGCTGATTCTGTTCTTGTGGGATTGGCAAAGGGATATTTGGAAGCCCATAGAGGGCTATTTTGAAAAAGGAAATATCTTCCGTTCAAAACTGGAAAGAAGCTTTCTGAGAAACTGCTCTGTGTTCTGCTAATTCATCTCACAGAGCTACATATTTCCCTTCAAGAAGCCTTTCGCTAAGGCTGTTCTTGTGGAATTGGCAAAGGGATATTAGGAAGGCCATAGAGGGCTATGGTGAAAAAGGAAATATCTTCCGTTCAAAACTGGAAAGAAGCTTTCTGAGAAACTGCTATGTGTTCTGTTAATTCATCTCAGAGAGTTACATCTTTCCCTTCAAGAAGCCTTTCGCTAAGGCTGTTCTTGTGGAATTGGCAATGGGATATTTGGAAGCCCCTAGAGGGCTATGGTGAAAAAGGAAATATCTTCCGTTCTATACTGGAAAGAAGCTTTTTAAGAAACTGCTCTGTGTTCTGTTAATTCATCTCACAGAGTTACATCTTTCCCTTCAAGAAGCCTTTCGCTGATTCTGTTCTTGTGGAATTGGCAAAGGGATATTTGGAAGCCCATAGAGGGCTATGGTGAAAAAGGAAATATCTTCCGTTCAAAACTGGAAAGAAGCTTTCTGAGAAACTGCTCTGTGTTCTGTTAATTCATCTCACAGAGCTACATCTTTCCCTTAAAGAAGCCTTTCGCTAAGGCTGTTCTTGTGGAATTGGCAAAGGGATATTTGGAAGCCCATAGAGGGCTATGGTGAAAAAGGAAATATCTTCCGTTCAAAACCGGAAAGAAGCTTTCTGAGAAACTGCTCTGTGTTCTGTTAATTCATCTCACAGAGCTACATCCTTCCCTTCAAGAAGCATTTCGCTAAGGCTGTTCTTGTGGAATTGGTAAAGGGATATTTGGAAGCCAATAGAGGGCTATGGTGAAAAAGGAAATATCTTCAGTTCAAAACTGGAAAGAAGCTCTCTGAGAAACTGCTCTGTGTTCTGTTAATTCATCTCACAGAGTTACATCTTTCCCTTCAAGAAGCCTTTCGCTAAGGCTGTTCTTGTGGAATTGGCAAAGGGATATTTGGAAGCCCATAGAGGGCTATGGTGAAAAAGTAATTATCTTCCGTTCAAAACTGGAAAGAAGCTCTCTGAGAAACTGCTCTGTGTTCTGTTAATTCGTCTCACAGGGTTATATCTTTCCCTTCAAGAAGCCTTTCGCTAACGCTGTTCTTGTGGAATTGGCAAAGGGATATTTGGAAGCCCATAGAGGGCTATGGTGAAAAAGGAAATATCTTCTGTTCAAAACTGGAAAGAAGCTTTCTGAGAAACTGCTCTGTGTTCTGTTAATTCATCTCACAGAGTTACATCTTTCCCTTCAAGAAGCCTTTCGCTAAGGCTGTTCTTGTGGAATTGGCAAAGGGATATTTGGAAGCCCATAGAGGGCTATGGTGAGAAAGGAAATATCTTCCGATCAAAACTGGAAAGAAGCTTTCTGAGAAACAGCTTTGTGTTCTGTTAATTCATCTCACAGAGTTACATCTTTCCCTTCAAGAAGCCTTTCGCTAAGGCTGTTCTTGTGGAATTGGCAAAGGGATATTTGGAAGCCCATAGAGGGCTATGGTGAAAAAGGAAATATCTTCCGTTCAAAACTGGAAAGAAGCTTTCTGAGAAACTTCTCTGTGTTCTGTTAATTCATCTCACAGAGTTACATCTTTCCCTTCAGGAAGCCTTTCGGTAAGTCTGTTCTTGTGGAATTGGCAAAGGGATACTTGGAAGCCCATAGAGGGCTATGGTGAAAAAGGAAATATCTTCCGTTCTAAACTGGAAAGAAGCTTTTTGAGAAACTGCTCTGTGTTCTGTTAATTCATCTCACAGAGCTACATCTTTCCCTTCAAGAAGGCTTTTGCTAAGGCTGTTCTTGTGGAATTGGCAAAGGGATATTAGGAAGCCCATAGAGGGCAAAGGTGAAAAAGGAAATATCTTCCGTTCAAAACTGGAAAGAAGCTTTCTGAGAAACTGCTATGTGTTTTGTTAATTCATCTCAGAGAGTTACATCTTTCCCTTCAAGAAGCCTTTCGCTAAGGCTGTTCTTGTGGAATTGGCAAAGGGATATTTGGAAGCCCATAGAGGGCTATGGTGAAAAAGGAAATATCTTCCGTTCAAAACTGGAAAAAAGCTTCTTGAGAAACTGCTCTGTGTTCTGTTAATTCATCTCACAGAGTTACATCTTTCCCTTCAAGAAGCCTTTCGCTAAGGATGTTCTTGTGGAATTGGCAAAGGGATATTTGGAAGCCCAAAGAGGGCTATGGTGAAAAAAGAAATATCTTCCGTTCAAAACCGGAAAGAAGCTTTCTGAGAAACTGCTCTGTGTTTTGTTAATTCATCTCACAGAGCTACATCTTTCCCTTCAAGAAGCCTTTCGCTAAGTCTGTTCTTTTGGAATTGGCAAAGGGATATTTGGAAGCCCATAGAGGGCTATGGTGAAAAAGGAAATATCTTCCGTTCAAAACTGGAAAGAATCTCTCTGAGAAACTGCTCTGTGTTCTGTTAATTCATCTCACAGAGTTACATCTTTCCCTTCTAGAAGCCTTTAGTTAAGGCTGTTCCTATGGTATTCGCAAAGGGATATTTGAAAGCCGATAGAGGGCTATGGTGAAAAAGGAAATATCTCCCGTTCAAACCTGGAAAGAAGCTTTCTGAGAAACTGCTCTGTGTTCTGTTAATTCATCTCACAGAGTTACATCTTTCCCTTCAAGAAGCCTTTCGCTAAGGCTGTTCTTGTGGAATTGGCAAAGGGATATTTGGAAGCACATAGAGGGCTATGGTGAAAAAGGAAATATCTTCCGTTCAAAACCTGAAAGAAGCTTTCTGAGAAACTGCTATTTGTTCTGTTAATTCATCTCAGAGAGTTACATCTTTCCCTTCAAGAAGCCTTTCGCTAAGGCTGTTCTTGTGGAATTTGCAAAGGGATATTTGGAAGCCCATAGAGCGCTATGGTGAAAAAGGAAATACCTTCCGTTCAAAACTGGAAAGAAGCTTCCTGAGAAACTGCTCTGTGTTCTGTTAATTCATCTCACAGAGCTACATCTTTCCCATCAAGAAGCCTTTGGCTAAGGCTGTTCTTGTGGAATTGGCAAAGGGATATTTGGAAGCCCATAGAGGGCTATGGTGAAAAAGGAAATATCTTCCGTTCAAAACTGGAAAGAAGCTTTCTGAGAAACTGCTCTGTGTTTTGTTAATTCATCTCACAGAGCTACATCTTTCCCTTCAAGAAGCCTTTCGCTAAGTCTGTTCTTTTGGAATTGGCAAAGGGATATTTGGAAGCCCATAGAGGGCTATGGTGAAAAAGGAAATATCTTCCGTTCAAAACTGGAAAGAATCTCTCTGAGAAACTGCTCTGTGTTCTGTTAATTCATCTCACAGAGTTACATCTTTCCCTTCTAGAAGCCTTTAGTTAAGGCTGTTCCTATGGTATTCGCAAAGGGATATTTGAAAGCCGATAGAGGGCTATGGTGAAAAAGGAAATATCTCCCGTTCAAACCTGGAAAGAAGCTTTCTGAGAAACTGCTCTGTGTTCTGTTAATTCATCTCACAGAGTTACATCTTTCCCTTCAAGAAGCCTTTCGCTAAGGCTGTTCTTGTGGAATTGGCAAAGGGATATTTGGAAGCACATAGAGGGCTATGGTGAAAAAGGAAATATCTTCCGTTCAAAACCTGAAAGAAGCTTTCTGAGAAACTGCTATTTGTTCTGTTAATTCATCTCAGAGAGTTACATCTTTCCCTTCAAGAAGCCTTTCGCTAAGGCTGTTCTTGTGGAATTTGCAAAGGGATATTTGGAAGCCCATAGAGCGCTATGGTGAAAAAGGAAATACCTTCCGTTCAAAACTGGAAAGAAGCTTCCTGAGAAACTGCTCTGTGTTCTGTTAATTCATCTCACAGAGCTACATCTTTCCCATCAAGAAGCCTTTGGCTAAGGCTGTTCTTGTGGAATTGGCAAAGGGATATTTGGAAGCCCATAGAGGGCTATGGTGAAAAAGGAAATATCTTCCGTTCAAAACTGGAAAGAAGCTTTCTGAGAAACTGCTCTGTGTTCTGTTAATTCATCTCACCGAGTTACATCTTTCCCTTCAAGAAGCCTTTCGCTAATGCTGTTCTTGTGGAATTGGCAAAGGGATATTTGGAAGCCCATAAAGGGCTATGGTGAAAAAGGAAATATCTTCCGTTCAAAACTGGAAAGAAGCTTTTTGAGAAACTCCTCTGTGTTCTTTTAATTCATCTCACAGAGTTACATCTTTCCCTTCAAGAAGCCTTTCGCTAAGGCTGTTCTTGTGCAATTGGCAAAGGGATATTTGGAAGCCCATAGAGGTCTATGGTGAAAAAGGAAATATCTTCCGTTCAAAACTGGAAAGAACCTTTCTGAGAAACATCTCTGTGTTCTGTTAATTCATCTCACAGAGTTACATCTTTCCCTTCAGGAAGCCTTTCGGTAAGTCTGTTCTTGTGGAATTGGCAAAGGGATACTTGGAAGCCCATAGAGGGCTATGGTGAAAAAGGAAATATCTTCCGTTCTAAACTGGAAAGAAGCTTTTTGAGAAACTGCTCTGTGTTCTGTTAATTCATCTCACAGAGTTACATCTTTCCCTTCAAGAAGCCTTTCGCTGATTCTGTTCTTGTGGAATTGTCAAAGGGATATTTGGAAGCCCATAGAGGGCTATGGTGAGAAAGGAAATATCTTCCGTTCAAAACTGGAAAGAAGCTTTCTGAGAGACTGCTCTGTGTTCTGTTAATTCATCTCACAGAGTTACATCTTTCCCTTCAAGAAGCCTTTCGCTGATTCTGTTCTTGTGGAATTGGCAAAGGGATATTTGGAAGCCCATAGAGGGCTATTTTGAAAAAGGAAATATCTTCCGTTCAAAACTGGAAAGAAGCTTTCTGAGAAACTGCTCTGTGTTCTGCTAATTCATCTCACAGAGCTACATATTTCCCTTCAAGAAGCCTTTCGCTAAGGCTGTTCTTGTGGAATTGGCAAAGGGATATTAGGAAGGCCATAGAGGGCTATGGTGAAAAAGGAAATATCTTCCGTTCAAAACTGGAAAGAAGCTTTCTGAGAAACTGCTATGTGTTCTGTTAATTCATCTCAGAGAGTTACATCTTTCCCTTCAAGAAGCCTTTCGCTAAGGCTGTTCTTGTGGAATTGGCAATGGGATATTTGGAAGCCCCTAGAGGGCTATGGTGAAAAAGGAAATATCTTCCGTTCTATACTGGAAAGAAGCTTTTTAAGAAACTGCTCTGTGTTCTGTTAATTCATCTCACAGAGTTACATCTTTCCCTTCAAGAAGCCTTTCGCTGATTCTGTTCTTGTGGAATTGGCAAAGGGATATTTGGAAGCCCATAGAGGGCTATGGTGAAAAAGGAAATATCTTCCGTTCAAAACTGGAAAGAAGCTTTCTGAGAAACTGCTCTGTGTTCTGTTAATTCATCTCACAGAGCTACATCTTTCCCTTAAAGAAGCCTTTCGCTAAGGGTGTTCTTGTGGAATTGGCAAAGGGATATTTGGAAGCCCATAGAGGGCTATGGTGAAAAAGGAAATATCTTCCGTTCAAAACCGGAAAGAAGCTTTCTGAGAAACTGCTCTGTGTTCTGTTAATTCATCTCACAGAGCTACATCCTTCCCTTCAAGAAGCATTTCGCTAAAGCTGTTCTTGTGGAATTGGTAAAGGGATATTTGGAAGCCAATAGAGGGCTAGGGTGAAAAAGGAAATATCTTCCGTTCAAAACTGGAAAGAAGCTCTCTGAGAAACTGCTCTGTGTTCTGTTAATTCATCTCACAGAGTTACATCTTTCCCTTCAAGAAGCCTTTCGCTAAGGCTGTTCTTGTGGAATTGACAAAGGGATATTTGGAAGCCCATAGAGGGCTATGGTGAAAAAGTAATTATCTTCCGTTCAAAACTGGAAAGAAGCTCTCTGAGAAACTGCTCTGTGTTCTGTTAATTCGTCTCACAGGGTTATATCTTTCCCTTCAAGAAGCCTTTCGCTAACGCTGTTCTTGTGGAATTGGCAAAGGGATATTTGGAAGCCCATAGAGGGCTATGGTGAAAAAGGAAATATCTTCTGTTCAAAACTGGAAAGAAGCTTTCTGAGAAACTGCTCTGTGTTCTGTTAATTCATCTCACAGAGTTACATCTTTCCCTTCAAGAAGCCTTTCGCTAAGGCTGTTCTTGTGGAATTGGCAAAGGGATATTTGGAAGCCCATAGAGGGCTATGGTGAGAAAGGAAATATCTTCCGATCAAAATTGGAAAGAAGCTTTCTGAGAAACTGCTTTGTGTTCTGTTAATTCATCTCACAGAGTTACATCTTTCCCTTCAAGAAGCCTTTCGCTAAGGCTGTTCTTGTGGAATTGGCAAAGGGATATTTGGAAGCCCATAGAGGGCTATGGTGAAAAAGGAAATATCTTCCGTTCAAAACTCGAAAGAAGCTTTCTGAGAAACTTCTCTGTGTTCTGTTAATTCATCTCACAGAGTTACATCTTTCCCTTCAGGAAGCCTTTCGGTAAGTCTGTTCTTGTGGAATTGGCAAAGGGATACTTGGAAGCCCATAGAGGGCTATGGTGAAAAAGGAAATATCTTCCGTTCTAAACTGGAAAGAAGCTTTTTGAGAAACTGCTCTGTGTTCTGTTAATTCATCTCACAGAGTTACATCTTTCCTTTCAAGAAGCCTTTCGCTGATTCTGTTCTTGTGGAATTGGCAAAGGGATATTTGGAAGCCCATAGAGGGGTATGGTGAAAAAGGAAATATCTTCCGTTCAAAACTGGAAAGAAGCATTCTGAGAGACTGCTCTGTGTTCTGTTAATTCATCTCACAGACTTACATCTTTGCCTTCAAGAAGCCTTTCGCTAAGACTGTTCTTGTGGAATTGGCAAAGGGATATTAGGAAGCCCATAGAGGGATATGGTGAAAAAGGAAATATCTTCCGTTCAAAACTGGAAAGAAGCTTTCTGAGAAACTTCTCTGTGTTCTGTTAATTCATCTCAGAGAGTTACATCTTTCCCTTCAAGAAGCCTTTCGCTAAGGCTGTTCTTGTGGAATTGGCAAAGGGATATTTGGAAGCCCATAGAGGGCTATGGTGAAAAAAGTAATAACTTCCGTTCAAAACCGGAAAGAAGCTTTCTGAGAAACTGCTCTGTGTTCTGTTAATTCATCTCACAGAGCTACATCTTTCCCTTCAAGAAGCCTTTTGTTAAGGCTGTTCTTGTGGAATTGGCAAAGGGATATTTGGAAGCCAATAGAGGGCTATGGTGAAAAATTAAATATCTTCCGTTCTAAACTGGAAACAAGCTCTCTGAGAAACTGCTCTGTGTTCTGTTAATTCATCTCACAGAGTTACATCTTTCCCTTCAAGAAGCCTTTCGCTAAGGCTGTTCTTGTGGAATTGGCAAAGGGATATTTGGAAGCCCTTGAGGGCTATGGTGAAAAAGGAATTATCTTCCGTTCAAAACTGGAAAGAAGCTCTCTGAGAAACTGCTCTGTGTTCTGTTAATTCGTCTCACAGGGTTATATCTTTCCCTTCAAGAAGCCTTTCGCTAAGGCTGTTCTTGTGGAATTGGCAAATGGATATTTGGAAGCCCATAGAGGGCTATGCTGAGAAAGGAAATATCTTCTGTTCAAAACTGGAAAGAAGTTTTCTGAGAAACTGCTCTGTGTTCTGTTAATTCATTTCACAGAGTTACATCTTTCCCTTCAAGAAGCCTTTCGCTAAGGCTGTTCTTGTGGAATTGGCAAAGGGATATTTGGAAGCCCATAGAGGGCTATGGTGAAAAAGGAAATATCTTCCGTTCAAAACTGTAAAGAAGCGTTCTGAGAAACTGCTCTGTGTTCTGTTAATTCATCTCACAGAGTTACATCTTTCCCTTCAAGAAGCCTTTCGCTAAGGCTGTTCTTGTGGAATTGGCAAAGGGATATTTGGAGCCCTTAGAGGGCTACGGTGAAAAAGGAAACAAATTCCGTTCAAAACGGGAAAGAAGCTTTCTGAGAAACTGCTCTGTGTTCTGTTAATTCATCTCACAGAGTTACATCTTTCCCTTCAAGAAGCCTTTCGCTAAGGCTGTTTTTGTGGAATTGGCAAAGGGATATTTGGAAGCCCATAGAGGGCTATGGTGAGAAAGGAATTATCTTCTGTTCAAAACTGGAAAGAAGCTTTCTGAGAAACTGCTCTGTGTTCTGTTAATTTATCTCACAGAGTTACATCTTTCCCTTCAAGAAGCCTTTCGCTAAGGCTCTTCTTGTGGAATTGGCAAAGGGATATTTGGAAGCCCATAGAGGGCTATGGTGAAAAAGGAAATATCTTCCGTTCAAAACTGGAAAGAAGCTTTCTGAGAAACCGCTCTGTGTTCTGTTAATTCATCTCACAGAGTTACATCTTTCCCTTCAAGAAGCCTTTTGCTAAGGCTGTTCTTGTGGAATTGGCAAAGGGATATTTGGAAGCCCATAGAGGGCTATGGTGAAAAAGGAAATATCTTTCGTTCAAAACTGTAAAGAAGCTTTCTGAGAAACTGCTATGTGTTCTGTTAATTCATCTCAAAGAGTTACATCTTTCCCTTCAAGAAGCCTTTCGCTAAGGCTGTTCTTGTGGAATTGGCAAAGGGATATTTGGAAGCACTTAGAGGGCTATGGTGAAAAAGGAAATATCTTCCGGTCAAAACTGGAAAGAAGCTTCCTGAGAAACTGCTCTGTGTTCTGTTAATTCATCTCACAGAGTTACATCTTTCCCTTCAAGAAGCCTTTCGCTAAGGCTGTTCTTGTGGAATTGGCAAAGGGATATTTGGAAGCCCATAGAGGGCTATGGTGAAAAAAGTAATATCTTCCGTTCAAAACTGGAAAGAAGCTTTCTGAGAAACTGCTCTGTGTTCTGTTAATTCATCTCACAGAGCTACATCTTTCCCTTCAAGAAGCCTTATGTTAAGGCTGTTCTTGTGGAATTGGCAAAGGGATATTTCGAAGCCAATAGAGGGCTATGGTGAAAAAGGAATTATGTTCCGTTCAAAACTGGAAAGAAGCTCTCTGAGAAACTGCTCTGTGTTCTGTTAATTCGTCTCACACGGTTATATCTTTCCCTTCAAGAAGCCTTTCGCTAAGGCTGTTCTTGTGGAATTGGCAAAGGGATATTTGGAAGCCCATAGTGGGCTATGGTGAGAAAGGAAATATCTTCTGTTCAAAACTGGAAAGAAGCTCTGTGAGAAACTGCTCTGTGTACTGTTAATTCATCTCACAGAGTTTCATCTTTCCCTTCAAGAAGCCTTTCGCTAAGGTTGTTCTTGTGGGATTGGCAAAGGGATATTTGGAAGCCCATAGAGGGCTATGGTGAAAAAGGAAATATCTTCCGTTCAAAACTGTAAAGAAGCTTTCTGAGAAACTGCTATGTGTTCTGTGAATTCATCTCAAAGAGTTACATCTTTCCCTTCAAGAAGCCTTTCGCTAAGGCTGTTCTTGTGGAATTGGCAAAGGGATATTTGGAAGCGCATAGAGGGTTATGGTGAAAAAGGAAATATCTTCGGTTCAAAACTGGAAAGAAGCTTTCTGAGAAACTGCTATGTGTTCTGTTAATTCATCTCAGAGAGTTACATCTTTCCCTTCAAGAAGCCTTTCGCTAAGTCTGTTCTTGTGGAATTGGCAAAGTGATATTTGGAAGCCTATAGAGCGCTATGGTGAAAAAGGAAATATCTTCCGTTCAAAACTGGAAAGAAGCTTCCTGAGAAACTGCTCTGTGTTCTGTTAATTCATCTCACAGAGTTACATCTTTCCCTTCAAGAAGCCTTTCGCTAACGCTTTTCTTGTGGAATTGGCAAAGGGATATTTGGAAGCCCATAGAGGGCTATGGTGAAAAAAGTAATATCTTCCGTTCAAAACCGGAAAGAAGCTTTCTGAGAAACTGCTCTGTGTTCTGTTAATTCATCTCACAGAGCTACATCTTTCCCTTCAAGAAGCGTTTTGTTAAGGCTGTTCTTGTGGAATTGGCAAAGGGATATTTGGAAGCCATTAGAGGGCTATGGTGAAAAAGGAAATATCTTCCGTTCAAAACTGGAAAGAAGCTCTCTTAGAAACTGCTCTGTGTTCTGTTAATTCATCTCACAGAGTTACATCTTTCACTTCAAGAAGCCTTTCTCTAAGGCTGTTCTTGTGGAATTGGCAAAGGGATATTTGGAAGCCCCTAGAGGGCTATGGTGAAAAAGGAATTATCTTCCGTTCAAAACTGGAAAGAAGCTTTCTGAGAAACTGCTCTGTGTTCTGTTAATTCATCTCACAGAGCTACATTTTTCCCTTCAAGAAGCCTTTCGCTAAGGCTGTTCTTGTTGAATTGGCAAAGGGATATTAGGAAGCCCATAGAGGGCTATGGGGAAAAGGAAATATCTTCCGTACAAAACTGAAAAGAAGCTTTCTGAGAAACTGCTATGTGTTCTGTTAATTCATCTCACAGAGTTACATCTTTCCCTTCAAGAAGCCTTTCGCTAAGGCTGTTCTTGTGGAATTGGCAAAGGGATATCTGGAAGCCCATAGAGGGCTATGGTGAAAAAGGAAATATCTTCCGTTCAAAACTGGAAAGAAGCTCTCTGAGAAACTGCTCTGTGTTCTGTTAATTCAGCTCACAGAGTTACATCTTTCCCTTCAAGAAGCCTTTCGCTAAGGCTGTTCTTGTGGAATTGGCAAAGGGATATTTGGAAGCCCATAGAGGGCTATGGTGAAAATGGAATTATCTTCCGTTCAAAACTGGAAAGAAGCATTCTGAGAAACTGCTCTGTGTTCTGTTAATTCATCTCACAGAGTTACATCTTTCCCTTCAAGAAGCCTTTCGTTAAGGCTGTTCCTATGGTATTCGCAAAGGGATATTTGAAAGCCGATAGAGGGCTATGGTGAAAAAGGAAATATCTTCCGTTCAAAACTGGAAAGAAGCTTTCTGAGAAACTGCTCTGTGTTCTGTTAATTCATTTCACAGAGTTACATCTTTCCCTTCAAGAAGCCTTTCGCTAAGGCTGTTCTTGTGGAATTGGCAAAGGGGTATTTGGAGCCCTTAGAGGGCTACGGTGAAAAATGAAATATCTTCCGTTCAAAACTGGAAAGAAGCTTTCTGAGAAACTGCTATGTGTTCTGTTAATTCATCTCAGAGAGTTACATCTTTGCCTTCAAGAAGCCTTTCGCTAAGGCTGTTCTTGTGGAATTGGCAAAGGGATATTTGGAAGCCCATAGAGGGCTATGGTGAAAAAGGAATTATCTTCCGTTCTAAACTGGAAAGAAGCTTTTTAAGAAACTGCTCTGTGTTCTGTTAATTCATCTCACAGAGTTACATCTTTCCCTTCAAGAAGCCTTTCGCTGATTCTGTTTTTGTGGAATTGGCAAAGGGATATTTGGAAGCCCCTAGAGGGCTATGGTGAAAAAGGAAATATCTTCCGTTCAAAACTGGAAAGAAGCTTTCGGAGAAACTGCTCTGTGTTCTGTTAATTCATCTCACAGAGCTACATCTTTCCCTTCAAGAAGCCTTTCGCTAAGGCTGTTGTTGTGGATTTGGCAAAGGGATATTAGGAAGCCCATAGAGGGCTATGGTGAAAAAGGAAATATCTTCCGTTCAAAACTGGAAAGAAGCTTTCTGAGAAACTTCTCTGTGTTCTGTTAATTCATCTCACAGAGTTACATCTTTCCCTTCAAGAAGCCTTTCGCTAAGGCTGTTCTTGTGGAATTGGCAAAGGGATATTTGGAAGCCCATAGAGGGCTATGGTGAAAAAGGAAATATCTTCCGTTCAAAACTGGAAAGAAGCTTCTTGAGAAACTGCTCTGTGTTCTGTTAATTCATCTCACAGAGTTACATCTTTCCCTTCAAGAAGCCTTTCGCTAAGGCTGTTCTTGTGGAATTGGCAAAGGGATATTTGGAAGCCCATAGAGGGCTATGGTGAAAAAAGAAATAACTTCCGTTCAAAACCGGAAAGAAGCTTTCTGAGAAACTACTCTGCGTTTTGTTAATTCATCTCACAGAGCTACATCTTTCCCTTCAAGAAGCCTTTTGCTAAGTCTTTTCTTGTGGAATTGGCAAAGGGATATTTGGAAGCCAATAGAGGGCTATGGTGAAAAAGGAAATATCTTTCGTTCAAAACTGGAAAGAAGCTCTCTGAGAAACTGCTCTTTGTTCTGTTAATTCATCTCACAGAGTTACATCTTTCCCTTCAAGAAGCCTTTCGCTAAGGCTGTTCTTGTGGAATTGGCAAAGGGATATTTGGAAGCCCATAGAGGGCTATGGTGAAAAAGGAATTATCTTCCGTTCAAAAATGGAAAGAAGCTCTCTGAGAAACTGCTCTGTGTTCTGTTAATTCGTCTCACAGGGTTATATCTATCCCTTCAAGAAGCCTTTCGCTACGGCTGTTCTTGTGGAATTGGCAAAGGGATATTTGGAAGCCCAAAGAGGGCTATGGTGAGAAAGGAAATATCTTCTGTTCAAAACTGGAAAGAAGCTTTCTGAGAAACTGCTCTGTGTTCTGTTAATTCATCTCAGAGAGTTACATCTTTCCCTTCAAGAAGCCTTTCGCTAAGGCTGTTCTCGTGTAATTGGCAAAGGGATATTTGGAAGCCCATAGAGGACTATAGTGAGAAAGGAAATATCTTCCGATCAAAACTGGAAAGAAGCTTTCTGAGAAACTGCTCTGTGTTCTGTTAATTCATCTCACAGAGTTACATCTTTCCCTTCAAGAAGCCTTTCGCTAAGGCTGTTCTTGTGGAATTGGCAAAGGGATATTTGGAAGCCCATAGAGGGCTATGGTGAAAAAGGAAATATCTTCCGTTCAAAATTGGAAAGAAGCTTTCTGAGAAACTGCTCTGTGTTCTGTTAATTCATCTCACAGTGTTACATCTTTCCCTTCAAGAAGCCTTTGGCTAAGGCTGTTCTTGTGGAATTGGCAAAGGGATATTTGGAAGCCCATAGAGGGCTATGGTGAAAAAAGAAATATCTTCCGTTCAAAACCGGAAAGAAGCTTTCTGAGAAACTGCTCTGTGTTCTGTTAATTCATCCCACAGAGCTACATCTTTCCCTTCAAGAAGCCTTTCGCTAAGGCTGTTCTTGTGGAAGTGGCAAAGGGATATTTGGAAGCCCATAGAGGGCTATGGTGAAAAAGGAAATATCTTCCGTTCAAAACTGGAAAGAAGCTCTCTAAGAAACTGCTCTGTGTTCTGTTAATTCATCTCACAGGGTTACATCCTTCCCTTCAAGAAGCCTTTCGCTAAGGCTGTTTTTGTGGAATTGGCAAAGGGATATTTGGAAGCCCATAGAGGGCTATGGTGAAAAAGGAATTATCTTCCGTTCAAAACTGGAAAGAAACTTTCTGAGAAACTGCTCTGTGTTCTGTTAATTCATCTCACAGAGTTACATCTTTCCCTTCAAGAAGCCTTTAGCTAAGGCTGTTCTTGTGGAATTGGCAAAGGGATATTTGGAAGCCCATAGAGGGCTATGGTGAGAAAGGAAATATCTTCCGTTCAAAAATGGAAAGAAGCTTTCTGAGAAACTGCTCTGTGTTCTGTTAATTCATCTCACAGAGCTACATCTTTCCCTTCAAGAAGCCTTTTGCTAAGGCTCTTCTTGTGGAATTGGCAAAGGGATATTTGGAAGCCCATAGAGGTCTATGGTGAAAAAGGAAATATCTTCCGTTCAAAACTGGAAAGAAGCTTTCTGAGAAACTGCTCTGTGTTCTGTTAATTCATCTCACCGAGTTACATCTTTCCCTTCAAGAAGCCTTTCGCTAAGGCTGTTCTTGTGGAATTGGCAAAGGGATATTTGGAAGCCCATAGAGGTCTATGGTGAAAAAGGAAATATCTTCCGTTCAAAACTGGAAAGAAGCTTTCTGAGAAACTCCTCTGTGTTCTTTTAATTCATCTCACAGAGTTACATCTTTCCCTTCAAGAAGCCTTTCGCTAAGGCTGTTCTTGTGGAATTGGCAAAGGGATATTTGGAAACCCATAGAGGGCTATGGTGAAAAAGGAAATATCTTCCGTTCAAAACTGGAAAGAAGCTTTCTGAGAATCTTCTCTGTGTTCTGTTAATTCATCTCACAGAGTTACATCTTTCCCTTCAGGAAGCCTTTCGGTAAGTCTGTTCTTGTGGAATTTGCAAAGGGATACTTGGAAGCCCCTAGAGGGCTATGGTGAAAAAGGAAATATCTTCGGTTCTAAACTGGAAAGAAGCTTTTTGAGAAACTGCTCTGTGTTCTATTAATTCATCTCACAGAGTTACATCTTTCCCTTCAAGCAGCCTTTCGCTGATTCTGTTCTTGTGGAATTGCCAAAGGGATATTTGGAAGCCCATAGAGGGCTATGGTGAAAAAGGAAATATCTTCCGTTCAAAACTGGAAAGAAGCTTTCTGAGAGACTGCTCTGTGTTCTGTTAATTCATCTCACAGAGTTACATCTTTGCCTTCAAGAAGCCTTTCGCTAAGGCTGTTCTTGTGGAATTTGCAAAGGGATATTAGGAAGCCCATAGAGGGCTATGGTGAAAAAGGAAATATCTTCCGTTCAAAACTGGAAAGAAGCTTTCTGAGAAACTGCTATGTGTTCTGTTAATTCATCTCAGAGAGTTACATCTTTCCCTTCAAGAAGCCTTTCGCTAAGGCTGTTCTTGTGGAATTGGCAAAGGGATATTTGGAAGCCCATAGAGGGCTATGGTGAAAAAGGAAATATCTTCAGTTCTAAACTGGAAAGAAGCTTTTTAAGAAACTGCTCTGTGTTCTGTTAATTCATCTCACAGAGTTACATCTTCCCTTTCAAGAAGCCTTTCGCTGATTCTGTTCTTGTGGAATTGGCAAAGGGATATTTGGAAGCCCCTAGAGGGCTATGATGAAAAAGAAAATATCTTCCGTTCAAAACTGGAAAGAAGCTTTCTGAGAAACTGCTCTGTGTTCTGTTAATTCATCTCACAGAGCTACATCTTTCCCTTCAAGAAGCCTTTCGCTAAGGCTGTTCTTGTGGAATTGGCAAAGGGATATTAGGAAGCCCATAGAGGGCTATGGTGAAAAAGGAAATATCTTCCGTTCAAAACTGGAAAGAATCTTTCTGAGAAACTGCTATGTGTTCTGTTAATACATCTCAGAGAGTTACATCTTTCCCTTCAAGAAGCCTTTCGCTAAGGCTGTTCTTGTGGAATTGGCAAAGGGATATTTGGAAGCCCGTAGAGGGCTATGGTGAAAAAGGAAATATCTTCCGTTCAAAACTGGAAAGAATCTTTCTGAGAAACTGCTATGTGTTCTGTTAATTCATCTCAGAGAGTTACATCTTTCCCTTCAGGAAGCCTTTAGCTAAGGCTGTTCTTGTGGCATTGGCAAAGGGATATTTGGAAGCCCGTAGAGGGCTATGGTGAAAAAGGAAATATCTTCCGTTCAAAACTGGAAAGAAGCTTTCTGAGAAACTGCTCTGTGTTCTGTTAATTCATCACACAGAGCTACATCTTTCCCTTCAAGAAGCCTTTCGCTAAGGCTGTTCTTGTGGAATTGGCAAAGGGATATTAGGAAACCCATAGAGGGCTATGGTGAAAAAGGAAATATCTTCCGTTCAAAACTGGAAAGAAGCTTTCTTAGAAACTGCTATGTGTTCTGTTAATTCATCTCAGAGAGTTACATCTTTCCCTTCAAGAAGCCTTTCGCTAAGGCTGTTCTTGTGGAATTGGCAAAGGGATATTTGGAAGCCCATAGAGGGCTATGGTGAAAAAGGAAATATCTTCCGTTCAAAACTGGAAAGAAGACTTCTTGAGAAACTGCTCTGTGTTCTGTTAATTCATCTCACAGAGTTACATCTTTCCCTTCAAGAAGCCTTTCGCTAAGGCTGTTCTTGTGGAATTGGGAAAGGGATATTTGGAAGCCCATAGAGGGCTATGGTGAAAAAAGAAATATATTCCGTTCAAAACCGTAAAGAAGCTTTCTGAGAAACTGCTCTGTGTTCTGTTAATTCATCTCACAGAGCTACATCTTTCCCTTCAAGAAGCCTTTCGCTAAGTCTGTTCTTGTGGAATTGGCAAAGGGATATTTGGAAGCCAATAGAGGGCTATGGTGAAAAAGGAAATATCTTCCGTTCAAAACTGGAAAGAAGCTCTCTGAGAAACTGCTCTGTGTTCTGTTAATTCATCTCACAGAGTTACATCTTTCCCTTCAAGAAGCCTTTCGCTAAGGCTGTTCTTGTGGAATTGGCAAAGGGATATTTGGAATCCCATAGAGGGCTATGGTGAAAAAGGAATTATCTTCCGTTCAAAACTGGAAAGAAGCTTTCTGAGAAACTGCTCTGTGTTCTGTTAATTCATCTCACAGAGTTACATCTTTCCCTTCAAGAAGCCTTTCGTTAAGGCTATTCCTATGGTATTCGCAAAGGGATATTTGAAAGCCGATAGAGGGCTATGGTGAAAAAGGAAATATCTTCCGTTCAAAACTGGAAAGAAGATTTCTGAGAAACTGCTCTTTGTTCTGTTAATTTATCTCACAGTGTTACATCTTTCCCTTCAAGAAGCCTTTCGCTAAGGATGTTCTTGTGGAATTGGCAAAGGGATATTTGGAAGCCCATAGAGGGCTATGGTGAAAAAGGAAATATCTTCCGTTCAAAACTGGAAAGAAGCTTTCTGAGAAACTGCTCTGTGTTCTGTTAATTCATCTCACAGAGTTACATCTTTGCCTTCAAGAAGCCTTTCGCTAAGGCTGTTCTTGTGGAATTGGCAAAGGGATATTTGGAAGCCCATAGAGGGCTATGGTGAAAAAGGAAATATCTTCCGTTCAAAACTGGAAAGAAGCTTTCTGAGAAACTGCTCTGTGTTCTGTTAATTCATCTCACAGAGCTACATCTTTCCCTTCAAGAAGCCTTTCGCTAAGGCTGATCTTGTGGAATTGGCAAAGGGATATTAGGAAGCCCATAGAGGGCTATGGTGAAAAAGGAAATATCTTCCGTTCAAAACTGGAAAGAAGCTTTCTGAGAAACTGCTATGTGTTCTTTTAATTCATCTCAGAGAGTTACATCTTTCCCTTCAAGAAGCCTTTCGCTAAGGCTGTTCTTGTGGAATTGGCAAAGGGATATTTGGAAGCCCGTAGAGGGCTATGGTGAAAAAGGAAATATCTTCCGTTCAAAACTGGAAAGAATCTTTCTGAGAAACTGCTATGTGTTCTGTTAATTCATCTCAGAGAGTTACATCTTTCCCTTCAAGAAGCCTTTAGCTAAGGCTGTTCTTGTGGAATTGGCAGAGGGATATTTGGAAGCCCGTAGAGGGCTATGGTGAAAAAGGAAATATCTTCCGTTCAAAACTGGAAAGAAGCTTTCTGAGAAACTGCTCTGTGTTCTGTTAATTCATCTCACAGAGTTACATCTTTCCCTTCAAGAAGCCTTTCGTTAAGGCTGTTCCTATGGTATTCGCAAAGGGATATTTGAAAGCCGATAGAGGGCTATGGTGAAAAAGGAAATATCTTCCGTTCAAAACTGGAAAGAAGATTTCTGAGAAACTGCTCTTTGTTCTGTTAATTTATCTCACAGTGTTACATCTTTCCCTTCAAGAAGCCTTTCGCTAAGGATGTTCTTGTGGAATTGGCAAAGGGATATTTGGAAGCCCATAGAGGGCTATGGTGAAAAAGGAAATATCTTCCGTTCAAAACTGGAAAGAAGCTTTCTGAGAAACTGCTCTGTGTTCTGTTAATTCATCTCACAGATTTACATCTTTGCCTTCAAGAAGCCTTTCGCTAAGGCTGTTCTTGTGGAATTGGCAAAGGGATATTTGGAAGCCCATAGAGGGCTATGGTGAGAAAGGAAATATCTTCCGTTCAAAACTGGAAAGAAGCTTTCTGAGAAACTGCTCTGTGTTCTGTTAATTCATCTCACAGAGTTACATCTTTCCCTTCAAGAAGCCTTTCGCTAAGGCTGTTCTTGTGGAATTGGCAAAGGGATATTTGGAAGCCCTTAGAGGGCTACGGTGAAAAAGGAAATATCTTCCGTTCAAAACTAGAAGGAAGTTTTCTGAGAAACTGCTCTGTGTTCTGTTAATTCATTTCACAGAGTTACATCTTTCCCTTCAAGAAGCCTTTCGCTAAGGCTGTTCTTGAGGAATTGGCAAAGGGATATTTGGAGCCCTTGGAGGGCTACGGTGAAAAAGGAAATATCTTCCGTTCAAAACTGGAAAGAAGCTTTCTGAGAAACTGCTATGTGTTCTGTTAATTCATCTCAGAGAGTTACATCTTTCCCTTCAAGAAGCCTTTCGCTAAGGCTGTTCTTGTGGAATTGGCAAAGGGATATTTGGAAGCCCATAGAGGGCTATGGTGAAAAAGGAAATATCTTCCGTTCAAAACTGGAAAGAAGCTTTTTGAGAAACTGCTCTGTGTTCTATTAATTCATCTCACAGAGTTACATCTTTCCCTTCAAGCAGCCTTTCGCTGTTTCTGTTCTTGTGGAATTGCCAAAGGGATATTTGGAAGCCCATAGAGGGCTATGGTGAAAAAGGAAATATCTTCCGTTCAAAACTGGAAAGAAGCTTTCTGAGAGACTGCTCTGTGTTCTGTTAATTCATCTCACAGAGTTACATCTTTGCCTTCAAGAAGCCTTTCGCTAAGGCTGTTCTTGTGGAATTTGCAAAGGGATATTAGGAAGCCCATAGAGGGCTATGGTGAAAAAGGAAATATCTTCCGTTCAAAACTGGAAAGAAGCTTTCTGAGAAACTGCTATGTGTTCTGTTAATTCATCTCAGAGAGTTACATCTTTCCCTTCAAGAAGCCTTTCGCTAAGGCTGTTCTTGTGGAATTGGCAAAGGGATATTTGGAAGCCCTTAGAGGGCTATGGTGAAAAAGGAAATATCTTCCGTTCTAAACTGGAAAGAAGCTTTTTAAGAAACTGCTCTGTGTTCTGTTAATTCATCTCACAGAGTTACATCTTTCCTTTCAAGAAGCCTTTCGCTGATTCTGTTCTTGTGGAATTGGCAAAGGGATATTTGGAATCCCCTAGAGGGCTATGATGAAAAAGAAAATATCTTCCGTTCAAAACTGGAAAGAAGCTTTCTGAGAAACTGCTCTGTGTTCTGTTAATTCATCTCACAGAGCTACATCTTTCCCTTCAAGAAGCCTTTCGCTAAGGCTGTTCTTGTGGAATTGGCAAAGGGATATTAGGAAGCCCATAGAGGGCTATGGTGAAAAAGGAAATATCTTCCGTTCAAAACTGGAAAGAAGCTTTCTGAGAAACTGCTATGTGTTCTGTTAATTCATCTCAGAGAGTTACATCTTTCCCTTCAAGAAGCCTTTCGCTAAGGCTGTTCTTGTGGAATTGGCAAAGGGATATTTGGAAGCCCGTAGAGGGCTATGGTGAAAAAGGAAATATCTTCCGTTCAAAACTGGAAAGAATCTTTCTGAGAAACTGCTATGTGTTCTGTTAATTCATCTCAGAGAGTTACATCTTTCCCTTCAAGAAGCCTTTAGCTAAGGCTGTTCTTGTGGAATTGGCAAAGGGATATTTGGAAGCCCGTAGAGGGCTATGGTGAAAAAGGAAATATCTTCCGTTCAAAACTGGAAAGAAGCTTTCTGAGAAACTGCTCTGTGTTCTGTTAATTCATCACACAGAGCTACATCCTTCCCTTCAAGAAGCATTTCGCTAAGGCTGTTCTTGTGGAATTGGCAAAGGGATATTTGGAAGCCAATAGAGGGCTATGGTGAAAAAGGAAATATCTTCCGTTCAAAACTGGAAAGAAGCTCTCTGAGAAACTGCTCTGTGTTCTGTTAATTCATCTCACAGAGTTACATCTTTCCCTTCAAGAAGCCTTTCGCTAAGGCTGTTCTTGTGGAATTGGCAAAGGGATATTTGGAAGCCCATAGAGGGCCATGGTGAAAAAGTAATTATCTTCCGTTCAAAACTGGAAAGAAGCTCTCTGAGAAACTGCTCTGTGTTCTGTTAATTCGTCTAACAGGGTTATATCTTTCCCTTCAAGAAGCCTTTCGCTAACGCTGTTCTTGTGGAATTGGCAAAGGGATATTTGGAAGCCCATAGAGGGCTATGGTGAAAAAGGAAATATCTTCTGTTCAAAACTGGAAAGAAGCTTTCTGAGAAACTGCTCTGTGTTCTGTTAATTCATCTCACAGAGTTACATCTTTCCCTTCAAGAAGCCTTTCGCTAAGGCTGTTCTTGTGGAATTGGCAAAGGGATATTTGGAAGCCCATAGAGGGCTATGGTGAGAAAGGAAATATCTTCCGATCAAAACTGGAAAGAAGCTTTCTGAGAAACTGCTCTGTGTTCTGTTAATTCATCTCACAGAGTTACATCTTTCCCTTCAAGAAGCCTTTCGCTAAGGCTGTTCTTGTGGAATTGGCAAAGGGATATTTGGAAGCCCATAGAGGGCTATGGTGAAAAAGGAAATATCTTCCGTTGAAAACTGGAAAGAAGCTTTCTGAGAAACTGCTATGTGTTCTGTTAATTCATCTCAGAGAGTTACATCTTTCCCTTCAAGAAGCCTTTGGCTAAGGCTGTTCTTGTGCAATTGGCAAAGGGATATTTGGAAGCCCATAGAGGGTTATGGTGAAAAAAGAAATATCTTCCGTTCAAAACCGGAAAGAAGCTTTCTGAGAAACTGCTCTGTGTTCTGTTAATTCATCTCACAGAGCTACATCTTTCCCTTCAAGAAGCCTTTCGCTAATGCTGTTCTTGTGGAAGTGGCAAAGGGATATTTGGAAGCCCATAGAGGGCTATGGTGAAAAAGGAAATATCTTCCGTTCAAAACTGGAAAGAAGCTCCCTGAGAAACTGCTCTGTGTTCTGTTAATTCATCTCACAGGGGTATATCTTTCCCTGCAAGAAGTATTTCGCTAAGGCTGTTTTTGTGGAATTGGCAAAGGGATATTTGGAAGCCCATAGAGGGCTATGGTGAAAAAGGAATTATCTTCCGTTCAAAACTGGAAAGAAGCTTTCTGAGAAACTGCTCTGTGTTCTGTTAATTCATCTCACAGAGCTACATCTTTCCCTTCAAGAAGCCTTTCGCTAAGGCTGTTCTTGTGGAATTGGCAAAGGGATATTAGGAAGCCCATAGAGGGCTATGGTGAAAAAGGAAATATCTTCCGTTCAAAACTGGAAAGAAGCTTTCTGAGAAACTGCTATGTTTTCTGTTAATTCATCTCAGAGAGTTACATCTTTCCCTTCAAGAAGCCTTTCGCTAAGGCTGTTCTTGTGGAATTGGCAAAGGGGTATTTGGAAGCCCCTAGAGTGCTATGGTGAAAAAGGAAATATCTGCCGTTCTAAACTGGAAAGAAGCTTTTTAAGAAACTGCTCTGTGTTCTGTTAATTGATCTCACAGAGTTACATCTTTCCCTTCAAGAAGCCTTTCGCTGATTCTGTTCTTGTGGAATTGGCAAAGGGATATTTGGAAGCCCATAGAGGGCTATGGTGAAAAAGGAAATATCTTCCGTTCAAAACTGGAAAGAAGCTTTTTGAGAAACTGCTCTGTGTTCTGTTAATTCATCTCACAGAGCTACATCTTTCACTTCAAGAAGGCTTTCGCTAAGGCTGTTCTTGTGGAATTGGCAAAGGGATATTAGGAAGCCCATAGAGGGCAAAGGTGAAAAAGGAAATATATTCCGTTCAAAACTGGAAAGAAGCTTTCTGAGAAACTGCTATGTGTTTTGTTAATTCATCTCAGAGAGTTACATCTTTCCCTTCAAGAAGCCTTTCGCTAAGGCTGTTCTTGTGGAATTGGCAAAGGGATATTTGGAAGCCCAAAGAGGGCTATGGTGAAAAAAGAAGTATCTTCCGTTCAAAACCGGAAAGAAGCTTTCTGAGAAACTGCTCTGTGTTTTGTTAATTCATCTCACAGAGCTACATCTTTCCCTGCAAGAAGCCTTTCGCTAAGTCTGTTCTTTTGGAATTGGCAAAGGGATATTTGGAAGCCAATAGAGGGCTATGGTGAAAAAGGAAATATCTTCCGTTCAAAACTGGAAAGAATCTCTCTGAGAAACTGCTCTGTGTTCTGTTAATTCATCTCACAGAGTTACATCTTTCCCTTCAAGTAGCCTTTAGTTAAGGCTGTTCCTATGGTATTCGCAAAGGGATATTTGAAAGCCGGTAGAGGGCTATGGTGAAAAAGGAAATATCTCCCGTTCAAACCTGGAAAGAAGCTTTCTGAGAAACTGCTCTGTGTTCTGTTAATTCATCTCACAGAGTTACATCTTTCCCTTCAAGAAGCCTTTCGCTAAGGCTGTTCTTGTGGAATTGGCAAAGGGATATTTGGAAGCACATAGAGGGCTATGGTGAAAAAGGAAATATCTTCCGTTCAAAACCTGAAAGAAGCTTTCTGAGAAACTGCTATTTGTTCTGTTAATTCATCTCAGAGAGTTACATCTTTCCCTTCAAGAAGCCTTTCGCTAAGGCTGTTCTTGTAGAATTTGCAAAGGGATATTTGGAAGCCCATAGAGCGCTATGGTGAAAAAGGAAATACCTTCCGTTCAAAACTGGAAAGAAGCTTCCTGAGAAACTGCTCTGTGTTCTGTTAATTCATCTCACAGAGCTACATCTTTCCCATCAAGAAGCCTTTCGCTAAGGCTGTTCTTGTGGAATTGGCAAAGGGATATTTGGAAGCCCATAGAGGGCTATGGTGAAAAAGGAAATATCTTCCGTTCAAAACTGGAAAGAAGCTTTCTGAGAAACTGCTCTGTGTTCTGTTAATTCATCTCACCGAGTTACATCTTTCCCTTCAAGAAGCCTTTCGCTAATGCTGTTCTTGTGGAATTGGCAAAGGGATATTTGGAAGCCCATAGAGGGCTATGGTGAAAAAGGAAATATCTTCCGTTCAAAACTGGAAAGAAGCTTTTTGAGAAACTCCTCTGTGTTCTTTTAATTCATCTCACAGAGTTACATCTTTCCCTTCAAGAAGCCTTTCGCTAAGGCTGTTCTTGTGCAATTGGCAAAGGGATATTTGGAAGCCCATAGAGGTCTATGGTGAAAAAGGAAATATCTTCCGTTCAAAACTGGAAAGAAGCTTTCTGAGAAACACCTCTGTGTTCTGTTAATTCATCTCACAGAGTTACATCTTTCCCTTCAGGAAGCCTTTCGGTAAGTCTGTTCTTGTGGAATTGGCAAAGGGATACTTGGAAGCCCATAGAGGGCTATGGTGAAAAAGGAAATATCTTCCGTTCTAAACTGGAAAGAAGCTTTTTGAGAAACTGCTCTGTGTTCTGTTAATTCATCTCACAGAGTTACATCTTTCCCTTCAAGAAGCCTTTCGCTGATTCTGTTCTTGTGGAATTGTCAAAGGGATATTTGGAAGCCCATAGAGGGCTATGGTGAAAAAGGAAATATCTTCCGTTCAAAACTGGAAAAAAGCTTTCTGAGAGACTGCTCTGTGTTCTGTTAATTCATCTCACAGAGTTACATCTTTGCCTTCAAGAAGCCTTTCGCTAAGGCTGTTCTTGTGGAATTGGCAAAGGGATATTTGGAAGCCCATAGACTTCTATGGTGAAAAAGGAAATGTCTTCCGTTCAAAACTAGAAAGAAGCTTTCTGAGAAAATGCTCTGTGTTCTGTTAATTCATCTCACAGAGTTACATCTTTCCCTTCAGGAAGCCTTTCGGCAAGTCTGTTCTTGTGGAATTGGCAAAGGGATATTTGGAAGCCCATAGAGGGCTATGGTGAAAAAGGAATTATCTTCCGTTCAAAACTAGAAAGAAGATTTTTAAGAAACTGCTCTGTGTTCTGTTAATTCATCTCACAGAGTTACATCTTTCCCTTCAAGAAGCCTTTCGCTGATTCTGTTCTTGTGGAATTGGCAAAGGGATATTAGGAAGCCCATAGAGGGCTATTTTGAAAAAGGAAATATCTTCCGTTCAAAACTGGAAAGAAGCTTTCTGAGAAACTGCTCTGTGTTCTGCTAATTCATCTCACAGAGCTACATCTTTCCCTTCAAGAAGCCTTTCGCTAAGGCTGTTCTTGTGGAATTGGCAAAGGGATATTAGGAAGCCCATAGAGGGCTATGGTGAAAAAGGAAATATCTTCCGTTCAAAACTGGAAAGAAGCTTTCTGAGAAACTGCTATGTGTTCTGTTAATTCATCTCAGAGAGTTACATCTTTCCCTTCAAGAAGCCTTTCGCTAAGGCTGTTCTTGTGGAATTGGCAAAGGGATATTTGGAAGCCCATAGAGGGCTATGGTGAAAAAGGAAATATCTTCCGTTCTATACTGGAAAGAAGCTTTTTAAGAAACTGCTCTGTGTTCTGTTAATTCATCTCACAGAGTTACATCTTTCCCTTCAAGAAGCCTTTCGCTGATTCTGTTCTTGTGGAATTGGCAAAGGGATATTTGGAAGCCCATAGAGGGCTATGGTGAAAAAGGAAATATCTTCCGTTCAAAACTGGAAAGAAGCTTTCTGAGAAACTGCTCTGTGTTCTGTTAATTCATCTCACAGAGCTACATCTTTCCCTTCAAGAAGCCTTTCGCTAAGGCTGTTCTTGTGGAATTGGCAAAGGGATATTTGGAAGCCCATAGAGGGCTATGGTGAAAAAGGAAATATCTTCCGTTCAAAACCGGAAAGAAGCTTTCTGAGAAACTGCTCTGTGTTCTGTTAATTCATCTCACAGAGCTACATCCTTCCCTTCAAGAAGCATTTCGCTAAGGCTGTTCTTGTGGAATTGGTAAAGGGATATTTGGAAGCCAATAGAGGGCTATGGTGAAAAAGGAAATATCTTCCGTTCAAAACTGGAAAGAAGCTCTCTGAGAAACTGCTCTGTGTTCTGTTAATTCATCTCACAGAGTTACATCTTTCCCTTCAAGAAGCCTTTCGCTAAGGCTGTTCTTGTGGAATTGGCAAAGGGATATTTGGAAGCCCATAGAGGGCTATGGTGAAAAAGTAATTATCTTCCGTTCAAAACTGGAAAGAAGCTCTCTGAGAAACTGCTCTGTGTTCTGTTAATTCTTGTCACTGGGTTATATCTTTCCCTTCAAGAAGCCTTTCGCTAACGCTGTTCTTGTGGAATTGGCAAAGGGATATTTGGAAGCCCATAGAGGGCTATGATGAAAAAGGAAATATCTTCTGTTCAAAACTGGAAAGAAGCTTTCTGAGAAACTGCTCTGTGTTCTGTTAATTCATCTCACAGAGTTACATCTTTCCCTTCAAGAAGCCTTTCGCTAAGGCTGTTCTTGTGGAATTGGCAAAGGGATATTTGGAAGCCCATAGAGGGCTATGGTGAAAAAGGAAATATCTTCCGTTCAAAACTGGAAAGAAGCTTTCTGAGAAACTGCTCTGTGTTCTGTTAATTCATCTCACAGAGTTACATCTTTCCCTTCAAGAAGCCTTTCGCTAAGGCTGTTCTTGTGGAATTGGCAAAGGGATATTTGGAAGCCCATAGAGGGCTATGGTGAAAAAGGAAATATCTTCTGTTCAAAACTGGAAAGAAGCTTTCTGAGAAACTGCTCTGTGTTCTGTTAATTCATCTCACAGAGTTACATCTTTCCCTTCAAGAAGCCTTTCGCTAAGGCTGTTCTTGTGGAATTGGCAAAGGGATATTTGGAAGCCCATAGAGGGCTATGGTGAGAAAGGAAATATCTTCCGATCAAAACTGGAAAGAAGCTTTCTGAGAAACTGCTCTGTGTTCTGTTAATTCATCTCACAGACTTACATCTTTCCCTTCAAGAAGCCTTTCGCTAAGGCTGTTCTTGTGGAATTGGCAAAGGGATATTTGGAAGCCCATAGAGGGCTATGGTGAAAAAGGAAATATCTTCCGTTGAAAACTGGAAAGAAGCTTTCTGAGAAACTGCTATGTGTTCTGTTAATTCATCTCAGAGAGTTACATCTTTCCCTTTAAGAAGCCTTTGGCTAAGGCTGTTCTTGTGCAATTGGCAAAGGGATATTTGGATGCCCATAGAGGGTTATGGTGAAAAAAGAAATATCTTCCGTTCAAAACCGGAAAGAAGCTTTCTGAGAAACTGCTCTGTGTTCTGTTAATTCATCTCACAGAGCTACATCTTTCCCTTCAAGAAGCCTTTCGCTGATTCTGTTCTTGTGGAATTGTCAAAGGGATATTTGGAAGCCCATAGAGGGCTATGGTGAAAAAGGAAATATCTTCCGTTCAAAACTGGAAAGAAGCTTTCTGAGAAACTGCTATGTGTTCTGTTAATTCATCTCACAGAGCTACATCTTTCCCTTCAAGAAGCCTTTCGCTAAGGCTGTTCTTGTGGAATTGGCAAAGGGATATTAGGAAGCCCATAGAGGGTTATGGTGAAATAGGAAATATCTTCCGTTCAAAACTGGAAAGAAGCTTTCTGAGAAACTGCTATGTGTTCTGTTAATTCATCTCAGAGAGTTACATCTTTCCCTTCAAGAAGCCTTTCGCTAAGGCTGTTCTTGTGGAATTGGCAAAGGGGTATTTGGAAGCCCCTAGAGTGCTATGGTGAAAAAGGAAATATCTGCCGTTCTAAACTGGAAAGAAGCTTTTTAAGAAACTGCTCTGTGTTCTGTTAATTGATCTCACAGAGTTACATCTTTCCCTTCAACAAGCCTTTCGCTGATTCTGTTCTTGTGGAATTGGCAAAGGGATATTTGGAAGCCCATAGAGGGCTATGGTGAAAAAGGAAATATCTTCCGTTCAAAACTGGAAAGAAGCTTTTTGAGAAACTGCTCTGTGTTCTGTTAATTCATCTCACAGAGCTACATCTTTCACTTCAAGAAGGCTTTCGCTAAGGCTGTTCTTGTGGAATTGGCAAAGGGATATTAGGAAGCCCATAGAGGGCAAAGGTGAAAAAGGAAATATCTTCCGTTCAAAGCTGGAAAGAAGCTTTCTGAGAAACTGCTATGTGTTTTGTTAATTCATCTCAGAGAGTTACATCTTTCCCTTCAAGAAGCCTTTCGCTAAGGCTGTTCTTGTGGAATTGGCAAAGGGATATTTGGAAGCCCATAGAGGGCTATGGTGAAAAAGGAAATATCTTCCGTTGAAAACTGGAAAGAAGCTTCTTGAGAAACTGCTCTGTGTTCTGTTAATTCGTCTCACAGAGTTACATCTTTCCCTTCAAGAAGCCTTTCGCTAAGGATGTTCTTGTGGAATTGGCAAAGGGATATTTGGAAGCCCAAAGAGGGCTATGGTGAAAAAAGAAGTATCTTCCGTTCAAAACCGGAAAGAAGCTTTCTGAGAAACTGCTCTGTGTTTTGTTAATTCATCTCACAGAGCTACATCTTTCCCTTCAAGTAGCCTTTAGTTAAGGCTGTTCCTATGGTATTCGCAAAGGGATATTTGAAAGCCGATAGAGGGCTATGGTGAAAAAGGAAATATCTCCCGTTCAAACCTGGAAAGAAGCTTTCTGAGAAACTGCTCTGTGTTCTGTTAATTCATCTCACAGAGTTACATCTTTCCCTTCAAGAAGCCTTTCGCTAAGGCTGTTCTTGTGGAATTGGCAAAGGGATATTTGGAAGCACATAGAGGGCTATGGTGAAAAAGGAAATATCTTCCGTTCAAAACCTGAAAGAAGCTTTCTGAGAAACTGCTATTTGTTCTGTTAATTCATCTCAGAGAGTTACATCTTTCCCTTCAAGAAGCCTTTCGCTAAGGCTGTTCTTGTGGAATTTGCAAAGGGATATTTGGAAGCCCATAGAGCGCTATGGTGAAAAAGGAAATACCTTCCGTTCAAAACTGGAAAGAAGCTTCCTGAGAAACTGCTCTGTGTTCTGTTAATTCATCTCACAGAGCTACATCTTTCCCATCAAGAAGCCTTTCGCTAAGGCTGTTCTTGTGGAATTGGCAAAGGGATATTTGGAAGCCCATAGAGGGCTATGGTGAAAAAGGAAATATCCTCCGTTCAAAACTGGAAAGAAGCTTTCTGAGAAACTGCTCTGTGTTCTGTTAATTCATCTCACAGAGTTACATCTTTCCCTTCAAGAAGCCTTTCGCTAATGCTGTTCTTGTGGAATTGGCAAAGGGATATTTGGAAGCCCATAGAGGGCTATGGTGAAAAAGGAAATATCTTCCGTTCAAAACTGGAAAGAAGCTTTTTGAGAAACTCCTCTGTGTTCTTTTAATTCATCTCACAGAGTTACATCTTTCCCTTCAAGAAGCCTTTCGCTAAGGCTGTTCTTGTGCAATTCGCAAAGGGATATTTGGAAGCCCATAGAGGTCTATGGTGAAAAAGGAAATATCTTCCGTTCAAAACTGGAAAGAAGCTTTCTGAGAAACACCTCTGTGTTCTGTTAATTCATCTCACAGAGTTAAATCTTTCCCTTCAGGAAGCCTTTCGGTAAGTCTGTTCTTGTGGAATTGGCAAAGGGATACTTGGAAGCCCATAGAGGGCTATGGTGAAAAAGGAAATATCTTCCGTTCTAAACTGGAAAGAAGCTTTTTGAGAAACTGCTCTGTGTTCTGTTAATTCATCTCACAGAGTTACATCTTTCCCTTCAAGAAGCCTTTCGCTGATTCTGTTCTTGTGGAATTGTCAAAGGGATATTTGGAAGCCCATAGAGGGCTATGGTGAAAAAGGAAATATCTTCCGTTCAAAACTGGAAAAAAGCTTTGTGAGAGACTGCTCTGTGTTCTGTTAATTCATCTCACAGAGTTACATCTTTGCCTTCAAGAAGCCTTTCGCTAAGGCTGTTCTTGTGGAATTGGCAAAGGGATATTTGGAAGCCCATAGACTGCTATGGTGAAAAAGGAAATGTCTTCCGTTCAAAACTAGAAAGAAGCTTTCTGAGAAACTGCTCTGTGTTCTGTTAATTCATCTCACAGAGTTACATCTTTCCCTTCAGGAAGCCTTTCGGCAAGTCTGTTCTTGTGGAATTGGCAAAGGGATATTTGGAAGCCCATAGAGGGCTATGGTGAAAAAGGAATTATCTTCCGTTCAAAACTAGAAAGAAGATTTTTAAGAAACTGCTCTGTGTTCTGTTAATTCACCTCACAGAGTTACATCTTTCCCTTCAAGAAGCCTTTCGCTGATTCTGTTCTTGTGGAATTGGCAAAGGGATATTTGGAAGCCCATAGAGGGCTATTTTGAAAAAGGAAATATCTTCCGTTCAAAACTGGAAAGAAGCTTTCTGAGAAACTGCTCTGTGTTCTGGTAATTCATCTCACAGAGCTACATCTTTCCCTTCAAGAAGCCTTTCGCTAAGGCTGTTCTTGTGGAATTGGCAAAGGGATATTAGGAAGCCCATAGAGGGCTATGGTGAAAAAGGAAATATCTTCCGTTCAAAACTGGAAAGAAGCTTTCTGAGAAACTGCTATGTGTTCTGTTAATTCATCTCAGAGAGTTACATCTTTCCCTTCAAGAAGCCTTTCGCTAAGGCTGTTCTTTTGGAATTGGCAAAGGGATATTTGGAAGCCCCTAGAGGGCTATGGTGAAAAAGGAAATATCTTCCGTTCTATACTGGAAAGAAGCTTTTTAAGAAACTGCTCTGTGTTCTGTTAATTCATCTCACAGAGTTACATCTTTCCCTTCAAGAAGCCTTTCGCTGATTCTGTTCTTGTGGAATTGGCAAAGGGATATTTGGAAGCCCATAGAGGGCTATGGTGAAAAAGGAAATATCTTCCGTTCAAAACTGGAAAGACGCTTTCTGAGAAACTGCTCTGTGTTCTGTTAATTCATCTCACAGAGCTACATCTTTCCCTTCAAGAAGCCTTTCGCTAAGGCTGTTCTTGTGGAATTGGCAAAGGGATATTTGGAAGCCCATAGAGGGCTATGGTGAAAAAGGAAATATCTTCCGTTCAAAACCGGATAGAATCTTTCTGAGAAACTGCTCTGTGTTCTGTTAATTCATCTCACAGAGCTACATCCTTCCCTTCAAGAAGCATTTCGCTAAGGCTGTTCTTGTGGAATTGGTAAAGGGATATTTGGAAGCCAATAGAGGGCTATGGTGAAAAAGGAAATATCTTCCGTTCAAAACTGGAAAGAAGCTCTCTGAGAAACTGCTCTGTGTTCTGTTAATTCATCTCACCGAGTTACATCTTTCCCTTCAAGAAGCCTTTCGCTAAGGCTGTTCTTGTGGAATTGGCAAAGGGATATTTGGAAGCCCATAGAGGGCTATGGTGAAAAAGTAATTATCTTCCGTTCAAAACTGGAAAGAAGCTCTCTGAGAAACTGCTCTGTGTTCTGTTAATTCGTGTCACAGGGTTATATCTTTCCCTTCAAGAAGCCTTTCGCTAACGCTGTTCTTGTGGAATTGGCAAAGGGATATTTGGAAGCCCATAGAGGGCTATGGTGAAAAAGGAAATATCTTCTGTTCAAAACTGGAAAGAAGCTTTCTGAGAAACTGCTCTGTGTTCTGTTAATTCATCTCACAGAGTTACATCTTTCCCTTCAAGAAGCCTTTCGCTAAGGCTGTTCTTGTGGAATTGGCAAGGGGATATTTGGAAGCCCATAGAGGGCTATGGTGAAAAAGGAAATATCTTCCATTCAAAACTGGAAAGAAGCTTTCTGAGAAACTGCTCTGTGTTCTGTTAATTCATCTCACAGAGCTACATCTTTCCCTTCAAGAAGCCTTTCGCTAAGGCTGTTCTTGTGGAATTGGCAAAGGGATATTAGGAAGCCCATAGAGGGCTATGGTGAAAAAGGAAATATCTTCCGTTCAAAACTGGAAAGAAGCTTTCTGAGAAACTGCTATGTGTTCTGTTAATTCATCTCAGAGAGTTACATCTTTCCCTTCAAGAAGCCTTTCGCTAAGGCTGTTCTTGTGGAATTGGCAAAGGGGTATTTGGAAGCCCCTAGAGTGCTATGGTGAAAAAGGAAATATCTTCCGTTCTAAACTGGAAAGAAGCTTTTTAAGAAACTGCTCTGTGTTCTGTTAATTGATCTCACAGAGTTACATCTTTCCCTTCAAGAAGCCTTTCGCTGATTCTGTTCTTGTGGAATTGGCAAAGGGATATTTGGAAGCCCATAGAGGGCTATGGTGAAAAAGGAAATATCTTCCGTTCAAAACTGGAAAGAAGCTTTTTGAGAAACTGCTCTGTGTTCTGTTAATTCATCTCACAGAGCTACATCTTTCCCTTCAAGAAGGCTTTCGCTAAGGCTGTTCTTGTGGAATTGGCAAAGGGATATTAGGAAGCCCATAGAGGGCAAAGGTGAAAAAGGAAATATCTTCCGTTCAAAACTGGAAAGAAGCTTTCTGAGAAACTGCTCTGTGTTTTGTTAATTCATCTCAGAGAGTTACATCTTTCCCTTCAAGAAGCCTTTCGCTAAGGCTGTTCTTGTGGAATTGGCAAAGGGATATTTGGAAGCCCATAGAGGGCTATGGTGAAAAAGGACATATCTTCCGTTCAAAACTGGAAAGAAGCTTCTTGAGAAACTGCTCTGTGTTCTGTTAATTCATCTCACAGAGTTACATCTATCCCTTCAAGAAGCCTTTCGCTAAGGATGTTCTTGTGGAATTGGCAAAGGGATATTTGGAAGCCCAAAGAGGGCTATGGTGAAAAAAGAAATATCTTCCGTTCAAAACCGGAAAGAAGCTTTCTGAGAAACTGCTCTGTGTTTTGTTAATTCATCTCACAGAGCTACATCTTTCCCTTCAAGAAGCCTTTCGCTAAGTCTGTTCTTTTGGAATTGGCAAAGGGATATTTGGAAGCCAATAGAGGGCTATGGTGAAAAAGGAAATATCTTCCGTTCAAAACTGGAAAGAATCTCTCTGAGAAACTGCTCTGTGTTCTGTTAATTCATCTCACAGAGTTACATCTTTCCCTTCAAGAAGCCTTTAGTTAAGGCTGTTCCTATGGTATTCGCAAAGGGATATTTGAAAGCCGATAGAGGGCTATGGTGAAAAAGGAAATATCTCCCGTTCAAACCTGGAAAGAAGCTTTCTGAGAAACTGCTCTGTGTTCTGTTAATTCATCTCACAGAGTTACATCTTTCCCTTCAAGAAGCCTTTCGCTAAGGCTGTTCTTGTGGAATTGGCAAAGGGATATTTGGAAGCACATAGAGGGCTATGGTGAAAAAGGAAATATCTTCCGTTCAAAACCTGAAAGAAGCTTTCTGAGAAACTGCTATTTGTTCTGTTAATTCATCTCAGAGAGTTACATCTTTCCCTTCAAGAAGCCTTTAGCTAAGGCTGTTCTTGTGGAATTTGCAAAGGGATATTTGGAAGCCCATAGAGCGCTATGGTGAAAAAGGAAATACCTTCCGTTCAAAACTGGAAAGAAGCTTCCTGAGAAACTGCTCTGTGTTCTGTTAATTCATCTCACAGAGCTACATCTTTCCCATCAAGAAGCCTTTCGCTAAGGCTGTTCTTGTGGAATTGGCAAAGGGATATTTGGAAGCCCATAGAGGGCTATGGTGAAAAAGGAAATATCTTCCGTTCAAAACTGGAAAGAAGCTTTCTGAGAAACTGCTCTGTGTTCTGTTAATTCATCTCACCGAGTTACATCTTTCCCTTCAAGAAGCCTTTCGCTAATGCTGTTCTTGTGGAATTGGCAAAGGGATATTTGGAAGCCCATAGAGGGCTATGGTGAAAAAGGAAATATCTTCCGTTCAAAACTGGAAAGAAGCTTTTTGAGAAACTCCTCTGTGTTCTTTTAATTCATCTCACAGAGTTACATCTTTCCCTTCAAGAAGCCTTTCGCTAAGGCTGTTCTTGTGCAATTGGCAAAGGGATATTTGGAAGCCCATAGAGGTCTATGGTGAAAAAGGAAATATCTTCCGTTCAAAACTGGAAAGAACCTTTCTGAGAAACATCTCTGTGTTCTGTTAATTCATCTCACAGAGTTACATCTTTCCCTTCAGGAAGCCTTTCGGTAAGTCTGTTCTTGTGGAATTGGCAAAGGGATACTTGGAAGCCCATAGAGGGCTATGGTGAAAAAGGAAATATCTTCCGTTCTAAACTGGAAAGAAGCTTTTTGAGAAACTGCTCTGTGTTCTGTTAATTCATCTCACAGAGTTACATCTTTCTCTTCAAGAAGCCTTTCGCTGATTCTGTTCTTGTGGAATTGTCAAAGGGATATTTGGAAGCCCATAGAGGGCTATGGTGAAAAAGGAAATATCTTCCGTTCAAAACTGGAAAGAAGCTTTCTGAGAGACTGCTCTGTGTTCTGTTAATTCATCTCACAGAGTTACATCTTTCCCTTCAAGAAGCCTTTCGCTGATTCTGTTCTTGTGGGATTGGCAAAGGGATATTTGGAAGCCCATAGAGGGCTATTTTGAAAAAGGAAATATCTTCCGTTCAAAACTGGAAAGAAGCTTTCTGAGAAACTGCTCTGTGTTCTGCTAATTCATCTCACAGAGCTACATATTTCCCTTCAAGAAGCCTTTCGCTAAGGCTGTTCTTGTGGAATTGGCAAAGGGATATTAGGAAGGCCATAGAGGGCTATGGTGAAAAAGGAAATATCTTCCGTTCAAAACTGGAAAGAAGCTTTCTGAGAAACTGCTATGTGTTCTGTTAATTCATCTCAGAGAGTTACATCTTTCCCTTCAAGAAGCCTTTCGCTAAGGCTGTTCTTGTGGAATTGGCAATGGGATATTTGGAAGCCCCTAGAGGGCTATGGTGAAAAAGGAAATATCTTCCGTTCTATACTGGAAAGAAGCTTTTTAAGAAACTGCTCTGTGTTCTGTTAATTCATCTCACAGAGTTACATCTTTCCCTTCAAGAAGCCTTTCGCTGATTCTGTTCTTGTGGAATTGGCAAAGGGATATTTGGAAGCCCATAGAGGGCTATGGTGAAAAAGGAAATATCTTCCGTTCAAAACTGGAAAGAAGCTTTCTGAGAAACTGCTCTGTGTTCTGCTAATTCATCTCACAGAGCTACATCTTTCCCTTCAAGAAGCCTTTCGCTAAGGCTGTTCTTGTGGAATTGGCAAAGGGATATTAGGAAGCCCATAGAGGGCTATGGTGAAAAAGGAAATATCTTCCGTTCAAAACTGGAAAGAAGCTTTCTGAGAAACTGCTATGTGTTCTGTTAATTCATCTCAGAGAGTTACATCTTTCCCTTCAAGAAGCCTTTCGCTAAGGCTGTTCTTGTGGAATTGGCAAAGGGGTATTTGGAAGCCCCTAGAGTGCTATGGTGAAAAAGGAAATATCTTCCGTTCTAAACTGGAAAGAAGCTTTTTAAGAAACTGCTCTGTGTTCTGTTAATTGATCTCACAGAGTTACATCTTTCCCTTCAAGAAGCCTTTCGCTGATTCTGTTCTTGTGGAATTGGCAAAGGGATATTTGGAAGCCCATAGAGGACTATGGTGAAAAAGGAAATATCTTCCGTTCAAAACTGGAAAGAAGCTTTTTGAGAAACTGCTCTGTGTTCTGTTAATTCATCTCACAGAGCTACATCTTTCCCTTCAAGAAGGCTTTCGCTAAGGCTGTTCTTGTGGAATTGGCAAAGGGATATTAGGAAGCCCATAGAGGGCAAAGGTGAAAAAGGAAATATCTTCCGTTCAAAACTGGAAAGAAGCTTTCTGAGAAACTGCTATGTGTTTTGTTAATTCATCTCAGAGAGTTACATCTTTCCCTTCAAGAAGCCTTTCGCTAAGGCTGTTCTTGTGGAATTGGCAAAGGGATATTTGGAAGCGCATAGAGGGCTATGGTGAAAAAGGAAATATCTTCCGTTCAAAACTGGAAAGAAGCTTCTTGAGAAACTGCTCTGTGTTCTGTTAATTCATCTCACAGAGTTACATCTTTCCCTTCAAGAAGCCTTTCGCTAAGGTTGTTCTTGTGGAATTGGCAAAGGGATATTTGGAAGCCCAAAGAGGGCTATGGTGAAAAAAGAAATATCTTCCGTTCAAAACCGGAAAGAAGCTTTCTGAGAAACTGCTCTGTGTTTTGTTAATTCATCTCACAGAGCTACATCTTTCCCTTCAAGAAGCCTTTCGCTAAGTCTGTTCTTTTGGAATTGGCAAAGGGATATTTGGAAGCCAATAGAGGGCTATGGTGAAAAAGGAAATATCTTCCGTTCAAAACTGGAAAGAATCTCTCTGAGAAACTGCTCTGTGTTCTGTTAATTCATCTCACAGAGTTACATCTTTCCCTTCTAGAAGCCTTTAGTTAAGGCTGTTCCTATGGTATTCGCAAAGGGATATTTGAAAGCCGATAGAGGGCTATGGTGAAAAAGGAAATATCTCCCGTTCAAACCTGGAAAGAAGCTTTCTGAGAAACTGCTCTGTGTTCTGTTAATTCATCTCACAGAGTTACATCTTTCCCTTCAAGAAGCCTTTCGCTAAGGCTGTTCTTGTGGAATTGGCAAAGGGATATTTGGAAGCACATAGAGGGCTATGGTGAAAAAGGAAATATCTTCCGTTCAAAACCTGAAAGAAGCTTTCTGAGAAACTGCTATTTGTTCTGTTAATTCATCTCAGAGAGTTACATCTTTCCCTTCAAGAAGCCTTTCGCTAAGGCTGTTCTTGTGGAATTTGCAAAGGGATATTTGGAAGCCCATAGAGCGCTATGGTGAAAAAGGAAATACCTTCCGTTCAAAACTGGAAAGAAGCTTCCTGAGAAACTGCTCTGTGTTCTGTTAATTCATCTCACAGAGCTACATCTTTCCCATCAAGAAGCCTTTCGCTAAGGCTGTTCTTGTGGAATTGGCAAAGGGATATTTGGAAGCCCATAGAGGGCTATGGTGAAAAAGGAAATATCTTCCGTTCAAAACTGGAAAGAAGCTTTCTGAGAAACTGCTCTGTGTTCTGTTAATTCATCTCACCGAGTTACATCTTTCCCTTCAAGAAGCCTTTCGCTAATGCTGTTCTTGTGGAATTGGCAAAGGGATATTTGGAAGCCCATAGAGGGCTATGGTGAAAAAGGAAATATCTTCCGTTCAAAACTGGAAAGAAGCTTTCTGAGAAACTGCTCTGTGTTCTGTTAATTCATCTCACAGAGCTACATCTTTCCCTTAAAGAAGCCTTTCGCTAAGGCTGTTCTTGTGGAATTGGCAAAGGGATATTTGGAAGCCCATAGAGGACTATGGTGAAAAACGAAATATCTTCCGTTCAAAACCGGAAAGAAGCTTTCTGAGAAACTGCTCTGTGTTCTGTTAATTCATCTCACAGAGCTACATCCTTCCCTTCAAGAAGCATTTCGCTAAGGCTGTTCTTGTGGAATTGGTAAAGGGATATTTGGAAGCCAATAGAGGGCTATGGTGAAAAAGGAAATATCTTCCGTTCAAAACTGGAAAGAAGCTCTCTGAGAAACTGCTCTGTGTTCTGTTAATTCATCTCACAGAGTTACATCTTTCCCTTCAAGAAGCCTTTCGCTAAGGCTGTTCTTGTGGAATTGGCAAAGGGATATTTGGAAGCCCATAGAGGGCTATGGTGAAAAAGTAATTATCTTCCGTTCAAAACTGGAAAGAAGCTCTCTGAGAAACTGCTCTGTGTTCTGTTAATTCGTCTCACAGGGTTATATCTTTCCCTTCAAGAAGCCTTTCGCTAACGCTGTTCTTGTGGAATTGGCAAAGGGATATTTGGAAGCCCATAGAGGGCTATGGTGAAAAAGGAAATATCTTCTGTTCAAAACTGGAAAGAAGCTTTCTGAGAAACTGCTCTGTGTTCTGTTAATTCATCTCACAGAGTTACATCTTTCCCTTCAAGAAGCCTTTCGCTAAGGCTGTTCTTGTGGAATTGGCAAAGGGATATTTGGAAGCCCATAGAGGGCTATGGTGAGAAAGGAAATATCTTCCGATCAAAACTGGAAAGAAGCTTTCTGAGAAACTGCTTTGTGTTCTGTTAATTCATCTCACAGAGTTACATCTTTCCCTTCAAGAAGCCTTTCGCTAAGGCTGTTCTTGTGGAATTGGCAAAGGGATATTTGGAAGCCCATAGAGGGCTATGGTGAAAAAGGAAATATCTTCCGTTCAAAACTGGAAAGAAGCTTTCTGAGAAACTTCTCTGTGTTCTGTTAATTCATCTCACAGAGTTACATCTTTCCCTTCAGGAAGCCTTTCGGTAAGTCTGTTCTTGTGGAATTGGAAAAGGGATACTTGGAAGCCCATAGAGGGCTATGGTGAAAAAGGAAATATCTTCCGTTCTAAACTGGAAAGAAGCTTTTTGAGAAACTGCTCTGTGTTCTGTTAATTCATCTCACAGAGTTACATCTTTCCCTAAAAAGAAGCCTTTCGCTGATTCTGTTCTTGTGGAATTGGCAAAGGGATATTTGGAAGCCCATAGAGGGGTATGGTGAAAAAGGAAATATCTTCCGTTCAAAACTGGAAAGAAGCTTTCTGAGAGACTGCTCTGTGTTCTGTTAATTCATCTCACAGACTTACATCTTTGCCTTCAAGAAGCCTTTCGCTAAGACTGTTCTTGTGGAATTGGCAAAGGGATATTAGGAAGCCCATAGAGGGATATGGTGAAAAAGGAAATATCTTCCGTTCAAAACTGGAAAGAAGCTTTCTGAGAAACTTCTCTGTGTTCTGTTAATTCATCTCAGAGAGTTACATCTTTCCCTTCAAGAAGCCTTTCGCTAAGGCTGTTCTTGTGGAATTGGCAAAGGGATATTTGGAAGCCCATAGAGGGCTATGGTGAAAAAAGTAATATTTTCCGTTCAAAACCGGAAAGAAGCTTTCTGAGAAACTGCTCTGTGTTCTGTTAATTCATCTCACAGAGCTACATCTTTCCCTTCAAGAAGCCTTTTGTTAAGGCTGTTCTTGTGGAATTGGCAAAGGGATATTTGGAAGCCAATAGAGGGCTATGGTGAAAAATTAAATATCTTCCGTTCTAAACTGGAAACAAGCTCTCTGAGAAACTGCTCTGTGTTCTGTTAATTCATCTCACAGAGTTACATCTTTCCCTTCAAGAAGCCTTTCGCTAAGGCTGTTCTTGTGGAATTGGCAAAGGGATATTTGGAAGCCCTTGAGGGCTATGGTGAAAAAGGAATTATCTTCCGTTCAAAACTGGAAAGAAGCTCTCTGAGAAACTGCTCTGTGTTCTGTTAATTCGTCTCACAGGGTTATATCTTTCCCTTCAAGAAGCCTTTCGCTAAGGCTGTTCTTGTGGAATTGGCAAATGGATATTTGGAAGCCCATAGAGGGCTATGCTGAGAAAGGAAATATCTTCTGTTCAAAACTGGAAAGAAGCATTCTGAGAAACTGCTCTGTGTTCTGTTAATTCATCTCAGAGAGTTACATCGTTCCCTGCAAGAAGCCTTTCGCTAAGGCTGTTCTTGTGGAATTGGCAAAGGGATATTTGGAAGCCCATAGAGGGCTATGGTGAGAAAGGAAATATCTTCCGATCAAAACTGGAAAGAAGCTTTCTGAGAAACTGCTCTGTGTTCTGTTAATTCATCTCACAGAGTTACATCTTTCCCTTCAAGAAGCCATTCGCTTAGGCTGTTCTTGTGGAATTGGCAAAGGGATATTTGGAAGCCCATAGAGGGCTATGGTGAAAAAGGAAATATCTTCCGTTCAAAACTGGAAAGAAGCTTTCTGAGAAACTGCTCTGTGTTCTGTTAATTCATCTCACAGAGTTACATCTTTCCCTTCAAGAAGCCTTTGGCTAAGGCTGTTCTTGTAGAATTGGCAAAGTGATATTTGGAAGCCCATAGAGGGCTATGGTGAAAAAAGAAATATCTTCCGTTCAAAACCGGAAAGAAGCTTTCTGAGAAACTGCTCTGTGTTCTGTTAATTCTTCCCACAGAGCTACATCTTTCCCTTCAAGAATCCTTTCGCTAAGGCTGTTCTTGTGGAATTGGCAAAGGGATATTAGGAAGCCCATAGAGAGCTATGGTGAAAAAGGAAATATCTTCCGTTCAAAACTGGAAAGAAGCTTTCTGAGAAACTGCTATGTGTTCTGTTAATTCATCTCAGAGAGTTACATCTTTCCCTTCAAGAAGCCTTTCGCTAAGGCTGTTCTTGTGGAATTGGTAAAGGGATATTTGGAAGTCCATGGAGGGCTATGGTGAAAAAGGAAATATCTTCCGTTCAAAACTGGAAAGAAGCTTCTTGAGAAACTACTCTGTGTTCTGTTAATTCATCTCACAGAGTTACATCTTTCCCTTCAAGAAGCCTTTCTCTAAGGCTGTTCTTGTGGAATTGGCAAAGGGATATTTGGAAGCCCCTAGAGGGCTATGGTGAAAAAGGAATTATCTTCCGTTCAAAACTGGAAAGAAGCTTTCTGAGAAACTGCTCTGTGTTCTGTTAATTCATCTCACAGAGCTACATTTTTCCCTTCAAGAAGCCTTTCGCTAAGGCTGTTCTTGTTGAATTGGCAAAGGGATATTAGGAAGCCCATAGAGGGCTATGGGGAAAAGGAAATATCTTCCGTACAAAACTGAAAAGAAGCTTTCTGAGAAACTGCTATGTGTTCTGTTAATTCATCTCACAGAGTTACATCTTTCCCTTCAAGAAGCCTTTCGCTAAGGCTGTTCTTGTGGAATTGGCAAAGGGATATCTGGAAGCCCATAGAGGGCTATGGTGAAAAAGGAAATATCTTCCGTTCAAAACTGGAAAGAAGCTCTCTGAGAAACTGCTCTGTGTTCTGTTAATTCAGCTCACAGAGTTACATCTTTCCCTTCAAGAAGCCTTTCGCTAAGGCTGTTCTTGTGGAATTGGCAAAGGGATATTTGGAAGCCCATAGAGGGCTATGGTGAAAATGGAATTATCTTCCGTTCAAAACTGGAAAGAAGCATTCTGAGAAACTGCTCTGTGTTCTGTTAATTCATCTCACAGAGTTACATCTTTCCCTTCAAGAAGCCTTTCGTTTAGGCTGTTCCTATGGTATTCGCAAAGGGATATTTGAAAGCCGATAGAGGGCTATGGTGAAAAAGGAAATATCTTCCGTTCAAAACTGGAAAGAAGCTTTCTGAGAAACTGCTCTGTGTTCTGTTAATTCATTTCACAGAGTTACATCTTTCCCTTCAAGAAGCCTTTCGCTAAGGCTGTTCTTGTGGAATTGGCAAAGGGGTATTTGGAGCCCTTAGAGGGCTACGGTGAAAAATGAAATATCTTCCGTTCAAAACTGGAAAGAAGCTTTCTGAGAAACTGCTATGTGTTCTGTTAATTCATCTCAGAGAGTTACATCTTTGCCTTCAAGAAGCCTTTCGCTAAGGCTGTTCTTGTGGAATTGGCAAAGGGATATTTGGAAGCCCATAGAGGGCTATGGTGAAAAAGGAATTATCTTCCGTTCTAAACTGGAAAGAAGCTTTTTAAGAAACTGCTCTGTGTTCTGTTAATTCATCTCACAGAGTTACATCTTTCCCTTCAAGAAGCCTTTCGCTGATTCTGTTTTTGTGGAATTGGCAAAGGGATATTTGGAAGCCCCTAGAGGGCTATGGTGAAAAAGGAAATATCTTCCGTTCAAAACTGGAAAGAAGCTTTCGGAGAAACTGCTCTGTGTTCTGTTAATTCATCTCACAGAGCTACATCTTTCCCTTCAAGAAGCCTTTCGCTAAGGCTGTTGTTGTGGATTTGGCAAAGGGATATTAGGAAGCCCATAGAGGGCTATGGTGAAAAAGGAAATATCTTCCGTTCAAAACTGGAAAGAAGCTTTCTGAGAAACTTCTCTGTGTTCTGTTTATTCATCTCACAGAGTTACATCTTTCCCTTCAAGAAGCCTTTCGCTAAGGCTGTTCTTGTGGAATTGGCAAAGGGATATTTGGAAGCCCATAGAGGGCTATGGTGAAAAAGGAAATATCTTCCGTTCAAAACTGGAAAGAAGCTTCTTGAGAAACTGCTCTGTGTTCTGTTAATTCATCTCACAGAGTTACATCTTTCCCTTCAAGAAGCCTTTCGCTAAGGCTATTCTTGTGGAATTGGCAAAGGGATATTTGGAAGCCCATAGAGGGCTATGGTGAAAAAAGAAATATCTTCCGTTCAAAACCGGAAAGAAGCTTTCTGAGAAACTACTCTGCGTTTTGTTAATTCATCTCACAGAGCTACATCTTTCCCTTCAAGAAGCCTTTCGCTAAGTCTTTTCTTGTGGAATTGGCAAAGGGATATTTGGAAGCCAATAGAGGGCTATGGTGAAAAAGGAAATATCTTTCGTTCAAAACTGGAAAGAAGCTCTCTGAGAAACTGCTCTTTGTTCTGTTAATTCATCTCACAGAGTTACATCTTTCCCTTCAAGAAGCCTTTCGCTAAGGCTGTTCTTGTGGAATTGGCAAAGGGATATTTGGAAGCCCATAGAGGGCTATGGTGAAAAAGGAATTATCTTCCGTTCAAAAATGGAAAGAAGCTCTCTGAGAAACTGCTCTGTGTTCTGTTAATTCGTCTCACAGGGTTATATCTTTCCCTTCAAGAAGCCTTTCGCTAAGGCTGTTCTTGTGGAATTGGCAAAGGGATATTTGGAAGCCCAAAGAGGGCTATGGTGAGAAAGGAAATATCTTCTGTTCAAAACTGGAAAGAAGCTTTCTGAGAAACTGCTCTGTGTTCTGTTAATTCATCTCAGAGAGTTACATCTTTCCCTTCAAGAAGCCTTTCGCTAAGGCTGTTCTTGTGTAATTGGCAAAGGGATATTTGGAAGCCCATAGAGGACTATAGTGAGAAAGGAAATATCTTCCGATCAAAACTGGAAAGAAGCTTTCTGAGAAACTGCTCTGTGTTCTGTTAATTCATCTCACAGAGTTACATCTTTCCCTTCAAGAAGCCTTTCGCTAAGGCTGTTCTTGTGGAATTGGCAAAGGGATATTTGGAAGCCCATAGAGGGCTATGGTGAAAAAGGAAATATCTTCCGTTCAAAATTGGAAAGAAGCTTTCTGAGAAACTGCTCTGTGTTCTGTTAATTCATCTCACAGTGTTACATCTTTCCCTTCAAGAAGCCTTTGGCTAAGGCTGTTCTTGTGGAATTGGCAAAGGGATATTTGGAAGCCCATAGAGGTCTATGGTGAAAAAGGAAATATCTTCCGTTCAAAACTGGAAAGAAGCTTTCTGAGAAACTGCTCTGTGTTCTGTTAATTCATCTCACCGAGTTACATCTTTCCCTTCAAGAAGCCTTTCGCTAAGGCTGTTCTTGTGGAATTGGCAAAGGGATATTTGGAAGCCCATAGAGGTCTATGGTGAAAAAGGAAATATCTTCCGTTCAAAACTGGAAAGAAGCTTTCTGAGAAACTCCTCTGTGTTCTTTTAATTCATCTCACAGAGTTACATCTTTCCCTTCAAGAAGCCTTTCGCTAAGGCTGTTCTTGTGGAATTGGCAAAGGGATATTTGGAAACCCATAGAGGGCTATGGTGAAAAAGGAAATATCTTCCGTTCAAAACTGGAAAGAAGCTTTCTGAGAAACTTCTCTGTGTTCTGTTAATTCATCTCACAGAGTTACATCTTTCCCTTCAGGAAGCCTTTCGGTAAGTCTGTTCTTGTGGAATTTGCAAAGGGATACTTGGAAGCCCCTAGAGGGCTATGGTGAAAAAGGAAATATCTTCGGTTCTAAACTGGAAAGAAGCTTTTTGAGAAACTGCTCTGTGTTCTATTAATTCATCTCACAGAGTTACATCTTTCCCTTCAAGCAGCCTTTCGCTGATTCTGTTCTTGTGGAATTGCCAAAGGGATATTTGGAAGCCCATAGAGGGCTATGGTGAAAAAGGAAATATCTTCCGTTCAAAACTGGAAAGAAGCTTTCTGAGAGACTGCTCTGTGTTCTGTTAATTCATCTCACAGAGTTACATCTTTGCCTTCAAGAAGCCTTTCGCTAAGGCTGTTCTTGTGGAATTTGCAAAGGGATATTAGGAAGCCCATAGAGGGCTATGGTGAAAAAGGAAATATCTTCCGTTCAAAACTGGAAAGAAGCTTTCTGAGAAACTGCTATGTGTTCTGTTAATTCATCTCAGAGAGTTACATCTTTCCCTTCAAGAAGCCTTTCGCTAAGGCTGTTCTTGTGGAATTGGCAAAGGGATATTTGGAAGCCCATAGAGGGCTATGGTGAAAAAGGAAATATCTTCCGTTCTAAACTGGAAAGAAGCTTTTTAAGAAACTGCTCTGTGTTCTGTTAATTCATCTCACAGAGTTACATCTTTCCTTTCAAGAAGCCTTTCGCTGATTCTGTTCTTGTGGAATTGGCAAAGGGATATTTGGAAGCCCCTAGAGGGCTATGATGAAAAGAAAATATCTTCCGTTCAAAACTGGAAAGAAGCTTTCTGAGAAACTGCTCTGTGTTCTGTTAATTCATCTCACAGAGCTACATCTTTCCCTTCAAGAAGCCTTTCGCTAAGGCTGTTCTGGTGGAATTGGCAAAGGGATATTAGGAAGCCCATAGAGGGCTATGGTGAAAAAGGAAATATCTTCCGTTCAAAACTGGAAAGAATCTTTCTGAGAAACTGCTATGTGTTCTGTTAATTCATCTCAGAGAGTTACATCTTTCCCTTCAAGAAGCCTTTCGCTAAGGCTGTTCTTGTGGAATTGGCAAAGGGATATTTGGAAGCCCGTAGAGGGCTATGGTGAAAAAGGAAATATCTTCCGTTCAAAACTGGAAAGAATCTTTCTGAGAAACTGCTATGTGTTCTGTTAATTCATCTCAGAGAGTTACATCTTTCCCTTCAAGAAGCCTTTAGCTAAGGCTGTTCTTGTGGAATTGGCAAAGGGATATTTGGAAGCCCATAGAGGGCTATGATGAAAAAAGAAATATATTCCGTTCAAAACCGTAAAGAAGCTTTCTGAGAAACTGCTCTGTGTTCTGTTAATTCATCTCACAGAGCTACATCTTCCCCTTCAAGAAGCCTTTCGCTAAGTCTGTTCTTGTGGAATTGGCAAAGGGATATTTGGAAGCCAATAGAGGGCTATGGTGAAAAAGGAAATATCTTCCGTTCAAAACTGGAAAGAAGCTCTCTGAGAAACTGCTCTGTGTTCTGTTAATTCATCTCACAGAGTTACATCTTTCCCTTCAAGAAGCCTTTCGCTAAGGCTGTTCTTGTGGAATTGGCAAAGGGATATTCGGAATCCCATAGAGGGCTATGGTGAAAAAGGAATTATCTTCCGTTCAAAACTGGAAAGAAGCTTTCTGAGAAACTGCTCTGTGTTCTGTTAATTCATCTCACAGAGTTACATCTTTCCCTTCAAGAAGCCTTTCGTTAAGGCTATTCCTATGGTATTCGCAAAGGGATATTTGAAAGCCGATAGAGGGCTATGGTGAAAAAGGAAATATCTTCCGTTCAAAACTGGAAAGAAGATTTCTGAGAAACTGCTCTTTGTTCTGTTAATTTATCTCACAGTGTTACATCTTTCCCTTCAAGAAGCCTTTCGCTAAGGATGTTCTTGTGGAATTGGCAAAGGGATATTTGGAAGCCCATAGAGGGCTATGGTGAAAAAGGAAATATCTTCCGTTCAAAACTGGAAAGAAGCTTTCTGAGAAACTGCTCTGTGTTCTGTTAATTCATCTCACAGAGTTACATCTTTGCCTTCAAGAAGCCTTTCGCTAAGGCTGTTCTTGTGGAATTGGCAAAGGGATATTTGGAAGCCCATAGAGGTCTATGGTGAAAAAGGAAATATCTTCCGTTCAAAACTGGAAAGAAGCTTTCTGAGAAACTCCTCTGTGTTCTTTTAATTCATCTCACAGAGTTACATCTTTCCCTTCAAGAAGCCTTTCGCTAAGGCTGTTCTTGTGGAATTGGCAAAGGGATATTTGGAAACCCATAGAGGGCTATGGTGAAAAAGGAAATATCTTCCGTTCAAAACTGGAAAGAAGCTTTCTGAGAAACTTCTCTGTGTTCTGTTAATTCATCTCACAGAGTTACATCTTTCCCTTCAGGAAGCCTTTCGGTAAGTCTGTTCTTGTGGAATTTGCAAAGGGATACTTGGAAGCCCCTAGAGGGCTATGGTGAAAAAGGAAATATCTTCGGTTCTAAACTGGAAAGAAGCTTTTTGAGAAACTGCTCTGTGTTCTATTAATTCATCTCACAGAGTTACATCTTTCCCTTCAAGCAGCCTTTCGCTGATTCTGTTCTTGTGGAATTGCCAAAGGGATATTTGGAAGCACATAGAGGGCTATGGTGAAAAAGGAAATATCTTCCGTTCAAAACTGGAAAGAAGCTTTCTGAGAGACTGCTCTGTGTTCTGTTAATTCATCTCACAGAGTTACATCTTTGCCTTCAAGAAGCCTTTCGCTAAGGCTGTTCTTGTGGAATTTGCAAAGGGATATTAGGAAGCCCATAGAGGGCTATGGTGAAAAAGGAAATATCTTCCGTTCAAAACTGGAAAGAAGCTTTCTGAGAAACTGCTATGTGTTCTGTTAATTCATCTCAGAGAGTTACATCTTTCCCTTCAAGAAGCCTTTCGCTAAGGCTGTTCTTGTGGAATTGGCAAAGGGATATTTGGAAGCCCATAGAGGGCTATGGTGAAAAAGGAAATATCTTCCGTTCTAAACTGGAAAGAAGCTTTTTAAGAAACTGCTCTGTGTTCTGTTAATTCATCTCACAGAGTTACATCTTTCCTTTCAAGAAGCCTTTCGCTGATTCTGTTCTTGTGGAATTGGCAAAGGGATATTAGGAAGCCCCTAGAGGGCTATGATGAAAAAGAAAATATCTTCCGTTCAAAACTCGAAAGAAGCTTTCTGAGAAACTGCTCTGTGTTCTGTTAATTCATCTCACAGAGCTACATCTTTCCCTTCAAGAAGCCTTTCGCTAAGGCTGTTCTTGTGGAATTGGCAAAGGGATATTAGGAAGCCCATAGAGGGCTATGGTGAAAAAGGAATTATCTTCCGTTCAAAACTGGAAAGAATCTTTCTGAGAAACTGCTATGTGTTCTGTTAATTCATCTCAGAGAGTTACATCTTTCCCTTCAAGAAGCCTTTCGCTAAGGCTGTTCTTGTGGAATTGGCAAAGGGATATTTGGAAGCCCGTAGAGGGCTATGGTGAAAAAGGAAATATCTTCCGTTCAAAACTGGAAAGAATCTTTCTGAGAAACTGCTATGTGTTCTGTTAATTCATCTCAGAGAGTTACATCTTTCCCTTCAAGAAGCCTTTAGCTAAGGCTGTTCTTGTGGAATTGGCAAAGGGATATTAGGAAGCCCATAGAGGGCTATGGTGAAAAAGGAAATATCTTCCGTTCAAAACTGGAAAGAAGCTTTCTTAGAAACTGCTATGTGTTCTGTTAATTCATCTCAGAGAGTTACATCTTTCCCTTCAAGAAGCCTTTCGCTAAGGCTGTTCTTGTGGAATTGGCAAAGGGATATTTGGAAGTCCATAGAGGGCTATGGTGAAAAAGGAAATATCTTCTGTTCAAAACTGGAAAGAAGACTTCTTGAGAAACTGCTCTGTGTTCTGTTAATTCATCTCACAGAGTTACATCTTTCCCTTCAAGAAGCCTTTCGCTAAGGCTGTTCTTGTGGAATTGGCAAAGGGATATTTGGAAGCCCATAGAGGGCTATGATGAAAAAAGAAATATATTCCGTTCAAAACCGTAAAGAAGCTTTCTGAGAAACTGCTCTGTGTTCTGTTAATTCATCTCACAGAGCTACATCTTCCCCTTCAAGAAGCCTTTCGCTAAGTCTGTTCTTGTGGAATTGGCAAAGGGATATTTGGAAGCCAATAGAGGGCTATGGTGAAAAAGGAAATATCTTCCGTTCAAAACTGGAAAGAAGCTCTCTGAGAAACTGCTCTGTGTTCTGTTAATTCATCTCACAGAGTTACATCTTTCCCTTCAAGAAGCCTTTCGCTAAGGCTGTTCTTGTGGAATTGGCAAAGGGATATTCGGAATCCCATAGAGGGCTATGGTGAAAAAGGAATTATCTTCCGTTCAAAACTGGAAAGAAGCTTTCTGAGAAACTGCTCTGTGTTCTGTTAATTCATCTCACAGAGTTACATCTTTCCCTTCAAGAAGCCTTTCGTTAAGGCTATTCCTATGGTATTCGCAAAGGGATATTTGAAAGCCGATAGAGGGCTATGGTGAAAAAGGAAATATCTTCCGTTCAAAACTGGAAAGAAGATTTCTGAGAAACTGCTCTTTGTTCTTTTAATTTATCTCACAGTGTTACATCTTTCCCTTCAAGAAGCCTTTCGCTAAGGATGTTCTTGTGGAATTGGCAAAGGGATATTTGGAAGCCCATAGAGGGCTATGGTGAAAAAGGAAATATCTTCCGTTCAAAACTGGAAAGAAGCTTTCTGAGAAACTGCTCTGTGTTCTGTTAATTCATCTCACAGAGTTACATCTTTGCCTTCAAGAAGCCTTTCGCTAAGGCTGTTCTTGTGGAATTGGCAAAGGGATATTTGGAAGCCCATAGAGGGCTATGGTGAAAAAGGAAATATCTTCCGTTCAAAACTGGAAAGAAGCTTTCTGAGAAACTGCTCTGTGTTCTGTTAATTCATCTCACAGAGCTACATCTTTCCCTTCAAGAAGCCTTTCGCTAAGGCTGATCTTGTGGAATTGGCAAAGGGATATTAGGAAGCCCATAGAGGGCTATGGTGAAAAAGGAAATATCTTCCGTTCAAAACTGGAAAGAAGCTTTCTGAGAAACTGCTATGTGTTCTGTTAATTCATCTCAGAGAGTTACATCTTTCCCTTCAAGAAGCCTTTCGCTAAGGCTGTTCTTGTGGAATTGGCAAAGGGATATTTGGAAGCCCGTAGAGGGCTATGGTGAAAAAGGAAATATCTTCCGTTCAAAACTGGAAAGAATCTTTCTGAGAAACTGCTGTGTGTTCTGTTAATTCATCTCAGAGAGTTACATCTTTCCCTTCAAGAAGCCTTTAGCTAAGGCTGTTCTTGTGGAATTGGCAAAGGGATATTTGGAAGCCCGTAGAGGGCTATGGTGAAAAAGGAAATATCTTCCGTTCAAAACTGGAAAGAAGCTTTCTGAGAAACTGCTCTGTGTTCTGTTAATTCATCACACAGAGCTACATCTTTCCCTTCAAGAAGCCTTTCGCTAAGGCTGTTCTTGTGGAATTGGCAAAGGGATATTAGGAAGCCCATAGAGGGCTATGGTGAAAAAGGAAATATCTTCCGTTCAAAACTGGAAAGAAGCTTTCTTAGAAACTGCTATGTGTTCTGTTAATTCATCTCAGAGAGTTACATCTTTCCCTTCAAGAAGCCTTTCGCTAAGGCTGTTCTTGTGGAATTGGCAAAGGGATATTTGGAAGCCCATAGAGGGCTATGGTGAAAAACGAAATATCTTCCGTTCAAAACTGGAAAGAAGACTTCTTGAGAAACTGCTCTGTGTTCTGTTAATTCATCTCACAGAGTTACATCTTTCCTTTCAAGAAGCCTTTCGTTAAGCCTGTTCTTGTGTAATTGGCAAAGGGATATTTGGAAGCCCCTAGAGGGCTATGGTGAAAAAAGAAATATATTCCGTTCAAAACCGTAAAGAAGCTTTCTGAGAAACTGCTCTGTGTTCTGTTAATTCATCTCACAGAGCTACATCTTTCCCTTCAAGAAGCCTTTCGCTAAGTCTGTTCTTGTGGAATTGGCAAAGGGATATTTGGAAGCCAATAGAGGGCTATGGTGAAAAAGGAAATATCTTCCGTTCAAAACTGGAAAGAAGCTCTCTGAGAAACTGCTCTGTGTTCTGTTAATTCATCTCACAGAGTTACATCTTTCCCTTCAAGAAGCCTTTCGCTAAGGCTGTTCTTGTGGAATTGGCAAAGGGATATTTGGAATCCCATAGAGGGCTATGGTGAAAAAGGAATTATCTTCCGTTCAAAACTGGAAAGAAGCTTTCTGAGAAACTGCTCTGTGTTCTGTTAATTCATCTCACAGAGTTACATCTTTCCCTTCAAGAAGCCTTTCGTTAAGGCTGTTCCTATGGTATTCGCAAAGGGATATTTGAAAGCCGATAGAGGGCTATGGTGAAAAAGGAAATATCTTCCGTTCAAAACTGGAAAGAAGATTTCTGAGAAACTGCTCTTTGTTCTGTTAATTTATCTCACAGTGTTACATCTTTCCCTTCAAGAAGCCTTTCGCTAAGGATGTTCTTGTGGAATTGGCAAAGGGATATTTGGAAGCCCATAGAGGGCTATGGTGAAAAAGGAAATATCTTCCGTTCAAAACTGGAAAGAAGCTTTCTGAGAAACTGCTCTGTGTTCTGTTAATTCATCTCACAGAGTTACATCTTTCTCTTCAAGAAGCCTTTCGCTAAGGCTGTTCTTGTGGAATTGGCAAAGGGATATTTGGAAGCCCTTAGAGGGCTACGGTGAAAAAGGAAATATTTTCCGTTCAAAACTGGAAGGAAGTTTTCTGAGAAACTGCTCTGTGTTCTGTTAATTCATTTCACAGAGTTACATCTTTCCCTTCAAGAAGCCTTTCGCTAAGGCTGTTCTTGAGGAATTGGCAAAGGGATATTTGGAGCCCTTGGAGGGCTACGGTGAAAAAGGAAATATCTTCCGTTCAAAACTGGAAAGAAGCTTTCTGAGAAACTGCTATGTGTTCTGTTAATTCATCTCAGAGAGTTACATCTTTCCCTTCAAGAAGCCTTTCGCTAAGGCTGTTCTTGTGGAATTGGCAAAGGGATATTTGGAAGCCCATAGAGGGCTATGGTGAAAAAGGAAATATCTTCCGTTCTAAACTGGAAAGAAGCTTTTTAAGAAACTGCTCTGTGTTCTGTTAATTCATCTCACAGAGTTACATCTTTCCCTTCAAGAAGCCTTTCGCTGATTCTGTTCTTGTGGAATTGGCAAAGGGATATTTGGAAGCCCCTAGAGGGCTATGGTGAAAAAGGAAATATCTTCCGTTCAAAACTGGAAAGAAGCTTTCTGAGAAACTGCTCTGTGTTCTGTTAATTCATCTCACAGAGCTACATATTTCCCTTCAAGAAGCCTTTCGCTAAGGATGTTCTTGTGGAATAGGCAAAGGGATATTAGGAAGCCCATAGAGGGCTATGGTGAAAAAGGAAATATCTTCCGTTCAAAACTGGAAAGAAGCTTTCTGAGAAACTTCTCTGTGTTCTGTTAATTCATCTCACAGAGTTACATCTTTCCCTTCAAGAAGCCTTTCGCTAAGGCTGTTCTTGTGGAATTGGCAAAGGGATATTTGGAAGCCCATAGAGGGCTATGGTGAAAAAGGAAATATCTTCCGTTCAAAACTGGAAAGAAGCTTTCTGAGAAACTGCTCTGTGTTCTGTTAATTCATCTCACAGAGTTACATCTTTCCCTTCAGGAAGCCTTTCGGTAAGTCTGTTGTTGTGGAGTTTGCAAAGGGATACTTGGAAGCCCCTAGAGGGCTATGGTGAAAAAGGAAATATCTTCGGTTCTAAACTGGAAAGAAGCTTTTTGAGAAACTGCTCTGTGTTCTATTAATTCATCTCACAGAGTTACATCTTTCCCTTCAAGCAGCCTTTCGCTGTTTCTGTTCTTGTGGAATTGCCAAAGGGATATTTGGAAGCCCATAGAGGGCTATGGTGAAAAAGGAAATATCTTCCGTTCAAAACTGGAAAGAAGCTTTCTGAGAGACTGCTCTGTGTTCTGTTAATTCATCTCACAGAGTTACATCTTTGCCTTCAAGAAGCCTTTCGCTAAGGCTGTTCTTGTGGAATTTGCAAAGGGATATTAGGAAGCCCATAGAGGGCTATGGTGAAAAAGGAAATATCTTCCGTTCAAAACTGGAAAGAAGCTTTCTGAGAAACTGCTATGTGTTCTGTTAATTCATCTCAGAGAGTTACATCTTTCCCTTCAAGAAGCCTTTCGCTAAGGCTGTTCTTGTGGAATTGGCAAAGGGATATTTGGAAGCCCATAGAGGGCTATGGTGAAAAAGGAAATATCTTCCGTTCTAAACTGGAAAGAAGCTTTTTAAGAAACTGTTCTGTGTTCTGTTAATTCATCTCACAGAGTTACATCTTTCCTTTCAAGAAGCCTTTCGCTGATTCTGTTCTTGTGGAATTGGCAAAGGGATATTTGGAATCCCCTAGAGGGCTATGATGAAAAAGAAAATATCTTCCGTTCAAAACTGGAAAGAAGCTTTCTGAGAAACTGCTCTGTGTTCTGTTAATTCATCTCACAGAGCTACATCTTTCCCTTCAAGAAGCCTTTCGCTAAGGCTGTTCTTGTGGAATTGGCAAAGGGATATTAGGAAGCCCATAGAGGGCTATGGTGAAAAAGGAAATATCTTCCGTTCAAAACTGGAAAGAATCTTTCTGAGAAACTGCTATGTGTTCTGTTAATTCATCTCAGAGAGTTACATCTTTCCCTTCAAGAAGCCTTTCGCTAAGGCTGTTCTTGTGGAATTGGCAAAGGGATATTTGGAAGCCCGTAGAGGGCTATGGTGAAAAAGGAAATATCTTCCGTTCAAAACTGGAAAGAATCTTTCTGAGAAACTGCTATGTGTTCTGTTAATTCATCTCAGAGAGTTACATCTTTCCCTTCAAGAAGCCTTTAGCTAAGGCTGTTCTTGTGGAATTGACAAAGGGATATTTGGAAGCCCATAGAGGGCTATGGTGAAAAAGGAAATATCTTCCGTTCAAAACTGGAAAGAAGCTTTCTGAGAAACTGCTCTATGTTCTGTTAATTCATCACACAGAGCTACATCTTTCCCTTCAAGAAGCCTTTCGCTAAGGCTGTTCTTGTGGAATTGGCAATGGGATATTAGGAAGCCCATAGAGGGCTATGGTGAAAAAGGAAATATCTTCCGTTCAAAACTGGAAAGAAGCTTTCTTAGAAACTGCTATGTGTTCTGTTAATTCATCTCAGAGAGTTACATCTTTCCCTTCAAGAAGCCTTTCGCTAAGGCTGTTCTTGTGGAATTGGCAAAGGGATATTTGGAAGCCCATAGAGGGCTATGGTGAAAAAGGAAATATCTTCCGTTCAAAACTGGAAAGAAGACTTCTTGAGAAACAGCTCTGTGTTCTGTTAATTCATCTCACAGAGTTACATCTTTCCCTTCAAGAAGCCTTTCGCTAAGGCTGTTCTTGTGGAATTGGCAAAGGGATATTTGGAAGCCCATAGAGGGCTATGGTGAAAAAAGAAATATATTCCGTTCAAAACCGTAAAGAAGCTTTCTGAGAAACTGCTCTGTGTTCTGTTAATTCATCTCACAGAGCTACATCTTTCCCTTCAAGAAGCCTTTCGCTAAGTCTGTTCTTGTGGAATTGGCAAAGGGATATTTGGAAGCCAATAGAGGGCTATGGTGAAAAAGGAAATATCTTCCGTTCAAAACTGGAAAGAAGCTCTCTGAGAAACTGCTCTGTGTTCTGTTAATTCATCTCACAGAGTTACATCTTTCCCTTCAAGAAGCCTTTCGCTAAGGCTGTTCTTGTGGAATTGGCAAAGGGATATTTGGAAGCCCATAGAGGGCTACGGTGAAAAAGGAAATATCTTCCGTTCAAAACTGGAAAGAAGCTTTCTGAGAAACTGCTCTGTGTTCTGTTAATTCATCTCACAGAGTTACATCTTTCCCTTCAAGAAGCCTTTCGCTAAGGCTGTTCTTGTGGAATTGGCAAAGGGATATTTGGAAGCCCATAGAGGGCTACGGTGAAAAAGGAAATATCTTCCGTTCAAAACTGGAAAGAAGCTTTCTGAGAAACTGCTCTGTGTTCTGTTAATTCATCTCACAGAGTTACATCTTTCCCTTCAAGAAGCCTTTCGCTAAGGCTGTTCTTGTGGAATTGGCAAAGGGATATTTGGAAGCCCATAGAGGGCTATGGTGAGAAAGGAAATTTCTTCCATTCAAAACTGGAAAGAAGCTTTCTGAGAAACTGCTCTGTGTTCTGTTAATTCATCTCACAGAGTTACATCTTTCCCTTCAAGAAGCCTTTCGCTAAGGCTGTTCTTGTGGAATTGGCTAAGGGATATTTGGAAGCCCATAGAGGGCTATGGTGAAAAAGGAAATATCTTCCGTTCAAAACTGGAAAGAAGCTTTCTGAGAAACTGCTCTGTGTTCTGTTAATTCATCTCACAGAGTTACATCTTTCCCTTCAAGAAGCCTTTCACTAAGGCTGTTCTTGTGGAATTGGCAAAGGGATATTTGGAAGCCCATAGAGGGCTATGGTGAAAAAGGAAATACATTCCGTTCTAAACTGGAAAGAAGCTTTGTGAGAAACTGCTCTGTGTTCTGTTAATTCATCTCACAGAGTTACATCTTTCCCTTCAAGAAGCCTTTCGTTGAGGCTGTTCTTGTGGAATTGGCAAAGGGATATTTGGAAGCCCATAGAGGGCCATGGTGATAAAGGAAATAATCCGTTCAAAACTGAAAAGAAGCTTTCTGAGAAACTGCTCTGTGTTCTGTTAACTCATCTCACAGAGTTACATCTTTCCCTTCAAGAAGCCTTTCGCTAAGGCTGTTCTTGTGGAATTGGCAAAGGGATATTTGGAAGCCCATAGAGGGCTATGGTGAAAAAGGAAATATCTTCCGTTCAAAACTGGAAAGAAGCTTTCTGAGAAACTGCTCTGTGTTCTGTTAATTCATCTCACAGAGTTACATCTTTCCCTTCAGGAAGACTTTCGGTAAGTCTGTTCTTGTGGAATTGGCAAAGGGATATTTGGAAGCCCATAGAGGGCTATGGTGAAAAAGGAAATATCTTCCGTTCTAAACTGGAAAGAAGCTTTTTAAGGAACTGCTCTGTGTTCTGTTAATTCATCTCACAGAGTTACATCTTTCCCTTCAAGAAGCCTTTCGCTGATTCTGTTCTTGTGGAATTGGCAAAGGGATATTTGGAAGCCCAAAGAGGGCTATGGTGAAAAAGGAAATATCTTCCGTTCAAAACTGGAAAGAAGCTTTCTGAGAAACTGCTCTGTGTTCTGTTAATTCATCTCACAGAGTTACATCTTTCCCTTCAAGAAGCCTTTCGCTAAGGCTGTTCTTGTGGAATTGGCAAAGGGATATTTGGAAGCCCATAGAGGGCTATGGTGAAAAAAGAAATATATTCCGTTCAAAACCGTAAAGAAGCTTTCTGAGAAACTGCTCTGTGTTCTGTTAATTCATCTCACAGAGCTACATCTTTCCCTTCAAGAAGCCTTTCGCTAAGTCTGTTCTTGTGGAATTGGCAAAGGGATATTTGGAAGCCAATAGAGGGCTATGGTGAAAAAGGAAATATCTTCCGTTCAAAACTGGAAAGAAGCTCTCTGAGAAACTGCTCTGTGTTCTGTTAATTCATCTCACAGAGTTACATCTTTCCCTTCAAGAAGCCTTTCGCTAAGGCTGTTCTTGTGGAATTGGCAAAGGGATATTTGGAAGCCCATAGAGGGCTACGGTGAAAAAGGAAATATCTTCCGTTCAAAACTGGAAAGAAGCTTTCTGAGAAACTGCTCTGTGTTCTGTTAATTCATCTCACAGAGTTACATCTTTCCCTTCAAGAAGCCTTTCGCTAAGGCTGTTCTTGTGGAATTGGCAAAGGGATATTTGGAAGCCCATAGAGGGCTACGGTGAAAAAGGAAATATCTTCCGTTCAAAACTGGAAAGAAGCTTTCTGAGAAACTGCTCTGTGTTCTGTTAATTCATCTCACAGAGTTACATCTTTCCCTTCAAGAAGCCTTTCGCTAAGGCTGTTCTTGTGGAATTGGCAAAGGGATATTTGGAAGCCCATAGAGGGCTATGGTGAGAAAGGAAATTTCTTCCATTCAAAACTGGAAAGAAGCTTTCTGAGAAACTGCTCTGTGTTCTGTTAATTCATCTCACAGAGTTACATCTTTCCCTTCAAGAAGCCTTTCGCTAAGGCTGTTCTTGTGGAATTGGCTAAGGGATATTTGGAAGCCCATAGAGGGCTATGGTGAAAAAGGAAATATCTTCCGTTCAAAACTGGAAAGAAGCTTTCTGAGAAACTGCTCTGTGTTCTGTTAATTCATCTCACAGAGTTACATCTTTCCCTTCAAGAAGCCTTTCACTAAGGCTGTTCTTGTGGAATTGGCAAAGGGATATTTGGAAGCCCATAGAGGGCTATGGTGAAAAAGGAAATACATTCCGTTCTAAACTGGAAAGAAGCTTTGTGAGAAACTGCTCTGTGTTCTGTTAATTCATCTCACAGAGTTACATCTTTCCCTTCAAGAAGCCTTTCGTTGAGGCTGTTCTTGTGGAATTGGCAAAGGGATATTTGGAAGCCCATAGAGGGCCATGGTGATAAAGGAAATAATCCGTTCAAAACTGAAAAGAAGCTTTCTGAGAAACTGCTCTGTGTTCTGTTAACTCATCTCACAGAGTTACATCTTTCCCTTCAAGAAGCCTTTCGCTAAGGCTGTTCTTGTGGAATTGGCAAAGGGATATTTGGAAGCCCATAGAGGGCTATGGTGAAAAAGGAAATATCTTCCGTTCAAAACTGGAAAGAAGCTTTCTGAGAAACTGCTCTGTGTTCTGTTAATTCATCTCACAGAGTTACATCTTTCCCTTCAGGAAGACTTTCGGTAAGTCTGTTCTTGTGGAATTGGCAAAGGGATATTTGGAAGCCCATAGAGGGCTATGGTGAAAAAGGAAATATCTTCCGTTCTAAACTGGAAAGAAGCTTTTTAAGGAACTGCTCTGTGTTCTGTTAATTCATCTCACAGAGTTACATCTTTCCCTTCAAGAAGCCTTTCGCTGATTCTGTTCTTGTGGAATTGGCAAAGGGATATTTGGAAGCCCAAAGAGGGCTATGGTGAAAAAGGAAATATCTTCCGTTCAAAACTGGAAAGAAGCTTTCTGAGAAACTGCTCTGTGTTCTGTTAATTCATCTCACAGAGCTACATCTTTCCCTTCAAGAAGCCTTTCGCTAAGGCTGTTCTTGTGGAATTGGCAAAGGGATATTAGGAAGCCCATAGAGGGCTATGGTGAAAAAGGAAATATCTTCCGTTCAAAACTGGAAAGAAGCTTTCTGAGAAACTGCTATGTGTTCTGTTAATTCATCTCAGAGAGTTACATCTTTCCCTTCAAGAAGCCTTTCGTTAAGGCTGTTCTTGTGCAATTGGAAAAGGGATATTTGGAAGCCCATAGACAGCTATGGTGAAAAAGGAAATATCTTCCGTTCTAAACTGGAAAGAAGCTTTTTAAGAAACTGCTCTGTGTTCTGTTAATTCATCTCACAGAGTTACATCTTTCCCTTCAAGAAGCCTTTCGCTGATTCTGTTCTTGTGGAATTGGCAAAGGGATATTTGGAAGCCCATAGAGGGCTATGGTGAAAAAGGAAATATCTTCCGTTCAAAACTGGAAAGAAGCTTTCTGAGAAACTGCTATGTGTTCTGTTAATTCATCTCACAGAGCTACATCTTTCCCTTCAAGAAGGCTTTCGCTAAGGCTGTTCTTGTGGAATTGGCAAAGGGATATTTGGAAGCCCATAGAGGGCTATGGTGAAAAAGGAAATACCTTCCGTTCAAAACTGGAAAGAAGCTTCTGAGAAACTGCTCTGTGTTCTGTTAATTCATCTCACAGAGTTACATCTTTCCCTTCAAGAAGCCTTTCGCTAAGGATGTTCTTGTGGAATTGGCAAAGGGATATTTGGAAGCCCATAGAGGGCTATGGTGAAAAAAGAAATATCTTCCGTTCAAAACCGGAAAGAAGCTTTCTGAGAAACTGCTCTGTGTTTTGTTAATTCATCTCACAGAGCTACATCTTTCCCTTCAAGAAGCCTTTCGCTAAAGCTGTTCTTGTGGAATTGGCAAAGGGATATTTGGAAGCCAATAGAGGGCTATGGTGAAAAAGGAAATATCTTCCGTTCAAAACTGGATAGAAGCTCTCTGAGAAACTGCTCTGTGTTCTGTTAATTCATCTCACAGAGTTACATCTTTCCCTTCAAGAAGCCTTTCGTTAAGGCTGTTCCTATGGTATTCGCAAAGGGATATTTGAAAGCCGATAGAGTTCTATGGTGAAAAAGGAAATATCTCCCGTTCAAAACTGGAAAGAAGCTTTCTGAGAAACTGCTCTGTGTTCTGTTAATTCATCTCACAGAGTTACATCTTTCCCTTCAAGAAGCCTTTCGCTAAGACTGTTCTTGTGGAATTGGCAAAGGGATATTTGGAAGCCCATAGAGGGCTATGGTGAAAAAGGAAATATCTTCCGTTCAAAACTGGAAAGAAGCTTTCTGAGAAACTGCTCTGTGTTCTGTTAATTCATCTCACAGAGTTACATCTTTCCCTTCAAGAAGCCTTTCGCTAAGTCTGTTCTTGTGGAATTGGCAAAGGGATATTTGGAAGCCCATAGAGGGCTATGGTGAGAAAGGAAATTTCTTCCATTCAAAACTGGAAAGAAGCTTTCTGAGAAACTGCTCTGTGTTCTGTTAATTCATCTCACAGAGTTACATCTTTCCCTTCAAGAAGCCTTTCGCTAAGGCTGTTCTTGTGGAACTGGCTAAGGGATATTTGGAAGCCCATAGAGGGCTATGGTGAAAAAGGAAATATCTTCCGTTCAAAACTGGAAAGAAGCTTTCTGAGAAACTGCTCTGTGTTCTGTTAATTCATCTCACAGAGTTACATCTTTCCCTTCAAGAAGCCTTTCGCTAAGGCTGTTCTTGTGGAATTGGCTAAGGGATATTTGGAAGCCCATAGAGGGCTATGGTGAAAAAGGAAATATCTTCCGTTCAAAACTGGAAAGAAGCTTTCTGAGAAACTGCTCTGTGTTCTGTTAATTCACCTCACAGAGTTACATCTTTCCCTTCAAGAAGCCTTTCACTAAGGCTGTTCTTGTGGAATTGGCAAAGGGATATTTGGAAGCCCATAGAGGGCTATGGTGAAAAAGGAAATACATTCCGTTCTAAACTGGAAAGAAGCTTTGTGAGAAACTGCTCTGTGTTCTGTTAATTCATCTCACAGAGTTACATCTTTCCCTTCAAGAAGCCTTTCGTTGAGGCTGTTCTTGTGGAATTGGCAAAGGGATATTTGGAAGCCCATAGAGGGCCATGGTGATAAAGGAAATAATCCGTTCAAAACTGAAAAGAAGCTTTCTGAGAAACTGCTCTGTGTTCTGTTAACTCATCTCACAGAGTTACATCTTTCCCTTCAAGAAGCCTTTCGCTAAGGCTGTTCTTGTGGAATTGGCAAAGGGATATTTGGAAGCCCATAGAGGGCTATGGTGAAAAAGGAAATATCTTCCGTTCAAAACTGGAAAGAAGCTTTCTGAGAAACTGCTCTGTGTTCTGTTAATTCATCTCACAGAGTTACATCTTTCCCTTCAGGAAGACTTTCGGTAAGTCTGTTCTTGTGGAATTGGCAAAGGGATATTTGGAAGCCCATAGAGGGCTATGGTGAAAAAGGAAATATCTTCCGTTCTAAACTGGAAAGAAGCTTTTTAAGAAACTGCTCTGTGTTCTGTTAATTCATCTCACAGAGTTACATCTTTCCCTTCAAGAAGCCTTTCGCTGATTCTGTTCTTGTGGAATTGGCAAAGGGATATTTGGAAGCCCAAAGAGGGCTATGGTGAAAAAGGAAATATCTTCCGTTCAAAACTGGAAAGAAGCTTTCTGAGAAACTGCTCTGTGTTCTGTTAATTCATCTCACAGAGCTACATCTTTCCCTTCAAGAAGCCTTTCGCTAAGGCTGTTCTTGTGGAATTGGCAAAGGGATATTAGGAAGCCCATAGAGGGCTATGGTGAAAAAGGAAATATCTTCCGTTCAAAACTGGAAAGAAGCTTTCTGAGAAACTGCTATGTGTTCTGTTAATTCATCTCAGAGAGTTACATCTTTCCCTTCAAGAAGCCTTTCGCTAAGGCTGTTCTTGTGCAATTGGCAAAGGGATATTTGGAAGCCCATAGACAGCTATGGTGAAAAAGGAAATATCTTCCGTTCTAAACTGGAAAGAAGCTTTTTAAGAAACTGCTCTGTGTTCTGTTAATTCATCTCACAGAGTTACATCTTTCCCTTCAAGAAGCCTTTCGCTGATTCTGTTCTTGTGGAATTGGCAAAGGGATATTTGGAAGCCCATAGAGGGCTATGGTGAAAAAGGAAATATCTTCCGTTCAAAACTGGAAAGAAGCTTTCTGAGAAACTGCTATGTGTTCTGTTAATTCATCTCACAGAGCTACATCTTTCCCTTCAAGAAGGCTTTCGCTAAGGCTGTTCTTGTGGAATTGGCAAAGGGATATTAGGAAGCCCATAGAGGGCAATGGTGAAAAAGGAAATATCTTCCGTTCAAAACTGGAAAGAAGCTTTCTGAGAAACTGCTCTGTGTTCTGTTAATTCATCTCAGAGAGTTACATCTTTCCCTTCAAGAAGCCTTTCGCTAAGGCTGTTCTTGTGGAATTGGCAAAGGGATATTTGGAAGCCCATAGAGGGCTATGGTGAAAAAGGAAATACCTTCCGTTCAAAACTGGAAAGAAGCTTCTGAGAAACTTCTCTGTGTTCTGTTAATTCATCTCACAGAGTTACATCTTTCCCTTCAAGAAGCCTTTCGCTAAGGATGTTCTTGTGGAATTGGCAAAGGGATATTTGGAAGCCCATAGAGGGCTATGGTGAAAAAAGAAATATCTTCCGTTCAAAACCGGAAAGAAGCTTTCTGAGAAACTGCTCTGTGTTTTGTTAATTCATCTCACAGAGCTACATCTTTCCCTTCAAGAAGCCTTTCGCTAAAGCTGTTCTTGTGGAATTGGCAAAGGGATATTTGGAAGCCAATAGAGGGCTATGGTGAAAAAGGAAATATCTTCCGTTCAAAACTGGTAAGAAGCTCTCTGAGAAACTGCTCTGTGTTCTGTTAATTCATCTCACAGAGTTACATCTTTCCCTTCAAGAAGCCTTTCGTTAAGGCTGTTCCTATGGTATTCGCAAAGGGATATTTGAAAGCCGATAGAGTTCTATGGTGAAAAAGGAAATATCTCCCGTTCAAAACTGGAAAGAAGCTTTCTGAGAAACTGCTCTGTGTTCTGTTAATTCATCTCACAGAGTTACATCTTTCCCTTCAAGAAGCCTTTCGCTAAGGCTGTTCTTGTGGAATTGGCAAAGGGATATTTGGAAGCCCATAGAGGGCTACGGTGAAAAAGGAAATATCTTCCGTTCAAAACTGGAAAGAAGCTTTCTGAGAAACTGCTCTGTGTTCTGTTAATTCATCTCACAGAGTTACATCTTTCCCTTCAAGAAGCCTTTCGCTAAGGCTGTTCTTGTGGAATTGGCAAAGGGATATTTGGAAGCCCATAGAGGGCTATGGTGAGAAAGGAAATTTCTTCCATTCAAAACTGGAAAGAAGCTTTCTGAGAAACTGCTCTGTGTTCTGTTAATTCATCTCACAGAGTTACATCTTTCCCTTCAAGAAGCCTTTCGCTAAGGCTGTTCTTGTGGAATTGGCTAAGGGATATTTGGAAGCCCATAGAGGGCTATGGTGAAAAAGGAAATATCTTCCGTTCAAAACTGGAAACAAGCTTTCTGAGAAACTGCTCTGTGTTCTGTTAATTCATCTCACAGAGTTACATCTTTCCCTTCAAGAAGCCTTTCGCTAAGGCTGTTCTTGTGGAATTGGCAAAGGGATATTTGGAAGCCCATAGAGGGCTATGGTGAAAAAGGAAATATCTTCCGTTCAAAACTGGAAAGAAGCTTTCTGAGAAACTGCTCTGTGTTCCGTTAATTCATCTCACAGAGTTACATCTTTCCCTTCAGGAAGCCTTTCGGTAAGGCTGTTCTTGTGGAATTGGCAAAGGGATATTTGGAAGCCCATAGAGGGCTATGGTGAAAAAGGAAATATCTTCCGTTCAAAACTGGAAAGAAGCTCTCTGAGAAACTGCTCTGTGTTCTGTTAATTCATCTCACAGAGTTACATCTTTCCCTTCAAGAAGCCTTTCGTTAAGGCTGTTCCTATGGTATTCGCAAAGGGATATTTGGAAGCCCATAGAGCGCTATGGTGAAAAAGGAAATATCTTCCGTTCAAAACTGGAAAGAAGCTTTCTGAGAAAGTGCTCTGTGTTCTGTTAATTCATCTCACAGAGCTACATCTTTCCCTTCAAGAAGCCTTTCGCTAAGGCTGTTCTTGTGGAATTGGCAAAGGGATATTTGGAAGCCCATAGAGGGCTATGGTGAAAAAGTAATTATCTTCCGTTCAAAACTGGAAAGAAGCTTTCTGAGAAACTGCTCTGTGTTCTGTTAATTCATCTCAGAGAGTTACATCTTTCCCTTCAAGAAGCCTTTCGCTGAGGCTGTTCTTGTGGAATTGGCAAAGGGATATTTGGAAGCCCATAGAGGGCTATGGTGAAAAAGGAAATACCTTCCGTTCAAAACTGGAAAGAAGCTTCTGAGAAACTGCTCTGTGTTCTGTTAATTCATCTCACAGAGTTACATCTTTCCCTTCAAGAAGCCTTTCGCTAAGGATGTTCTTGTGGAATTGGCAAAGGGATATTTGGAAGCCCATAGAGGGCTATGGTGAAAAAAGAAATATCTTCCGTTCAAAACCGGAAAGAAGCTTTCTGAGAAACTGCTCTGTGTTTTGTTAATTCATCTCACAGAGCTACATCTTTCCCTTCAAGAAGCCTTTCGCTAAAGCTGTTCTTGTGGAATTGGCAAAGGGATATTTGGAAGCCAATAGAGGGCTATGGTGAAAAAGGAAATATCTTCCGTTCAAAACTGGATAGAAGCTCTCTGAGAAACTGCTCTGTGTTCTGTTAATTCATCTCACAGAGTTACATCTTTCCCTTCAAGAAGCCTTTCGTTAAGGCTGTTCCTATGGTATTCGCAAAGGGATATTTGAAAGCCGATAGAGTTCTATGGTGAAAAAGGAAATATCTCCCGTTCAAAACTGGAAAGAAGCTTTCTGAGAAACTGCTCTGTGTTCTGTTAATTCATCTCACAGAGTTACATCTTTCCCTTCAAGAAGCCTTTCGCTAAGGCTGTTCTTGTGGAATTGGCAAAGGGATATTTGGAAGCCCATAGAGGGCTATGGTGAAAAAGGAAATATCTTCCGTTCAAAACTGGAAAGAAGCTTTCTGAGAAACTGCTCTGTGTTCTGTTAATTCATCTCACAGAGTTACATCTTTCCCTTCAAGAAGCCTTTCGCTAAGGCTGTTCTTGTGGAATTGGCAAAGGGATATTTGGAAGCCCATAGAGGGCTATGGTGAGAAAGGAAATTTCTTCCATTCAAAACTGGAAAGAAGCTTTCTGAGAAACTGCTCTGTGTTCTGTTAATTCATCTCACAGAGTTACATCTTTCCCTTCAAGAAGCCTTTCGCTAAGGCTGTTCTTGTGGAACTGGCTAAGGGATATTTGGAAGCCCATAGAGGGCTATGGTGAAAAAGGAAATATCTTCCGTTCAAAACTGGAAAGAAGCTTTCTGAGAAACTGCTCTGTGTTCTGTTAATTCATCTCACAGAGTTACATCTTTCCCTTCAAGAAGCCTTTCGCTAAGGCTGTTCTTGTGGAATTGGCTAAGGGATATTTGGAAGCCCATAGAGGGCTATGGTGAAAAAGGAAATATCTTCCGTTCAAAACTGGAAAGAAGCTTTCTGAGAAACTGCTCTGTGTTCTGTTAATTCACCTCACAGAGTTACATCTTTCCCTTCAAGAAGCCTTTCACTAAGGCTGTTCTTGTGGAATTGGCAAAGGGATATTTGAAAGCCCATAGAGGGCTATGGTGAAAAAGGAAATACATTCCGTTCTAAACTGGAAAGAAGCTTTGTGAGAAACTGCTCTGTGTTCTGTTAATTCATCTCACAGAGTTACATCTTTCCCTTCAAGAAGCCTTTCGTTGAGGCTGTTCTTGTGGAATTGGCAAAGGGATATTTGGAAGCCCATAGAGGGCCATGGTGATAAAGGAAATAATCCGTTCAAAACTGAAAAGAAGCTTTCTGAGAAACTGCTCTGTGTTCTGTTAACTCATCTCACAGAGTTACATCTTTCCCTTCAAGAAGCCTTTCGCTAAGGCTGTTCTTGTGGAATTGGCAAAGGGATATTTGGAAGCCCATAGAGGGCTATGGTGAAAAAGGAAATATCTTCCGTTCAAAACTGGAAAGAAGCTTTCTGAGAAACTGCTCTGTGTTCTGTTAATTCATCTCACAGAGTTACATCTTTCCCTTCAGGAAGACTTTCGGTAAGTCTGTTCTTGTGGAATTGGCAAAGGGATATTTGGAAGCCCATAGAGGGCTATGGTGAAAAAGGAAATATCTTCCGTTCTAAACTGGAAAGAAGCTTTTTAAGAAACTGCTCTGTGTTCTGTTAATTCATCTCACAGAGTTACATCTTTCCCTTCAAGAAGCCTTTCGCTGATTCTGTTCTTGTGGAATTGGCAAAGGGATATTTGGAAGCCCAAAGAGGGCTATGGTGAAAAAGGAAATATCTTCCGTTCAAAACTGGAAAGAAGCTTTCTGAGAAACTGCTCTGTGTTCTGTTAATTCATCTCACAGAGCTACATCTTTCCCTTCAAGAAGCCTTTCGCTAAGGCTGTTCTTGTGGAATTGGCAAAGGGATATTAGGAAGCCCATAGAGGGCTATGGTGAAAAAGGAAATATCTTCCGTTCAAAACTGGAAAGAAGCTTTCTGAGAAACTGCTATGTGTTCTGTTAATTCATCTCAGAGAGTTACATCTTTCCCTTCAAGAAGCCTTTCGCTAAGGCTGTTCTTGTGCAATTGGCAAAGGGATATTTGGAAGCCCATAGACAGCTATGGTGAAAAAGGAAATATCTTCCGTTCTAAACTGGAAAGAAGCTTTTTAAGAAACTGCTCTGTGTTCTGTTAATTCATCTCACAGAGTTACATCTTTCCCTTCAAGAAGCCTTTCGCTGATTCTGTTCTTGTGGAATTGGCAAAGGGATATTTGGAAGCCCATAGAGGGCTATGGTGAAAAAGGAAATATCTTCCGTTCAAAACTGGAAAGAAGCTTTCTGAGAAACTGCTATGTGTTCTGTTAATTCATCTCACAGAGCTACATCTTTCCCTTCAAGAAGGCTTTCGCTAAGGCTGTTCTTGTGGAATTGGCAAAGGGATATTAGGAAGCCCATAGAGGGCAATGGTGAAAAAGGAAATATCTTCCGTTCAAAACTGGAAAGAAGCTTTCTGAGAAACTGCTCTGTGTTCTGTTAATTCATCTCAGAGAGTTACATCTTTCCCTTCAAGAAGCCTTTCGCTAAGGCTGTTCTTGTGGAATTGGCAAAGGGATATTTGGAAGCCCATAGAGGGCTATGGTGAAAAAGGAAATACCTTCCGTTCAAAACTGGAAAGAAGCTTCTGAGAAACTTCTCTGTGTTCTGTTAATTCATCTCACAGAGTTACATCTTTCCCTTCAAGAAGCCTTTCGCTAAGGATGTTCTTGTGGAATTGGCAAAGGGATATTTGGAAGCCCATAGAGGGCTATGGTGAAAAAAGAAATATCTTCCGTTCAAAACCGGAAAGAAGCTTTCTGAGAAACTGCTCTGTGTTCTGTTAATTCATCTCACAGAGCTACATCTTTCCCTTCAAGAAGCCTTTCGCTAAAGCTGTTCTTGTGGAATTGGCAAAGGGATATTTGGAAGCCAATAGAGGGCTATGGTGAAAAAGGAAATATCTTCCGTTCAAAACTGGAAAGAAGCTCTCTGAGAAACTGCTCTGTGTTCTGTTAATTCATCTCACAGAGTTACATCTTTCCCTTCAAGAAGCCTTTCGTTAAGGCTGTTCCTATGGTATTCGCAAAGGGATATTTGAAAGCCGATAGAGTTCTATGGTGAAAAAGGAAATATCTCCCGTTCAAAACTGGAAAGAAGCTTTCTGAGAAACTGCTCTGTGTTCTGTTAATTCATCTCACAGAGTTACATCTTTCCCTTCAAGAAGCCTTTCGCTAAGGCTGTTCTTGTGGAATTGGCAAAGGGATATTTGGAAGCCCATAGAGGGCTACGGTGAAAAAGGAAATATCTTCCGTTCAAAACTGGAAAGAAGCTTTCTGAGAAACTGCTCTGTGTTCTGTTAATTCATCTCACAGAGTTACATCTTTCCCTTCAAGAAGCCTTTCGCTAAGGCTGTTCTTGTGGAATTGGCAAAGGGATATTTGGAAGCCCATAGAGGGCTATGGTGAGAAAGGAAATTTCTTCCATTCAAAACAGGAAAGAAGCTTTCTGAGAAACTGCTCTGTGTTCTGTTAATTCATCTCACAGAGTTACATCTTTCCCTTCAAGAAGCCTTTCGCTAAGGCTGTTCTTGTGGAATTGGCTAAGGGATATTTGGAAGCCCATAGAGGGCTATGGTGAAAAAGGAAATATCTTCCGTTCAAAACTGGAAACAAGCTTTCTGAGAAACTGCTCTGTGTTCTGTTAATTCATCTCACAGAGTTACATCTTTCCCTTCAAGAAGCCTTTCGCTAAGGCTGTTCTTGTGGAATTGGCAAAGGGATATTTGGAAGCCCATAGAGGGCTATGGTGAAAAAGGAAATATCTTCCGTTCAAAACTGGAAAGAAGCTTTCTGAGAAACTGCTCTGTGTTCCGTTAATTCATCTCACAGAGTTACATCTTTCCCTTCAGGAAGCCTTTCGGTAAGGCTGTTCTTGTGGAATTGGCAAAGGGATATTTGGAAGCCCATAGAGGGCTATGGTGAAAAAGGAAATATCTTCCGTTCAAAACTGGAAAGAAGCTCTCTGAGAAACTGCTCTGTGTTCTGTTAATTCATCTCACAGAGTTACATCTTTCCCTTCAAGAAGCCTTTCGTTAAGGCTGTTCCTATGGTATTCGCAAAGGGATATTTGGAAGCCCATAGAGCGCTATGGTGAAAAAGGAAATATCTTCCGTTCAAAACTGGAAAGAAGCTTTCTGAGAAAGTGCTCTGTGTTCTGTTAATTCATCTCACAGAGCTACATCTTTCCCTTCAAGAAGCCTTTCGCTAAGGCTGTTCTTGTGGAATTGGCAAAGGGATATTTGGAAGCCCATAGAGGGCTATGGTGAAAAAGTAATTATCTTCCGTTCAAAACTGGAAAGAAGCTCTCTGAGAAACTGCTCTGTGTTCTGTTAATTCGTCTCACAGGGTTATATCTTTCCCTTCAAGAAGCCTTTCGCTAACGCTGTTCTTGTGGAATTGGCAAAGGGATACTTGGAAGCCCATAGAGGGCTATGGTGAAAAAGGAAATATCTTCTGTTCAAAACTGGAAAGAAGCTTTCTGAGAAACTGCTCTGTGTTCTGTTAATTCATCTCAGAGAGTTACATCTTTCCCTTCAAGAAGCCTTTCGCTAAGGCTGTTCTTGTGGAATTGGCAAAGGGATATTTGGAAGCCCATAGAGGGCTATGGTGAAAAAGGAAATACCTTCCGTTCAAAACTGGAAAGAAGCTTCTTGAGAAACTGCTCTGTGTTCTGTTAATTCATCTCACAGAGTTACATCTTCCCCTTCAAGAAGCCTTTCGCTAAGGATGTTCTTGTGGAATTGGCAAAGGGATATTTGGAAGCCCATAGAGGGCTATGGTGAAAAAAGAAATATCTTCCGTTCAAAACCGGAAAGAAGCTTTCTGAGAAACTGCTCTGTGTTTTGTTAATTCATCTCACAGAGCTACATCTTTCCCTTCAAGAAGCCTTTCGCTAAAGCTGTTCTTGTGGAATTGGCAAAGGGATATTTGGAAGCCAATAGAGGGCTATGGTGAAAAAGGAAATATCTTCCGTTCAAAACTGGAAAGAAGCTCTCTGAGAAACTGCTCTGTGTTCTGTTAATTCATCTCACAGAGTTACATCTTTCCCTTCAAGAAGCCTTTCGTTAAGGCTGTTCCTATGGTATTCGCAAAGGGATATTTGATAGCCGATAGAGTTCTATGGTGAAAAAGGAAATATCTCCCGTTCAAAACTGGAAAGAAGCTTTCTGAGAAACTGCTCTGTGTTCTGTTAATTCATCTCACAGAGTTACATCTTTCCCTTCAAGAAGCCTTTCGCTAAGGCTGTTCTTGTGGAATTGGCAAAGGGATATAATGGAAGCCCATAGAGGGCTACGGTGAAAAAGGAAATATCTTCCGTTCAAAACTGGAAAGAAGCTTTCTGAGAAACTGCTCTGTGTTCTGTTAATTCATCTCACAGAGTTACATATTTCCCTTCAAGAAGCCTTTCGCTGATTCTGTTCTTGTGGAATTGGCAAAGGGATATTTGGAAGCCAATAGAGGGCTATGGTGAAAAAGGAAATATCTTCCGTTCAAAACTGGAAAGAAGCTCTCTGAGAAACTGCTCTGTGTTCTGTTAATTCATCTCACAGAGTTACATCTTTCCCTTCAAGAAGCCTTTCGTTAAGGCTGTTCCTATGGTATTCGCAAAGGGATATTTGAAAGCCGATAGAGGGCTATGGTGAAAAAGGAAATATCTTCCGTTCAAAACTGGAAAGAAGCTTTCTGAGAAACTGCTCTGTGTTCTGTTAATTCATCTCACAGAGTTACATCTTTCCCTTCAAGAAGCCTTTCGCTAAGGCTGTTCTTGTGGAATTGGCAAAGGGATATTTGGAAGCACATAGAGGGCTATGGTGAAAAAGGAAATATCTTCCGTTCAAAACTGGAAAGAAGCTTTCTGAGAAACTGCTATGTGTTCTGTTAATTCATCTCAGAGAGTTACATCTTTCCCTTCAAGAAGCCTTTCGCTAAGGCTGTTCTTGTGGAATTGGCAAAGGGATATTTGGAAGCCCATAGAGCGCTATGGTGAAAAAGGAAATATCTTCCGTTCAAAACTGGAAAGAAGCTTTCTGAGAAAGTGCTCTGTGTTCTGTTAATTCATCTCACAGAGCTACATCTTTCCCTTCAAGAAGCCTTTCGCTAAGGCTGTTCTTGTGGAATTGGCAAAGGGATATTTGGAAGCCCATAGAGGGCTATGGTGAAAAAGTAATTATCTTCCGTTCAAAACTGGAAAGAAGCTCTCTGAGAAACTGCTCTGTGTTCTGTTAATTCGTCTCACAGGGTTATATCTTTCCCTTCAAAAGCCTTTCGCTAACGCTGTTCTTGTGGAATTGGCAAAGGGATACTTGGAAGCCCATAGAGGGCTATGGTGAAAAAGGAAATATCTTCTGTTCAAAACTGGAAAGAAGCTTTCTGAGAAACTGCTCTGTGTTCTGTTAATTCATCTCACAGAGCTACATCTTTCCCTTCAAGAAGCCTTTCGCTAATGCTGTTCTTGTGGAAGTGGCAAAGGGATATTTGGAAGCCCATAGAGGGCTCTGGTGAAAAAGGAAATATCTTCCGTTCAAAACTGGAAAGAAGCTCCCTGAGAAACTGCTCTGTGTTCTGTTAATTCATCTCACAGGGGTATATCTTTCCCTGCAAGAAGCCTTTCGCTAAGGCTGTTTTTGTGGAATTGGCAAAGGGATATTTGGAAGCCCATAGAGGGCTATGGTGAAAAAGGAATTATCTTCCGTTCAAAACTGGAAAGAAGCTTTCTGAGAAACTGCTCTGTGTTCTGTTAATTCATCTAACAGAGTTACATCTTTCCCTTCAAGAAGCCTTTCCCTAAGGCTGCTCTTGTGGAATTGGCAAAGGGATATATGGAAGCCCATAGAGGGCTATGGTGAGAAAGGAAATATCTTCTGTTCAAAACTGGAAAGAAGCTTTCTGAGAAACTGCTCTGTGTTCTTTTAATTCATCTCAGAGTGTTACATCTTTCCCTTCAAGAAGCCTTTTGCTAAGGCTGTTCTTGTGGAATTGGCAAAGGGATATTTGGAAGCCCATGGAGGGCTATGGTGAAAAAGGAAATATCTTCCGTTCAAAACTGGAAAGAAGCTTTCTGAGAAACTGCTCTGTGTTCTGTTAATTCATCTCACCGAGTTACATCTTTCCCTTCAAGAAGCCTTTTGCTAAGGCTGTTCTTGTGGAATTGGCAAAGGGATATTTGGAAGCCCATAGAGGGCTATGGTGAAAAAGGAAATATCTTCCGTTCAAAATTGGAAAGAAGCTTTTTGAGAAACTCCTCTGTGTTCTTTTTATTCATCTCACAGAGTTACATCTTTCCCTTCAAGAAGCCTTTCGCTAAGGCTGTTCTTGTGGAATTGGCAAAGGGATATTTGGAAGCCCATAGAGGGCTATGGTGAAAAAGGAAATATCTTCCGTTCAAAACTGGAAAGAAGCTTTCTGAGAAACTGCTCTGTGTTCTGTTAATTCATCTCACAGAGTTACATCTTTCCCTTCAGGAAGCCTTTCGGTAAGTCTGTTCTTGTGGAATTGGCAAAGGGATACTTGGAAGCCCATAGAGGGCTATGGTGAAAAAGGAAATATCTTCCGTTCTAAACTGGAAAGAAGCTTTTTGAGAAACTGCTCTGTGTTCTGTTAATTCATCTCACAGAGTTACATCTTTCCCTTCAAGAAGCCTTTCGCTGATTCTGTTCTTGTGGAATTGTCAAAGGGATATTTGGAAGCCCATAGAGGGCTATGGTGAAAAAGGAAATATCTTCCGTTCAAAACTGGAAAGAAGCTTTCTGAGAGACTGCTCTGTGTTGTGTTAATTCATCTCACAGAGTTACATCTTTGCCTTCAAGAAGCGTTTCGCTAAGGCTGTTCTTGTGGAATTGGAAAAGGGATATTTGGAAGCCCATAGAGGGCTACGGTGAAAAAGGAAATATCTTCCGTTCAAAACTGGAAAGAAGCTTTCTGAGAAACTGCTCTGTGTTCTGTTAATTCATCTCACAGAGTTACATCTTTCCCTTCAGGAAGCCTTTCGGCAAGTCTGTTCTCGTGGAATTGGCAAAGGGATATTTGGAAGCCCATAGAGGGCTATGGTGAAAAAGGAAATAACTTCCGTTCTAAACTGGAAAGAAGCTTTCGGAGAAACTGCTATGTGTTCTGTTAATTCATCTCAGAGAGTTACATCTTTCCCTTCAAGAAGCCTTTCGCTAAGGCTGTTCTTGTCGAATTGGCAAAGGGATATTTGGAAGCCCATAGAGGGCTATGGTGAAAAAGGAAATATCTTCCGTTCTAAACTGGAAAGAAGCTTTTTAAGAAACTGCTCTGTGTTCTGTTAATTCATCTCACAGAGTTACATCTTTCCCTTCAAGAAGCCTTTCGCTGATTCTGTTCTTGTGGAATTGGCAAAGGGATATTTGGAAGCCCATAGAGGGCTACGGTGAAAAAGGAAATATCTTCCGTTCAAAACTGGAAAGAAGCTTTCTGAGAAACTGCTCTGTGTTCTGTTAATTCATCTCACAGAGTTACATCTTTCCCTTCATGAAGACTTTCGCTAAACCTGTTCTTGTGGAATTGGCAAAGGGATATTTGGAAGCCCATAGAGGGCTATGGTGAAAAAGGAAATATCTTCCGTTCAAAACTGGAAAGAAGCTTTCTGAGAAACTGCTCTGTGTTCTGTTAATTCATCTCACCGAGTTACATCTTTCCCTTCAAGAAGCCTTTCGCTAAGGCTGTTCTTGTGGAATTGGCAAAGGGATATTTGGAAGCCCGTAGAGGGCTATGGTGAAAATGGAAATATCTTCCGTTCAAAACTGGAGAGAAGCTTTCTGAGAAACTGCGCTGTGTTCTGTTAATTCATCTCACAGAGTTACATCTTTCCCTTCAAGAAGCCTTTCTCTAAGGCTGTTCTTGTGGAATTGGCAAAGGGATATTTGGAAGCCCATAGACGGCTATGGTGAAAAAGGAAATATCTTACGTTCAAAACTGGAAAGAAGCTTTCTGAGAAACTGCTCTGTGTTCTGTTAATTCATCTCACAGAGTTACATCTTTCCCTTCAGGAATCCTTTCGGTAAGTCTGTTCTTGTGGAATTGGAAAAGGGATATTTGGAAGCCCATAGAGGGCTATGGTGAAAAAGGAAATATCTTCCGTTCTAAACTGGAAAGAAGCTTTTTAAGAAACTGCTCTGTGTTCTGTTAATTCATCTCACAGAGTTACATCTTTCCCTTCAAGAAGCCTTTCGCTGATTCTGTTCTTGTGGAATTGGCAAAGGGATATTTGGAAGCCCAAAGAGGGCTATGGTGAAAAAGGAAATATCTTCCGTTCAAAACTGGAAAGAAGCTTTCTGAGAAACTCTCTGTGTTCTGTTAATTCATCTCACAGAGCTACATCTTTCCCTTCAAGAAGCCTTTCGCTAAGGCTGTTCTTGTGGAATTGGCAAAGGGATATTAGGAAGCCCATAGAGGGCTATGGTGAAAAAGGAAATATCTTCCGTTTAAAACTGGAAAGAAGCTTTCTGAGAAACTGCTATGTGTTCTGTTAATTCATCTCAGAGAGTTACATCTTTCCCTTCAAGAAGCCTTTCGCTAAGGCTGTTCTTGTGCAATTGGCAAAGGGATATTTGGAAGCCCATAGAGGGCTATGGTGAAAAAGGAAATATCGTCCGTTCTAAACTGGAAAGAAGCTTTTTAAGAAACTGCTCTGTGTTCTGTTAATTCATCTCACAGATTTACATCTTTCCCTTCAATAAGCCTTTCGCTGATTCTGTTCTTGTGGAATTGGCAAAGGGATATTTGGAAGCCCATATAGGGCTATGGTGAAAAAGGAAATATCTTCCGTTCAAAACTGGAAAGAAGCTTTCTGAGAAACTGCTCTGTGTTCTGTTAATTCATCTCACAGAGCTACATCTTTCCCTTCAAGAAGGCTTTCGCTAAGGCTGTTCTTGTGGAATTGGCAAAGGGATATTAGGAAGCCCATAGAGGGCAATGGTGAAAAAGGAAATATCTTCCGTTCAAAAGTGGAAAGAAGCTTTCTGAGAAACTGCTATGTGTTCTGTTAATTCATCTCAGAGAGTTACATCTTTCCCTTCAAGAAGCCTTTCGCTAAGGCTGTTCTTGTGGAATTGGAAAAGGGATATTTGGAAGCCCATAGAGGGCTATGGTGAAAAAGGAAATATCTTCCGTTCAAAACTGGAAAGAAGCTCTCTGAGAAACTGCTCTGTGTTCTGTTAATGCATCTCACAGGGTTATATCTTTCCCTTCAAGAAGCCTTTCGCTAAGGCTGTTCTTGTGGAATTGGCAAAGGGATATTTGGAAGCCCATAGAGGGCTATGTTGAAAAAGGAATTATCTTCCGTTCAAAACTGGAAAGAAGCTTTCTGAGAAACTGGTCTGTGTTCTGTTAATTCATCTCACAGAGTTACATCTTTCCCTTCAAGAAGCCTTTCGCTAAGGCTGTTCTTGTGGAATTGGCAAAGGGATATTTGGAAGCCCATAGAGGGCTATGGTGAGAAAGGAAATATCTTCTGTTCAAAACTGGAAAGAAGCTTTCTGAGAAACTGCTCTGTGTTCTGTTAATTCATCTCACAGAGTTACATCTTTCCCTTCCAGAAGCCTTTCGCTAAGGCTGTTCTTGTGGAAGTGGCAAAGGGATATTTCGAAGCCCATAGAGAGCTATGGTGAGAAAGGAAATATCTTCTGTTCAAAACTGGAAAGAAGCTTTCTGAGAAACTGCTCTGTGTTCTGTTAATTCATCTCACAGAGTTACATCTTTCCCTTCATGAAGACTTTCGCTAAGGCTGTTCTTGGGGAATTGGCAAAGGGATATTTGGAAGCCCATAGAGGGCTATGGTGAAAAAGGAAATATCTTCCGTTCAAAACTGGAAAGAAGCTTTCTGAGAAACTGCTCTGTGTTCTGTTAATTCATCTCTCCGAGTTACATCTTTCCCTTCAAGAAGCCTTTCGCTAAGGCTGTTCTTGTGGAATTGGCAAAGGGATATTTGGAAGCCCATAGAGGGCTATGGTGAAAAAGGAAATATCTCCCGTTCAAAACTGGAAAGAAGCTTTTTGAGAAACTCCTCTGTGTTCTTTTTATTCATCTCACAGAGTTACATCTTTCCCTTCAAGAAGCCTTTCGCTAAGGCTGTTCTTGTGGAATTGGCAAAGGGATATTTGGAAGCCCATAGAGGGCTATGGTGAAAAAGGAAATATCTTCCGTTCAAAACTGGAAAGAAGCTTTCTGAGAAACTTCTCTGTGTTCTGTTAATTCATCTCACAGAGTTACATCTTTCCCTTCAGGAAGCCTTTCGGTAAGTCTGTTCTTGTGGAATTGGCAAAGGGATACTTGGAAGCCCATAGAGGGCTATGGTGAAAAAGGAAATATCTTCCGTTCTAAACTGGAAAGAAGCTTTTTGAGAAACTGCTCTGTGTTCTGTTAATTCATCTCACAGAGTTACATCTTTCCCTTCAAGAAGCCTTTCGCTGATTCTGTTCTTGTGGAAATGTCAAAGGGATATTTGGAAGCCCATAGAGGGCTATGGTGAAAAAGGAAATATCTTCCGTTCTAAACTGGAAAGAAGCTTTTTGAGAAACTGCTCTGTGTTCTGTTAATTCATCTCAGAGAGTTACATCTTTCCCTTCAAGAAGCCTTTCGCTAAGGCTGTTCTTGTGGAATTGGCAAAGGGATATTTGGAAGCCCATAGAGGGCTATGGTGAAAAAGGAAATATCTTCCGTTCAAAACTGGAAAGAAGCTTCTTGAGAAACTGCTCTGTGTTCTGTTAATTCATCTCACAGAGTTACATCTTTCCCTGCAAGAAGCCTTTCGCTAAGGATGTTCTTGTGGAATTTGCAAAGGGATATTTGGAAGCCCAAAGAGGGCTATTGTGAAAAAAGAAATATCTTCCGTTCAAAACCGGAAAAAAGCTTTCTGAGAAACTGCTCTGTGTTTTGTTAATTCATCTCACAGAGCTACATCTTTCCCTTCAAGAAGCCTTTCGCTAAGTCTGTTCTTTTGGAATTGGCAAAGGGATATTTGGAAGCCAATAGAGGGCTATGGTGAAAAAGGAAATATCTTCCGTTCAAAACTGGAAAGAAGCTTTCTGAGAAACTGCTATTTGTTCTGTTAATTCATCTCAGAGAGTTACATCTTTCCCTTCAAGAAGCCTTTCGCTAAGGCTGTTTTGTGGAATTGGCAAAGGGATATTTGGAAGCCCATAGAGCGCTATGGTGAAAAAGGAAGTACCTTCCGTTCAAAACTGGAAAGAAGCTTCCTGAGAAACTGCTCTGTGTTCTGTTAATTCATCTCACAGAGCTACATCTTTCCCTTCAAGAAGCCTTTCGCTAAGGCTGTTCTTGTGGAATTGGCAAAGGGATATTTGGAAGCCCATAGAGGGCTATGGTGAAAAAAGAAATATCTTCCGTTCAAAACCGGAAAGAAGCTTTCTGAGAAACTGCTCTGTGTTCTGTTAATTCATCTCACAGAGCTACATCCTTCCCTTCAAGAAGCATTTCGCTAAGGCTGTTCTTGTGGAATTGGCAAAGGGATATTTGGAAGCCAATAGAGGGCTATGGTGAAAAAGGAAATATCTTCCGTTCAAAACTGGAAAGAAGCTCTCTGAGAAACTGCTCTGTGTTCTGTTAATTCATCTCACAGAGTTACATCTTTCCCTTCAAGAAGCCTTTCGCTAAGGCTGTTCTTGTGGAATTGGCAAAGGGATATTTGGAAGCCCATAGAGGGCCATGGTGAAAAAGTAATTATCTTCCGTTCAAAACTGGAAAGAAGCTCTCTGAGAAACTGCTCTGTGTTCTGTTAATTCGTCTATCAGGGTTATATCTTTCCCTTCAAGAAGCCTTTCGCTAACGCTGTTCTTGTGGAATTGGCAAAGGGATATTTGGAAGCCCATAGAGGGCTATGGTGAAAAAGGAAATATCTTCTGTTCAAAACTGGAAAGAAGCTTTCTGAGAAACTGCTCTGTGTTCTGTTAATTCATCTCACAGAGTTACATCTTTCCCTTCAAGAAGCCTTTCGCTAAGGCTGTTCTTGTGGAATTGGCAAAGGGATATTTGGAAGCCCATAGAGGGCTATGGTGAAAAAGGAAATATCTTCCGTTGAAAACTGGAAAGAAGCTTTCTGAGAAACTGCTATGTGTTCTGTTAATTCATCTCAGAGAGTTACATCTTTCCCTTCAAGAAGCCTTTGGCTAAGGCTGTTCTTGTGCAATTGGCAGAGGGATATTTGGAAGCCCATAGAGGGTTATGGTGAAAAAAGAAATATCTTCCGTTCAAAACCGGAAAGAAGCTTTCTGAGAAACTGCTCTGTGTTCTGTTAATTCATCTCACAGTGCTACATCTTTCCCTTCAAGAAGCCTTTCGCTAATCCTGTTCTTGTGGAAGTGGCAAAGGGATATTTGGAAGCCCATAGAGGGCTATGGTGAAAAAGGAAATATCTTCCGTTCAAAACTGGAAAGAAGCTCCCTGAGAAACTGCTCTGTGTTCTGTTAATTCATCTCACAGGGGTATATCTTTCCCTGCAAGAAGTATTTCGCTAAGGCTGTTCTTGTGGAATTGGCAAAGGGATATTAGGAAGCCCATAGAGGGCTATGGTGAAAAAGGAAATATCTTCCGTTCAAAACTGGAAAGAAGCTTTCTGAGAAACTGCTATGTGTTCTGTTAATTCATCTCACAGAGTTACATCTTTCCCTTCAAGAAGCCTTTCGCTAAGGCTGTTCTTGTGGAATTGGCAAAGGGGTATTTGGAAGCCCCTAGAGTGCTATGGTGAAAAAGGAAATATCTGCCGTTCTAAACTGGAAAGAAGCTTTTTAAGAAACTGCTCTGTGTTCTGTTAATTGATCTCACAGAGTTACATCTTTCCCTTCAAGAAGCCTTTCGCTGATTCTGTTCTTGTGGAATTGGCAAAGGGATATTTGGAAGCCCATAGAGGGCTATGGTGAAAAAGGAAATATCTTCCGTTCAAAACTGGAAAGAAGCTTTTTGAGAAACTGCTCTGTGTTCTGTTAATTCATCTCACAGAGCTACATCTTTCACTTCAAGAAGGCTTTCGCTAAGGCTGTTCTTGTGGAATTGGCAAAGGGATATTAGGAAGCCCATAGAGGGCAAAGGTGAAAAAGGAAATATCTTCCGTTCAAAACTGGAAAGAAGCTTTCTGAGAAACTGCTATGTGTTTTGTTAATTCATCTCAGAGAGTTACATCTTTCCCTTCAAGAAGCCTTTCGCTAAGGCTGTTCTTGTGGAATTGGCAAAGGGATATTTGGAAGCCCATAGAGGGCTATGGTGAAAAAGGAAATATCTTCCGTTCAAAACTGGAAAGAAGCTTCTTGAGAAACTGCTCTGTGTTCTGTTAATTCATCTCACAGAGTTACATCTTTCCCTTCAAGAAGCCTTTCGCTAAGGATGTTCTTGTGGAATTGGCAAAGGGATATTTGGATGCCCAAAGAGGGCTATTGTGAAAAAAGAAGTATCTTCCGTTCAAAACCGGAAAGAAGCTTTCTGAGAAACTGCTCTGTGTTTTGTTAATTCATCTCACAGAGCTACATCTTTCCCTTCAAGAAGCCTTTCGCTAAGTCTGTTCTTTTGGAATTGGCAAAGGGATATTTGGAAGCCAATAGAGGGCTATGGTGAAAAAGGAAATATCTTCCCTTCAAAACTGGAAAGAATCTCTCTGAGAAACTGCTCTGTGTTCTGTTAATTCATCTCACAGAGTTACATCTTTCCCTTCAAGTAGCCTTTAGTTAAGGCTGTTCCTATGGTATTCGCAAAGGGATATTTGAAAGCCGGTAGAGGGCTATGGTGAAAAAGGAAATATCTCCCGTTCAAACCTGGAAAGAAGCTTTCTGAGAAACTGCTCTGTGTTCTGTTAATTCATCTCACAGAGTTACATCTTTCCCTTCAAGAAGCCTTTCGCTAAGGCTGTTCTTGTGGAATTGGCAAAGGGATATTTGGAAGCACATAGAGGGCTATGGTGAAAAAGGAAATATCTTCCGTTCAAAACCTGAAAGAAGCTTTCTGAGAAATTGCTATTTGTTCTGTTAATTCATCTCAGAGAGTTACATCTTTCCCTTCAAGAAGCCTTTCGCTAAGGCTGTTCTTGTGGAATTTGCAAAGGGATATTTGGAAGCCCATAGAGCGCTATGGTGAAAAAGGAAATACCTTCCGTTCAAAACTGGAAAGAAGCTTCCTGAGAAACTGCTCTGTGTTCTGTTAATTCATCTCACAGAGCTACATCTTTCCCATCAAGAAGCCTTTCGCTAAGGCTGTTCTTCTGGAATTGGCAAAGTGATATTTGGAAGCCCATAGAGGGCTATGGTGAAAAAGGAAATATCTTCCATTCAAAACTGGAAAGAAGCTTTCTGAGAAACTGCTCTGTGTTCTGTTAATTCATCTCACAGAGTTACATCTTTCCCTTCAAGAAGCCTTTCGCTAATGCTGTTCTTGTGGAATTGGCAAAGGGATATTTGGAAGCCCATAGAGGGCTATGGTGAAAAAGGAAATATCTTCCGTTCAAAACTGGAAAGAAGCTTTTTGAGAAACTCCTCTGTGTTCTTTTAATTCATCTCACAGAGTTACATCTTTCCCTTCAAGAAGCCTTTCGCTAAGGCTGTTCTTGTGCAATTGGCAAAGGGATATTTGGAAGCCCATAGAGGTCTATGGTGAAAAAGGAAATATCTTCCGTTCAAAACTGGAAAGAAGCTTTCTGAGAAACATCTCTGTGTTCTGTTAATTCATCTCACAGAGTTACATCTTTCCCTTCAGGAAGCCTTTCGCTAAGTCTGTTCTTGTGGAATTGGCAAAGGGATACTTGGAAGCCCATAGAGGGCTATGGTGAAAAAGGAAATATCTTCCGTTCTAAACTGGAAAGAAGCTTTTTGAGAAACTGCTCTGTGTTCTGTTAATTCATCTCACAGAGTTACATCTTTCCCTTCAAGAAGCCTTTCGCTGATTCTGTTCTTGTGGAATTGTCAAAGGGATATTTGGAAGCCCATAGAGGGCTATGGTGAAAAAGGAAATATCTTCCGTTCAAAACTGGAAAAAAGCTTTCTGAGAGACTGCTCTGTGTTCTGTTAATTCATCTCACAGAGTTACATCTTTCCCTTCAAGAAGCCTTTCGCTAAGGCTGTTCTTGTGGAATTGGCAAAGGGATATTTGGAAGCCCATAGACTGCTATGGTGAAAAAGGAAATGTCTTCCGTTCAAAACTGGAAAGAAGCTTTCTGAGAAACTGCTCTGTGTTCTGTTAATTCATCTCACAGAGTTACATCTTTCCCTTCAGGAAGCCTTTCGGCAAGTCTGTTCTTGTGGAATTGGCAAAGGGATATTTGGAAGCCCATAGAGGGCTATGGTGAAAAAGGAATTATCTTCCGTTCAAAACTAGAAAGAAGATTTTTAAGAAACTGCTCTGTGTTCTGTTAATTCATCTCACAGAGTTACATCTTTCCCTTCAAGAAGCCTTTCGCTGATTCTGTTCTTGTGGAATTGGCAAAGGGATATTTGGAAGCCCATAGAGGGCTATTTTGAAAAAGGAAATATCTTCCGTTCAAAACTGGAAAGAAGCTTTCTGAGAAACTGCTCTGTGTTCTGCTAATTCATCTCACAGAGCTACATCTTTCACTTCAAGAAGCCTTTCGCTAAGGCTGTTCTTGTGGAATTGGCAAAGGGATATTAGGAAGCCCATAGAGGGCTATGGTGAAAAAGGAAATATCTTCCGTTCAAAACTGGAAAGAAGCTTTCTGAGAAACTGCTATGTGTTCTGTTAATTCATCTCAGAGAGTTAGATCTTTCCCTTCAAGAAGCCTTTCGCTAAGGCTGTTCTTGTGGAATTGGCAAAGGGATATTTGGAAGCCCCTAGAGGGCTATGGTGAAAAAGGAAATATCTTCCGTTCTATACTGGAAAGAAGCTTTTTAAGAAACTGCTCTGTGTTCTGTTAATTCATCTCACAGAGTTACATCTTTCCCTTCAAGAAGCCTTTCGCTGATTCTGTTCTTGTGGAATTGGCAAAGGGATATTTGGAAGCCCATAGAGGGCTATGGTGAAAAAGGAAATATCTTCCGTTCAAAACTGGAAAGAAGCTTTCTGAGAAACTGCTCTGTGTTCTGTTAATTCATCTCACAGAGCTACATCTTTCCCTTAAAGAAGCCTTTCGCTAAGGCTGTTCTTGTGGAATTGGCAAAGGGATATTTGGAAGCCCATAGAGGGCTATGGTGAAAAAGGAAATATCTTCCATTCAAAACCGGAAAGAAGCTTTCTGAGAAACTGCTCTGTGTTCTGTTAATTCATCTCACAGAGCTACATCCTTCCCTTCAAGAAGCATTTCGCTAAGGCTGTTCTTGTGGAATTGGTAAAGGGATATTTGGAAGCCAATAGAGGGCTATGGTGAAAAAGGAAATATCTTCCGTTCAAAACTGGAAAGAAGCTCTCTGAGAAACTGCTCTGTGTTCTGTTAATTCATCTCACCGAGTTACATCTTTCCCTTCAAGAAGCCTTTCGCTAAGGCTGTTCTTGTGGAATTGGCAAAGGGATATTTGGAAGCCCATAGAGGGCTATGGTGAAAAAGTAATTATCTTCCGTTCAAAACTGGAAAGAAGCTCTCTGAGAAACTGCTCTGTGTTCTGTTAATTCGTGTCACAGGGTTATATCTTTCCCTTCAAGAAGCCTTTCGCTAACGCTGTTCTTGTGGAATTGGCAAAGGGATATTTGGAAGCCCATAGAGGGCTATGGTGAAAAAGGAAATATCTTCTGTTCAAAACTGGAAAGAAGCTTTCTGAGATACTGCTCTGTGTTCTGTTAATTCATCTCACAGAGTTACATCTTTCCCTTCAAGAAGCCTTTCGCTAAGGCTGTTCTTGTGGAATTGGCAAAGGGATATTTGGAAGCCCATAGAGGGCTATGGTGAAAAAGGAAATATCTTCCGTTCAAAACTGGAAAGAAGCTTTCTGAGAAACTGCTCTGTGTTCTGTTAATTCATCTCACAGAGCTACATCTTTCCCTTCAAGAAGCCTTTCGCTAAGGCTGTTCTTGTGGAATTGGCAAAGGGATATTAGCAAGCCCATAGAGGGCTATGGTGAAAAAGGAAATATCTTCCGTTCAAAACTGGAAAGAAGCTTTCTGAGAAACTGCTATGTGTTCTGTTAATTCATCTCAGAGAGTTACATCTTTCCTTTCAAGAAGCCTTTCGCTAAGGCTGTTCTTGTGGAATTGGCAAAGGGGTATTTGGAAGCCCCTAGAGTGCTATGGTGAAAAAGGAAATATCTTCCGTTCTAAACTGGAAAGAAGCTTTTTAAGAAACTGCTCTGTGTTCTGTTAATTGATCTCACAGAGTTACATCTTTCCCTTCAAGAAGCCTTTCGCTGATTCTGTTCTTGTGGAATTGGCAAAGGGATATTTGGAAGCCCATAGAGGGCTATGGTGAAAAAGGAAATATCTTCCGTTCAAAACTGGAAAGAAGCTTTTTGAGAAACTGCTCTGTGTTCTGTTAATTCATCTCACAGAGCTACATCTTTCCCTTCAAGAAGGCTTTCGCTAAGGCTGTTCTTGTGGAATTGGCAAAGGGATATTAGGAAGCCCATAGAGGGCAAAGGTGAAAAAGGAAATATCTTCCGTTCAAAACTGGAAAGAAGCTTTCTGAGAAACTGCTATGTGTTTTGTTAATTCATCTCAGAGAGTTACATCTTTCCCTTCAAGAAGCCTTTCGCTAAGGCTGTTCTTGTGGAATTGGCAAAGGGATATTTGGAAGCCCTTAGAGGGCTATGGTGAAAAAGGAAATATCTTCCGTTCAAAACTGGAAAGAAGCTTCTTGAGAAACTGCTCTGTGTTCTGTTAATTCATCTCACAGAGTTACATCTTTCCCTTCAAGAAGCCTTTCGCTAAGGATGTTCTTGTGGAATTGGCAAAGGGATATTTGGAAGCCCAAAGAGGGCTATGATGAAAAAAGAAATATCTTCCGTTCAAAACCGGAAAGAAGCTTTCTGAGAAACTGCTCTGTGTTTTGTTAATTCATCTCACAGAGCTACATCTTTCCCTTCAAGAAGCCTTTCGCTAAGTCTGTTCTTTTGGAATTGGCAAAGGGATATTTGGAAGCCAATAGAGGGCTATGGTGAAAAAGGAAATATCTTCCGTTCAAAACTGGAAAGAAGCTCTCTGAGAAACTGCTCTGTGTTCTGTTAATTCATCTCACAGAGTTACATCTTTCCCTTCAAGAAGCCTTTAGTTAAGGCTGTTCCTATGGTATTCGCAAAGGGATATTTGAAAGCCGATAGAGGGCTATGGTGAAAAAGGAAATATCTCCCGTTCAAACCTGGAAAGAAGCTTTCTGAGAAACTGCTCTGTGTTCTGTTAATTCATCTCACAGAGTTACATCCTTCCCTTCAAGAAGCCTTTCGCTAAGGCTGTTCTTGTGGAATTGGCAAAGGGATATTTGGAAGCACATAGAGGGCTATGGTGAAAAAGGAAATATCTTCCGTTCAAAACCTGAAAGAAGCTTTCTGAGAAACTGCTATTTGTTCTGTTAATTCATCTCAGAGAGTTACATCTTTCCCTTCAAGAAGCCTTTCGCTAAGGCTGTTCTTGTGGAATTTGCAAAGGGATATTTGGAAGCCCATAGAGCGCTATGGTGAAAAAGGAAATACCTTCCGTTCAAAAGTGGAAAGAAGCTTCCTGAGAAACTGCTCTGTGTTCTGTTAATTCATCTCACAGAGCTACATCTTTCCCATCAAGAAGCCTTTCGCTAAGGCTGTTCTTGTGGAATTGGCAAAGGGATATTTGGAAGCCCATAGAGGGCTATGGTGAAAAAGGAAATATCTTCTGTTCAAAACTGGAAAGAAGCTTTCTGAGAAACTGCTCTGTGTTCTGTTAATTCATCTCACTGCGTTACATCTTTCCCTTCAAGAAGCCTTTCGCTAAGGCTGTTCTTGTGGAATTGGCAAAGGGATATTTGGAAGCCCATAGAGGGCTGTGGTGAAAAAGGAAATATCTTCCGTTCAAAACTGGAAAGAAGCTTTTTGAGAAACTCCTCTGTGTTCTTTTAATTCATCTCACAGAGTTACATCTTTCCCTTCAAGAAGCCTTTCGCTAAGGCTGTTCTTGTGCAATTGGCAAAGGGATATTTGGAAGCCCATAGAGGTCTATGGTGAAAAAGGAAATATCTTCCGTTCAAAACTGGAAAGAACCTTTCTGAGAAACATCTCTGTGTTCTGTTAATTCATCTCACAGAGTTACATCTTTCCCTTCAGGAAGCCTTTCGGTAAGTCTGTTCTTGTGGAATTGGCAAAGGGATACTTGGAAGCCCATAGAGGGCTATGGTGAAAAAGGAAATATCTTCCGTTCTAAACTGGAAAGAAGCTTTTTGAGAAACTGCTCTGTGTTCTGTTAATTCATCTCACAGAGTTACATCTTTCCCTTCAAGAAGCCTTTCGCTGATTCTGTTCTTGTGGAATTGTCAAAGGGATATTTGGAAGCCCATAGAGGGCTATGGTGAAAAAGGAAATATCTTCCGTTCAAAACTGGAAAGAAGCTTTCTGAGAGACTGCTCTGTGTTCTGTTAATTCATCTCACAGAGTTACATCTTTCCCTTCAAGAAGCCTTTCGCTGATTCTGTTCTTGTGGAATTGGCAAAGGGATATTTGGAAGCCCATAGAGGGCTATTTTGAAAAAGGAAATATCTTCCGTTCAAAACTGGAAAGAAGCTTTCTGAGAAACTGCTCTGTGTTCTGCTAATTCATCTCACAGAGCTACATCCTTCCCTTCAAGAAGCATTTCGCTAAGGCTGTTCTTGTGGAATTGGTAAAGGGATATTTGGAAGCCAATAGAGGGCTATGGTGAAAAAGGAAATATCTTCCGTTCAAAACTGGAAAGAAGCTTTCTGAGAAACTGCTATGTGTTCTGTTAATTCATCTCAGAGAGTTACATCTTTCCCTTCAAGAAGCCTTTCGCTAAGGCTGTTCTTGTGGAATTGGCAATGGGATATTTGGAAGCCCCTAGAGGGCTATGGTGAAAAAGGAAATATCTTCCGTTCTATACTGGAAAGAAGCTTTTTAAGAAACTGCTCTGTGTTCTGTTAATTCATCTCACAGAGTTACATCTTTGCCTTCAAGAAGCCTTTCGCTGATTCTGTTCTTGTGGAATTGGCAAAGGGATATTTGGAAGCCCATAGAGGGCTATGGTGAAAAAGGAAATATCTTCCGTTCAAAACTGGAAAGAAGCTTTCTGAGAAACTGCTCTGTGTTCTGTTAATTCATCTCACAGAGCTACATCTTTCCCTTAAAGAAGCCTTTCGCTAAGGCTGTTCTTGTGGAATTGGCAAAGGGATATTTGGAAGCCCATAGAGGGCTATGGTGAAAAAGGAAATATCTTCCGTTCAAAACCGGAAAGAAGCTTTCTGAGAAACTGCTCTGTGTTCTGTTAATTCATCTCACAGAGCTACATCCTTCCCTTCAAGAAGCATTTCGCTAAGGCTGTTCTTGTGGAATTGGTAAAGGGATATTTGGAAGCCAATAGAGGGCTATGGTGAAAAAGGAAATATCTTCCGTTCAAAACTGGAAAGAAGCTCTCTGAGAAACTGCTCTGTGTTCTGTTAATTCATCTCACAGAGTTACATCTTTCCCTTCAAGAAGCCTTTCGCTAAGGCTGTTCTTGTGGAATTGGCAAAGGGATATTTGGAAGCCCATAGAGGGCTATGGTGAAAAAGTAATTATATTCCGTTCAAAACTGGAAAGAAGCTCTCTGAGAAACTGCTCTGTGTTCTGTTAATTCGTCTCACAGGGTTATATCTTTCCCTTCAAGAAGCCTTTCGCTAACGCTGTTCTTGTGGAATTGGCAAAGGGATATTTGGAAGCCCATAGAGGGCTATGGTGAAAAAGGAAATATCTTCTGTTCAAAACTGGAAAGAAGCTTTCTGAGAAACTGCTCTGTGTTCTGTTAATTCATCTCACAGAGTTACATCTTTCCCTTCCGGAAGCCTTTCCGTAAGTCTGTTCTTGTGGAATTGGCAAAGGGATACTTAGAAGCCCATAGAGGGCTATGGTGAAAAAGGAAATATCTTCCGTTCTAAACTGGAAAGAAGCTTTTTGAGAAACTGCTCTGTGTTCTGTTAATTCATCTCACAGAGTTACATCTTTCCCTTCAAGAAGCCTTTCGCTGATTCTGTTCTTGTGGAATTGGCAAAGGGATATTTGGAAGCCCATAGAGGGGTATGGTGAAAAAGGAAATATCTTCCGTTCAAAACTGGAAAGAAGCTTTCTGAGAGACTGCTCTGTGTTCTGTTAATTCATCTCACAGACTTACATCTTTGCCTTCAAGAAGCCTTTCGCTAAGACTGTTCTTGTGGAATTGGCAAAGGGATATTAGGAAGCCCATAGAGGGATATGGTGAAAAAGGAAATATCTTCCGTTCAAAACTGGAAAGAAGCTTTCTGAGAAACTTCTCTGTGTTCTGTTAATTCATCTCAGAAAGTTACATCTTTCCCTTCAAGAAGCCTTTCGCTAAGGCTGTTCTTGTGGAATTGGCAAAGGGATATTTGGAAGCCCATAGAGGGCTATGGTGAAAAAAGTAATATCTTCCGTTCAAAACCGGAAAGAAGCTTTCTGAGAAACTGCTCTGTGTTCTGTTAATTCATCTCACAGAGCTACATCTTTCCCTTCAAGAAGCCTTTTGTTAAGGCTGTTCTTGTGGAATTGGCAAAGGGATATTTGGAAGCCAATAGAGGGCTATGGTGAAAAATTAAATATCTTCCGTTCTAAACTGGAAACAAGCTCTCTGAGAAACTGCTCTGTGTTCTGTTAATTCATCTCACAGAGTTACATCTTTCCCTTCAAGAAGCCTTTCGCTAAGGCTGTTCTTGTGGAATTGGCAAAGGGATATTTGGAAGCCCTTGAGGGCTATGGTGAAAAAGGAATTATCTTCCGTTCAAAACTGGAAAGAAGCTCTCTGAGAAACTGCTCTGTGTTCTGTTAATTCGTCTCACAGGGTTATATCTTTCCCTTCAAGAAGCCTTTCGCTAAGGCTGTTCTTGTGGAATTGGCAAATGGATATTTGGAAGCCCATAGAGGGCTATGCTGAGAAAGGAAATATCTTCTGTTCAAAACTGGAAAGAAGCATTCTGAGAAACTGCTCTGTGTTCTGTTAATTCATCTCAGAGAGTTACATCGTTCCCTGCAAGAAGCCTTTCGCTAAGGTTGTTCTTGTGGAATTGGCAAAGGGATATTTGGAAGCCCATAGAGGGCTATGGTGAGAAAGGAAATATCTTCCGATCAAAACTGGAAAGAAGCTTTCTGAGAAACTGCTCTGTGTTCTGTTAATTCATCTCACAGAGTTACATCTTTCCCTTCAAGAAGCCATTCGCTTAGGCTGTTCTTGTGGAATTGGCAAAGGGATATTTGGAAGCCCATAGAGGGCTATGGTGAAAAAGGAAATATCTTCCGTTCAAAACTGGAAAGAAGCTTTCTGAGAAACTGCTCTGTGTTCTGTTAATTCATCTCACAGAGTTACATCTTTCCCTTCAAGAAGCCTTTGGCTAAGGCTGTTCTTGTAGAATTGGCAAAGGGATATTTGGAAGCCCATAGAGGGCTATGGTGAAAAAAGAAATATCTTCCGTTCAAAACCGGAAAGAAGCTTTCTGAGAAACTGCTCTGTGTTCTGTTAATTCTTCCCACAGAGCTACATCTTTCCCTTCAAGAAGCCTTTCGCTAAGGCTGTTCTTGTGGAATTGGTAAAGGGATATTTGGAAGCCCATAGAGGGCTATGGTGAAAAAGGAAATATCTTCCGTTCAAAACTGGAAAGAAGCTTCTTGAGAAACTGCTCTGTGTTCTGTTAATTCATCTCACAGAGTTACATCTTTCCCTTCAAGAAGCCTTTCGTTAAGGCTGTTCCTATGATAATCGCAAAGGGATATTTGAAAGCCGATAGAGGGCTATGGTGAAAAAGGAAATATCTTCCGTTCAAAACTGGAAAGAAGCTTTCTGAGAAACTGCTCTGTGTTCTGTTAATTCATCTCACAGAGTTACATCTTTCCCTTCAAGAAGCCTTTCGCTAAGGCTGTTCTTGTGGAATTGGCAAAGGGATATTTGGAGCCCTTAGAGGGCTACGGTGAAAAAGGAAACAAATTCCGTTCAAAACGGGAAAGAAGCTTTCTGAGAAACTGCTCTGTGTTCTGTTAATTCATCTCACAGAGTTACATCTTTCCCTTCAAGAAGTCTTTCGCTAAGTCTGTTTTTTGGAATTGGCAAAGGGATATTTGGAAGCCCATAGAGGGCTACGGTGAGAAAGGAATTATCTTCTGTTCAAAACTGGAAAGAAGCTTTCTGAGAAACTGCTCTGTGTTCTGTTAATTTATCTCACAGAGTTACATCTTTCCCTTCAAGAAGCCTTTCGCTAAGGCTGTTCTTGTGGAATTGGCAAAGGGATATTTGGAAGCCCATAGAGGGCTATGGTGAAAAAGGAAATATCTTCCGTTCAAAACTGGAAAGAAGCTTTCTGAGAAACTGCTCTGTGTTCTGTTAATTCATCTCACAGAGTTACATCTTTCCCTTCAAGAAGCCTTTTGCTAAGGCTGTTCTTGTGGAATTGGCAAAGGGATATTTGGAAGCCCATAGAGGGCTATGGTGAAAAAGGAAATATCTTTCGTTCAAAACTGTAAAGAAGCTTTCTGAGAAACTGCTATGTGTTCTGTTAATTCATCTCAAAGAGTTACATCTTTCCCTTCAAGAAGCCTTTCGCTAAGGCTGTTCTTGTGGAATTGGCAAAGGGATATTTGGAAGCACTTAGAGGGCTATGGTGAAAAAGGAAATATCTTCCGGTCAAAACTGGAAAGAAGCTTCCTGAGAAACTGCTCTGTGTTCTGTTAATTCATCTCACAGAGTTACATCTTTCCCTTCAAGAAGCCTTTCGCTAAGGCTGTTCTTGTGGAATTGGCAAAGGGATATTTGGAAGCCCATAGAGGGCTATGGTGAAAAAAGTAATATCTTCCGTTCAAAACTGGAAAGAAGCTTTCTGAGAAACTGCTCTGTGTTCTGTTAATTCATCTCACAGAGCTACATCTTTCCCTTCAAGAAGCCTTATGTTAAGGCTGTTCTTGTGGAATTGGCAAAGGGATATTTCGAAGCCAATAGAGGGCTATGGTGAAAAAGGAATTATGTTCCGTTCAAAACTGGAAAGAAGCTCTCTGAGAAACTGCTCTGTGTTCTGTTAATTCGTCTCACACGGTTATATCTTTCCCTTCAAGAAGCCTTTCGCTAAGGCTGTTCTTGTGGAATTGGCAAAGGGATATTTGGAAGCCCATAGTGGGCTATGGTGAGAAAGGAAATATCTTCTGTTCAAAACTGGAAAGAAGCTCTGTGAGAAACTGCTCTGTGTACTCTTAATTCATCTCACAGAGTTTCATCTTTCCCTTCTAGAAGCCTTTCGCTAAGGTTGTTCTTGTGGGATTGGCAAAGGGATATTTGGAAGCCCATAGAGGGCTATGGTGAAAAAGGAAATATCTTCCGTTCAAAACTGGAAAGAAGCTTTCTGAGAAACTGCTATGTGTTCTGTGAATTCATCTCAAAGAGTTACATCTTTCCCTTCAAGAAGCCTTTCGCTAAGGCTGTTCTTGTGGAATTGGCAAAGGGATATTTGGAAGCGCATAGAGGGTTATGGTGAAAAAGGAAATATCTTCGGTTCAAAACTGGAAAGAAGCTTTCTGAGAAACTGCTATGTGTTCTGTTAATTCATCTCAGAGAGTTACATCTTTCCCTTCAAGAAGCCTTTCGCTAAGGCTGTTCTTGTGGAATTGGCAAAGTGATATTTGGAAGCCTATAGAGCGCTATGGTGAAAAAGGAAATATCTTCCGTACAAAACTGGAAAGAAGCTTCCTGAGAAACTGCTCTGTGTTCTGTTAATTCATCTCACAGAGTTACATCTTTCCCTTCAAGAAGCCTTTCGCTAACGCTGTTCTTGTGGAATTGGCAAAGGGATATTTGGAAGCCCATAGAGGGCTATGGTGAAAAAAGTAATATCTTCCGTTCAAAACCGGAAAGAAGCTTTCTGAGAAACTGCTCTGTGTTCTGTTAATTCATCTCACAGAGCTACATCTTTCCCTTCAAGAAGCGTTTTGTTAAGGCTGTTCTTGTGTAATTGGCAAAGGGATATTTGGAAGCCATTAGAGGGCTATGGTGAAAAAGGAAATATCTTCCGTTCAAAACTGGAAAGAAGCTCTCTTAGAAACTGCTCTGTGTTCTGTTAATTCATCTCAGAGAGTTACATCTTTCCCTTCAAGAAGCCTTTCGCCAAGGCTGTTCTTGTGGAATTGGCAAAGGGATATTTGGAAGCCCATAGAGGGCTATGGTGAGAAAGGAAATATCTTCCGATCAAAACTGGAAAGAAGCTTTCTGAGAAACTGCTCTGTGTTCTGTTAATTCATCTCACAGAGTTACATCTTTCCCTTCAAGAAGCCATTCGCTTAGGCTGTTCTTGTGGAATTGGCAAAGGGATATTTGGAAGCCCATAGAGGGCTATGGTGAAAAAGGAAATATCTTCCGTTCAAAACTGGAAAGAAGCTTTCTGAGAAACTGCTCTGTGTTCTGTTAATTCATCTCAGAGAGTTACATCTTTCCCTTCAAGAAGCCTTTCGCTAAGGCTGTTCTTGTGGAATTGGTAAAGGGATATTTGGAAGCCCATAGAGGGCTATGGTGAAAAAGGAAATATCTTCCGTTCAAAACTGGAAAGAAGCTTCTTGAGAAACTGCTCTGTGTTCTGTTAATTCATCTCACAGAGTTACATCTTTCCCTTCAAGAAGCCTTTCGTTAAGGCTGTTCCTATGATAATCGCAAAGGGATATTTGAAAGCCGATAGAGGGCTATGGTGAAAAAGGAAATATCTTCCGTTCAAAACTGGAAAGAAGCTTTCTGAGAAACTGCTCTGTGTTCTGTTAATTCATCTCACAGAGTTACATCTTTCCCTTCAAGAAGCCTTTCGCTAAGGCTGTTCTTGTGGAATTGGCAAAGGGATATTTGGAGCCCTTAGAGGGCTACGGTGAAAAAGGAAACAAATTCCGTTCAAAACGGGAAAGAAGCTTTCTGAGAAACTGCTCTGTGTTCTGTTAATTCATCTCACAGAGTTACATCTTTCCCTTCAGGAAGCCTTTCGCTAAGGCTGTTTTTGTGGAATTGGCAAAGGGATATTTGGAAGCCCATAGAGGGCTACGGTGAGAAAGGAATTATCTTCTGTTCAAAACTGGAAAGAAGCTTTCTGAGAAACTGCTCTGTGTTCTGTTAATTCATCTCACAGAGCTACATCTTTCCCTTCAAGAAGCCTTTCGCTAAGGTGTTGTTGTGGATTTGGCAAAGGGATATTAGGAAGCCCATAGAGGGCTATGGTGAAAAAGGAAATATCTTCCGTTCAAAACTGGAAAGAAGCTTTCTGAGAAACTTCTCTGTGTTCTGTTAATTCATCTCACAGAGTTACATCTTTCCCTTCAAGAAGCCTTTCGCTAAGGCTGTTCTTGTGGAATTGGCAAAGGGATATTTGGAAGCCCATAGAGGGCTATGGTGAAAAAGGAAATATCTTCCGTTCAAAACTGGAAAGAAGCTTCTTGAGAAACTGCTCTGTGTTCTGTTAATTCATCTCACAGAGTTACATCTTTCCCTTCAAGAAGCCTTTCGCTAAGGCTGTTCTTGTGGAATTGGCAAAGGGATATTTGGAAGCCCATAGAGGGCTATGGTGAAAAAAGAAATATCTTCCGTTCAAAACCGGAAAGAAGCTTTCTGAGAAACTACTCTGCGTTTTGTTAATTCATCTCACAGAGCTACATCTTTCCCTTCAAGAAGCCTTTCGCTAAGTCGTTTCTTGTGGAATTGGCAAAGGGATATTTGGAAGCCAATAGAGTTCTATGGTGAAAAAGGAAATATCTTTCGTTCAAAACTGGAAAGAAGCTTTCTGAGAAACTGCTCTGTGTTCTGTTAATTCATCTCAGAGAGTTACATCTTTCCCTTCAAGAAGCCTTTCGCTAAGGCTGTTCTTGTGTAATTGGCAAAGGGATATTTGGAAGCCCATAGAGGACTATAGTGAGAAAGGAAATATCTTCCGATCAAAACTGGAAAGAAGCTTTCTGAGAAACTGCTCTGTGTTCTGTTAATTCATCTCACAGAGTTACATCTTTCCCTTCAAGAAGCCTTTCGCTAAGGCTGTTCTTGTGGAATTGGCAAAGGGATATTTGGAAGCCCATAGAGGGCTATGGTGAAAAAGGAAATATCTTCCGTTCAAAATTGGAAAGAAGCTTTCTGAGAAACTGCTCTGTGTTCTGTTAATTCATCTCACAGTGTTACATCTTTCCCTTCAAGAAGCCTTTGGCTAAGGCTGTTCTTGTGGAATTGGCAAAGGGATATTTGGAAGCCGATAGAGGGCTATGGTGAAAAAAGAAATATCTTCCGTTCAAAACCGGAAAGAAGCTTTCTGAGAAACTGCTCTGTGTTCTGTTAATTCATCCCACAGAGCTACATCTTTCCCTTCAAGAAGCCTTTCGCTAAGGCTGTTCTTGTGGAAGTGGCAAAGGGATATTTGGAAGCCCATAGAGGGCTATGGTGAAAAAGGAAATATCTTCCGTTCAAAACTGAAAAGAAGCTCTCTAAGAAACTGCTCTGTGTTCTGTTAATTCATCTCACAGGGTTACATCCTTCCCTTCAAGAAGCCTTTCGCTAAGGCTGTTTTTGTGGAATTGGCAAAGGGATATTTGGAAGCCCATAGAGGGCTATGGTGAAAAAGGAATTATCTTCCGTTCAAAACTGGAAAGAAACTTTCTGAGAAACTGCTCTGTGTTCTGTTAATTCATCTCACAGAGTTACATCTTTCCCTTCAAGAAGCCTTTCGCTAAGGCTGTTCTTGTGGAATTGGCAAAGGGATATTTGGAAGCCCATAGAGGGCTATGGTGAGAAAGGAAATATCTTCTGTTCAAAAATGGAAAGAAGCTTTCTGAGAAACTGCTCTGTGTTCTGTTAATTCATATCACAGAGCTACATCTTTCCCTTCAAGAAGCCTTTTGCTAAGGCTCTTCTTGTGGAATTGGCAAAGGGATATTTGGAAGCCCATAGAGGTCTATGGTGAAAAAGGAAATATCTTCCGTTCAAAACTGGAAAGAAGCTTTTTAAGAAACTGCTCTGTGTTCTGTTAATTCATCTCACAGTGTTACATCTTTCCCTTCAAGAAGCGTTTCGTTAAGGCTGTTCCTATGGTATTCGCAAAGGGATATTTGAAAGCCGACAGAGGGCTATGGTGAAAAAGGAAATATCTTCCGTTCAAAACTGGAAAGAAGCTTTCTGAGAAACTGCTCTGTGTTCTGTTAATTCACCTCACAGAGCTACATCTTTAACTTCAAGAAGCCTTTCGCTAAGGCTGTTCCTGTGGAATTGGCAAAGCGATATTTGGAAGCCCATAGAGGGCTATGGTGAAAAAGGAATTATCTTCCGTTCAAAACTGGAAAGAAGCTCTCTGAGAAACTACTCTGTGTTCTGTTAATTCGTCTCACAGGGTTATATCTTTCCCTTCAAGAAGCCTCTCGCTAAGGCTGTTCTTGTGGAATTGGCAAAGGGATATTTGGAAGCCCATAGAGTGCTATGGTGAGAAAGGAAATATCTTCTGTTCAAAAATGGAAAGAAGCTTTCAGAGAAACTGCTCTGTGTTCTGTTAATTCATCTCACAGAGTTACATCTTTCCCTTCAAGAAGCCTTTCGCTGCTTCTGTTCTTGTGGATTTGGCAAAGGGATATTTGGAAGCCCATAGAGGGCTATGGTGAGAAAGGAAATATCTTCCGATCAAAACTGGAAAGAAGCTTTCTGAGAAACTGCTCTGTGTTCTGTTAATTCATCTCACAGAGTTACATCTTTCCCTTCAAGAAGCCTTTGGCTGAGGCTGTTCTTGTGGAATTGGCAAAGGGATATTTGGAAGCCCATAGAGGGCTATGGTGAAAAAGGAAATATCTTCCGTTCAAAACTGGAAGGAAGATTTCTGAGAAACTGCTCTGTGTTCTGTTAATTCATCTCACAGAGCTACATCTTTCCCTTCAAGAAGCCTTTCGCTAAGTCTGTTCTTGTGGAATTGGCAAAGGGATATTTGGAAGCGAATAGAGGGCTATGGTGAAAAAGGAAATATCTTCCGTTCAAAACTGGAAAGAAGCTCTCTGAGAAACTGTTCTGTGTTCTGTTAATTCATCTCACATAGTTACATCTTTCCCTTCAAGAAGCCTTTCGCTAAGGCTGTTCTTGTGGAATTGGCAAAGGGATATTTGGAATCCCATAGAGGGCTATGTTGAAAAAGGAATTATCTTCCGTTCAAAACTGGAAAGAAGCTTTCTGAGAAACTGCTCTGTGTTCTGTTAATTCATCTCACAGAGCTACATCTTTCCCTTCAAGAAGCCTTTCGCTAAGGCTGTTCTTGTGGAATTGGCAAAGGGATATTAGGAAGCCCATAGAGGGCTATGGTGAAAAAGGAAATATCTTCCGTTCAAAACTGGAAAGAATCTTTCTGAGAAACTGCTATGTGTTCTGTTAATTCATCTCAGAGAGTTACATCTTTCCCTTCAAGAAGCCTTTCGCTAAGGCTGTTCTTGTGGAATTGGCAAAGGGATATTTGGAAGCCCGTAGAGGGCTATGGTGAAAAAGGAAATATCTTCCGTTCAAAACTGGAAAGAATCTTTCTGAGAAACTGCTATGTGTTCTGTTAATTCATCTCAGAGAGTTACATCTTTCCCTTCAAGAAGCCTTTCGCTAAGGCTGTTCTTGTGGAATTGGCAAAGGGATATTTGGAAGCCCGTAGAGGGCTATGGTGAAAAAGGAAATATCTTCCGTTCAAAACTGGAAAGAAGCTTTCTGAGAAACTGCTCTGTGTTCTGTTAATTCATCACACAGAGCTACATCTTTCCCTTCAAGAAGCCTTTCGCTAAGGCTGTTCTTGTGGAATTGGCAAAGGGATATTAGGAAGCCCATAGAGGGCTATGGTGAAAAAGGAAATATCTTCCGTTCAAAACTGGAAAGAAGCTTTCTTAGAAACTGCTATGTGTTCTGTTAATTCATCTCAGAGAGTTACATCTTTCCCTTCAAGAAGCCTTTCGCTAAGGCTGTTCTTGTGGAATTGGCAAAGGGATATTTGGAAGCCCATAGAGGGCTATGGTGAAAAAGGAAATATCTTCCGTTCAAAACCGGAAAGAAGACTTCTTGAGAAACTGCTCTGTGTTCTGTTAATTCATCTCACAGAGTTACATCTTTCCCTTCAAGAAGCCTTTCGCTAAGGCTGTTCTTGTGGAATTGGCAAAGGGATATTTGGAAGCCCATAGAGGGCTATGGTGAAAAAAGAAATATATTCCGTTCAAAACCGTAAAGAAGCTTTCTGAGAAACTGCTCTGTGTTCTGTTAATTCATCTCACAGAGCTACATCTTTCCCTTCAAGAAGCCTTTCGCTAAGTCTGTTCTTGTGGAATTGGCAAAGGGATATTTGGAAGCCAATAGAGGGCTATGGTGAAAAAGGAAATATCTTCCGTTCAAAACTGGAAAGAAGCTCTCTGAGAAACTGCTCTGTGTTCTGTTAATTCATCTCACAGAGTTACATCTTTCCCTTCAAGAAGCCTTTCGCTAAGGCTGTTCTTGTGGAATTGGCAAAGGGATATTTGGAATCCCATAGAGGGCTATGGTGAAAAAGGAATTATCTTCCGTTCAAAACTGGAAAGAAGCTTTCTGAGAAACTGCTCTGTGTTCTGTTAATTCATCTCACAGAGTTACATCTTTCCCTTCAAGAAGCCTTTCGTTAAGGCTATTCCTATGGTATTCGCAAAGGGATATTTGAAAGCCGATAGAGGGCTATGGTGAAAAAGGAAATATCTTCCGTTCAAAACTGGAAAGAAGATTTCTGAGAAACTGCTCTTTGTTCTGTTAATTTATCTCACAGTGTTACATCTTTCCCTTCAAGAAGCCTTTCGCTAAGGATGTTCTTGTGGAATTGGCAAAGGGATATTTGGAAGCCCATAGAGGGCTATGGTGAAAAAGGAAATATCTTCCGTTCAAAACTGGAAAGAAGCTTTCTGAGAAACTGCTCTGTGTTCTGTTAATTCATCTCACAGAGTTACATCTTTGCCTTCAAGAAGCCTTTCGCTAAGGCTGTTCTTGTGGAATTGGCAAAGGGATATTTGGAAGCCCATAGAGGGCTATGGTGAAAAAGGAAATATCTTCCGTTCAAAACTGGAAAGAAGCTTTCTGAGAAACTGCTCTGTGTTCTGTTAATTCATCTCACAGAGCTACATCTTTCCCTTCAAGAAGCCTTTCGCTAAAGCTGATCTTGTGGAATTGGCAAAGGGATATTAGGAAGCCCATAGAGGGCTATGGTGAAAAAGGAAATATCTTCCGTTCAAAACTGGAAGGAAGCTTTCTGAGAAACTGCTATGTGTTCTGTTAGTTCATCTCAGAGAGTTACATCTTTCCCTTCAAGAAGCCTTTCGCTAAGGCTGTTCTTGTGGAATTGGCAAAGGGATATTTGGAAGCCCGTAGAGGGCTATGGTGAAAAAGGAAATATCTTCCGTTCAAAACTGGAAAGAATCTTTCTGAAAAACTGCTATGTGTTCTGTTAATTCATCTCAGAGAGTTACATCTTTCCCTTCAAGAAGCCTTTAGCTAAGGTTGTTCTTGTGGAATTGGCAAAGGGATATTTGGAAGCCCGTAGAGGGCTATGGTGAAAAAGGAAATATCTTCCGTTCAAAACTGGAAAGAAGCTTTCTGAGAAACTGCTCTGTGTTCTGTTAATTCATCACACAGAGCTACATCTTTCCCTTCAAGAAGCCTTTCGCTAAGGCTGTTCTTGTGGAATTGGCAAAGGGATATTAGGAAGCCCATAGAGGGCTATGGTGAAAAAGGAAATATCTTCCGTTCAAAACTGGAAAGAAGCTTTCTTAGAAACTGCTATGTGTTCTGTTAATTCATCTCAGAGAGTTACATCTTTCCCTTCAAGAAGCCTTTCGCTAAGGCTGTTCTTGTGGAATTGGCAAAGGGATATTTGGAAGCCCATAGAGGGCTATGGTGAAAAACGAAATATCTTCCGTTCAAAACTGGAAAGAAGACTTCTTGAGAAACTGCTCTGTGTTCTGTTAATTCATCTCACAGAGTTACATCTTTCCTTTCAAGAAGCCTTTCGCTAAGGCTGTTCTTGTGTAATTGGCAAAGGGATATTTGGAAGCCCATAGAGGGCTATGGTGAAAAAAGAAATATATTCCGTTCAAAACCGTAAAGAAGCTTTCTGAGAAACTGCTCTGTGTTCTGTTAATTCATCTCACAGAGCTACATCTTTCCCTTCAAGAAGCCTTTCGCTAAGTCTGTTCTTGTGGAATTGGCAAAGGGATATTTGGAAGCCAATAGAGGGCTATGGTGAAAAAGGAAATATCTTCCGTTCAAAACTGGAAAGAAGCTCTCTGAGAAACTGCTCTGTGTTCTGTTAATTCATCTCAGAGAGTTACATCTTTCCCTTCAAGAAGCCTTTCGCTAAGGCTGTTCTTGTGGAATTGTCAAAGGGATATTTGGAATCCCATAGAGGGCTATGGTGAAAAAGGAATTATCTTCCGTTCAAAACTGGAAAGAAGCTTTCTGAGAAACTGCTCTGTGTTCTGTTAATTCATCTCACAGAGTTACATCTTTCCCTTCAAGAAGCCTTTCGTTAAGGCTGTTCCTATGGTATTCGCAAAGGGATATTTGAAAGCCGATAGAGGGCTATGGTGAAAAAGGAAATATCTTCCGTTCAAAACTGGAAAGAAGCTTTCTGAGAAACTGCTCTGTGTTCTGTTAATTCATCTCACAGAGTTACATCTTTGCCTTCAAGGAGCCTTTCGCTAAGGCTGTTCTTGTGGAATTGGCAAAGGGATATTTGGAAGCCCATAGAGGGCTATGGTGAAAAAGGAAATATCTTCCGTTCAAAACTGGAAAGAAACTTTCTGAGAAACTGCTCTGTGTTCTGTTAATTCATCTCACAGAGTTACATCTTTCAATTCAATAAGCCTTTCGCTAAGGCTGTTCTTGTGGAATTGGCAAAGGGATATTTGGAAGCCCTTAGAGGGCTACGGTGAAAAAGGAAATATCTTCCGTTCAAAACTGGAAGGAAGTTTTCTGAGAAACTGCTCTGTGTTCTGTTAATTCATTTCACAGAGTTACATCTTTCCCTTCAAGAAGCCTTTCGCTAAGGCTGTTCTTGAGGAATTGGCAAAGGGATATTTGGAGCCCTTGGAGCGCTACGGTGAAAAAGGAAATATCTTCCGTTCAAAACTGGAAAGAAGCTTTCTGAGAAACTGCTATGTGTTCTGTTAATTCATCTCACAGAGTTACATCTTTCCCTTCAAGAAGCCTTTCGCTAAGGCTGTTCTTGTGGAATTGGCAAAGGGATATTTGGAAGCCCATAGAGGGCTATGGTGAAAAAGGAAATATCTTCCGTTCTAAACTGGAAAGAAGCTTTTTAAGAAACTGCTCTGTGTTCTGTTAATTCATCTCACAGAGTTACATCTTTCCCTTCAAGAAGCCTTTCGCTGATTCTGTTCTTGTGGAATTGGCAAAGGGATATTTGGAAGCCCCTAGAGGGCTATGGTGAAAAAGGAAATATCTTCCGTTCAAAACTGGAAAGAAGCTTTCTGAGAAACTGCTCTGTGTTCTGTTAATTCATCTCACAGAGCTACATCTTTCCCTTCAAGAAGCCTTTCGCTAAGGATGTTCTTGTGGAATAGGCAAAGGGATATTAGGAAGCCCATAGAGGGCTATGGTGAAAAAGGAAATATCTTCCGTTCAAAACTGGAAAGAAGCTTTCTGAGAAACTGCTCTGTGTTCTGTTAATTCATCTCACAGAGTTACATCTTTCCCTTCAGGAAGCCTTTCGGTAAGTCTGTTGTTGTGGAGTTTGCAAAGGGATACTTGGAAGCCCCTAGAGGGCTATGGTGAAAAAGGAAATATCTTCGGTTCTAAACTGGAAAGAAGCTTTTTGAGAAACTGCTCTGTGTTCTATTAATTCATCTCACAGAGTTACATCTTTCCCTTCAAGCAGCCTTTCGCTGTTTCTGTTCTTGTGGAATTGCCAAAGGGATATTTGGAAGCCCATAGAGGGCTATGGTGAAAAAGGAAATATCTTCCGTTCAAAACTGGAAAGAAGCTTTCTGAGAGACTGCTCTGTGTTCTGTTAATTCATCTCACAGAGTTACATCTTTGCCTTCAAGAAGCCTTTCGCTAAGGCTGTTCTTGTGGAATTTGCAAAGGGATATTAGGAAGCCCATAGAGGGCTATGGTGAAAAAGGAAATATCTTCCGTTCAAAACTGGAAAGAAGCTTTCTGAGAAACTGCTATGTGTTCTGTTAATTCATCTCAGAGAGTTACATCTTTCCCTTCAAGAAGCCTTTCGCTAAGGCTGTTCTTGTGGAATTGGCAAAGGGATATTTGGAAGCCCATAGAGGGCTATGGTGAAAAAGGAAATATCTTCCGTTCTAAACTGGAAAGAAGCTTTTTAAGAAACTGCTCTGTGTTCTGTTAATTCATCTCACAGAGTTACATCTTTCCTTTCAAGAAGCCTTTCGCTGATTCTGTTCTTGTGGAATTGGCAAAGGGATATTTGGAATCCCCTAGAGGGCTATGATTAAAAAGAAAATATCTTCCGTTCAAAACTGGAAAGAAGCTTTCTGAGAAACTACTCTGTGTTCTGTTAATTCATCTCACAGAGCTACATCTTTCCCTTCAAGAAGCCTTTCGCTAAGGCTGTTCTTGTGGAATTGGCAAAGGGATATTAGGAAGCCCATAGAGGGCTATGGTGAAAAAGGAAATATCTTCCGTTCAAAACTGGAAAGAATCTTTCTGAGAAACTGCTATGTGTTCTGTTAATTCATCTCAGAGAGTTACATCTTTCCCTTCAAGAAGCCTTTCGCTAAGGCTGTTCTTGTGGAATTGGCAAAGGGATATTTGGAAGCCCATAGAGGGCTATGGTGAAAAAGGAAATATCTTCCGTTCAAAACCGGAAAGAAGACTTCTTGAGAAACTGCTCTGTGTTCTGTTAATTCATCTCACAGAGTTACATCTTCCCTTCAAGAAGCCTTTCGCTAAGGCTGTTCTTGTGGAATTGGCAAAGGGATATTTGGAAGCCCATAGAGGGCTATGGTGAAAAAGGAAATATATTCCGTTCAAAACCGTAAAGAAGCTTTCTGAGAAACAGCTCTGTGTTCTGTTAATTCATCTCACAGAGCTACATCTTTCCCTTCAAGAAGCCTTTCGCTAAGTCTGTTCTTGTGGAATTGGCAAAGGGATATTTGGAAGCCAATAGAGGGCTATGGTGAAAAAGGAAATATCTTCCGTTCAAAACTGGAAAGAAGCTCTCTGAGAAACTGCTCTGTGTTCTGTTAATTCATCTCACAGAGTTACATCTTTCCCTTCAAGAAGCCTTTCGCTAAGGCTGTTCTTGTGGAATTGGCAAAGGGATATTTGGAATCCCATAGAGGGCTATGGTGAAAAAGGAATTATCTTCCGTTCAAAACTGGAAAGAAGCTTTCTGAGAAACTGCTCTGTGTTCTGTTAATTCATCTCACAGAGTTACATCTTTCCCTTCAAGAAGCCTTTCGTTAAGGCTATTCCTATGGTATTCGCAAAGGGATATTTGAAAGCCGATAGAGGGCTATGGTGAAAAAGGAAATATCTTCCGTTCAAAACTGGAAAGAAGATTTCTGAGAAACTGCTCTTTGTTCTGTTAATTTATCTCACAGTGTTACATCTTTCCCTTCAAGAAGCCTTTCGCTAAGGATGTTCTTGTGGAATTGGCAAAGGGATATTTGGAAGCCCATAGAGGGCTATGGTGAAAAAGGAAATATCTTCCGTTCAAAACTGGAAAGAAGCTTTCTGAGAAACTGCTCTGTGTTCTGTTAATTCATCTCACAGAGTTACATCTTTGCCTTCAAGAAGCCTTTCGCTTAGGCTGTTCTTGTGGAATTGGCAAAGGGATATTTGGAAGCCCATAGAGGGCTATGGTGAAAAAGGAAATATCTTCCGTTCAAAACTGGAAGGAAGTTTTCTGAGAAACTGCTCTGTGTTCTGTTAATTCATTTCACAGAGTTACATCTTTCCCTTCAAGAAGCCTTTCGCTAAGGCTGTTCTTGAGGAATTGGCAAAGGGATATTTGGAGCCCTTGGAGGGCTACGGTGAAAAAGGAAATATCTTCCGTTCAAAACTGGAAAGAAGCTTTCTGAGAAACTGCTATGTGTTCTGTTAATTCATCTCAGAGAGTTACATCTTTCCCTTCAAGAAGCCTTTCGCTAAGGCTGTTCTTGTGGAATTGGCAAAGGGATATTTGGAAGCCCCTAGAGGGCTATGGTGAAAAAGGAAATATCTTCCGTTCTAAACTGGAAAGAAGCTTTTTAAGAAACTGCTCTGTGTTCTGTTAATTCATCTCACAGAGTTACATCTTTCCCTTCAAGAAGGCTTTCGCTGATTCTGGTCTTGTGGAATTGGCAAAGGGATATTTGGAAGCCCCTAGAGGGCTACGGTGAAAAAGGAAATATCTTCCGTTCAAAACTGGAAAGAAGCTTTCTGAGAAACTGCTCTGTGTTCTGTTAATTCATCTCACAGAGCTACATCTTTCCCTTCAAGAAGCCTTTCGCTAAGGATGTTCTTGTGGAATAGGCAAAGGGATATTAGGAAGCCCATAGAGGGCTATGGTGAAAAAGGAAATATCTTCCGTTCAAAACTGGAAAGAAGCTTTCTGAGAAACTTCTCTGTGTTCTGTTAATTCATCTCACAGAGTTACATCTTTCCCTTCAAGAAGCCTTTCGCTAAGGCTGTTCTTGTGGAATTGGAAAAGGGATATTTGGAAGCCCATAGAGGGCTATGGTGAAAAAGGAAATATCTTCCCTTCAAAACTGGAAAGAAGCTTTCTGAGAAACTGCTCTGTGTTCTGTTAATTCATCTCACAGTGTTACATCTTTCCCTTCAGGAAGCCTTTCGTAAGTCTGTTGTTGTGGAGTTTGCAAAGGGATACTTGGAAGCCCCTAGAGGGCTATGGTGAAAAAGGAAATATCTTCGGTTCTAAACTGGAAAGAAGCTTTTTGAGAAACTGCTCTGTGTTCTATTAATTCATCTCACAGAGTTACATCTTTCCCTTCAAGCAGCCTTTCGCTGTTTCTGTTCTTGTGGAATTGCCAAAGGGATATTTGGAAGCCCATAGAGGGCTATGGTGAAAAAGGAAATATCTTCCGTTCAAAACTGGAAAGAAGCTTTCTGAGAAACTGCTCTGTGTTCTGTTAATTCACCTCACAGAGCTACATCTTTAACTTCAAGAAGCCTTTCGCTAAGGCTGTTCCTGTGGAATTGGCAAAGCGATATTTGGAAGCCCATAGAGGGCTATGGTGAAAAAGGAATTATCTTCCGTTCAAAACTGGAAAGAAGCTCTCTGAGAAACTGCTCTGTGTTCTGTTAATTCGTCTCACAGGGTTATATCTTTCCCTTCAAGAAGCCTCTCGCTAAGGCTGTTCTTGTGGAATTGGCAAAGGGATATTTGGAAGCCCATAGAGTGCTATGGTGAGAAAGGAAATATCTTCTGTTCAAAAATGGAAAGAAGCTTTCAGAGAAACTGCTCTGTGTTCTGTTAATTCATCTCACAGAGTTACATCTTTCCCTTCAAGAAGCCTTTCGCTGCTTCTGTTCTTGTGGAATTGGCAAAGGGATATTTGGAAGCCCATAGAGGGCTATGGTGAGAAAGGAAATATCTTCCGATCAAAACTGGAAAGAAGCTTTCTGAGAAACTGCTCTGTGTTCTGTTAATTCATCTCACAGAGTTACATCTTTCCCTTCAAGAAGCCTTTGGCTGAGGCTGTTCTTGTGGAATTGGCAAAGGGATATTTGGAAGCCCATAGAGGGCTATGGTGAAAAAGGAAATATCTTCCGTTCAAAACTGGAAGGAAGATTTCTGAGAAACTGCTCTGTGTTCTGTTAATTCATCTCACAGAGCTACATCTTTCCCTTCAAGAAGCCTTTCGCTAAGTCTGTTCTTGTGGAATTGGCAAAGGGATATTTGGAAGCGAATAGAGGGCTATGGTGAAAAAGGAAATATCTTCCGTTCAAAACTGGAAAGAAGCTCTCTGAGAAACTGCTCTGTGTTCTGTTAATTCATCTCACATAGTTACATCTTTCCCTTCAAGAAGCCTTTCGCTAAGGCTGTTCTTGTGGAATTGGCAAAGGGATATTTGGAATCCCATAGAGGGCTATGTTGAAAAAGGAATTATCTTCCGTTCAAAACTGGAATGAAGCTTTCTGAGAAACTGCTCTGTGTTCTGTTAATTCATCTCACAGTGTTACATCTTTCCCTTCAAGAAGCCTTTCGCTAAGGCTGTTCCTATGGTATTCGCAAAGGGATATTTGAAAGCCGACAGAGGGCTATGGTGAAAAAGGAAATATCTTCCGTTCAAAACTGGAAAGAAGATTTCTGAGAAACTGCTCTTTGTTCTGTTAATTTATCTCACAGTGTTACATCTTTCCCTTCAAGAAGCCTTTCGCTAAGGATGTTCTTGTGGAATTGGCAAAGGGATATTTGGAAGCCCATAGAGGGCTATGGTGAAAAAGGAAATATCTTCCGTTCAAAACTGGAAAGAAGCTTTCTGAGAAACTGCTCTATGTTCTGATAATTCATCTCACAGAGTTACAACTTTGCCTTTAAGAAGCCTTTCGCTAAGGCTGTTCTTGTGGAATTGGCAAAGGGATACTTGGAAGCCCTTAGAGGGCTATGGTGAAAAAGGAAATATCTTCCGTTCAAAACTGGAATGAAGCTTTCTGAGAAACTGCTCTGTGTTCTGTTAATTTATCTCACAGAGTTACATCTTTCCCTTCAAGAAGCCTTTCGCTAAGGCTGTTCTTGTGGAATTGGCAAAGGGATATTTGGAAGCCCATATAGGGCTATGGTGAAAAAGGAATTATCTTCCGTTCAAAACTGGAAAGAAGCTCTCTGAGAAACTGCTCTGTGTTCTGTTAATTCGTCTCACAGGGTTATATCTTTCCCTTCAAGAAGCCTCTCGCTAAGGCTGTTCTTGTGGAATTGGCAAAGGGATATTTGGAAGCCCATAGAGTGCTATGGTGAGAAAGGAAATATCTTCTGTTCAAAAATGGAAAGAAGCTTTCAGAGAAACTGCTCTGTGTTCTGTTAATTCATCTCACAGAGTTACATCTTTCCCTTCAAGAAGCCTTTCGCTGCTTCTGTTCTTGTGGAATTGGCAAAGGGATATTTGGAAGCCCATAGAGGGCTATGGTGAGAAAGGAAATATCTTCCGATCAAAACTGGAAAGAAGGTTTCTGAGAAACTGCTCTGTGTTCTGTTAATTCATCTCACAGAGTTACATCTTTCCCTTCAAGAAGCCTTTGGCTGAGGCTGTTCTTGTGGAATTGGCAATGGGATATTTGGAAGCCCATAGAGGGCTATGGTGAAAAAGGAAATATCTTCCGTTCAAAACTGGAAGGAAGATTTCTGAGAAACTGCTCTGTGTTCTGTTAATTCATCTCACAGAGCTACATCTTTCCCTTCAAGAAGCCTTTCGCTAAGTCTGTTCTTGTGCAATTGGCAAAGGGATATTTGGAAGCGAATAGAGGGCTATGGTGAAAAAGGAAATATCTTCCGTTCAAAACTGGAAAGAAGCTCTCTGAGAAACTGCTCTGTGTTCTGTTAATTCATCTCACATAGTTACATCTTTCCCTTCAAGAAGCCTTTCGCTAAGGCTGTTCTTGTGGAATTGGCAAAGGGATATTTGGAATCCCATAGAGGGCTATGGTGAAAAAGGAATTATCTTCCGTTCAAAACTGGAATGAAGCTTTCTGAGAAACTGCTCTGTGTTCTGTTAATTCATCTCACAGTGTTACATCTTTCCCTTCAAGAAGCGTTTCGTTAAGGCTGTTCCTATGGTATTCGCAAAGGGATATTTGAAAGCCGACAGAGGGCTATGGTGAAAAAGGAAATATCTTCCGTTCAAAACTGGAAAGAAGCTTTCTGAGAAACTGCTCTGTGTTCTGTTAATTCACCTCACAGAGCTACATCTTTAACTTCAAGAAGCCTTTCGCTAAGGCTGTTCCTGTGGAATTGGCAAAGCGATATTTGGAAGCCCATAGAGGGCTATGGTGAAAAAGGAATTATCTTCCGTTCAAAACTGGAAAGAAGCTCTCTGAGAAACTACTCTGTGTTCTGTTAATTCGTCTCACAGGGTTATATCTTTCCCTTCAAGAAGCCTCTCGCTAAGGCTGTTCTTGTGGAATTGGCAAAGGGATATTTGGAAGCCCATAGAGTGCTATGGTGAGAAAGGAAATATCTTCTGTTCAAAAATGGAAAGAAGCTTTCAGAGAAACTGCTCTGTGTTCTGTTAATTCATCTCACAGAGTTACATCTTTCCCTTCAAGAAGCCTTTCGCTGCTTCTGTTCTTGTGGATTTGGCAAAGGGATATTTGGAAGCCCATAGAGGGCTATGGTGAGAAAGGAAATATCTTCCGATCAAAACTGGAAAGAAGCTTTCTGAGAAACTGCTCTGTGTTCTGTTAATTCATCTCACAGAGTTACATCTTTCCCTTCAAGAAGCCTTTGGCTGAGGCTGTTCTTGTGGAATTGGCAAAGGGATATTTGGAAGCCCATAGAGGGCTATGGTGAAAAAGGAAATATCTTCCGTTCAAAACTGGAAGGAAGATTTCTGAGAAACTGCTCTGTGTTCTGTTAATTCATCTCACAGAGCTACATCTTTCCCTTCAAGAAGCCTTTCGCTAAGTCTGTTCTTGTGGAATTGGCAAAGGGATATTTGGAAGCGAATAGAGGGCTATGGTGAAAAAGGAAATATCTTCCGTTCAAAACTGGAAAGAAGCTCTCTGAGAAACTGTTCTGTGTTCTGTTAATTCATCTCACATAGTTACATCTTTCCCTTCAAGAAGCCTTTCGCTAAGGCTGTTCTTGTGGAATTGGCAAAGGGATATTTGGAATCCCATAGAGGGCTATGTTGAAAAAGGAATTATCTTCCGTTCAAAACTGGAAAGAAGCTTTCTGAGAAACTGCTCTGTGTTCTGTTAATTCATCTCACAGAGCTACATCTTTCCCTTCAAGAAGCCTTTCGCTAAGGCTGTTCTTGTGGAATTGGCAAAGGGATATTAGGAAGCCCATAGAGGGCTATGGTGAAAAAGGAAATATCTTCCGTTCAAAACTGGAAAGAATCTTTCTGAGAAACTGCTATGTGTTCTGTTAATTCATCTCAGAGAGTTACATCTTTCCCTTCAAGAAGCCTTTCGCTAAGGCTGTTCTTGTGGAATTGGCAAAGGGATATTTGGAAGCCCGTAGAGGGCTATGGTGAAAAAGGAAATATCTTCCGTTCAAAACTGGAAAGAATCTTTCTGAGAAACTGCTATGTGTTCTGTTAATTCATCTCAGAGAGTTACATCTTTCCCTTCAAGAAGCCTTTAGCTAAGGCTGTTCTTGTGGAATTGGCAAAGGGATATTTGGAAGCCCGTAGAGGGCTATGGTGAAAAAGGAAATATCTTCCGTTCAAAACTGGAAAGAAGCTTTCTGAGAAACTGCTCTGTGTTCTGTTAATTCATCACACAGAGCTACATCTTTCCCTTCAAGAAGCCTTTCGCTAAGGCTGTTCTTGTGGAATTGGCAAAGGGATATTAGGAAGCCCATAGAGGGCTATGGTGAAAAAGGAAATATCTTCCGTTCAAAACTGGAAAGAAGCTTTCTTAGAAACTGCTATGTGTTCTGTTAATTCATCTCAGAGAGTTACATCTTTCCCTTCAAGAAGCCTTTCGCTAAGGCTGTTCTTGTGGAATTGGCAAAGGGATATTTGGAAGCCCATAGAGGGCTATGGTGAAAAAGGAAATATCTTCCGTTCAAAACCGGAAAGAAGACTTCTTGAGAAACTGCTCTGTGTTCTGTTAATTCATCTCACAGAGTTACATCTTTCCCTTCAAGAAGCCTTTCGCTAAGGCTGTTCTTGTGGAATTGGCAAAGGGATATTTGGAAGCCCATAGAGGGCTATGGTGAAAAAAGAAATATATTCCGTTCAAAACCGTAAAGAAGCTTTCTGAGAAACTGCTCTGTGTTCTGTTAATTCATCTCACAGAGCTACATCTTTCCCTTCAAGAAGCCTTTCGCTAAGTCTGTTCTTGTGGAATTGGCAAAGGGATATTTGGAAGCCAATAGAGGGCTATGGTGAAAAAGGAAATATCTTCCGTTCAAAACTGGAAAGAAGCTCTCTGAGAAACTGCTCTGTGTTCTGTTAATTCATCTCACAGAGTTACATCTTTCCCTTCAAGAAGCCTTTCGCTAAGGCTGTTCTTGTGGAATTGGCAAAGGGATATTTGGAATCCCATAGAGGGCTATGGTGAAAAAGGAATTATCTTCCGTTCAAAACTGGAAAGAAGCTTTCTGAGAAACTGCTCTGTGTTCTGTTAATTCATCTCACAGAGTTACATCTTTCCCTTCAAGAAGCCTTTCGTTAAGGCTATTCCTATGGTATTCGCAAAGGGATATTTGAAAGCCGATAGAGGGCTATGGTGAAAAAGGAAATATCTTCCGTTCAAAACTGGAAAGAAGATTTCTGAGAAACTGCTCTTTGTTCTGTTAATTTATCTCACAGTGTTACATCTTTCCCTTCAAGAAGCCTTTCGCTAAGGATGTTCTTGTGGAATTGGCAAAGGGATATTTGGAAGCCCATAGAGGGCTATGGTGAAAAAGGAAATATCTTCCGTTCAAAACTGGAAAGAAGCTTTCTGAGAAACTGCTCTGTGTTCTGTTAATTCATCTCACAGAGTTACATCTTTGCCTTCAAGAAGCCTTTCGCTAAGGCTGTTCTTGTGGAATTGGCAAAGGGATATTTGGAAGCCCATAGAGGGCTATGGTGAAAAAGGAAATATCTTCCGTTCAAAACTGGAAAGAAGCATCTTGAGAAACTGCTCTGTGTTCTGTTAATTCATCTCACAGAGTTACATCTTTCCCTTCAAGAAGCCTTTCGCTAAGTCTGTTCTTGTGGAATTGGCAAAGGGATATTTGGAAGCCCATAGAGGGCTATGGTGAAAAAGGAATTATCTTCCGTTCAAAACTGGAAAGAAGCTCTCTGAGAAACTGCTCTGTGTTCTGTTAATTCGTCTCACAGGGTTATATCTTTCCCTTCAAGAAGCCTTTCGCTAAGGCTGTTCTTGTGGAATTGGCAAAGGGATATTTGGAAGCTCATAGAGGGCTATGGTGAGAAAGGAAATATCTTCTGTTCAAAAATGGAAAGAAGCTTTCTGAGAAACTGCTCTGTGTTCTGTTAATTCATCTCACAGAGTTACATCTTTCCCTTCAAGAAGCCTTTCGCTAAGGCTGTTCTTGTGGAATTGGCAAAGGGATATTAGGAAGCCCATAGAGGGCTATGGTGAGAAAGGAAATATCTTCCGATCAAAACTGGAAAGAAGCTTTCTGAGAAACTGCTCTGTGTTCTGTTAATTCATCTCACAGAGTTACATCTTTCCCTTCAAGAAGCGTTTGGCTGAGGCTGTTCTTGTGGAATTGGCAAAGGGATATTTGGAAGCCCATAGAGGGCTATGGTGAAAAAGGAAATATCTTCCGTTCAAAACAGGAAGGAAGCTTTCTGAGAAACTGCTCTGTGTTCTGTTAATTCATCTCACAGAGCTACATCTTTCCCTTCAAGAAGCCTTTCGCTAAGTCTGTTTTTGTGGAATTGGCAAAGGGATATTTGGAAGCGAATAGAGGGCTATGGTGAAAAAGGAAATATCTTCCGTTCAAAAGTGGAAAGAAGCTCTGTGAGAAACTGCTCTGTGTTCTGTTAATTCATCTCACAGAGTTACATCTTTCCCTTCAAGAAGCCTTTCGCTAAGGCTGTTCTTGTGGAATTGGCAAAGGGATATTTTGAATCCCATAGAGGGCTATGGTGAAAAAGGAATTATCTTCCGTTCCAAACTGGAAAGAAGCTTTCTGAGAAACTGCTCTGTGTTCTGTTAATTCATCTCACAGAGTTACATCTTTCCCTTCAAGAAGCCTTTCGTTAAGGCTGTTCCTATGGTATTCGCAAAGGGATATTTGAAAGCCGATAGAGGGCTATGGTGAAAAAGGAAATATCTTCCGTTCAAAACTGGAAAGAAGATTTCTGAGAAACTGCTCTTTGTTCTGTTAATTTATCTCACAGTGTTACATCTTTCCCTTCAAGAAGCCTTTCGCTAAGGCTGTTCTTGTGGAATTGGCAAAGGGATATTTGGAAGCCCATAGAGGGCTATGGTGAAAAAGGAAATATCTTCCGTTCGAAACTGGAAAGAAGCTTTCTGAGAAACTGCTCTGTGTTCTGTTAATTCATCTCACAGAGTTACATCTTTCCCTTCAAGAAGCCTTTCGATAAGTCTGTTCTTGTGGAATTGGCAAAGGGATATTTGGAAGCCCATAGAGGGCTATGGTGAGAAAGGAAATATCTTCTATTCAAAACTGGAAAGAAGCTTTCTGAGAAACTGCTCTGTGTTCTGTTAATTCATCTCACAGAGTTACATCTTTCCCTTCAAGAAGCCTTTCGCTAAAGCTGTTCTTGTGGATTTGGCAAAGGGATATTTGGAAGCCCATAGAGGGCTATGGTGAGAAAGGAAATATCTTCCGTTCAAAATTGGAAAGAATCTTTCTGAGAAACTGCTCTGTGTTCTGTTAATTCATCTCAGAAAGTTACATCTTTCCCTTCAAGAAGCCTTTCGCTAAGGCTGTTCTTGTGGAATTGGCAAAGGGATATTTGGAAGCACATAGAGGGCTATGGTGAAAAAGGATATATCTTCCGTTCAAAACTGGAAAGAATCTTTCTGAGAAACTGCTATGTGTTCTGTTAATTCAACTCAGAGAGTTACATCGTTCTCTTCAAGAAGCCTTTCGCTAAGGCTGTTCTTGTGGAATTGGCAAAGGGATATTTGGAAGCCCATAGAGGGCTATGGTGAAAAAGGAAATATCTTCCGTTCAAAACTGGAAAGAAGCTTCCTGAGAAATTGCTCTGTGTTCTGTTAATTCATCTCACAGAGTTACATCTTTCCCTTCAAGAAGCCTTTCGCTAAGGCTGTTCTTGTGGAATTGGCAAAGGGATATTTGGAAGCCCATAGAGGGCTATGGTGAAAAAAGAAATATCTTCCGTTCAAAACCGGAAAGAAGTTTTCTGAGAAACTGCTCTGTGTTCTGTTAATTCATCTCACAGAGCTACATCTTTCCCTTCAAGAAGCCTTTCGCTAAGGCTGTTCTTGTGGAATTGGCAAAGGGATATTTGGAAGCCAATAGAGGGCTATGGTGAAAAAGGAAATATCTTCCGTTCAAAACTGGAAAGAAGCTCTCGGAGAAACTGCTCTGTGTTCTGTTAATTCATCTCACAGAGTTACATCTTTCCCTTCAAGAAGCCTTTCGCTAAGGCTGTTCTTGTGGAATTGGCAAAGGGATATTTGGAAGCCCATAGAGGGCTATGGTGAAAAAGGAATTATCTTCCGTTCAAAACTGGAAAGAAGCTCTCTGAGAAACTGCTCTGTGTTCTGTTAATTCGTCTCACAGGGTTATATCTTTCCCTTCAAGAAGCCTCTCGCTAAGGCTGTTCTTGTGGAATTGGCAAAGGGATATTTGGAAGCCCATAGAGTGCTATGGTGAGAAAGGAAATATCTTCTGTTCAAAAATGGAAAGAAGCTTTCAGAGAAACTGCTCTGTGTTCTGTTAATTCATCTCACAGAGTTACATCTTTCCCTTAAAGAAGCCTTTCGCTGCTTCTGTTGTTGTGGAATTGGCAAAGGGATATTTGGAAGCCCATAGAGGGCTATGGTGAGAAAGGAAATATCTTCCGATCAAAACTGGAAAGAAGCTTTCTGAGAAACTGCTCTGTGTTCTGTTAATTCATCTCACAGAGTTACATCTTTCCCTTCAAGAAGCCTTTGGCTGAGGCTGTTCTTGTGGAATTGGCAAAGGGATATTTGGAAGCCCATAGAGGGCTATGGTGAAAAAGGAAATATCTTCCGTTCAAAACTGGAAAGAAACTTTCTGAGAAACTGCTCTGTGTTCTGTTAATTCATCTCACAGAGCTACATCTTTCCCTTCAAGAAGCCTTTCACTAAGTCTGTTCTTGTGGAATTGGCAAAGGGATATTTGGAAGCCAATAGAGGGCTATGGTGAAAAAGGAAATATCTTCCGTTCAAAACTGGAAAGAAGCTCTCTGAGAAACTGCTCTGTGTTCTGTTAATTCATCTCACATAGTTACATCTTTCCCTTCAAGAAGCCTTTCGCTAAGGCTGTTCTTGTGGAATTGGCAAAGGGATATTTGGAATCCCATAGAGGGCTATGGTGAAAAAGGAATTATCTTCCGTTCAAAACTGGAATGAAGCTTTCTGAGAAACTGCTCTGTGTTCTGTTAATTCATCTCACAGTGTTACATCTTTCCCTTCAAGAAGCGTTTCGTTAAGGCTGTTCCTATGGTATTCGCAAAGGGATATTTGAAAGCCGACAGAGGGCTATGGTGAAAAAGGAAATATCTTCCGTTCAAAACTGGAAAGAAGCTTTCTGAGAAACTGCTCTGTGTTCTGTTAATTCACCTCACAGAGCTACATCTTTAACTTCAAGAAGCCTTTCGCTAAGGCTGTTCCTGTGGAATTGGCAAAGCGATATTTGGAAGCCCATAGAGGGCTATGGTGAAAAAGGAATTATCTTCCGTTCAAAACTGGAAAGAAGCTCTCTGAGAAACTGCTCTGTGTTCTGTTAATTCGTCTCACAGGGTTATATCTTTCCCTTCAAGAAGCCTCTCGCTAAGGCTGTTCTTGTGGAATTGGCAAAGGGATATTTGGAAGCCCATAGAGTGCTATGGTGAGAAAGGAAATATCTTCTGTTCAAAAATGGAAAGAAGCTTTCAGAGAAACTGCTCTGTGTTCTGTTAATTCATCTCACAGAGTTACATCTTTCCCTTAAAGAAGCCTTTCGCTGCTTCTGTTCTTGTGGAATTGGCAAAGGGATATTTGGAAGCCCATAGAGGGCTATGGTGAGAAAGGAAATATCTTCCGATCAAAACTGGAAAGAAGCTTTCTGAGAAACTGCTCTGTGTTCTGTTAATTCAACTCAGAGAGTTACATCGTTCCCTTCAAGAAGCCTTTCGCTAAGGCTGTTCTTGTGGAATTGGCAAAGGGATATTTGGAAGCCCATAGAGCGCTATGGTGAAAAAGGAAATATCTTCCGTTCAAAACTGGAAAGAAGCTTCCTGAGAAATTGCTCTGTGTTCTGTTAATTATTCTCACAGAGCTACATCTTTCCCTTCAAGAAGCCTTTCGCTAAGGCTGTTCTTGTGGAATTGGCAAAGGGATATTTGGAAGCCCATAGAGGGCTATGGTGAAAAAAGAAATATCTTCCGTTCAAAACCGGAAAGAAGCTTTCTGAGAAACTGTTCTGTGTTCTGTTAATTCATCTCACAGAGCTACATCTTTCCCTTCAAGAAGCCTTTCGCTAAGTCTGTTCTTGTGGAATTGGCAAAGGGATATTTGGAAGCGAATAGAGGGCTATGGTGAAAAAGGAAGTATCTTAAGTTCAAAACTGGAAAGAATCTCCCTGAGAAACTGCTCTGTGTTCTGTTAATTCATCTCACAGAGTTACATCTTTCCCTTCAAGAAGCCTTTCGCTAAGGCTGTTCTTGTGGAATTGGCAAAGGGATATTTGGAAGCCCATAGAGGGCTATGGTGAAAAAGGAATTATCTTCCGTTCAAAACTGGAAAGAAGCTTTCTGAGAAACTGCTCTGTGTTCTGTTGATTCATCTCACAGAGTTACATCTTTCCCTTCAAGAAGCCTTTCGTTAAGGCTGTTCCTATGGTATTCGCAAAGGGATATTTGAAAGCCCATAGAGGGCTATGGTGAAAAAGGAAATATCTTCCGTTCAAAACTGGAAAGAAGATTTCTGACAAACTGCTCTTTGTTCTGTTAATTTATCTCACAGTGTTACATCTTTCCCTTCAAGAAGCCTCTCGCTAAGGATGTTCTTGTGGAATTGGCAAAGGGATATTTGGAAGCCCATAGAGGGCTATGTTGAAAAAGGAAATATCTTCCGTTAAAAACTGGAAAGAAGCTTTCTGAGAAACTGCTCTGTGTTCTGTTAATTCATCTTACAGAGTTACATCTTTGCCTTCAAGAACCCTTTCGCTAAGGCTGTTCTTGTGGAATTGGCAAAGGGATATTTGGAAGCCCATAGAGGGCTATGGTGAAAAAGGAAATATCTTCCGTTCAAAACTGGAAAGAAGCTTTCTGAGAAACTGCTCTGTGTTCTGTTAATTCATCTCACAGAGTTACATCTTTCCCTTCAAGAAGCCTTTCGATAACGCTGTTCTTGTGGAATTGGCAAAGGGATATTTGGAAGCCCTTAGAGGGCTACGGTGAAAAAGTAAATATCTTCCGTTCAAAACTGGAAAGAAGCTTTCTGACAAACTGCTCTGTGTTCTGCTAATTCATCTCACAGAGTTACATCTTTCCCTTCAAGAAGCCTTTCGCTAAGTCTGTTCTTGTGGAATTGGCAAAGGGATATTTGGAAGCCCATAGAGGGCTATGGTGAGAAAGGAAATATCTTCTGTTCAAAACTGGTAAGAAGCTTTCTGAGAAACTGCTCTGTGTTCTGTTAATTCATCTCACAGAGTTACATCTTTCCCTTCAAGAAGCCTTTCGCTAAAGCTGTTCTTGTGGAATTGGCAAAGGGATATTTGGAAGCCCATAGAGGGCTATGGTGAGAAAGGAAATATCTTCAGTTCAAAACTGGAAACAAACTCTCTGAGAAACTGCTCTGTGTTCTGTTAATTCATCTCACAGAGTTACATCTTTCCCTTCAAGAAGCCTTTCGCTAAGGCTGTTCTTGTGGAATTGGCAAAGGGATATTTGGAAGACCATAGAGGGCTATGGTGAAAAAAGAAATATCTTCCGTTCAAAACCGGAAAGAAGCTTTCTGAGAAACTGCTCTGTGTTCTGTTAATTCATCTCACAGAGCTACATCTTTCCCTTCAAGAAGCCTTTCGCTAAGGCTGTTCTTGTGGAATTGGCAAAGGTATATTTGGAAGCCAATAGAGGGCTATGGTGAAAAAGGAAATATCTTCCGTTCAAAACTGGAAAGAAGCTCTCGGAGAAACTGCTCTGTGTCCTGTTAATTCATCTCACAGAGTTACATCTTTCCCTTCAAGAAGCCTTTCGCTAAGGCTGTTCTTGTGGAATTGGCAAAGGGATATTTGGAAGCCCATAGAGGGCTATGGTGAAAAAGGAATTATCTTCCGTTCAAAACTGGAAAGAAGCTCTCTGAGAAACTGCTCTGTGTTCTGTTAATTCGTCTCACAGGGCTGTATCATTCCCTTCAAGAAGCCTTTCGCTAAGGCTGTTCTTGTGGAATTGGCAAAGGGATATTTGGAAGCCCATAGAGGGCTATGGTGAGAAAGGAAATATCTTCCGTTCAAATCTGGAAAGAAGCTCTCTGAGAAACTGCTCTGTGTTCTGTTAATTCATCTCACAGAGTTACATCTTTCCCTTCAAGAAGCCTTTCGCTAAGGCTGTTCTTGTGGAATTGGCAAAGGGATATTTGGAAGCCCATAGAGGGCTATGGTGAAAAAGGAAATATCTTCCGTTCAAAACTGTAAAGAAGCGTTCTGAGAAACTGCTCTGTGTTCTGTTAATTCATCTCAAGGAGCTACATATTTCCTTTCAAGAAGCCTTTCGCTAAGGCTGTTCTTGTGGAAGTGCCAAAGGGATATTTGGAAGCCCATAGAGGGCTATGGTGAAAAAGGAAATATATCCCATTCAAAACTGGAAAGAAGCTCTCTGAGAAACTGCTCTGTGTTCTGTTAATTCGTCTCACAGGGTTATATCTTTCCCTTCAAGAAGCCTTTCGCTAAGGCTGTTCTTGTGGAATTGGCAAAGGGATATTTGGAAGCCCATAGAGGGCTATGGTGAGAAAGGAAATATCTTCTGTTCAAAACCGGAAAGAAGCTTTCTGAGAAACTGCTATGTGTTCTGTTAATTCATCTCAGAGAGTTACATCTTTCCTTTCAAGAAGCCTTTCGCTAAGGCTGTTCTTGTGGAATTGGCAAAGGGATATTTGGAAGCCCATAGAGGGCTATGGTGAAAAAGGAATTATCTTCCGTTCAAAACTGGAAAGAAGCTTCCTGAGAAACTGCTCTGTGTTCTGTTAATTCATCTCACAGAGTTACATCTTTCCCTTCAAGAAGCCTCTCGCTAAGGCTGTTCTTGTGGAATAGGCAAAGGGATATTTGGAAGCCAATAGAGGGCTATGGTGAAAAAAGAAATATCTTCCGTTCAAAACCGGAAAGAAGCTTTCTCAGAAACTACTCTGTGTTCTGTTAATTCATCTCACTGAGCTACATATTACACTTCAAGAAGCCTTTCGCTAAGGCTGTTCTTGTGGAATTGGCAAAGGGATATTTGGAAGCCAATAGATGTCTATGGTGAAAAACGAAATATCTTCCGTTCAAACCTGGAAAGAAGCTCTCTGAGAAACTGCTCTGTGTTCTGTTAATTCATCTCACAGAGTTACATCTTTCCCTTCAAGAAGCCTTTCGCTAAGGCTGTTCTTGTGGAATTGGCAAAGGGATATTTGGAAGCCCTTAGAGGGCTATGGTGAAAAAGGAAATATCTTCCGTTCTAAACTGGAAAGAAGCTTTTTGAGAAACTGCTCAGTGTTCTGTTAATTCATCACACAGAGTTACATCTTTCCCTTCAAGAAGCCTTTCGCTGATTCTGTTCTTGTGGAATTGGCAAAGGGATATTTGGAAGACCATAGACGGCTATGGTGAAAAAGGAACTATCTTCCGTTCAAAACTGGAAAGAAGCTTTCTGAGAAACTGCTCTGTGTTCTGTTAATTCATCTCACAGTGTTACATCTTTTCCTTCAAGAAGCCTTTCGTTAATGCTGTTCCTATGGTATTCGCAAAGGGATATTTGAAAGCCGACAGAGGGCTATGGTGAAAAAGGAAATATCTTCCGTTCAAAACTGGAAAGAAGATTTCTGAGAAACTGCTCTTTGTTCTGTTAATTTATCTCACAGTGTTACATCTTTCCCTTCAAGAAGCCTTTCGCTAAGGCTGTTCTTGTGGAATTGGCAAAGGGATATTTGGAAGCCCATAGAGGGCTATGGTGAAAAAGGAAATATCTTCCGTTCAAAACTGGAAAGAAGCTTTCTGAGAAACTGCTCTGTGTTCTGTTAATTCATCTCACAGAGTTACATCTTTCCCTTCAAGAAGCCTTTCGCTAAGGCTGTTCTTGTGGAATTGGCAAAGGGATATTTGGAAGCACATAGAGGGCTATGGTGAAAAAGGAAATATCTTCCGTTCAAAACTGGAAAGAATCTTTCTGAGAAACAGCTATGTGTTCTGTTAATTCAACTCAGAGAGTTACATCGTTCCCTTCAAGAAGCCTTTCGCTAAGGCTGTTCTTGTGGAATTGGCAAAGGGATATTTGGAAGCCCATAGAGCGCTATGGTGAAAAAGGAAATATCTTCGTTCAAAACTGGAAAGAAGCTTCCTGAGAAATTGCTCTGTGTTCTGTTAATTCATCTCACAGAGTTACATCTTTCCCTTCAAGAAGCCTTTCGCTAAGGCTGTTCTTGTGGAATTGGCAAAGGGATATTTGGAAGCCCATAGAGGGCTATGGTGAAAAAAGAAATATCTTCCGTTCAAAACCGGAAAGAAGCTTTCTGAGAAACTGCTCTGTGTTCTGTTAATTCATCTCACTGAGCTACATCTTACACTTCAAGAAGCCTTTCGCTAAGGCTGTTCTTGTGGAATTGGCAAAGGGATATTTGGAAGCCCATAGAGGGCTATGGTGAAAAAAGAAATATCTTCCGTTCAAAACCGGAAAGAAGGTTTCTGAGAAACTGCTCTGTGTTCTGTTAATTCATCTCAATGAGCTACATCTTACATTTCAAGAAGCCTTTCGCTAAGGCTGTTCTTGTGGAATTGGCACAGGGATATTTGGAAGCACATAGAGGGCAATGGTGAAAAAGGAAATAACTTCCGTTCAAAACTGGAAAGAAGCTTCCTGAGAAACTGCTCTGTGTTCTGTTAATTCATATCACAGAGTTACATCTTTCCCTTCAAGAAGCCTTTCGCTACGGCTGTTCTTGTGGAATTGGCAAAGGGATATTTGGAAGCCCATAGAGGGCTATGGTGAAAAAAGAAATATATTCCGTTCAAAACCGTAAAGAAGCTTTCTGAGAAACTGTTCTGTGTTCTGTTAATTCATCTCACAGAGCTACATCTTTCCCTTCAAGAAGCCTTTCGCTAAGTCTGTTCTTGTGGAATTGGCAAAGGGATATTTGGAAGCGAATAGAGGGCTATGGTGAAAAAGGAAATATCTTAAGTTCAAAACTGGAAAGAATCTCCCTGAGAAACTGCTCTGTGTTCTGTTAATTCATCTCACAGAGTTACATCTTTCCCTTCAAGAAGCCTTTCGCTAAGGCTGTTCTTGTGGAATTGGCAAAGGGATATTTGGAAGCCCATAGAGGGCTATGGTGAAAAAGGAATTATCTTCCGTTCAAAACTGGAAAGAAGCTTTCTGAGAAACTGCTCTGTGTTCTGTTAATTCATCTCACAGAGTTACATCTTTCCCTTCAAGAAGCCTTTCGTTAAGGCTGTTCCTATGGTATTCGCAAAGGGATATTTGAAAGCCCATAGAGGGCTATGGTGAAAAAGGAAATATCTTCCGTTCAAAACTGGAAAGAAGATTTCTGACAAACTGCTCTTTGTTCTGTTAATTTATCTCACAGTGTTACATCTTTCCCTTCAAGAAGCCTCTCGCTAAGGATGTTCTTGTGGAATTGGCAAAGGGATATTTGGAAGCCCATAGAGGGCTATGTTGAAAAAGGAAATATCTTCCGTTAAAAACTGGAAAGAAGCTTTCTGAGAAACTGCTCTGTGTTCTGTTAATTCATCTCACAGAGTTACATCTTTGCCTTCAAGAAGCCTTTCGCTAAGGCTGTTCTTGTGGAATTGGCAAAGGGATATTTGGAAGCCCATAGAGGGCTATGGTGAGAAAGGAAATATCTTCTGTTCAAAACTGGTAAGAAGCTTTCTGAGAAACTGCTCTGTGTTCTGTTAATTCATCTCACAGAGTTACATCTTTCCCTTGAAGAAGCCTTTCGCTAAAGCTGTTCTTGTGGAATTGGCAAAGGGATATTTGGAAGCCCATAGAGGGCTATGGTGAGAAAGGAAATATCTTCCGTTCAAAACTGGAAACAAACTCTCTGAGAAACTGCTCTGTGTTCTGTTAATTCATCTCACAGAGTTACATCTTTACCTTCAAGAAGCCTTTCGCTAAGGCTGTTCTTGTGGAATTGGCAAAGGGATATTTGGAAGCCCATAGAGGGCTATGGTGAGAAAGGAAATATCTTCCGTTCAAATCTGGAAAGAAGCTCTCTGAGAAACTGCTCTGTGTTCTGTTAATTCATCTCACAGAGTTACATCTTTCCCTTCAAGAAGCCTTTCGCTAAGGCTGTTCTTGTGGAATTGGCAAAGGGATATTTGGAAGCCCATAGAGGGCTATGGTGAAAAAAGAAATATCTTCCGTTCAAAACCGGAAAGAAGCTTTCTGAGAAACTGCTCTGTGTTCTGTTAATTCATCTCACAGAGCTACATCTTTCCTTTCAAGAAGCCTTTCGCTAAGGCTGTTCTTGTGGAAGTGCCAAAGGGATATTTGGAAGCCCATAGAGGGCTATGGTGAAAAAGGAAATATATCCCATTCAAAACTGGAAAGAAGCTCTCTGAGAAACTGCTCTGTGTTCTGTTAATTCGTCTCACAGGGTTATATCTTTCCCTTCAAGAAGCCTTTCGCTAAGGCTGTTCTTGTGGAATTGGCAAAGGGATATTTGGAAGCCCATAGAGGGCTATGGTGAGAAAGGAAATATCTTCTGTTCAAAACCGGAAAGAAGCTTTCTGAGAAACTGCTATGTGTTCTGTTAATTCATCTCAGAGAGTTACATCTTTCCTTTCAAGAAGCCTTTCGCTAAGGCTGTTCTTGTGGAATTGGCAAAGGGATATTTGGAAGCCCATAGAGGGCTATGGTGAAAAAGGAATTATCTTCCGTTCAAAACTGGAAAGAAGCTTCCTGAGAAACTGCTCTGTGTTCTGTTAATTCATCTCACAGAGTTACATCTTTCCCTTCAAGAAGCCTCTCGCTAAGGCTGTTCTTGTGGAATTGGCAAAGGGATATTTGGAAGCCAATAGAGGGCTATGGTGAAAAAAGAAATATCTTCCGTTCAAAACCGGAAAGAAGCTTTCTGAGAAACTACTCTGTGTTCTGTTAATTCATCTCACTGAGCTACATATTACACTTCAAGAAGCCTTTCGCTAAGGCTGTTCTTGTGGAATTGGCAAAGGGATATTTGGAAGCCAATAGAGGTCTATGGTGAAAAAGGAAATATCTTCCGTTCAAACCTGGAAAGAAGCTCTCTGAGAAACTACTCTGTGTTCTGTTAATTCATCTCACAGAGTTACATCTTTCCCTTCAAGAAGCCTTTCGCTAAGGCTGTTCTTGTGGAATTGGCAAAGGGATATTTGGAAGCCCTTAGAGGGCTATGGTGAAAAAGGAAATATCTTCCGTTCTAAACTGGAAAGAAGCTTTTTGAGAAACTGCTCAGTGTTCTGTTAATTCATCACACAGAGTTACATCTTTCCCTTCAAGAAGCCTTTCGCTGATTCTGTTCTTGTGGAATTGGCAAAGGGATATTTGGAAGCCCATAGAGGGCTATGGTGAAAAAGGAACTATCTTCTGTTCAAAACTGGAAAGAAGCTTTCTGAGAAACTGCTCTGTGTTCTGTTAATTCATCTCACAGAGTTACATCTTTCCCTTCAAGAAGCCTTTCGCTAAGGATGTTCTTGTGGAATTGGCAAAGGGATATTTGGAAGCCCATAGAGGGCTATGGTGAAAAAGGAAATATCTTCCGTTCAAAACTGGAAAGAAGCTTTCTGAGAAACTGCTCTATGTTCTGATAATTCATCTCACAGAGTTACAACTTTGCCTTTAAGAAGCCTTTCGCTAAGGCTGTTCTTGTGGAATTGGCAAAGGGATACTTGGAAGCCCATAGAGGGCTATGGTGAAAAAGGAAATATCTTCCGTTCAAAACTGGAAAGAAGCTTTCTGAGAAACTGCTCTGTGTTCTGTTAATTCATCTCACAGAGTTACATCTTTCCCTTCAAGAAGCCTTTCGCTAAGGCTGTTCTTGTGGAATTGGCAAAGGGATATTTGGAAGCACATAGAGGGCTATGGTGAAAAAGGAAATATCTTCCGTTCAAAACTGGAAAGAATCTTTCTGAGAAACAGCTATGTGTTCTGTTAATTCAACTCAGAGAGTTACATCGTTCCCTTCAAGAAGCCTTTCGCTAAGGCTGTTCTTGTGGAATTGGCAAAGGGATATTTGGAAGCCCATAGAGCGCTATGGTGAAAAAGGAAATATCTTCCGTTCAAAACTGGAAAGAAGCTTCCTGAGAAATTGCTCTGTGTTCTGTTAATTATTCTCACAGAGTTACATCTTTCCCTTCAAGAAGCCTTTCGCTAAGGCTGTTCTTGTGGAATTGGCAAAGGGATATTTGGAAGCCCATAGAGGGCTATGGTGAAAAAAGAAATATCTTCCGTTCAAAACCGGAAAGAAGCTTTCTGAGAAACTGTTCTGTGTTCTGTTAATTCATCTCACAGAGCTACATCTTTCCCTTCAAGAAGCCTTTCGCTAAGTCTGTTCTTGTGGAATTGGCAAAGGGATATTTGGAAGCGAATAGAGGGCTATGGTGAAAAAGGAAATATCTTAAGTTCAAAACTGGAAAGAATCTCCCTGAGAAACTGCTCTGTGTTCTGTTAATTCATCTCACAGAGTTACATCTTTCCCTTCAAGAAGCCTTTCGCTAAGGCTGTTCTTGTGGAATTGGCAAAGGGATATTTGGAAGCCCATAGAGGGCTATGGTGTAAAAGGAATTATCTTCCGTTCAAAACTGGAAAGAAGCTTTCTGAGAAACTGCTCTGTGTTCTGTTGATTCATCTCACAGAGTTACATCTTTCCCTTCAAGAAGCCTTTCGTTAAGGCTGTTCCTATGGTATTCGCAAAGGGATATTTGAAAGCCCATAGAGGGCTATGGTGAAAAAGGAAATATCTTCCGTTCAAAACTGGAAAGAAGATTTCTGAGAAACTGCTCTTTGTCTGTTAATTTATCTCACAGTGTTACATCTTTCCCTTCAAGAAGCCTCTCGCTAAGGATGTTCTTGTGGAATTGGCAAAGGGATATTTGGAAGCCCATAGAGGGCTATGTTGAAAAAGGAAATATCTTCCGTTAAAAACTGGAAAGAAGCTTTCTGAGAAACTGCTCTGTGTTCTGTTAATTCATCTTACAGAGTTACATCTTTGCCTTCAAGAACCCTTTCGCTAAGGCTGTTCTTGTGGAATTGGCAAAGGGATATTTGGAAGCCCATAGAGGGCTATGGTGAAATAGGAAATATCTTCCGTTCAAAACTGGAAAGAAGCTTTCTGAGAAACTGCTCTGTGTTCTGTTAATTCATCTCACAGAGTTACATCTTTCCCTTCAAGAAGCCTTTCGATAACGCTGTTCTTGTGGAATTGGCAAAGGGATATTTGGAAGCCCTTAGAGGGCTACGGTGAAAAAGTAAATATCTTCCGTTCAAAACTGGAAAGAAGCTTTCTGACAAACTGCTCTGTGTTCTGCTAATTCATCTCACAGAGTTACATCTTTCCCTTCAAGAAGGCTTTCGCTAAGTCTGTTCTTGTGGAATTGGCAAAGGGATATTTGGAAGCCCATAGAGGGCTATGGTGAGAAAGGAAATATCTTCTGTTCAAAACTGGTAAGAAGCTTTCTGAGAAACTGCTCTGTGTTCTGTTAATTCATCTCACAGAGTTACATCTTTCCCTTCAAGAAGCCTTTCGCTAAAGCTGTTCTTGTGGAATTGGCAAAGGGATATTTGGAAGCCCATAGAGGGCTATGGTGAGAAAGGAAATACCTTCAGTTCAAAACTGGAAACAAACTCTCTGAGAAACTGCTCTGTGTTCTGTTAATTCATCTCACAGAGTTACATCTTTCCCTTCAAGAAGCCTTTCGCTAAGGCTGTTCTTGTGGAATTGGCAAAGGGATATTTGGAAGACCATAGAGGGCTATGGTGAAAAAAGAAATATCTTCCGTTCAAAACCGGAAAGAAGCTTTCTGAGAAACTGCTCTGTGTTCTGTTAATTCATCTCACAGAGCTACATCTTTCCCTTCAAGAAGCCTTTCGCTAAGGCTATTCTTGTGGAATTGGCAAAGGTATATTTGGAAGCCAATAGAGGGCTATGGTGAAAAAGGAAATATCTTCCGTTCAAAACTGGAAAGAAGCTCTCGGAGAAACTGCTCTGTGTTCTGTTAATTCATCTCACAGAGTTACATCTTTCCCTTCAAGAAGCCTTTCGCTAAGGCTGTTCTTGTGGAATTGGCAAAGGGATATTTGGAAGCCCATAGAGGGCTATGGTGAAAAAGGAAATATCTTCCGTTCAAAACTGTAAAGAAGCGTTCTGAGAAACTGCTCTGTGTTCTGTTAATTCATCTCACAGAGCTACATATTTCCTTTCAAGAAGCCTTTCGCTAAGGCTGTTCTTGTGGAAGTGCCAAAGGGATATTTGGAAGCCCATAGAGGGCTATGGTGAAAAAGGAAATATATCCCATTCAAAACTGGAAAGAAGCTCTCTGAGAAACTGCTCTGTGTTCTGTTAATTCGTCTCACAGGGTTATATCTTTCCCTTCAAGAAGCCTTTCGCTAAGGCTGTTCTTGTGGAATTGGCAAAGGGATATTTGGAAGCCCATAGAGGGCTATGGTGAGAAAGGAAATATCTTCTGTTCAAAACCGGAAAGAAGCTTTCTGAGAAACTGCTATGTGTTCTGTTAATTCATCTCAGAGAGTTACATCTTTCCTTTCAAGAAGCCTTTCGCTAAGGCTGTTCTTGTGGAATTGGCAAAGGGATATTTGGAAGCCCATAGAGGGCTATGGTGAAAAAGGAATTATCTTCCGTTCAAAACTGGAAAGAAGCTTCCTGAGAAACTGCTCTGTGTTCTGTTAATTCATCTCACAGAGTTACATCTTTCCCTTCAAGAAGCCTCTCGCTAAGGCTGTTCTTGTGGAATAGGCAAAGGGATATTTGGAAGCCAATAGAGGGCTATGGTGAAAAAAGAAATATCTTCCGTTCAAAACCGGAAAGAAGCTTTCTGAGAAACTACTCTGTGTTCTGTTAATTCATCTCACTGAGCTACATATTACACTTCAAGAAGCCTTTCGCTAAGGCTGTTCTTGTGGAATTGGCAAAGGGATATTTGGAAGCTAATAGATGTCTATGGTGAAAAACGAAATATCTTCCGTTCAAACCTGGAAAGAAGCTCTCTGAGAAACTGCTCTGTGTTCTGTTAATTCATCTCACAGAGTTACATCTTTCCCTTCAAGAAGCCTTTCGCTAAGGCTGTTCTTGTGGAATTGGCAAAGGGATATTTGGAAGCCCTTAGAGGGCTATGGTGAAAAAGGAAATATCTTCTGTTCTAAACTGGAAAGAAGCTTTTTGAGAAACTGCTCAGTGTTCTGTTAATTCATCACACAGAGTTACATCTTTCCCTTCAAGAAGCCTTTCGCTGATTCTGTTCTTGTGGAATTGGCAAAGGGATATTTGGAAGACCATAGACGGCTATGGTGAAAAAGGAACTATCTTCTGTTCAAAACTGGAAAGAAGCTTTCTGAGAAACTGCTCTGTGTTCTGTTAATTCATCTCACAGTGTTACATCTTTTCCTTCAAGAAGCCTTTCGTTAAGGCTGTTCCTATGGTATTCGCAAAGGGATATTTGAAAGCCGACAGAGGGCTATGGTGAAAAAGGAAATATCTTCCGTTCAAAACTTGAAAGAAGATTTCTGAGAAACTGCTCTTTGTTCTGTTAATTTATCTCACAGTGTTACATCTTTCCCTTCAAGAAGCCTTTCGCTAAGGCTGTTCTTGTGGAATTGGCAAAGGGATATTTGGAAGCCCATAGAGGGCTATGGTGAAAAAGGAAATATCTTCCGTTCAAAACTGGAAAGAAGCTTTCTGAGAAACTGCTCTGTGTTCTGTTAATTCATCTCACAGAGTTACATCTTTCCCTTCAAGAAGCCTTTCGCTAAGGCTGTTCTTGTGGAATTGGCAAAGGGATATTTGGAAGCACATAGAGGGCTATGGTGAAAAAGGAAATATCTTCCGTTCAAAACTGGAAAGAATCTTTCTGAGAAACAGCTATGTGTTCTGTTAATTCAACTCAGAGAGTTACATCGTTCCCTTCAAGAAGCCTTTCGCTAAGGCTGTTCTTGTGGAATTGGCAAAGGGATATTTGGAAGCCCATAGAGCGCTATGGTGAAAAAGGAAATATCTTCGTTCAAAACTGGAAAGAAGCTTCCTGAGAAATTGCTCTGTGTTCTGTTAATTCATCTCACAGAGTTACATCTTTCCCTTCAAGAAGCCTTTCGCTAAGGCTGTTCTTGTGGAATTGGCAAAGGGATATTTGGAAGCCCATAGAGGGCTATGGTGAAAAAAGAAATATCTTCCGTTCAAAACCGGAAAGAAGCTTTCTGAGAAACTGCTCTGTGTTCTGTTAATTCATCTCACTGAGCTACATCTTACACTTCAAGAAGCCTTTCGCTAAGGCTGTTCTTGTGGAATTGGCAAAGGGATATTTGGAAGCCCATAGAGGGCTATGGTGAAAAAAGAAATATCTTCCGTTCAAAACCGGAAAGAAGGTTTCTGAGAAACTGCTCTGTGTTCTGTTAATTCATCTCAATGAGCTACATCTTACATTTCAAGAAGCCTTTCGCTAAGGCTGTTCTTGTGGAATTGGCACAGGGATATTTGGAAGCACATAGAGGGCAATGGTGAAAAAGGAAATAACTTCCGTTCAAAACTGGAAAGAAGCTTCCTGAGAATCTGCTCTGTGTTCTGTTAATTCATATCACAGAGTTACATCTTTCCCTTCAAGAAGCCTTTCGCTACGGCTGTTCTTGTGGAATTGGCAAAGGGATATTTGGAAGCCCATAGAGGGCTATGGTGAAAAAAGAAATATATTCCGTTCAAAACCGTCAAGAAGCTTTCTGAGAAACTGTTCTGTGTTCTGTTAATTCATCTCACAGAGCTACATCTTTCCCTTCAAGAAGCCTTTCGCTAAGTCTGTTCTTGTGGAATTGGCAAAGGGATATTTGGAAGCGAAGAGAGGGCTATGGTGAAAAAGGAAATATCTTAAGTTAAAAACTGGAAAGAATCTCCCTGAGAAACTGCTCTGTGTTCTGTTAATTCATCTCACAGAGTTACATCTTTCCCTTCAAGAAGCCTTTCGCTAAGGCTGTTCTTGTGGAATTGGCAAAGGGATATTTGGAAGCCCATAGAGGGCTATGGTGAAAATGGAATTATCTTCCGTTCAAAACTGGAAAGAAGCTTTCTGAGAAACTGCTCTGTGTTCTGTTAATTCATCTCACAGAGTTACATCTTTCGCTTCAAGAAGCCTTTCGTTAAGGCTGTTCCTATGGTATTCGCAAAGGGATATTTGAAAGCCCATAGAGGGCTATGGTGAAAAAGGAAATATCTTCCGTTCAAAACTGGAAAGAAGATTTCTGACAAACTGCTCTTTGTTCTGTTAATTTATCTCACAGTGTTACATCTTTCCCTTCAAGAAGCCTCTCGCTAAGGATGTTCTTGTGGAATTGGCAAAGGGATATTTGGAAGCCCATAGAGGGCTATGTTGAAAAAGGAAATATCTTCCGTTAAAAACTGGAAAGAAGCTTTCTGAGAAACTGCTCTGTGTTCTGTTAATTCATCTCACAGAGTTACATCTTTGCCTTCAAGAAGCCTTTCGCTAAGGCTGTTCTTGTGGAATTGGCAAAGGGATATTTGGAAGCCCATAGAGGGCTATGGTGAGAAAGGAAATATCTTCTGTTCAAAACTGGTAAGAAGCTTTCTGAGAAACTGCTCTGTGTTCTGTTAATTCATCTCACAGAGTTACATCTTTCCCTTGAAGAAGCCTTTCGCTAAAGCTGTTCTTGTGGAATTGGCAAAGGGATATTTGGAAGCCCATAGAGGGCTATGGTGAGAAAGGAAATATCTTCCGTTCAAAACTGGAAACAAACTCTCTGAGAAACTGCTCTGTGTTCTGTTAATTCATCTCACAGAGTTACATCTTTACCTTCAAGAAGCCTTTCGCTAAGGCTGTTCTTGTGGAATTGGCAAAGGGATATTTGGAAGCCCATAGAGGGCTATGGTGAGAAAGGAAATATCTTCCGTTCAAATCTGGAAAGAAGCTCTCTGAGAAACTGCTCTGTGTTCTGTTAATTCATCTCACAGAGTTACATCTTTCCCTTCAAGAAGCCTTTCGCTAAGGCTGTTCTTGTGGAATTGGCAAAGGGATATTTGGAAGCCCATAGAGGGCTATGGTGAAAAAAGAAATATCTTCCGTTCAAAACCGGAAAGAAGCTTTCTGAGAAACTGCTCTGTGTTCTGTTAATTCATCTCACAGAGCTACATCTTTCCTTTCAAGAAGCCTTTCGCTAAGGCTGTTCTTGTGGAAGTGCCAAAGGGATATTTGGAAGCCCATAGAGGGCTATGGTGAAAAAGGAAATATATCCCATTCAAAACTGGAAAGAAGCTCTCTGAGAAACTGCTCTGTGTTCTGTTAATTCGTCTCACAGGGTTATATCTTTCCCTTCAAGAAGCCTTTCGCTAAGGCTGTTCTTGTGGAATTGGCAAAGGGATATTTGGAAGCCCATAGAGGGCTATGGTGAGAAAGGAAATATCTTCTGTTCAAAACCGGAAAGAAGCTTTCTGAGAAACTGCTATGTGTTCTGTTAATTCATCTCAGAGAGTTACATCTTTCCTTTCAAGAAGCCTTTCGCTAAGGCTGTTCTTGTGGAATTGGCAAAGGGATATTTGGAAGCCCATAGAGGGCTATGGTGAAAAAGGAATTATCTTCCGTTCAAAACTGGAAAGAAGCTTCCTGAGAAACTGCTCTGTGTTCTGTTAATTCATCTCACAGAGTTACATCTTTCCCTTCAAGAAGCCTCTCGCTAAGGCTGTTCTTGTGGAATTGGCAAAGGGATATTTGGAAGCCAATAGAGGGCTATGGTGAAAAAAGAAATATCTTCCGTTCAAAACCGGAAAGAAGCTTTCTGAGAAACTACTCTGTGTTCTGTTAATTCATCTCACTGAGCTACATATTACACTTCAAGAAGCCTTTCGCTAAGGCTGTTCTTGTGGAATTGGCAAAGGGATATTTGGAAGCCAATAGAGGTCTATGGTGAAAAAGGAAATATCTTCCGTTCAAACCTGGAAAGAAGCTCTCTGAGAAACTACTCTGTGTTCTGTTAATTCATCTCACAGAGTTACATCTTTCCATTCAAGAAGCCTTTCGCTAAGGCTGTTCTTGTGGAATTGGCAAAGGGATATTTGGAAGCCCTTAGAGGGCTATGGTGAAAAAGGAAACATCTTCCGTTCTAAACTGGAAAGAAGCTTTTTGAGAAACTGCTCAGTGTTCTGTTAATTCATCACACAGAGTTACATCTTTCCCTTCAAGAAGCCTTTCGCTGATTCTGTTCTTGTGGAATTGGCAAAGGGATATTTGGAAGCCCATAGAGGGCTATGGTGAAAAAGGAACTATCTTCTGTTCAAAACTGGAAAGAAGCTTTCTGAGAAACTGCTCTGTGTTCTGTTAATTCATCTCACAGAGTTACATCTTTCCCTTCAAGAAGCCTTTCGCTAAGGATGTTCTTGTGGAATTGGCAAAGGGATATTTGGAAGCACATAGAGGGAAATGGTGAAAAAGGAAATATCTTCCGTTCAAAACTGGAAAGAAGCTTTCTGAGAAACTGCTCTGTGTTCTGTTAATTCATCTCACAGAGCTACATCTTTCCTTTCAAGAAGCCTTTCGCTAAGGCTGTTCTTGTGGAAGTGGCAAAGGGATATTTGGAAGCCGATAGAGGGCTATGGTGAAAAAGGAAATATATCCCGTTCAAAACTGGAAAGAAGCTCTCTGAGAAACTGCTAAGTGTTCTGTTAATTCATCTCAGAGAGTTACATCTTTCCTTTCAAGAAGCCTTCCGCTAAGGCTGTTCTTGTGGAATTGGCAAAGGGATATTTGGAAGCCCATAGAGGGCTATGGTGAAAAAGGAAATATCTTTTGTTCAAAACTGGAAAGAGGCTTTCTGAGAAACTGCTCTGTGTTCTGTTAATTCATCTCACAGAGTTACATCTTTCCCTTCAAGAAGCCTTTCGCTAAGGCTGTTCTTGTGGAATTGGCAAAGGGATATTTGGAAGCCCATGGAGGGCTACGGTGAGAAAGGAAATATCTTCCGTTCCAAACTGGAAAGAAGCTTTCTGAGAAACTGCTCTGTGTTCTGTTAATTCATCTCACAGAGTTACATCTTTCCCTTCAGGAAGCCTTTCGGTAAGTCTGTTCTTGTGGAATTGGCAAAGGGATATTTGGAAGCCCATAGAGGGCTATGGTGAAATAGGAAATATCTTCCGTTCAAAACTGGAAAGAAGCTTTCTGAGAAACTGCTCTGTGTTCTGTTAATTCATCTCACAGAGTTACATCTTTCCCTTCAAGAAGCCTTTCGCTGATTCTGTTCTTGTGGAATTGGCAAAGGGATATTTGGAAGCCCATAGAGGGCTATGGTGAAAAAGGAAATATCTTACGTTCAAAACTGGAAAGAAGCTTTCTGAGAAACTGCACTGTGTTCTGTTAATTCATCTCACAGAGTTACATCTTTCCCTTCAAGAAGCCTTTCGCTAAGGCTGTTCTTGTGGAATTGGCAAAGGGATATTTGGAAGCACATAGAGGGCAATGGTGAAAAAGGAAATATCTTCCGTTCAAAACTGGAAAGAAGCTTTCTGAGAAACTACTCTGTGTTCTGTTAATTCATCTCACAGAGTTACATCTTTCCCTTCAAGAAGCCTTTCGCTAAGGCTGTTCTTGTGGAATTGGCAAAGGGATATTTGGAAGCCCGTAGAGGGCTATGGTGAAAAAGGAAATATCTTCCGTTCAAAACTGGAAAGAAGCTTTCTGAGAAACTGCTCTGTGTTCTGTTAATTCATCTCACAGAGTTACATCTTTCCCTTCAAGAAGCCTTTCGCTAAGGCTGTTCTTGTGGAATTGGCAAAGGGATATTTGGAAGCCCATAGAGGGCTATGGTGAAAAAGGAAATATCTTCCGTTCAAAACTGGAAAGAAGCTTTCTGAGAAACTTCTCTGTGTTCTGTTAATTCATCTCACAGAGTTACATCTTTCCCTTCAGAAAGGCTTTCGGTAAGTCTGTTCTTGTGGAATTGGAAAAGGGATATTTGGAAGCCCAAAGAGGGCTATGGTGAAAAAGGAAATATCTTCCGTTCTAAACTAGAAAGAAGCTTTTTGAGAAACTGCTCTGTGTTCTGTTAATTCATCTCACAGAGTTACATCTTTCCATTCAAGAAGCCTTTCGCTGATTCTGTTCTTGTGGAATTGGCAAAGGGATATTTGGAAGCCCATAGAGGGCTATGGTGAAAAAGGAAATATCTTAAGTTCAAAACTAGAAAGAAGCTTTCTGAGAAACTGCTCTGTGTTCTGCTAATTCATCTCACAGATCTACATCTTTCCCTTCAAGAAGCCTTTCGCTAAGGCTGTTCTTGTGGAATTGGCAAAGGGATATTAGGAAGCCCATAGAGGGCTATGGTGAAAAAGGAAATATCTTCCGTTCAAAACTGGAAAGAAGCTTTCTGAGAAACTGCTATGTGTTCTGTTAATTCATCTCAGAGAGTTACATCTTTCCCTTCAAGAAGCCTTTCGCTAAGGCTGTTCTTGTGGAATTTGCAAAGGGATATTTGGAAGCCCTTAGAGGGCTATGGTGAAAAAGGAATTATCTTCCGTTCAAAACTGGAAAGAAGCTTTCTGAGAAACTGCTCTGTGTTCTGTTAATTCATCTCAGAGAGTTACATCGTTCCCTTCAAGAAGCCTTTTGCTAAGGCTGTTCTTGTGGAATTGGCAAAGGGATATTTGGAAGCCCATAGAGCGCTATGGTGAAAAAGGAAATATCTTCCGTTCAAAACTGGAAAGAAGCTTCCTGAGAAATTGCTCTGTGTTCTGTTAATTCATCTCACAGAGTTACATCTTTCCCTTCAACAAGCCTTTCGTTAAGGCTGTTCTTGTGGAATTGGCAAAGGGATATTTGGAAGACCATAGAGGGCTATGGTGAAAAAAGAAATATCTTCCGTTCAAAACCGGAAAGAAGCTTTCTGAGAAACTGCTCTGTGTTCTATTAATTCATCTCACAGAGCTACATCTTTCCCTTCAAGAAGCCTTTCGCTAAGGCTGTTCTTGTGGAATTGGCAAAGGGATATTTGGAAGCCAATAGAGGGCTATGGTGAAAAAGGAAATATCTTCCGTTCAAAACTGGAAAGAAGCTCTCGGAGAAACTGCTCTGTGTTCTGTTAATTCATCTCACAGAGTTACATCTTTCCCTTCAAGAAGCCTTTCGCTATGGCTGTTCTTGTGGAATTGGCAAAGGGATATTTGGAAGCCCATAGAGGGCTATTTTGAAAAAGGAATTATCTTCCGTTCAAAACTGGAAAGAAGCTCTCTGAGAAACTGCTCTGTGTTCTGTTAATTCGTCTCACAGGGTTATATCATTCCCTTAAAGAAGCCTTTCGCTAAGGCTGTTCTTGTGGAATTGGCAAAGGGATATTTGGAAGCCCATAGAGGGATATGGTGAGAAAGGAAATATCTTCCGTTCAAAACTGGAAAGAAGCTCTCTGAGAAACTGCTCTGTGTTCTGTTAATTCATCTCACAGAGTTACATCTTTCCCTTCAAGAAGCCTTTCGCTAAGGCTGTTCTTGTGGAATTGGCAAAGGGATATTTGGAAGCCCATAGAGGGCTATGGTGAAAAAGGAAATATCTTCCGTTCAAAACTGTAAAGAAGCGTTCTGAGAAACTGCTCTGTGTTCTGTTAATTCATCTCACAGAGTTACATCTATCCCTTCAAGAAGCCTTTCGCTAAGACTGTTCTTGTGGAATTGGCAAAGGGATATTTGGAAGCCCATAGAGGGCTATGGTGAAAAAAGAAATATCTTCCGTTCAAAATCGGAAAGAAGCTTTCTGAGAAACTGCTCTGTGTTCTGTTAATTCATCTCACAGAGCTACATCTTTCCTTTCAAGAAGCCTTTCGCTAAGGCTGTTCTTGTGGAAGTGGAAAAGGGATATTTGGAAGCCCATAGAGGGCTATGGTGAAAAAGGAAATATATCCCGTTCAAATCAGGAAAGAAGCTCTCTGAGAAATTGCTCTGTGTTCTGTTAATTCCTCTCACAGGGTTATATCTTTCCCTTCAAGAAGCCTTTCGCTAAGGCTGTTCTTGTGGAATTGGCAAAGGGATATTTGGAAGCCCATAGAGGGCTATGGTGAGAAAGGAAATATCTTCTGTTCAAAACCGGAAAGAAGCTTTCTGAGAAACTGCTATGTGTTCTGTTAATTCATCTCAGAGAGTTACATCTTTCCCTTCAAGAAGCCTTTCGCTAAGGCTGTTCTTGTGGAATTGGCAAAGGGATATTTGGAAGCCCATAGAGGGCTATGGTGAAAAAAGAAATATCTTCCGTTCAAAACCGGAAAGAAGCTTTCTGAGAAACTGCTCTGCGTTTTGTTAATTCATCTCACAGAGCTACATCTTTCCCTTCAAGAAGCCTTTCGCTAAGTCTTTTCTTGTGGAATTGGCAAAGGGATATTTGGAAGCCAATAGAGGGCTATGGTGAAAAAGGAAATATCTTCCGTTCAAAACTGGAAAGAAGCTCTCGGAAAAACTGCTCTGTGTTCTGTTAATTCATCTCACAGAGTTACATCTTTCCCTTCAAGAAGCCTTTCGCTATGGCTGTTCTTGTGGAATTGGCAAAGGGATATTTGGAAGCCCATAGAGGGCTATTTTGAAAAAGGAATTATCTTCCGTTCAAAACTGGAAAGAAGCTCTCTGAGAAACTGCTCTGTGTTCTGTTAATTCGTCTCACAGGGTTATATCATTCCCTTCAAGAAGCCTTTCGCTAAGGCTGTTCTTGTGGAATTGGCAAAGGGATATTTGGAAGCCCATAGAGGGATATGGTGAGAAAGGAAATATCTTCCGTTCAAAACTGGAAAGAAGCTCTCTGAGAAACTGCTCTGTGTTCTGTTAATTCATCTCACAGAGTTACATCTTTCCCTTCAAGAAGCCTTTCGCTAAGGCTGTTCTTGTGGAATTGGCAAAGGGATATTTGGAAGCCCATAGAGGGCTATGGTGAAAAAGGAAATATCTTCCGTTCAAAACTGTAAAGAAGCGTTCTGAGAAACTGCTCTGTGTTCTGTTAATTCATCTCACAGAGTTACATCTATCCCTTCAAGAAGCCTTTCGCTAAGACTGTTCTTGTGGAATTGGCAAAGGGATATTTGGAAGCCCATAGAGGGCTATGGTGAAAAAAGAAATATCTTCCGTTCAAAATCGGAAAGAAGCTTTCTGAGAAACTGCTCTGTGTTCTGTTAATTCATCTCACAGAGCTACATCTTTCCTTTCAAGAAGCCTTTCGCTAAGGCTGTTCTTGTGGAAGTGGCAAAGGGATATTTGGAAGCCCATAGAGGGCTATGGTGAAAAAGGAAATATATCCCGTTCAAAACAGGAAAGAAGCTCTCTGAGAAACTGCTCTGTGTTCTGTTAATTCCTCTCACAGGGTTATATCTTTCCCTTCAAGAAGCCTTTCGCTAAGGCTGTTCTTGTGGAATTGGCAAAGGGATATTTGGAAGCCCATAGAGGGCTATGGTGAGAAAGGAAATATCTTCTGTTCAAAACCGGAAAGAAGCTTTCTGAGAAACTGCTATGTGTTCTGTTAATTCATCTCAGAGAGTTACATCTTTCCCTTCAAGAAGCCTTTCGCTAAGGCTGTTCTTGTGGAATTGGCAAAGGGATATTTGGAAGCCCATAGAGGGCTATGGTGAAAAAAGAAATATCTTCCGTTCAAAACCGGAAAGAAGCTTTCTGAGAAACTGCTCTGCGTTTTGTTAATTCATCTCACAGAGCTACATCTTTCCCTTCAAGAAGCCTTTCGCTAAGTCTTTTCTTGGGGAATTGGCAAAGGGATATTTGGAAGCCAATAGAGGGCTATGGTGAAAAAGGAAATATCTTTCGTTCAAAACTGGAAAGAAGCTCTCTGAGAAACTGCTCTGTGTTCTGTTAATTCATCTCACAGAGTTACATCTTTCCCTTCAAGAAGCCTTTCGCTAAGGCTGTTCTTGTGGAATTGGCAAAGGGATATTTGGAAGCCCATAGAGGGCTATGGTGAAAAAGTAATTATCTTCCGTTCAAAACTGGAAAGAAGCTCTCTGAGAAACTGCTCTGTGTTCTGTTAATTCGTCTCACAGGGTTATATCTTTCCCTTCAAGAAGCCTTTCGCTAAGGCTGTTCTTGTGTAATTGGCAAAGGGATATTTGGAAGCCCATAGAGGACTATAGTGAGAAAGGAAATATCTTCCGATCAAAACTGGAAAGAAGCTTTCTGAGAAACTGCTCTGTGTTCTGTTAATTCATCTCACAGAGTTACATCTTTCCCTTCAAGAAGCCTTTCTCTAAGGCTGTTCTTGTGGAATTGGCAAAGGGATATTTGGAAGCCCATAGAGGGCTATGGTGAAAAAGGAAATATCTTCCGTTCAAAATTGGAAAGAAGCTTTCTGAGAAACTGCTCTGTGTTCTGTTAATTCATCTCACAGTGTTACATCTTTCCCTTCAAAAAGCCTTTGGCTAAGGCTGTTCTTGTGGAATTGGCAAAGGGATATTTGGAAGCCCATAGAGGGCTATGGTGAAAAAAGAAATATCTTCCGTTCAAAACCGGAAAGAAGCTTTCTGAGAAACTGCTCTGTGTTCTGTTAATTCATCCCACAGAGCTACATCTTTCCCTTCAAGAAGCCTTTCGCTAAGGCTGTTCTTGTGGAAGTGGCAAAGGGATATTTGGAAGCCCATAGAGGGCTATGGTGAAAAAGGAAATATCTTCCGTTCAAAACTGGAAAGAAGCTCTCTAAGAAACTGCTCTGTGTTCTGTTAATTCATCTCACAGGGTTACATCTTTCCCTTCAAGAAGCCTTTCGCTAAGGCTGTTTTTGTGGAATTGGCAAAGGGATATTTGGAAGCCCGTAGAGGGCTATGGTGAAAAAGGAAATATCTTCCGTTCAAAACTGGAAAGAAGCTCTCTGAGAAACTGCTCTGTGTTCTGTTAATTCATCTCACAGAGTTACATCTTTCCCTTCAAGAAGCCTTTCGCTAAGGCTGTTCTTGTGGAATTGGCAAAGGGATATTTGGAATCCCATAGAGGGCTATGGTGAAAAAGGAATTATCTTCCGTTCAAAACTGGAAAGAAGCTTTCTGAGAAACTGCTCTGTGTTCTGTTAATTCATCTCACAGAGTTACATCTTTCCCTTCAAGAAGCCTTTCGTTAAGGCTGTTCCTATGGTATTCGCAAAGGGATATTTGAAAGCCGATAGAGGGCTATGGTGAAAAAGGAAATATCTTCCGTTCAAAACTGGAAAGAAGATTTCTGAGAAACTGCTCTTTGTTCTGTTAATTTATCTCACAGTGTTACATCTTTCCCTTCAAGAAGCCTTTCGCTAAGGCTGTTCTTGTGGAATTGGCAAAGGGATATTTGGAAGCACATAGAGGGCTATGGTGAAAAAGGAAATATCTTCCGTTCAAAACTGGAAAGAAGCTTTCTGAGAAACTGCTCTGTGTTCTGTTAATTCATCTCACAGAGTTACATCTTTCCCTTCAAGAAGCCTTTCGCTAAGGCTGTTCTTGTGGAATTGGCAAAGGGATATTTGGAAGCCCTTAGAGGGCTTCGGTGAAAAAGGAAATATCTTCCGTTCAAAACTGGAAGGAAGTTTTCTGAGAAACTGCTCTGTGTTCTGTTAATTCATTTCACAGAGTTACATCTTTCCCTTCAAGAAGCCTTTCGCTAAGGCTGTTCTTGTGGAATTGGCAAAGGGATATTTGGAGCCCTTAGAGGGCTACGGTGAAAAAGGAAATATCTTCCGTTCAAAACTGGAAAGAAGATTTCTGACAAACTGCTATGTGTTCTGTTAATTCATCTCAGAGAGTTACATCTTTCCCTTCAAGAAGCCTTTCGCTAAGGCTGTTCTTGTGGAATTGGCAAAGGGATATTTGGAAGCCCATAGAGGGCTATGGTGAAAAAGGAAGTATCTTCCGTTCTAAACTGGAAAGAAGCTTTTTAAGAAACTGCTCTGTGTTCTGTTAATTCATCTCACAGAGTTACATCTTTCCCTTCAAGAAGCCTTTCGCTGATTCTGTTCTTGTGGAATTGGCAAAGGGATATTTGGAAGCCCCTAGAGGGCTATGGTGAAAAAGGAAATATCTTCCGTCCAAAACTGGAAAGAAGCTTTCTGAGAAACTGCTCTGTGTTCTGTTAATTCATCTCAGAGAGCTACATCTTTCCCTTCAAGAAGCCTTTCGCTAAGGCTGTTCTTGTGGAATAGGCAAAGGGATATTAGGAAGCCCATAGAGGGCTATGGTGAAAAAGGAAATATCTTCCGTTCAAAACTGGAAAGAAGCTTTCTGAGAAACATCTCTCTGTTCTGTTAATTCATCTCACAGAGTTACATCTTTCCCTTCAAGAAGCCTTTCGCTAAGGCTGTTCTTGTGGAATTGGAAAAGGGATATTTGGAAGCCCATAGAGGGCTATGGTGAAAAAGGAAATATCTTCCGTTCAAAACTGGAAAGAAGCTTTCTGAGAAACTGCTCTGTGTTCTGTTAATTCATCTCACAGAGTTACATCTTTCCCTTCAGGAAGCCTTTCGGTAAGTCTGTTGTTGTGGAATTTGCAAAGGGATACTTGGAAGCCCCTAGAGGGCTATGGTGAAAAAGGAAATATCTTCGGTTCTAAACTGGAAAGAAGCTTTTTGAGAAACTGCTCTGTGTTCTATTAATTCATCTCACAGAGTTACATCTTTCCCTTCAAGCAGCCTTTCGCTGCTTCTGTTCTTGTGGAATTGGCAAAGGGATATTTGGAAGCCCATAGAGGGCTATGGTGAAAAAGGAAATATCTTCCGTTCGAAACTGGAAAGAAGCTTTCTGAGAAACTGATCTGTGTTCTGATAATTCATCTCACAGAGTTACATCTTTCCCTTCAAGAAGCCTATCGATAAGTCTGTTCTTGTGGAATTGGCAAAGGGATATTTGGAAGCCCATAGAGGGCTATGGTGAGAAAGGAAATATCTTCTGTTCAAAACTGGAAAGAAGCTTTCTGAGAAACTGCTCTGTGTTCTGTTAATTCATCTCACAGAGTTACATCTTTCCCTTCCAGAAGCCTTTCGCTAAAGCTGTTCTTGTGGATTTGGCAAAGGGATATTTGGAAGCCCATAGAGGGCTATGGTGAGAAAGGAAATATCTTCCGTTCAAAATTGGAAAGAAGCTTTCTGAGAAACTGCTCTGTGTTCTGTTAATTCATCTCAGAAAGTTACATCTTTCCCTTCAAGAAGCCTTTCGCTAAGGCTGTTCTTGTGGAATTGGGAAAGGGATCTTTGGAATCCCATAGAGGGCTATGGTGAAAAAGGAATTATCTTCCGTTCAAAACTGGAATGAAGCTTTCTGAGAAACTGCTCTGTGTTCTGTTAATTCATCTCACAGTGTTACATCTTTCCCTTCAAGAAATCTTTCGTTAAGGCTGTTCCTATGGTATTCGCAAAGGGATATTTGAAAGCCGACAGAGGGCTATGGTGAAAAAGGAAATATCTTCCGTTCAAAACTGGAAAGAAGGTTTCTGAGAAACTGCTCTTTGTTCTGTTAATTTATCTCACAGTGTTACATCTTTCCCTTCAAGAAGCCTTTCGCTAAGGATGTTCTTGTGGAATTGGCAAAGGGATATTTGGAAGCCCATAGAGGGCTATGGTGAAAAAGGAAATATCTTCCGTTCAAAACTGGAAAGAAGCTTTCTGAGAAACTGCTCTATGTTCTGTTAATTCATCTCACAGAGTTACATCTTTGCCTTTAAGAAGCCTTTCGCTAAGGCTGTTCTTGTGGAATTGCCAAAGGGATATTTGGAAGCCCATAGAGGGCTATGGTGAAAAAGGAAATATCTTCCGTTCAAAACTGGAAAGAAGCTTTCTGAGAAACTGCTCTGTGTTCTGTTAATTCATCTCACAGAGTTACATCTTTCCCTTCAAGAAGCCTTTCGCTAAGGCTGTTCTTGTGGAATTGGCAAAGGGATATTTGGAAGCACATAGAGGGCTATGGTGAAAAAGGAAATATCTTCCGTTCAAAATTGGAAAGAATCTTTCTGAGAAACAGCTATGTGTTCTGTTAATTCAACTCAGAGAGTTACATCGTTCCCTTCAAGAAGCCTTTCGCTAAGGCTGTTCTTGTGGAATTGGCAAAGGGATATTTGGAAGCCCATAGAGCGCTATGGTGAAAAAGGAAATATCTTCCGTTCAAAACTGGAAAGAAGCTTCCTGAGAAATTGCTCTGTGTTCTGTTAATTCATCTCTCAGAGTTACATCTTTCCCTTCAAGAAGCCTTTCGCTAAGGCTGTTCTTGTGGAATTGGCAAAGGGATATTTGGAAGCCCATAGAGGGCTATGGTGAAAAAAGAAATATCTTCCGTTCAAAACCGGAAAGAAGCTTTCTGAGAAACTGTTCTGTGTTCTGTTAATTCATTTCACAGAGCTACATCTTTCCCTTCAAGAAGCCTTTCGCTAAGGCTGTTCTTGTGGAATTGGCAAAGGGATATTTGGAAGCCAATAGAGGGCTATGGTGAAAAAGGAATTATCTTCCGTTCAAAACTGGAAAGAAGCTTTCTGAGAAACGGCTCTGTGTTCTGTTAATTCACCTCACAGAGCTACATCTTTCCCTTCAAGAAGCCTTTCGCTAAGGCTGTTCTTGTGGAATTGGCAAAGGGATATTTGGAAGCCCATAGAGGGCTATGGGGAAAAAGGAATTATCTTCCGTTCAAAACTGGAAAGAAGCTCTCTGAGAAACTGCTCTGTGTTCTGTTAATTCGTCTCACAGGGTTATATCTTTCCCTTCAAGAAGCCTCTCGCTAAGGCTGTTCTTGTGGAATTGGCAAAGGGATATTTGGAAGCCCATAGAGTGCTATGGTGAGAAAGGAAATATCTTCTGTTCAAAAATGGAAAGAAGCTTTCAGAGAAACTGCTCTGTGTTCTGTTAATTCATCTCACATAGTTACATCTTTCCCTTCAAGAAGATTTTCGCTGCTTCTGTTCTTGTGGAATTGGCAAAGGGATATTTGGAAGCCCATAGAGGGCTATGGTGAGAAAGGAAATATCTTCCGATCAAAACTGGAAAGAAGCTTTCTGAGAAACTGCTCTTGTTCTGTTAATTCATCTCACAGAGTTACATCTTTCCCTTCAAGAAGCCTTTGGCTGAGGCTGTTCTTGTGGAATTGGCAAAGGGATATTTGGAAGCCCATAGAGGGCTATGGTGAAAAAAGGAATATCTTCCGTTCAAAACCGGAAAGAAGGTTTCTGAGAAACTGCTCTGTGTTCTGTTAATTCATCTCAATGAGCTACATCTTACATTTCAAGAAGCCTTTCGCTAAGGCTGTTCTTGTGGAATTGGCAAAGGGATATTTGGAAGCACATAGAGGGCAATGGTGAAAAAGGATATAACTTCCGTTCAAAACTGGAAAGAAGCTTCCTGAGAAACTGCTCTGTGTTCTGTTAATTCATATCACAGAGTTACATCTTTCCCTTCAAGAAGCCTTTCGCTAAGGCTGTTCTTGTGGAATTGGCAAAGGGATATTGGGAAGCCCATAGAGGGCTATGGTAAGAAAGGAAATATCTTCTGTTCAAAACTGTAAAGAAGCTTTCGGAGAAATTGCTCTGTGTTCTGTTAATTCATCTCACAGAGTTACATCTTTCCCTTCAAGAAGCCTTTCGCTAAGGCTGTTCTTGTGGAATTGGCAAAGGGATATTTGGAAGCCCATAGAGGGCTATGGTGAAAAAGGAAATATCTTCCGTTCAAAACTGGAAAGAAGCTTTCTGAGAAACTGCTCCGTGTTCTGTTAATTCATCTCACCGAGTTACATCTTTCCCTTCAAGAAGCCTTTCGCTAAGGCTGTTCTTGTGGAATTGGCAAAGGGATATTTGGAAGCCCGTAGAGGGCTATGGTGAAAAAGGAAATATCTTCCGTTCAAAACTGGAAAGAAGCTTTCTGAGAAACTGCTCTGTGTTCTGTTAATTCATCTCACAGAGTTACATCTTTCCCTTCAAGAATCCTTTCGCTAAGGCTGTTCTTGTTTAATTGGCAAAGGGATATTTGGAAGCACATAGAGGGCTATGGTGAAAAAGGAAATATCTTCCGTTCAAAACTGGAAAGAAGCTTTCTGAGAAACTTCTCTGTGTTCTGTTAATTCATCTCACAGAGTTACATCTTTCCCTTCAGAAAGGCTTTCGGTAAGTCTGTTCTTGTGGAATTGGAAAAGGGATATTTGGAAGCCAATAGAGGGCTATGGTGAAAAAGGAAATATCTTCCGTTCTAAACTGGAAAGAAGCTTTTTGAGAAACTGCTCTGTGTTCTGTTAATTCATCTCACAGAGTTACATCTTTCCATTCAAGAAGCCTTTCGCTGATTCTGTTCTTGTGGAATTGGCAAAGTGATATTTGGAAGCTCATAGAGGGCTATGGTGAAAAAGGAATTATCTTCCGTTCAAAACTGGAAAGAAGCTTTCTGAGAAACTGCTCTGTTTTCTGTTAATTCATCTCACAGAGTTACATCTTTCCCTTCAAGAAGCCTTTCGTTAAGGCTGTTCCTATGGTATTCGCAAAGGGATATTTGAAAGCCCTTAGAGTTCTATGGTGAAAAAGGAAATATCTTCCGTTCAAAACTGGAAAGAAGATTTCTGACAAACTGCTCTTTGTTCTGTTAATTTATCTCACAGTGTTACATCTTTCCCTTCAAGAAGCCTTTCGCTAAGGATGTTCTTGTGGAATTGGCAAAGGGATATTTGGAAGCCCATAGAGGGCCATGGTGAAAAAGGAAATACCTTCCGTTCAAAACTGGAAAGAAGCTTTCTGAGAAACTGCTCTGTGTTCTGTTAATTCATCTCACAGAGTTACATCTTTGCCTTCAAGAAGCCTTTCGCTAAGGCTGTTCTTGTGGAATTGCCAAAGGGATATTTGGAAGTCAATAGAGGGCTCTGGTGAAAAAGGAAATATCTTACGTTCAAAACTGGAAAGAAGCTTTCTGAGAAACTGCTCTGTGTTCTGTTAATTCATCTCACAGAGTTACATCTTTCCCTTCAAGAAGCCTTTCGCTAAGGCTGTTCTTGTGGAATTGGCAAAGGGATATTTGGAAGCCCTTAGAGGGCTACGGTGAAAAAGGAAATATCTTCCGTTCAAAACTGGAAAGAAGCTTTCTGAGAAACTGCTCTGTGTTCTGTTAATTCATCTCACAGAGTTACATCTTTCCCTTCAAGAAGCCTTTCGCTAAGGCTGTTCTTGTGGAATTGGCAAAGGGATATTTGGAAGCCCTTAGAGGGCTACGGTGAAAAAGGAAATATCTTCCGTTCAAAACTGGAAGGAAGTTTTCTGAGAAACTGCTCTGTGTTCTGTTAATTCATTTCACAGAGTTACATCTTTCCCTTCAAGAAGCCTTTCGCTAAGGCTGTTCTTGTGGAATTGGCAAAGGGATATTTGGAAGCCCATAGAGGGCTATGGTGAAAAAGGAAATATCTTCCGTTCAAAACTGTAAAGAAGCGTTCTGAGAAACTGCTCTGTGTTCTGTTAATTCATCTCACAGAGTTACATCTATCCCTTCAAGAAGCCTTTCGCTAAGACTGTTCTTGTGGAATTGGCAAAGGGATATTTGGAAGCCCATAGAGGGCTATGGTGAAAAAAGAAATATCTTCCTTTCAAAATCGGAAAGAAGCTTTCTGAGAAACTGCTCTGTGTTCTGTTAATTCATCTCACAGAGCTACATCTTTCCTTTCAAGAAGCCTTTCGCTAAGGCTGTTCTTGTGGAAGTGGCAAAGGGATATTTGGAAGCCCATAGAGGGCTATGGTGAAAAAGGAAATATATCCCGTTCAAAACAGGAAAGAAGCTCTCTGAGAAATTGCTCTGTGTTCTGTTAATTCCTCTAACAGGGTTATATCTTTCCCTTCAAGAAGCCTTTCGCTAAGGCTGTTCTTGTGGAATTGGCAAAGGGATATTTGGAAGCCCATAGAGGGCTATGGTGAGAAAGGAAATATCTTCTGTTCAAAACCGGAAAGAAGCTTTCTGAGAAACTGCTATGTGTTCTGTTAATTCATCTCAGAGAGTTACATCTTTCCCTTCAAGAAACCTTTCGCTAAGGCTGTTCTTGTGGAATTGGCAAAGGGATATTTGGAAGCCCATAGAGGGCTATGGTGAAAAAAGAAATATCTTCCGTTCAAAACCGGAAAGAAGCTTTCTGAGAAACTGCTCTGCGTTTTGTTAATTCCTCTCACAGAGCTACATCTTTCCCTTCAAGAAGCCTTTCGCTAAGTCTTTTCTTGTGGAATTGGCAAAGGGATATTTGGAAGCCAATAGAGGGCTATGGTGAAAAAGGAAATATCTTCCGTTCAAAACTGGAAAGAAGCTCTCGGAGAAACTGCTCTGTGTTCTGTTAATTCATCTCACAGAGTTACATCTTTCCCTTCAAGAAGCCTTTCGCTATGGCTGTTCTTGTGGAATTGGCAAAGGGATATTTGGAACCCCATAGAGGGCTATTTTGAAAAAGGAATTATCTTCCGTTCAAAACTGGAAAGAAGCTCTCTGAGAAACTGCTCTGTGATCTGTTAATTCGTCTCACAGGGTTTTATCATTCCCTTCAAGAAGCCTTTCGCTAAGGCTGTTCTTGTGGAATTGGCAAAGGGATATTTGGAAGCCCATAGAGGGATATGGTGAGAAAGGAAATATCTTCCGTTCAAAACTGGAAAGAAGCTCTCTGAGAAACTGCTCTGTGTTCTGTTAATTCATCTCACAGAGTTACATCTTTCCCTTCAAGAAGCCTTTCGCTAAGGCTGTTCTTGTGGAATTGGCAAAGGGATATTTGGAAGCCCATAGAGGGCTATGGTGAAAAAGTAAATATCTTCCGTTCAAAACTGTAAAGAATCGTTCTGAGAAACTGCTCTGTGTTCTGTTAATTCATCTCACAGAGTTACATCTATCCCTTCAAAAAGCCTTTCGCTAAGACTGTTCTTGTGGAATTGGCAAAGGGATATTTGGAAGCCCATAGAGGGCTATGGTGAAAAAAGAAATATCTTCCGTTCAAAATCGGAAAGAAGCTTTCTGAGAAACTGCTCTGTGTTCTGTTAATTCATCTCACAGAGCTACATCTTTCCTTTCAAGAAGCCTTTCGCTAAGGCTGTTCTTGTGGAAGTGGCAAAGGGATATTTGGAAGCCCATAGAGGGCTATGGTGAAAAAGGAAATATATCCCGTTCAAAACAGGAAAGAAGCTCTCTGAGAAACTGCTCTGTGTTCTGTTAATTCCTCTCACAGGGTTTTATCTTTCCCTTCAAGAAGCCTTTCGCTAAGGCTGTTCTTGTGGAATTGGCAAAGGGATATTTGGAAGCCCATAGAGGGCTATGGTGAGAAAGGAAATATCTTCTGTTCAAAACCGGAAAGAAGCTTTCTGAGAAACTGCTATGTGTTCTGTTAATTCATCTCAGAGAGTTACATCTTTCCCTTCAAGAAGTCTTTCGCTAATTCTGTTCTTGTGGAATTGGCAAAGGGATATTTGGAAGCCCATAGAGGGCTATGGTGAAAAAAGAAATATCTTCCATTCAAAACCGGAAAGAAGCTTTCTGAGAAACTGCTCTGCGTTTTGTTAATTCATCTCACAGAGCTACATCTTTCCCTTCAAGAAGCCTTTCGCTAAGTCTTTTCTTGTGGAATTGGCAAAGGGATATTTGGAAGCCAATAGAGGGCTATGGTGAAAAAGGAAATATCTTTCGTTCAAAACTGGAAAGAAGCTCTCTGAGAAACTGCTCTGTGTTCTGTTAATTCATCTCACAGAGTTACATCTTTCCCTTCAAGAAGCCTTTCGCTAAGGCTGTTCTTGTGGAATTGGCAAAGGGATATTTGGAAGCCCATAGAGGGTAAGGTGAAAAAGGAATTATCTTCCGTTCAAAACTGGAAAGAAGCTCTCTGAGAAACTGCTCTGTGTTCTGTTAATTCGTCTCACAGGGTTATATCTTTCCCTTCAAGAAGCCTTTCGCTAAGGCTGTTCTTGTGTAATTGGCAAAGGGATATTTGGAAGCCCATAGAGGACTATAGTGAGAAAGGAAATATCTTCCGATCAAAACTGGAAAGAAGCTTTCTGAGAAACTGCTCTGTGTTCTGTTAATTCATCTCACAGAGTTACATCTTTCCCTTCAAGAAGCCTTTCTCTAAGGCTGTTCTTGTGGAATTGGCAAAGGGATATTTGGAAGCCCATAGAGGGCTATGGTGAAAAAGGAAATATCTTCCGTTCAAAATTGGAAAGAAGCTTTCTGAGAAACTGCTCTGTGTTCTGTTAATTCATCTCACAGTGTTACATCTTTCCCTTCAAGAAGCCTTTGGCTAAGGCTGTTCTTGTGGAACTGGCAAAGGGATATTTGGAAGCCCATAGAGGGCTATGGTGAAAAAAGAAATATCTTCCGTTCAAAACCGGAAAGAAGCTTTCTGAGAAACTGCTCTGTGTTCTGTTAATTCATCCCACAGAGCTACATCTTTCCCTTCAAGAAGCCTTTCGCTAAGCCTGTTCTTGTGGAAGTGGCAAAGGGATATTTGGAAGCCCATAGAGGGCTATGGTGAAAAAGGAAATATCTTCCGTTCAAAACTGGAAAGAAGCTCTCTAAGAAACTGCTCTGTGTTCTGTTAATTCGTCTCACAGGGTTCTATCTTTCCCTTCAAGAAGCCTCTCGCTAAGGCTGTTCTTGTGGAATTGGCAAAGGGATATTTGGAAGCCCATAGAGTGCTATGGTGAGAAAGGAAATATCTTCTGTTCAAAAATGGAAAGAAGCTTTCAGAGAAACTGCTCTGTGTTCTGTTAATTCATCTCACAGAGTTACATCTTTCCCTTCAAGAAGCCTTTCGCTGCTTCTGTTCTTGTGGAATTGGCAAAGGGATATTTGGAAGCCCATAGAGGGCTATGGTGAGAAAGGAAATATCTTCCGTTCAAAACTGGAAAGAAGCTCTCTGAGAAACTGCTCTGTGTTCTGTTAATTCATCTCACATAGTTACATCTTTCCCTTCAAGAAGCCTTTCGCTAAGGCTGTTCTTGTGGAATTGGCAAAGGGATATTTGGAATCCCATAGAGGGCTATGGTGAAAAAGGAATTATCTTCCGTTCAAAACTGGAATGAAGCTTTCTGAGAAACTGCTCTGTGTTCTGTTAATTCATCTCACAGTGTTACATCTTTCCCTTCAAGAAGCCTTTCGTTAAGGCTGTTCCTATGGTATTCGCAAAGGGATATTTGAAAGCCGACAGAGGGCTATGGTGAAAAAGGAAATATCTTCCGTTCAAAACTGGAAAGAAGATTTCTGAGAAACTGCTCTTTGTTCTGTTAATTTATCTCACAGTGTTACATCTTTCCCTTCAAGAAGCCTTTCGCTAAGGATGTTCTTGTGGAATTGGCAAAGGGATATTTGGAAGCCCATAGAGGGATATGGTGAAAAAGGAAATATCTTCCGTTCAAAACTGGAAAGAAGCTTTCTGAGAAACTGTTCTATGTTCTGTTAATTCATCTCACAGAGTTACATCTTTGCCTTTAAGAAGCCTTTCGCTAAGGCTGTTCTTGTGGAATTGGCAAAGGGATATTTGGAAGCCCATAGAGGGCTATGGTGAAAAAGGAAATATCTTCCGTTCAAAACTGGAAAGAAGCTTTCTGAGAAACTGCTCTGTGTTCTGTTAATTCATCTCACAGAGTTACATCTTTCCCTTCAAGAAGCCTTTCGCTAAGGCTGTTCTTGTGGAATTGGCAAAGGGATATTTGGAAGCTCATAGAGGGCTATGGTGAAAAAGGAAATATCTTCCGTTCAAAACTGGAAAGAATCTTTCTGAGAAACAGCTATGTGTTCTGTTAATTCAACTCAGAGAGTTACATCGTTCCCTTCAAGAAGCCTTTCGCTAAGGCTGTTCTTGTGGAATTGGCAAAGGGATATTTGGAAGCCCATAGAGCGCTATGGTGAAAAAGGAAATATCTTCCGTTCAAAACTGGAAAGAAGCTTCCTGAGAAATTGCTCTGTGTTCTGTTAATTCATCTCACAGAGTTACATCTTTCCCTTCAAGAAGCCTTTCGCTAAGGCCGTTCTTGTGGAATTGGCAAAGGGATATTTGGAAGCCCATAGAGGGCTATGATGAAAAAAGAAATATCTTCCGTTCAAAACCGGAAAGAAGCTTTCTGAGAAACTGCTCTGTGTTCTGTTAATTCATCTCACAGAGCTACATCTTTCCCTTCAAGAAGCCTTTCGCTAAGGCTGTTCTTGTGGAATTGGCAAAGGGATATTTGGAAGCCAATAGAGGCTATGGTGAAAAAGGAATTATCTTCCGTTCAAAACTGGAAAGAAGCTTTCTGAGAAACTGCTCTGTGTTCTGTTAATTCACCTCACAGAGCTACATCTTTCCCTTCAAGAAGCCTTTCGCTAAGGCTGTTCTTTTGGAAATGGCAAAGGGATATTTGGAAGCCCATAGAGGGCTATGGTGAAAAAGGAAATGTCTCCCGTTCAAAACTGGAAAGAAGCTCTCTGAGAAACTGCTCTGTGTTCTGTTAATTCGTCTCACAGGGTTATATCTTTCCCTTCAAGAAGCCTTTCGCTAAGGCTGTTCTTGTGGAATTGGCAAAGGGATATTTGGAAGCCCATAGAGGGCTATGGTGAGAAAGGAAATATCTTCCGTTCAAAACCGGAAAGAAGCTTTCTGAGAAACTGCTATGTGTTCTGTTAATTCATCTCAGAGAGTTTCATCTTCCCTTTCAAGAAGCCTTTCGCTAAGGCTGTTCTTGTGGAATTGGCAAAGGGATATTTGGAAACCCATAGAGGGCTACGGTGAAAAAGGAATTATCTTCCGTTCAAAACTGGAAAGAAGCTTCCTGAGAAACTGCTCTGTGTTCTGTTAATTCATCTCACAGAGTTACATCTTTCCCTTCAGGAAGCCTCTCGCTAAGGCTGTTCTTGTGGAATTGGCAAAGGGATATTTGCAAGCCCATAGAAGGCTACGGTGAAAAAAGAAATATCTTCCGTTCAAAACCGGAAAGAAGCTTTCTGAGAAACTGCTCTGTGTTCTGTTAATTCATCTCACTGAGCTACATCTTACACTTCAAGAAGCCTTTCGCTAAGGCTGTTCTTGTGGAATTGGCAAAGGCATATTTGGAAGCCCATAGAGGGCTATGGTGAAAAAAGAAATATCTTCCGTTCAAAACCGGAAAGAAGGTTTCTGAGAAACTGCTCTGTGTTCTGTTAATTCATCTCAATGAGCTACATCTTACATTTCAAGAAGCCTTTCGCTAAGGCTGTTCTTGTGGAATAGGCAAAGGGATATTTGGAAGCACATAGAGGGCAATGGTGAAAAAGGAAATAACTTCCGTTCAAAACTGGAAAGAAGCTTCCTGAGAAACTGCTCTGTGTTCTGTTAATTCATATCACAGAGTTACGTCTTTCCCTTCAAGAAGCCTTTCGCTAAGGCTGTTCTTGTGGAATTGGCAAAGGGATATTGGGAATCCCATAGAGGGCTATGTTAAGAAAGGAAATATCTTCTGTTCAAAACTGGAAAGAAGCTTTCGCAGAAATTGCTCTGTGTTCTGTTAATTCATCTCACAGAGTTACATCTTTGCCTTCAAGAAGCCTTTCGCTAAGGCTGTTCTTGTGGAATTGCCAAAGGGATATTTGGAAGTCAATAGAGGGCTCTGGTGAAAAAGGAAATATCTTCCGTTCAAAACTGGAAAGAAGCTTTCTGAGAAACTGCTCTGTGTTCTGTTAATTCATCTCACAGAGTTACATCTTTCCCTTCAAGAAGCCTTTCGCTAAGGCTGTTCTTGTGGAATTGGCAAAGGGATATTTGGAAGCCCTTAGAGGGCTACGGTGAAAAAGGAAATATCTTCCGTTCAAAACTGGAAAGAAGCTTTCTGAGAAACTGCTCTGTGTTCTGTTAATTCATCTCACAGAGTTACATCTTTCCCTTCAAGAAGCCTTTCGCTAAGGCTGTTCTTGTGGAATTGGCAAAGGGATATTTGGAAGCCCATAGAGGGTTATGGTGAGAAAGGAAATATCTTCCGTTCAAAACTGGAAAGAAGCTTTCTGAGAAACTGCTCTGTGTTCTGTTAATTCATCTCACAGAGCTACATCTTTCCCTTCAAGAAGCCTTTCGCTAAGGCTGTTCTTGTGGAATTGGCAAAGGGATATTTGGAAGCCAATAGAGGGCTATGGTGAAAAAGGAAATATCTTCCGTTCAAAACTGGAAAGAAGCTCTCTGAGAAACTGCTCTGTGTTCTGTTAATTCATCTCACAGAGTTACATCTTTCCCTTCAAGATGCCTTTCGCTAAGGCTGTTCTTGTGGAATTGGCAAAGGGATATTTGGAAGCCCATAGAGGGCTATGGTGAAAAAGGAATTATCTTCCGTTCAAAACTGGAAAGAAGCTCTCTGAGAATCTGCTCTGTGTTCTGTTAATTCGTCTCACAGGGTTATATCTTTCCCTTCAAGAAGCCCTTCCCTAAGGCTGTTCTTGTGGAATTGGCAAAGGGATATTTGGAAGCCCATAGAGGGCTACGGTGAGAAAGGAAATATCTTCTGTTCAAAACTGGAAAGAAGCTTTCTGAGAAGCTGCTCTGTGTTCTGTTAATTCATCTCACAGAGTTACATCTTTTCCTTCAAGAAGCCTTTCACTAAGGCTGTTCTTGTGGAATTGGAAAAGGGATATTTGGAAGCCCATAGAGGGCTATGGTGAGAAAGGAAATATCTTCCGTTCAAAACTGGAAAGAAGCTTTATGAGAAGCTGCTCTGTGTTCTGTTAATTCATCTCACAGAGTTACATCTTTCCCTTCAAGAAGCCTTACGCTAAGGCTGTTCTTGTGGAATTGGCAAAGGGATATTTGGAAGCCCATAGAGGGCTATGGTGAAAAAGGAAATATCTTCCGTTCAAAACTGGAAAGAAGCTTTCTGAGAAACTGCTCTGTGTTCTGTTAATTCATCTCACAGAGTTACATCTTTCCCTTCAAGAAGCCTTTCGCTACGGCTGTTCTTGTGGAATTGGCAAAGGGATATTTGGAAGCCCATAGAGGGCTATGGTGAAAAAGGAAATATATCCCGTTCAAAACTGGAAAGAAGCTCTCTGAGAAACTGCTATGTGTTCTGTTAATTCATCTCAGAGAGTTACATCTTTCCTTTCAAGAAGCCTTTCGCTAAGGCTGTTCTTGTGGAATTGGCAAAGGGATATTTGGAAGCCCATAGAGGGCTATGGTGAAAAAGGAATTATCTTCCGTTCAAAACTGGAAAGAAGCTTCCTGAGAAACTGCTCTGTGTTCTGTTAATTCATCTCACAGAGTTACATCTTTCCCTTCAAGAAGCCTCTCGCTAAGGCTGTTCTTGTGGAATTGGCAAAGGGATATTTGGAAGCACATAGAGGGCTATGGTGAAAAAGGAACTATCTTCCGTTCAAAACTGGAAAGAAGCTTTCTGAGAAACTGCTCTGTGTTCTGTTAATTCATCTCACAGAGTTACATCTTTCCCTTCAAGAAGCCTTTGGCTAAGAATGTTCTTGTGGAATTGGCAAAGGGATATTTGGAAGCACATAGAGGGAAATGGTGAAAAAGGAAATATCTTCCGTTCAAAACTGGAAAGAAGCTTTCTGAGAAACTGCTCTGTGTTCTGTTAATTCATCTCACAGAGTTACATCTTTCCCTTCAAGAAGCCTTTCGCTAAGGCTGTTCTTGTGGAATTGGCCAAGGGATATTTGGAAGCCCATAGAGGGCTATGGTGTAAAAGGAAATATCTTCCGTTCAAAACTGGAAAGAAGCTTTCTGAGAAACTGCTATGTGTTCTGTTAATTCATCTCAGAGAGTTACATCTTTCCCTACAAGAAGCCTTTCGCTAAGGCTGTTCTTGTGGAATTGGCAAAGGGATATTTGGAAGCCCATAGAGGGCTATGGTGAAAAAGGAAATATCTTCTGTTCAAAACTGGAAAGAGGCTTTCTGAGAAACTGCTCTGTGTTCTGTTAATTCATCTCACAGAGTTACATCTTTCCCTTCAAGAAGCCTTTCGCTAAGGCTGTTCTTGTGGAATTGGCAAAGGGATATTTGGAAGCCCATGGAGGGCTATGGTGAGAAAGGAAATATCTTCCGTTCCAAACTGGAAAGAAGCTTTCTGAGAAACTGCTCTGTGTTCTGTTAATTCATCTCACAGAGTTACATCTTTCCCTTCAGGAAGCCTTTCGGTAAGTCTGTTCTTGTGGAATTGGAAAAGGGATATTTGGAAGCCCATAGAGGGCTATGGTGAAATAGGAAATATCTTCCGTTCTAAACTGGAAAGAAGCTTTCTGAGAAACTGCTCTGTGTTCTGTTAATTCATCTCACAGAGTTACATCTTTCCCTTCAAGAAGCCTTTCGCTGATTCTGTTCTTGTGGAATTGGCAAAGGGATATTTGGAAGCCCATAGAGGGCTATGGTGAAAAAGGAACTATCTTCCGTTCAAAACTGGAAAGAAGCTTTCTGAGAAACTGCACTGTGTTCTGTTAATTCATCTCACAGAGTTACATCTTTCCCTTCAAGAAGCCTTTCGCTAAGGCTGTTCTTGTGGAATTGGCAAAGGGATATTTGGAAGCACATAGAGGGCAATGGTGAAAAAGGAAATATCTTCCGTTCAAAACTGGAAAGAAGCTTTCTGAGAAACTGCTCTGTGTTCTGTTAATTCATCTCAGAGAGTTACATCTTTCCCTTCAAGAAGCCTTTCGCTAAGGCTGTTCTTGTGGAATTGGCAAAGGGATATTTGGAAGCCCGTAGAGGGCTATGGTGAAAAAGGAAATATCTTCCGTTCAAAACTGGAAAGAAGCTTTCTGAGAAACTGCTCTGTGTTCTGTTAATTCATCTCACAGAGTTACATCTTTCCCTTCAAGAAGCCTTTCGTTAAGGCTGTTCTTGTGGAATTGGCAAAGGGATATTTGGAAGCCCATAGAGGGCTATGGTGAAAAAGGAAATATCTTCCGTTCAAAACTGGAAAGAAGCTTTCTGAGAAACTTCTCTGTGTTCTGTTAATTCATCTCACAGAGTTACATCTTTCCCTTCAAGAAGCCTTTCGTTAAGGCTGTTCCTATGGTATTCGCAAAGGGATATTTGAAAGCCCATAGAGGGCTATGGTGAAAAAGGAAATATCTTCCGTTCAAAACTGGAAAGAAGATTTCTGACAAACTGCTCTTTGTTCTGTTAATTTATCTCACAGTGTTACATCTTTCCTTTCAAGAAGCCTTTCGCTAAGGATGTTCTTGTGGAATTGGCAAAGGGATATTTGGAAGCCCATAGAGGGCTATGGTGAAAAAGGAAATATCTTCCGTTCAAAACTGGAAAGAAGCTTTCTGAGAAACTGCTCTGTGTTCTGTTAATTCATCTCACAGAGCTACATCTTTCCTTTCAAGAAGCCTTTCGCTAAGGCTGTTCTTGTGGAAGTGGCAAAGGGATATTTGGAAGCCCATAGAGGGCTATGGTGAAAAAGGAAATATATCCCGTTCAAAACTGGAAAGAAGCTCTCTGAGAAACTGCTATGTGTTCTGTTAATTCATCTCAGAGAGTTACATCTTTCCTTTCAAGAAGCCTTTCGCTAAGGCTGTTCTTGTGGAATTGGCAAAGGGATATTTGGAAGCCCATAGAGGGCTATGGTGAAAAAGGAATTATCTTCCGTTCAAAACTGGAAAGAAGCTTCCTGAGAAACTGCTCTGTGTTCTGTTAATTCATCTCACAGAGTTACATCTTTCCCTTCAAGAAGCCTCTCGCTAAGGCTGTTCTTGTGGAATTGGCAAAGGGATATTTGGAAGCACATAGAGGGCTATGGTGAAAAAGGAACTATCTTCCGTTCAAAACTGGAAAGAAGCTTTCTGAGAAACTGCTCTGTGTTCTGTTAATTCATCTCACAGAGTTACATCTTTCCCTTCAAGAAGCCTTTCGCTAAGAATGTTCTTGTGGAATTGGCCAAGGGATATTTGGAAGCCCATAGAGGGCTATGGTGTAAAAGGAAATATCTTCCGTTCAAAACTGGAAAGAAGCTTTCTGAGAAACTGCTATGTGTTCTGTTAATTCATCTCAGAGAGTTACATCTTTCCCTTCAAGAAGCCTTTCGCTAAGGCTGTTCTTGTGGAATTGGCAAAGGGATATTTGGAAGCCCATAGAGGGCTATGGTGAAAAAGGAAATATCTTCTGTTCAAAACTGGAAAGAGGCTTTCTGAGAAACTGCTCTGTGTTCTGTTAATTCATCTCACAGAGTTACATCTTTCCCTTCAAGAAGCCTTTCGCTAAGGCTGTTCTTGTGGAATTGGCAAAGGGATATTTGGAAGCCCATGGAGGGCTATGGTGAGAAAGGAAATATCTTCCGTTCCAAACTGGAAAGAAGCTTTCTGAGAAACTGCTCTGTGTTCTGTTAATTCATCTCACAGAGTTACATCTTTCCCTTAAGGAAGCCTTTCGGTAAGTCTGTTCTTGTGGAATTGGAAAAGGGATATTTGGAAGCCCATAGAGGGCTATGGTGAAATAGGAAATATCTTCCGTTCTAAACTGGAAAGAAGCTTTCTGAGAAACTGCTCTGTGTTCTGTTAATTCATCTCACAGAGTTACATCTTTCCCTTCAAGAAGACTTTCGCTGATTCTGTTCTTGTGGAATTGGCAAAGGGATATTTGGAAGCCCATAGAGGGCTATGGTGAAAAAGGAACTATCTTCCGTTCAAAACTGGAAAGAAGCTTTCTGAGAAACTGCACTGTGTTCTGTTAATTCATCTCACAGAGTTACATCTTTCCCTTCAAGAAGCCTTTCGCTAAGGCTGTTCTTGTGGAATTGGTAAAGGGATATTTGGAAGCACATAGAGGGCAATGGTGAAAAAGGAAATATCTTCCGTTCAAAACTGGAAAGAAGCTTTCTGAGAAACTGCTCTGTGTTCTGTTAATTCATCTCACAGAGTTACATCTTTCCCTTCAAGAAGCCTTTCGCTAAGGCTGTTCTTGTGGAATTGGCAAAGGGATATTTGGAAGCCCGTAGAGGGCTATGGTGAAAAAGGAAATATCTTCCGTTCAAAACTGGAAAGAAGCTTTCTGAGAAACTGCCCTGTGTTCTGTTAATTCATCTCACAGAGTTACATCTTTCCCTTCAAGAAGCCTTTCGCTAAGGCTGTTCTTGTGGAATTGACAAAGGGATATTTGGAAGCCCATAGAGGGCTATGGTGAAAAAGGAAATATCTTCCGTTCAAAACTGGAAAGAAGCTTTCTGAGAAACTTCTCTGTGTTCTGTTAATTCATCTCACAGAGTTACATCTTTCCCTTCAGAAAGGCTTTCGGTAAGTCTGTTCTTGTGGAATTGGAAAAGGGATATTTGGAAGCCCAAAGAGGGCTATGGTGAAAAAGGAAATATCTTCCGTTCTAAACTAGAAAGAAGCTTTTTGAGAAACAGCTCTGTGTTCTGTTAATTCATCTCACAGAGTTACATCTTTCCATTCAAGAAGCCTTTCGCTGATTCTGTTCTTGTGGAATTGGCAAAGGGATATTTGGAAGCCCATAGAGGGCTATGGTGAAAAAGGAAATATCTTCCGTTCAAAACTGGAAAGAAGCTCTGTGAGAAACTGCTCTGTGTTCTGTTAATTCATCTCACAGAGTTTCATCTTTCCCTTCAAGAAGCCTTTCGCTAAGGCTGTTCTTGTGGAATTGGCAAAGGGATATTTCGAAGCCCATAGAGGGCTATGGTGAAAAAGGAATTATCTTCCGTTCAAAACTGGAAAGAAGCTTCCTGAGAAATTGCTCTGTGTTCTGTTAATTCATCTCACAGAGTTACATCTTTCCCTTTAACAAGCCTTTCGCTAAGGCTGTTCTTGTGGAATTGGCAAAGGGATATTTGGAAGACCATAGAGGGCTATGGTGAAAAAAGAAATATCTTCCGTTCAAAACCGGAAAGAAGCTTTCTGAGAAACGGCTCTGTGTTCTATTAATTCATCTCACAGAGCTACATCTTTCCCTTCAAGAAGCCTTTCGCTAAGGCTGTTCTTGTGGAATTGGCAAAGGGATATTTGGAAGCCAATAGAGGGCTATGGTGAAAAAGGAAATATCTTCCGTTCAAAACTGGAAAGAAGCTCTCGGAGAAACTGCTCTGTGTTCTGTTAATTCATCTCACAGAGTTACATCTTTCCCTTCAAGAAGCCTTTCGCTAAGGCTGTTCTTGTGGAATTGGCAAAGGGATATTTGGAAGCCCATAGAGGGCTATTTTGAAAAAGGAATTATCTTCCGTTCAAAACTGGAAAGAAGCTCTCTGAGAAACTGCTCTGTGTTCTGTTAATTCGTCTCACAGGGTTATATCATTCCCTTCAAGAAGCCTTTCGCTAAGGCTGTTCTTGTGGAATTGGCAAAGGGATATTTGGAAGCCCATAGAGGGCTATGGTGAGAAAGGAAATATCTTCCGTTCAAAACTGGAAAGAAGCTCTCTGAGAAACTGCTCTGTGTTCTGTTAATTCATCTCACAGAGTTACATCTTTCCCTTCAAGAAGCCTTTCGCTAAGGCTGTTCTTGTGGAATTGGCAAAGGGATATTTGGAAGCCCATATAGGGCTATGGTGAAAAAGGAAATATCTTCCGTTCAAAACTGTAAAGAAGCCTTCTGAGAAACTGCTCTGTGTTCTGTTAATTCATCTCACAGAGTTACATCTATCCCTTCAAGAAGCCTTTCGCTAAGACTGTTCTTGTGGAATTGGCAAAGGGATATTTGGAAGCCCATAGAGGGCTATGGTGAAAAAAGAAATATCTTCCGTTCAAAATCGGTAAGAAGCTTTCTGAGAAACTGCTCTGTGTTCTGTTAATTCATCTCACAGAGCTACATCTTTCCTTTCAAGAAGCCTTTCGCTAAGGCTGTTCTTGTGGAATTGGCAAAGGGATATTTGGAAGCCCATAGAGGGCTATGGTGAAAAAGGAAATATCTTCCGTTCAAAACTGGAAAGAAGCTTTCTGAGAAACTTCTCTGTGTTCTGTTAATTCATCTCACAGAGTTACATCTTTCCCTTCAGAAAGGCTTTCGGTAATTCTGTTCTTGTGGAATTGGAAAAGGGATATTTGGAAGCCCAAAGAGGGCTATGGTGAAAAAGGAAATATCTTCCGTTCTAAACTAGAAAGAAGCTTTTTGAGAAACTGCTCTGTGTTCTGTTAATTCATCTCACAGAGTTACATCTTTCCATTCAAGAAGCCTTTCGCTGATTCTGTTCTTGTGGAATTGGCAAAGGGATATTTGGAAGCCCATAGAGGGCTATGGTGAAAAAGGAAATATCTTCCGTTCAAAACTAGAAAGAAGCTTTCTGAGAAACTGCTCTGTGTTCTGCTAATTCATCTCACAGATCTACATCTTTCCCTTCAAGAAGCCTTTCGCTAAGGCTGTTCTTGTGGAATTGGCAAAGTGATATTAGGAAGCCCATAGAGGGCTATGGTGAAAAAGGAAATATCTTCCGTTCAAAACTGGAAAGAAGCTTTCTGAGAAACTGCTATGTGTTCTGTTAATTCATCTCAGAGAGTTACATCTTTCCCTTCAAGAAGCCTTTCGCTAAGGCTGTTCTTGTGGAATTTGCAAAGGGATATTTGGAAGCCCTTAGAGGGCTATGGTGAAAAAGGAAATATCTTCCGTTCAAAACTGGAAAGAAGCTTCTTGAGAAACTGCTCTGTGTTCTGTTAATTCATCTCACAGAGTTACATCTTTCCCTTCAAGAAGCCTTTCGCTAAGGCTGTTCTTGTGGAATTGGCAAAGGGATATTTGGAAGCCCATAGAGGGCTATGGTGAAAAAAGAAATATCTTCCGTTCAAAATCGGAAAGAGGCTTTCTGAGAAACTGCTCTGTGATCTGTTAATTCATCTCACAGAGCTACATCTTTCCCTTCATGAAGCCTTTCGCTAAGTCTGTTCTTGTGGAATTGGCAAAGGGATATTTGGAAGCCAATAGAGGGCTATGGTGAAAGAGGAAATATCTTCCGTTCAAAACTGGAAAGAAGCTCTGTGAGAAACTGCTCTTTGTTCTGTTAATTCATCTCACAGAGTTTCATCTTTCCCTTCAAGAAGCCTTTCGCTAAGGCTGTTCTTGTGGAATTGGCAAGGGGATATTTGGAAGCCCATAGAGGGCTATGGTGAAAAAGGAAATATCTTCCGTTCAAAACTGGAAAGAAGCTTTCTGAGAAACTTCTCTGTGTTCTGTTAATTCATCTCACAGAGTTACATCTTTCCCTTCAAGAAGCCTTTCGCTAAGGCTGTTCTTGTGGAATTTGCAAAGGGATATTTGGAAGCCCTTAGAGGGCTATGGTGAAAAAGGAAATATCTTCCGTTCAAAACTGGAAAGAAGACTTCTTGAGAAACTGCTCTGTGTTCTGTTAATTATTCTCACAGAGTTACATCTTTCCCTTGAAGAAGCCTTTCGCTAAGGCTGTTCTTGTGGAATTGGCAAAGGGATATTTGGAAGCCCATAGAGGGCTATGGTGAAAAAAGAAATATCTTCCGTTCAAAACCGGAAAGAAGCTTTCTGAGAAACTGCTCTGCGTTTTGTTAATTCATCTCACAGAGCTACATCTTTCCCTTCAAGAAGCCTTTCGCTAAGTCTGTTCTTGTGGAATTGGCAAAGGGATATTTGGAAGCCAATAGAGGGCTATGGTGAAAAAGGAAATATCTTTCGTTCAAAACTGGAAAGAAGCTCTCTGAGAAACTGCTCTGTGTTCTGTTAATTCATCTCACAGAGTTACATCTTTCCCTTCAAGAAGCCTTTCGCTAAGGCTGTTCTTGTGGAATTGGCAAAGGGATATTTGGAAGCCCATAGAGGGCTATGGTGAAAAAGGAATTATCTTCCGTTCAAAACTGGAAAGAAGCTCTCTGAGAAACTGCTCTGTGTTCTGTTAATTCGTCTCACAGGGTTATATCTTTCCCTTCAAGAAGCCTTTCGCTAAGGCTGTTCTTGTGTAATTGGCAAAGGGATATTTGGAAGCCCATAGAGGACTATAGTGAGAAAGGAAATATCTTCCGATCAAAACTGGAAAGAAGCTTTCTGAGAAACTGCTCTGTGTTCTGTTAATTCATCTCACAGAGTTACATCTTTCCCTTCAAGAAGCCTTTCGCTAAGGCTGTTCTTGTGGAATTGGCAAAGGGATATTTGGAAGCCCATAGAGGGCTATGGTGAAAAAGGAAATATCTTCCGTTCAAAACTGGAAAGAAGCTTTCTGAGAAACTCCTCTGTGTTCTTTTAATTCATCTCACAGAGTTACATCTTTCCCTTCAAGAAGCCTTTCGCTAAGGCTGTTCTTGTGGAATTGGCAAAGGGATATTTGGAAACCCATAGAGGGCTATGGTGAAAAAGGAAATATCTTCCGTTCAAAACTGGAAAGAAGCTTTCTGAGAAACTTCTCTGTGTTCTGTTAATTCATCTCACAGAGTTACATCTTTCCCTTCAGGAAGCCTTTCGGTAAGTCTGTTCTTGTGGAATTTGCAAAGGGATACTTGGAAGCCCCTAAAGGGCTATGGTGAAAAAGGAAATATCTTCGGTTCTAAACTGGAAAGAAGCTTTTTGAGAAACTGCTCTGTGTTCTATTAATTCATCTCACAGAGTTACATCTTTCCCTTCAAGCAGCCTTTCGCTGATTCTGTTCTTGTGGAATTGGCAAAGGGATATTTGGAAGCCCATAGAGGGCTATGGTGAAAAAGGAAATATCTTCCGTTCAAAACTGGAAAGAAGCTTTCTGAGAGACTGCTCTGTGTTCTGTTAATTCATCTCAAAGAGTTACATCTTTGCCTTCAAGAAGCCTTTCGCTAAGGCTGTTCTTGTGGAATTTGCAAAGGGATATTAGGAAGCCCATAGAGGGCTATGGTGAAAAAGGAAATATCTTCCGTTCAAAACTGGAAAGAAGCTTTCTGAGAAACTGCTATGTGTTCTGTTAATTCATCTCAGAGAGTTACATCTTTCCCTTCAAGAAGCCTTTCGCTAAGGCTGTTCTTGTGGAATTGGCAAAGGGTTATTTGGAAGCCCGTAGAGGGCTATGGTGAAAAAGGAAATATCTTCCGTTCAAAACTGGAAAGAATCTTTCTGAGAAACTGCTATGTGTTCTGTTAATTCATCTCAGAGAGTTACATCTTTCCCTTCAAGTAGCCTTTCGCTAAGGCTGTTCTTGTGGAATTGGCAAAGGGATATTTGGAAGCCCGTAGAGGGCTATGGTGAAAAAGGAAATATCTTCCGTTCAAAACTGGAAAGAAGCTTTCTGAGAAACTGCTCTGTGTTCTGTTAATTCATCACACAGAGCTACATCTTTCCCTTCAAGTAGCCTTTCGCTAAGGCTGTTCTTGTGGAATTGGCAAAGGGATATTTGGAAGCCCATAGAGGGCTATGGTGAAAAAGGAAATATCTTCCGTTCAAAACTGGAAAGAAGCTTTCTTAGAAACTGCTATGTGTTCTGTTAATTCATCTCAGAGAGTTACATCTTTCCCTTCAAAAAGCCTTTCGCTAAGGCTGTTCTTGTGGAATTGGCAAAGGGATATTTGGAAGCCCAAAGAGGGCTATGGTGAAAAAGGAAATATCTTCCGTTCAAAACTGTAAAGAAGACTTCTTGAGAAACTGCTCTGTGTTCTGTTAATTCATCTCACAGAGTTACATCTGTCCCTTCAAGAAGCCTTTCGCTAAGGCTGTTCTTGTGTAATTGGCAAAGGGATATTTGGAAGCCCATAGAGGGCTATGGTGAAAAAAGAAATATATTCCGTTCAAAACCGTAAAGAAGCTTTCTGAGAAACTGCTCTGTGTTCTGTTAATTCATCTCACAGAGCTACATCTTTCCCTTCAAGAAGCCTTTCGCTAAGTCTGTTCTTGTGGAATTGGCAAAGGGATATTTGGAAGCCAATAGAGGGCTATGGTGAAAAAGGAAATATCTTCCGTTCAAAACTGGAAAGAAGCTCTCTGAGAAACTGCTCTGTGTTCTGTTAATTCATCTCACAGAGTTACATCTTTCCCTTCAAGAAGCCTTTCGCTAAGGCTGTTCTTGTGGAATTGGCAAAGGGATATTTGGAATCCCATAGAGGGCTATGGTGAAAAAGGAATTATCTTCCGTTCAAAACTGGAAAGAAGCTTTCTGAGAAACTGCTCTGTGTTCTGTTAATTCATCTCACAGAGTTACATCTTTCCCTTCAAGAAGCCTTTCGTTAAGGCTGTTCCTATGGTATTCGCAAAGGGATATTTGAAAGCCGATAGAGGGCTATGGTGAAAAAGGAAATATCTTCCGTTCAAAACTGGAAAGAAGATTTCTGAGAAACTGCTCTTTGTTCTGTTAATTTATCTCACAGTGTTACATCTTTCCCTTCAAGAAGCCTTTCGCTAAGGCTGTTCTTGTGGAATTGGCAAAGGGATATTTGCAAGCACATAGAGGGCTATGGTGAAAAAGGAAATATCTTCCGTTCAAAACTGGAAAGAAGCTTTCTGAGAAACTGCTCTGTGTTCTGTAAATTCATCTCAGAGAGTTACATCTTTCCCTTCAAGAAGCCTTTCGCTGATTCTGTTCTTGTGGAATTGGCAAAGGGATATTTGGAAGCCCCTAGAGGGCTATGGTGAAAAAGGAAATATCTTCCGTTCAAAACTGGAAAGAAGCTTTCTGAGAAACTTCTCTCTGTTCTGTTAATTCATCTCACAGAGCTACATCTTTCCCTTCAAGAAGCCTTTCGCTAAGGCTGTTCTTGTGGAATAGGCAAAGGGATATTAGGAAGCCCATAGAGGGCTATGGTGAAAAAGGAAATATCTTCCGTTCAAAACTGGAAAGAAGCTTTCTGAGAAACTTCTCTCTGTTCTGTTAATTCATCTCACAGAGTTACTTCTTTCCCTTCAACAAGCCGTTCGCTAAGGCTGTTCTTGTGGAATTGGAAAAGGGATATTTGGAAGCCCATAGAGGGCTATGGTGAAAAAGGAAATATCTTCCGTTCAAAACTGGAAAGAAGCTTTCTGAGAAACTGCTCTGTGTTCTGTTAATTCATCTAACAGAGTTACATCTTTCCCTTCAGGAAGCCTTTCGGTAAGTCTGTTGTTGTGGAATATGCAAAGGGATACTTGGAAGCCCCTAGAGGGCTATGGTGAAAAAGGAAATATCTTCGGTTCTAAACTGGAAAGAAGCTTTTTGAGAAACTGCTCTGTGTTCTAATAATTCATCTCACAGAGTTACATCTTTCCCTTCAAGCAGCCTTTCGCTGATTCTGTTCTTGTGGAATTGGCAAATGGATATTTGAAAGCCCATAGAGGGCTATGGTGAAAAAGGAAATATCTTCCGTTCAAAACTGGAAAGAAGCTTTCTGAGAGACTGCTCTGTGTTCTGTTAATTCATCTCACAGAGTTACATCTTTGCCTTCAAGAAGCCTTTCGCTAAGGCTGTTCTTGTGGAATTTGCAAAGGGATATTAGGAAGCCCATAGAGGGCTATGGTGAAAAAGGAAATATCTTCCGTTCAAAACTGGAAAGAAGCTTTCTGAGAAACTGCTGTGTGTTCTGTTAATTCATCTCAGAGAGTTACATCTTTCCCTTCAAGAAGCCTTTCGCTAAGGCTGTTCTTGTGGAATTGGCAAAGGGATATTTGGAAGCCCATAGAGCGCTATGGTGAAAAAGGAAATATCTTCCGTTCAAAATTGGAAAGAAGCTTCCTGAGAAATTGCTCTGTGTTCTGTTAATTCATCTCACAGAGTTACATCTTTCCCTTCAAGAAGCATTTCGCTAAGGCTGTTCTTGTGGAATTGGCAAAGGGATATTTGGAAGCCCATAGAGGGCTATGGTGAAAAAAGAAATATCTTCCGTTCAAAACCGGAAAGAAGCTCTCTGAGAAACTGCTCTGTGTTCTGTTAATTCATCTCACAGAGTTACATCTTTCCCTTCAAGAAGCCTTTCGCTAAGGCTGTTCTTGTGGAATTGGCAAAGGGATATTTGGAAGCCAATAGAGGGCTATGGTGAAAAAGGAAATATCTTCCGTTCCAAACTGGAAAGAAGCTTTCTGAGAAACTGCTCTGTGTTCTGTTAATTCCTCTCACAGAGTTACATCTTTCCCTTCAGGAAGCCTTTCGGTAAGTCTGTTCTTGTGGAATTGGAAAAGGGATATTTGGAAGCCCATAGAGGGCTATGGTGAAATAGGAAATATCTTCCGTTCTAAACTGGAAAGAAGCTTTCTGAGAAACTGCTCTGTGTTCTGTTAATTCATCTCACAGAGTTACATCTTTCCCTTCAAGAAGCCTTTCGCTGATTCTGTTCTTGTGGAATTGGCAAAGGGATATTTGGAAGCCCATAGAGGGCTATGGTGAAAAAGGAACTATCTTCCGTTCAAAACTGGAAAGAAGCTTTCTGAGAAACTGCACTGTGTTCTGTTAATTCATCTCACAGAGTTACATCTTTCCCTTCAAGAAGCCTTTCGCTAAGGCTGTTCTTGTGGAATTGGCAAAGGGATATTTGGAAGCACATAGAGGGCAATGGTGAAAAAGGAAATATCTTCCGTTCAAAACTGGAAAGAAGCTTTCTGAGAAATTGCTCTGTGTTCTGTTAATTCATCTCACAGAGTTACATCTTTCCCTTCAAGAAGCCTTTCGCTAAGGCTGTTCTTGTGGAATTGGCAAAGGGATATTTGGAAGCCCGTAGAGGTCTATGTTGAAAAAGGAAATATCTTCCGTTCAAAACTGGAAAGAAGCTTTCTGAGAAACTGCTCTGTGTTCTGTTAATTCATCTCAGAGAGTTACATCTTTCCCTTCAAGAAGCCTTTCGCTAAGGCTGTTCTTGTGGAATTGGCAAAGGGATATTTGGAAGCCCATAGAGGGCTATGGTGAAAAAGGAAATATCTTCCGTTCAAAACTGGAAAGAAGCTTTCTGAGAAACTTCTCTGTGTTCTGTTAATTCATCTCACAGAGTTACATCTTTCCCTTCAGAAAGGCTTTCGGTAAGTCTGTTCTTGTGGAATTGGAAAAGGGATATTTGGAAGCCCAAAGAGGGCTATGGTGAAAAAGGAAATATCTTCCGTTCTAAACTAGAAAGAAGCTTTTTGAGAAACTGCTCTGTGTTCTGTTAATTCATCTCACAGAGTTACATCTTTCCATTCAAGAAGCCTTTCGCTGATTCTGTTCTTGTGGAATTGGCAAAGGGATATTTGGAAGCCCATAGAGGGCTATGGTGAAAAAGGAAATATCTTCCGTTCAAAACTAGAAAGAAGCTTTCTGAGAAACTGCTCTGTGTTCTGCTAATTCATCTCACAGATCTACATCTTTCCCTTCAAGAAGCCTTTCGCTAAGGCTGTTCTTGTGGAATTGGCAAAGGGATATTAGGAAGCCCATAGAGGGCTATGGTGAAAAAGGAAATATCTTCCGTTCAAAACTGGAAAGAAGCTTTCTGAGAAACTGCTATGTGTTCTGTTAATTCATCTCAGAGAGTTACATCTTTCCCTTCAAGAAGCCTTTCGCTAAGGCTGTTCTTGTGGAATTTGCAAAGGGATATTTGGAAGCCCTTAGAGGGCTATGGTGAAAAAGGAAATATCTTCCGTTCAAAACTGGAAAGAAGCTTCTTGAGAAACTGCTCTGTGTTCTGTTAATTCATCTCACAGAGTTACATCTTTCCCTTCAAGAAGCCTTTCGCTAAGGCTGTTCTTGTGGAATTGACAAAGGGATATTTGGAAGCCCATAGAGGGCTATGGTGAAAAAAGAAATATCTTCCGTTCAAAACCGGAAAGAAGCTTTCTGAGAAACTGCTCTGTGATCTGTTAATTCATCTCACAGAGCTACATCTTTCCCTTCATGAAGCCTTTCGCTAAGTCTGTTCTTGTGGAATTGGCAAAGGGATATTTGGAAGCCAATAGAGGGCTATGGTGAAAAAGGAAATATCTTCCGTTCAAAACTGGAAAGAAGCTCTGTGAGAAACTGCTCTGTGTTCTGTTAATTCATCTCACAGAGTTTCATCTTTCCCTTCAAGAAGCCTTTCGCTAAGGCTGTTCTTGTGGAATTGGCAAAGGGATATTTGGAAGCCCATAGAGGGCTATGGTGAAAAAGGAATTATCTTCCGTTCAAAACTGGAAAGAAGCTTTCTGAGAAACTGCTCTGTGTTCTGTTAATTCATCTCAGAGAGTTACATCGTTCCCTTCAAGAAGCCTTTCGCTAAGGCTGTTCTTGTGGAATTGGCAAAGGGATATTTGGAAGCCCATAGAGCGCTATGGTGAAAAAGGAAATATCTTCCGTTCAAAACTGGAAAGAAGCTTCCTGAGAAATTGCTCTGTGTTCTGTTAATTCATCTCACAGAGTTACATCTTTCCCTTTAACAAGCCTTTCGCTAAGGCTGTTCTTGTGTAATTGGCAAAGGGATATTTGGAAGACCATAGAGGGCTATGGTGAAAAAAGAAATATCTTCCGTTCAAAACCGGAAAGAAGCTTTCTGAGAAACTGCTCTGTGTTCTATTAATTCATCTCACAGAGCTACATCTTTCCCTTCAAGAAGCCTTTCGCTAAGGCTGTTCTTGTGGAATTGGCAAAGGGATATTTGGAAGCCCATAGAGGGCTATGGTGAGAAAGGAAATATCTTCCGTTCAAAACTGGAAAGAAGCTCTCTGAGAAACTGCTCTGTGTTCTGTTAATTCATCTCACAGAGTTACATCTTTCCCTTCAAGAAGCCTTTCGCTAAGGCTGTTCTTGTGGAATTGGCAAAGGGATATTTGGAAGCCCATAAATGGCTATGGTGAAAAAGGAAATATCTTCCGTTTAAAACTGTAAAGAAGCCTTCTGAGAAACTGCTCTGTGTTCTGTTAATTCATCTCACAGAGTTACATCTATCCCTTCAAGAAGCCTTTCGCTAAGACTGTTCTTGTGGAATTGGCAAAGGGATATTTGGAAGCCCATAGAGGGCTATGGTGAAAAAAGAAATATCTTCCGTTCAAAATCGGAAAGAAGCTTTCTGAGAAACTGCTCTGTGTTCTGTTAATTCATCTCACAGAGCTACATCTTTCCTTTCAAGAAGCCTTTCGCTAAGGCTGTTCTTGTGGAATTGGCAAAGGGATATTTGGAAGCCCATAGAGGGTTATGGTGAAAAAGGAAATATCTTCCGTTCAAAACTGGAAAGAAGCTTTCTGAGAAACTTCTCTGTGTTCTGTTAATTCATCTCACAGAGTTACATCTTTCCCTTCAGAAAGGCTTTCGGTAATTCTGTTCTTGTGGAATTGGAAAAGGGATATTTGGAAGCCCAAAGAGGGCTATGGTGAAAAAGGAAATATCTTCCGTTCTAAACTAGAAAGAAGCTTTTTGAGAAACTGCTCTGTGTTCTGTTAATTCATCTCACAGAGTTACATCTTTCCATTCAAGAAGCCTTTCGCTGATTCTGTTCTTGTGTAATTGGCAAAGGGATATTTGGAAGCCCATAGAGGGCTATGGTGAAAAAGGAAATATCTTCCGTTCAAAACTAGAAAGAAGCTTTCTGAGAAACTGCTCTGTGTTCTGCTAATTCATCTCACAGATCTACATCTTTCCCTTCAAGAAGCCTTTCGCTAAGGCTGTTCTTGTGGAATTGGCAAAGGGATATTAGGAAGCCCATAGAGGGCTATGGTGAAAAAGGAAATATCTTCCGTTCAAAACTGGAAAGAAGCTTTCTGAGAAACTGCTATGTGTTCTGTTAATTCATCTCAGAGAGTTACATCTTTCCCTTCAAGAAGCCTTTCGCTAAGGCTGTTCTTGTGGAATTTGCAAAGGGATATTGGAAGCCCTTAGAGGGCTATGGTGAAAAAGGAAATATCTTCCGTTCAAAACTTGAAAGAAGCTTCTTGAGAAACTGCTCTGTGTTCTGTTAATTCATCTCACAGAGTTACATCTTTCCCTTCAAGAAGCCTTTCGCTAAGGCTGTTCTTGTGGAATTGGCAAAGGGATATTTGGAAGCCCATAGAGGGCTATGGTGAAAAAAGAAATATCTTCCGTTCAAAACCGGAAAGAGGCTTTCTGAGAAACTGCTCTGTGATCTGTTAATTCATCTCACAGAGCTACATCTTTCCCTTCATGAAGCCTTTCGCTAAGTCTGTTCTTGTGGAATTGGCAAAGGGATATTTGGAAGCCAATAGAGGGCTATGGTGAAAGAGGAAATATCTTCCGTTCAAAACTGGAAAGAAGCTCTGTGAGAAACTGCTCTGTGTTCTGTTAATTCATCTCACAGAGTTTCATCTTTCCCTTCAAGAAGCCTTTCGCTAAGGCTGTTCTTGTGGAATTGGCAAAGGGATATTTGGAAGCCCATAGAGGGCTATGGTGAAAAAGGAAATATCTTCCGTTCAAAACTGGAAAGAAGCTTTCTGAGAAACTTCTCTGTGTTCTGTTAATTCATCTCACAGAGTTACATCTTTCCCTTCAGAAAGGCTTTCGGTAATTCTGTTCTTGTGGAATTGGAAAAGGGATATTTGGAAGCCCAAAGAGGGCTATGGTGAAAAAGGAAATATCTTCCGTTCTAAACTAGAAAGAAGCTTTTTGAGAAACTGCTCTGTGTTCTGTTAATTCATCTCACAGAGTTACATCTTTCCATTCAAGAAGCCTTTCGCTGATTCTGTTCTTGTGGAATTGGCAAAGGGATATTTGGAAGCCCATAGAGGGCTATGGTGAAAAAGGAAATATCTTCCGTTCAAAACTAGAAAGAAGCTTTCTGAGAACCTGCTCTGTGTTCTGCTAATTCATCTCACAGATCTACATCTTTCCCTTCAAGAAGCCTTTCGCTAAGGCTGTTCTTGTGGAATTGGCAAAGGGATATTAGGAAGCCCTTAGAGGGCTATGGTGAAAAAGGAAATATCTTCCGTTCAAAACTGGAAAGAAGCTTTCTGAGAAACTGATATGTGTTCTGTTAATTCATCTCAGAGAGTTACATCTTTCCCTTCAAGAAGCCTTTCGCTAAGGCTGTTCTTGTGGAATTTGCAAAGGGATATTTGGAATCCCTTAGAGGGCTATGGTGAAAAAGGAAATATCTTCCGTTCAAAACTGGAAAGAAGCTTCTTGAGAAACTGCTCTGTGTTCTGTTAATTTATCTCACAGAGTTACATCTTTCCCTTCAAGAAGCCTTTCGCTAAGGCTGTTCTTGTGGAATTGGCAAAGGGATATTTGGAAGCCCATAGAGGGCTATGATGAAAAAAGAAATATCTTCCGTTCAAAACCGGAAAGAAGCTTTCTGAGAAACTGCTCTGTGATCTGTTAATTCATCTCCCAGAGCTACATCTTTCCCTTCATGAAGCCTTTCGCTAAGTCTGTTCTTGTGGAATTGGCAAAGGGATATTTGGAACCCAATAGAGGGCTATGGTGAAAAAGGAAATATCTTCCGTTCAAAACTGGAAAGAAGCTCTGTGAGAAACTGCTCTGTGTTCTGTTAATTCATCTCAGAGAGTTACATCTTTCCCTTCAAGAAGCCTTTCGCTATGGCTGTTCTTGTGGAATTGGCAAAGGGATATTTGGACGCCCATAGAGGGCTATTTTGAAAAAGGAATTATCTTCCGTTCAAAACTGGAAAGAAGCTCTCTGAGAAACTGCTCTGTGTTATGTTAATTCGTCTCACAGGGTTATATCATTCCCTTCAAGAAGCCTTTCGCTAAGGCTGTTCTTGTGGAATTGGCAAAGGGATATTTGGAAGCCCATAGAGGGATATGGTGAGAAAGGAAATATCTTCCGTTCAAAACTGGAAAGAAGCTCTCTGAGAAACTGCTCTGTGTTCTGTTAATTCATCTCACAGAGTTACATCTTTCCCTTCAAGAAGCCTTTCCCTAAGGCTGTTCTTGTGGAATTGGCAAAGGGATATTTGGAAGCCCATAGAGGGCTATGGTGAAAAAGGAAATATCTTCCGTTCAAAACTGTAAAGAAGCGTTCTGAGAAACTGCTCTGTGTTCTGTTAATTCATCTCACAGAGTTACATCTATCCCTTCAAGAAGCCTTTCGCTAAGACTGTTCTTGTGGAATTGGCAAAGGGATATTTGGAAGCCCATAGAGGTCTATGGTGAAAAAAGAAATATCTTCCGTTCAAAATCGGAAAGAAGCTTTCTGAGAAACTGCTCTGTGTTCTGTTAATTCATCTCACAGAGCTACATCTTTCCTTTCAAGAAGCCTTTCGCTAAGGCTGTTCTTGTGGAAGTGGCAAAGGGATATTTGGAAGCCCATAGAGGGCTATGGTGAAAAAGGAAATATATCCCGTTCAAAACAGGAAAGAAGCTCTCTGAGAAACTGCTCTGTGTTCTGTTAATTCCTCTCACAGGGTTATATCTTTCCCTTCAAGAAGCCTTTCGCTAAGGCTGTTCTTGTGGAATTGGCAAAGGGATATTTGGAAGCCCATAGAGGGCTATGGTGAGAAAGGAAATATCTTCTGTTCAAAACCGGAAAGAAGCTTTCTGAGAAACTGCTATGTGTTCTGTTAATTCATCTCAGAGAGTTTCATCTTTCCCTTCAAGAAGCCTTTCGCTATGGCTGTTCTTGTGGAATTGGCAAAGGGATATTTGGAAGCCCATAGAGGGCTATGGTGAAAAAAGAAATATCTTCCGTTCAAAACCGGAAAGAAGCTTTCGGAGAAACTGCTCTGCGTTTTGTTAATTCATCTCACAGAGCTACATCTTTCCCTTCAAGAAGCCTTTCGCTAAGTCTTTTCTTGTGGAATTGGCAAAGGGATATTTGGAAGCCAATAGAGGGCTATGGTGAAAAAGGAAATATCTTTCGTTCAAAACTGGAAAGAAGCTCTCTGAGAAACTGCTCTGTGTTCTGTTAATTCATCTCACAGAGTTACATCTTTCCCTTCAAGAAGCCTTTCGCTAAGGCTGTTCTTGTGGAATTGGCAAAGGGATATTTGGAAGCCCATAGAGGGCTATGGTTAAAAAGGAATTATGTTCCGTTCAAAACTGGAAAGAAGCTCTCTGAGAAACTGCTCTGTGTTCTGTTAATTCGTCTCACAGGGTTATATCTTTCCCTTCAAGAAGCCTTTCGCTAAGGCTGTTCTTGTGTAATTGGCAAAGGGATATTTGGAAGCCCATAGAGGACTATAGTGAGAAAGGAAATATCTTCCGATCAAAACTGGAAAGAAGCTTTCTGAGAAACTGCTCTGTGTTCTGTTAATTCATCTCACAGAGTTACATCTTTCCCTTCAAGAAGCCTTTCGCTAAGGCTGTTCTTGTGGAATTGGCAAAGGGATATTTGGAAGCCCATAGAGGGCTATGGTGAAAAAGGAAATATCTTCCGTTCAAAATTGGAAAGAAGCTTTCTGAGAAACTGCTCTGTGTTCTGTTAATTCATCTCACAGTGTTACATCTTTCCCTTCAAGAAGCCTTTGGCTAAGGCTGTTCTTGTGGAATTGGCAAAGGGATATTTGGAAGCCCATAGAGGGCTATGGTGAAAAAAGAAATATCTTCCGTTCAAAACCGGAAAGAAGCTTTCTGAGAAACTGCTCTGTGTTCTGTTAATATATCCCACAGAGCTACATCTTTCCCTTCAAGAAGCCTTTCGCTAAGGCTGTTCTTGTGGAAGTGGCAAAGGGATATTTGGAAGCCCATAGAGGGCTATGGTGAAAAAGGAAATATCTTCCGTTCAAAACAGGAAAGAAGCTCTCTAAGAAACTGCTCTGTGTTCTGTTAATTCATCTCACAGGGTTACATCTTTCCCTTCAAGAAGCCTTTCGCTAAGGCTGTTCTTGTGGAAGTGGCAAAGGGATATTTGGAAGCCCATAGAGGGCTATGGTTAAAAAGGAATTATCTTCCGTTCAAAACTGGAAAGAAACTTTCTGAGAAACTGCTCTGTGTTCTGTTAATTCATCTCACAGAGTTACATCTTTCCCTTCAAGAAGCCTTTAGCTAAGGCTGTTCTTGTGGAATTGGCAATGGGATATTTGGAAGCCCATAGAGGGCTATGGTGAGAAAGGAAATATCTTCTGTTCAAAAATGGAAAGAAGCTTTCTGAGAAATTGCTCTGTGTTCTGTTAATTCATCTCACAGAGCTACATCTTTCCCTTCAAGAAGCCTTTTGCTAAGGCTGTTCTTGTGGAATTGGCAAAGGGATATTTGGAAGCCCATAGAGGTCTATGGTGAAAAAGGAAATATCTTCCGTTCAAAACTGGAAAGAAGCTTTCTGAGAAACTGCTCTGTGTTCTGTTAATTCATCTCACCGAGTTACATCTTTCCCTTCAAGAAGCCTTTCGCTAAGGCTGTTCTTGTGGAATTGGCAAAGGGATATTTGGAAGCCCATAGAGGTCTATGGTGAAAAAGGAAATATCTTCCGTTCAAAACTGGAAAGAAGCTTTCTGAGAAACTCCTCTGTGTTCTTTTAATTCATCTCACAGAGTTACATCTTTCCCTTCAAGAAGCCTTTCGCTAAGGCTGTTCTTGTGGAATTGGCAAAGGGATATTTGGAAACCCATAGAGGGCTATGGTGAAAAAGGAAATATCTTCCGTTCAAAACTGGAAAGAAGCTTTCTGAGAAACTTCTCTGTGTTCTGTTAATTCATCTCACAGAGTTACATCTTTCCCTTCAGGAAGCCTTTCGGTGAGTCTGTTCTTGTGGAATTTGCAAAGGGATACTTGGAAGCCCCTAAAGGGCTATGGTGAAAAAGGAAATATCTTCGGTTCTAAACTGGAAAGAAGCTTTTTGAGAAACTGCTCTGTGTTCTATTAATTCATCTCACAGAGTTACATCTTTCCCTTCAAGCAGCCTTTCGCTGATTCTGTTCTTGTGGAATTGGCAAAGGGATATTTGGAAGCCCATAGAGGGCTATGGTGAAAAAGGAAATATCTTCCGTTCAAAACTGGAAAGAAGCTTTCTGAGAGACTGCTCTGTGTTCTGTTAATTCATCTCACAGAGTTACATCTTTGCCTTCAAGAAGCCTTTCGCTAAGGCTGTTCTTGTGTAATTTGCAAAGGGATATTAGGAAGCCCATAGAGGGCTATGGTGAAAAAGGAAATATCTTCCGTTCAAAACTGGAAAGAAGCTTTCTGAGAAACTGCTATGTGTTCTCTTAATTCATCTCAGAGAGTTACATCTTTCCCTTCAAGAAGCCTTTCGCTAAGGCTGTTCTTGTGGAATTGGCAAAGGGATATTTGGAAGCCCGTTGAGGGCTATGGTGAAAAAGGAAATATCTTCCGTTCAAAACTGGAAAGAATGTTTCTGAGAAACTGCTATGTGTTCTGTTAATTCATCTCAGAGATTTACATCTTTCCCTTCAAGAAGCCTTTCGCTAAGGCTGTTCTTGTGGAATAGGCAAAGGGATATTTGGAAGCCCGTAGAGGGCTATGGTGAAAAAGGAAATATCTTCCGTTCAAAACTGGAAAGAAGCTTTCTGAGAAACTGCTCTGTGTTCTGTTAATTCATCACACAGAGCTACATCTTTCCCTTCAAGAAGCCTTTCGCTAAGGCTGTTCTTGTGGAATTGGCAAAGGGATATTTGGAAGCCCATAGAGGGCTATGGTGAAAAAGGAAATATCTTCCGTTCAAAACTGGAAAGAAGCTTTCTTAGAAACTGCTATGTGTTCTGTTAATTCATCTCAGAGAGTTACATCTATCCCTTCAAAAAGCCTTTCGCTAAGGCTGTTCTTGTGGAATTGGCAAAGGGATATTTGGAAGCCCATAGAGGGCTATGGTGAAAAAGGAAATATCTTCCGTTCAAAACTGGAAAGAAGTCTTCTTGAGAAACTGCTCTGTGTTCTGTTAATTCATCTCACAGAGTTACATCTTTCCCTTCAAGAAGCCTTTCGCTAAGGCTGTTCTTGTGTAATTGGCAAAGGGATATTTGGAAGCCCATAGAGGGCTATGGTGAAAAAAGAAATATATTCCGTTCAAAACCGTAAAGAAGCTTTCTGAGAAACTGCTCTGTGTTCTGTTAATTCATCTCACAGAGCTACATCTTTCCCTTCAAGAAGCCTTTCGCTAAGTCTGTTCTTGTGGAATTGGCAAAGGGATATTTGGAAGCCAATAGAGGGCTATGGTGAAAAAGGAAATATCTTCCGTTCAAAACTGGAAAGAAGCTCTCTGAGAAACTGCTCTGTGTTCTGTTAATTCATCTCACAGAGTTACATCTTTCCCTTCAAGAAGCCTTTCGCTAAGGCTGTTCTTGTGGAATTGGCAAAGGGATATTTGGAATCCCATAGAGGGCTATGGTGAAAAAGGAATTATCTTCCGTTCAAAACTGGAAAGAAGCTTTCTGAGAAACTGCTCTGTGTTCTCTTAATTCATCTCACAGAGTTACATCTTTCCCTTCAAGAAGCCTTTCGTTAAGGCTGTTCCTATGGTATTCGCAAAGGGATATTTGAAAGCCGATAGAGGGCTATGGTGAAAAAGGAAATATCTTCCGTTCAAAACTGGAAAGAAGATTTCTGAGAAACTGCTCTTTGTTCTGTTAATTTATCTCACAGTGTTACATCTTTCCCTTCAAGAAGCCTTTCGCTAAGGCTGTTCTTGTGGAATTGGCAAAGGGATATTTGGAAGCCCAAAGAGGGCTATGGTGAAAAAGGAAATATCTTCCGTTCTAAACTAGAAAGAAGCTTTTTGAGAAACTGCTCTGTGTTCTGTTAATTCATCTCACAGAGTTACATCTTTCCATTCAAGAAGCCTTTCGCTGATTCTGTTCTTGTGGAATTGGCAAAGGGATATTTGGAAGCCCATAGAGGGCTATGGTGAAAAAGGAAATATCTTCCGTTCAAAACTAGAAAGAAGCTTTCAGAGAAACTGCTCTGTGTTCTGCTAATTCATCTCACAGATCTACATCTTTCCCTTCAAGAAGCCTTTCGCTAAGGCTGTTCTTGTGGAATTGGCAAAGGGATATTAGGAAGCCCATAGAGGGCTATGGTGAAAAAGGAAATATCTTCCGTTCAAAACTGGAAAGAAGCTTTCTGAGAAACTGCTATGTGTTCTGTTAATTCATCTCAGAGAGTTACATCTTTCCCTTCAAGAAGCCTTTCGCTAAGGCTGTTCTTGTGGAATTTGCAAAGGGATATTTGGAAGCCCTTAGAGGGCTATGGTGAAAAAGGAAATATCTTCCGTTCAAAACTGGAAAGAAGCTTCTTGAGAAACTGCTCTGTGTTCTGTTAATTCATCTCACAGAGTTACATCTTTCCCTTCAAGAAGCCTTTCGCTAAGGCTGTTCTTGTGGAATTGGCAAAGGGATATTTGGAAGCCCATAGAGGGCTATGGTGAAAAAAGAAATATCTTCCGTTCAAAACCGGAAAGAAGCTTTCTGAGAAACTGCTCTGTGATCTGTTAATTCATCTCACAGAGCTACATCTTTCCCTTCATGAAGCCTTTCGCTAAGTCTGTTCTTGTGGAATTGGCAAAGGGATATTTGGAAGCCAATAGAGGGCTATGGTGAAAAAGGAAATATCTTCCGTTCAAAACTGGAAAGAAGCTCTGTGAGAAACTGCTCTGTGTTCTGTTAATTCATCTCACAGAGTTTCATCTTTCCCTTCAAGAAGCCTTTCGCTAAGGCTGTTCTTGTGGAATTGGCAAAGGGATATTTGGAAGCCCATAGAGGGCTATGGTGAAAAAGGAATTATCTTCCGTTCAAAACTGGAAAGAAGCTTTCTGAGAAACTGCTCTGTGTTCTGTTAATTCATCTCAGAGAGTTACATCGTTCCCTTCAAGAAGCCTTTCGCTAAGGCTGTTCTTGTGGAATTGGCAAAGGGATATTTGGAAGCCCATAGAGCGCTATGGTGAAAAAGGAAATATCTTCCGTTCAAAACTGGAAAGAAGCTTCCTGAGAAATTGCTCTGTGTTCTGTTAATTCATCTCACAGAGCTACATCTTTCCTTTCAAGAAGCCTTTCGCTAAGGCTGTTCTTGTGGAATTGGCAAAGGGATATTTGGAAGCCCATAGAGGGTTATGGTGAAAAAGGAAATATCTTCCGTTCAAAACTGGAAAGAAGCTTTCTGAGAAACTTCTCTGTGTTCTGTTAATTCATCTCACAGAGTTACATCTTTCCCTTCAGAAAGGCTTTCGGTAATTCTGTTCTTGTGGAATTGGAAAAGGGATATTTGGAAGCCCAAAGAGGGCTATGGTGAAAAAGGAAATATCTTCCGTTCTAAACTAGAAAGAAGCTTTTTGAGAAACTGCTCTGTGTTCTGTTAATTCATCTCACAGAGTTACATCTTTCCATTCAAGAAGCCTTTCGCTGATTCTGTTCTTGTGTAATTGGCAAAGGGATATTTGGAAGCCCATAGAGGGCTATGGTGAAAAAGGAAATATCTTCCGTTCAAAACTAGAAAGAAGCTTTCTGAGAAACTGCTCTGTGTTCTGCTAATTCATCTCACAGATCTACATCTTTCCCTTCAAGAAGCCTTTCGCTAAGGCTGTTCTTGTGGAATTGGCAAAGGGATATTAGGAAGCCCATAGAGGGCTATGGTGAAAAAGGAAATATCTTCCGTTCAAAACTGGAAAGAAGCTTTCTGAGAAACTGCTATGTGTTCTGTTAATTCATCTCAGAGAGTTACATCTTTCCCTTCAAGAAGCCTTTCGCTAAGGCTGTTCTTGTGGAATTTGCAAAGGGATATTGGAAGCCCTTAGAGGGCTATGGTGAAAAAGGAAATATCTTCCGTTCAAAACTTGAAAGAAGCTTCTTGAGAAACTGCTCTGTGTTCTGTTAATTCATCTCACAGAGTTACATCTTTCCCTTCAAGAAGCCTTTCGCTAAGGCTGTTCTTGTGGAATTGGCAAAGGGATATTTGGAAGCCCATAGAGGGCTATGGTGAAAAAAGAAATATCTTCCGTTCAAAACCGGAAAGAGGCTTTCTGAGAAACTGCTCTGTGATCTGTTAATTCATCTCACAGAGCTACATCTTTCCCTTCATGAAGCCTTTCGCTAAGTCTGTTCTTGTGGAATTGGCAAAGGGATATTTGGAAGCCAATAGAGGGCTATGGTGAAAGAGGAAATATCTTCCGTTCAAAACTGGAAAGAAGCTCTGTGAGATACTGCTCTGTGTTCTGTTAATTCATCTCACAGAGTTTCATCTTTCCCTTCAAGAAGCCTTTCGCTAAGGCTGTTCTTGTGGAATTGGCAAAGGGATATTTGGAAGCCCATAGAGGGCTATGGTGAAAAAGGAAATATCTTCCGTTCAAAACTGGAAAGAAGCTTTCTGAGAAACTTCTCTGTGTTCTGTTAATTCATCTCACAGAGTTACATCTTTCCCTTCAGAAAGGCTTTCGGTAATTCTGTTCTGGTGGAATTGGAAAAGGGATATTTGGAAGCCCAAAGAGGGCTATGGTGAAAAAGGAAATATCTTCCGTTCTAAACTAGAAAGAAGCTTTTTGAGAAACTGCTCTGTGTTCTGTTAATTCATCTCACAGAGTTACATCTTTCCATTCAAGAAGCCTTTCGCTGATTCTGTTCTTGTGGAATTGGCAAAGGGATATTTGGAAGCCCATAGAGGGCTATGGTGAAAAAGGAAATATCTTCCGTTCAAAACTAGAAAGAAGCTTTCTGAGAACCTGCTCTGTGTTCTGCTAATTCATCTCACAGATCTACATCTTTCCCTTCAAGAAGCCTTTCGCTAAGGCTGTTCTTGTGGAATTGGCAAAGGGATATTAGGAAGCCCTTAGAGGGCTATGGTGAAAAAGGAAATATCTTCCGTTCAAAACTGGAAAGAAGCTTTCTGAGAAACTGATATGTGTTCTGTTAATTCATCTCAGAGAGTTACATCTTTCCCTTCAAGAAGCCTTTCGCTAAGGCTGTTCTTGTGGAATTTGCAAAGGGATATTTGGAATCCCTTAGAGGGCTATGGTGAAAAAGGAAATATCTTCCGTTCAAAACTGGAAAGAAGCTTCTTGAGAAACTGCTCTGTGTTCTGTTAATTTATCTCACAGAGTTACATCTTTCCCTTCAAGAAGCCTTTCGCTAAGGCTGTTCTTGTGGAATTGGCAAAGGGATATTTGGAAGCCCATAGAGGGCTATGATGAAAAAAGAAATATCTTCCGTTCAAAACCGGAAAGAAGCTTTCTGAGAAACTGCTCTGTGATCTGTTAATTCATCTCCCAGAGCTACATCTTTCCCTTCATGAAGCCTTTCGCTAAGTCTGTTCTTGTGGAATTGGCAAAGGGATATTTGGAACCCAATAGAGGGCTATGGTGAAAAAGGAAATATCTTCCGTTCAAAACTGGAAAGAAGCTCTGTGAGAAACTGCTCTGTGTTCTGTTAATTCATCTCAGAGAGTTACATCTTTCCCTTCAAGAAGCCTTTCGCTATGGCTGTTCTTGTGGAATTGGCAAAGGGATATTTGGACGCCCATAGAGGGCTATTTTGAAAAAGGAATTATCTTCCGTTCAAAACTGGAAAGAAGCTCTCTGAGAAACTGCTCTGTGTTATGTTAATTCGTCTCACAGGGTTATATCATTCCCTTCAAGAAGCCTTTCGCTAAGGCTGTTCTTGTGGAATTGGCAAAGGGATATTTGGAAGCCCATAGAGGTCTATGGTGAAAAAAGAAATATCTTCCGTTCAAAATCGGAAAGAAGCTTTCTGAGAAACTGCTCTGTGTTCTGTTAATTCATCTCACAGAGCTACATCTTTCCTTTCAAGAAGCCTTTCGCTAAGGCTGTTCTTGTGGAAGTGGCAAAGGGATATTTTGAAGCCCATAGAGGGCTATGGTGAAAAAGGAAATATATCCCGTTCAAAACAGGAAAGAAGCTCTCTGAGAAACTGCTCTGTGTTCTGTTAATTCCTCTCACAGGGTTATATCTTTCCCTTCAAGAAGCCTTTCGCTAAGGCTGTTCTTGTGGAATTGGCAAAGGGATATTTGGAAGCCCATAGAGGGCTATGGTGAGAAAGGAAATATCTTCTGTTCAAAACCGGAAAGAAGCTTTCTGAGAAACTGCTATGTGTTCTGTTAATTCATCTCAGAGAGTTTCATCTTTCCCTTCAAGAAGCCTTTCGCTATGGCTGTTCTTGTGGAATTGGCAAAGGGATATTTGGAAGCCCATAGAGGGCTATGGTGAAAAAAGAAATATCTTCCGTTCAAAACCGGAAAGAAGCTTTCGGAGAAACTGCTCTGCGTTTTGTTAATTCATCTCACAGAGCTACATCTTTCCCTTCAAGAAGCCTTTCGCTAAGTCTTTTCTTGTGGAATTGGCAAAGGGATATTTGGAAGCCAATAGAGGGCTATGGTGAAAAAGGAAATACCTTTCGTTCAAAACTGGAAAGAAGCTCTCTGAGAAACTGCTCTGTGTTCTGTTAATTCATCTCACAGAGTTACATCTTTCCCTTCAAGAAGCCTTTCGCTAAGGCTGTTCTTGTGGAATTGGCAAAGGGATATTTGGAAGCCCATAGAGGGCTATGGTTAAAAAGGAATTATGTTCCGTTCAAAACTGGAAAGAAGCTCTCTGAGAAACTGCTCTGTGTTCTGTTAATTCGTCTCACAGGGTTATATCTTTCCCTTCAAGAAGCCTTTCGCTAAGGCTGTTCTTGTGTAATTGGCAAAGGGATATTTGGAAGCCCATAGAGGACTATAGTGAGAAAGGAAATATCTTCCGATCAAAACTGGAAAGAAGCTTTCTGAGAAACTGCTCTGTGTTCTGTTAATTCATCTCACAGAGTTACATCTTTCCCTTCAAGAAGCCTTTCGCTAAGGCTGTTCTTGTGGAATTGGCAAAGGGATATTTGGAAGCCCATAGAGGGCTATGGTGAAAAAGGAAATATCTTCCGTTCAAAATTGGAAAGAAGCTTTCTGAGAAACTGCTCTGTGTTCTGTTAATTCATCTCACAGTGTTACATCTTTCCCTTCAAGAAGCCTTTGGCTAAGGCTGTTCTTGTGGAATTGGCAAAGGGATATTTGGAAGCCCATAGAGGGCTATGGTGAAAAAAGAAATATCTTCCGTTCAAAACCGGAAAGAAGCTTTCTGAGAAACTGCTCTGTGTTCTGTTAATATATCCCACAGAGCTACATCTTTCCCTTCAAGAAGCCTTTCGCTAAGGCTGTTCTTGTGGAAGTGGCAAAGGGATATTTGGAAGCCCATAGAGGGCTATGGTGAAAAAGGAAATATCTTCCGTTCAAAACAGGAAAGAAGCTCTCTAAGAAACTGCTCTGTGTTCTGTTAATTCATCTCACAGGGTTACATCTTTCCCTTCAAGAAGCCTTTCGCTAAGGCTGTTCTTGTGGAAGTGGCAAAGGGATATTTGGAAGCCCATAGAGGGCTATGGTTAAAAAGGAATTATCTTCCGTTCAAAACTGGAAAGAAACTTTCTGAGAAACTGCTCTGTGTTCTGTTAATTCATCTCACAGAGTTACAACTTTCCCTTCAAGAAGCCTTTAGCTAAGGCTGTTCTTGTGGAATTGGCAATGGGATATTTGGAAGCCCATAGAGGGCTATGGTGAGAAAGGAAATATCTTCTGTTCAAAAATGGAAAGAAGCTTTCTGAGAAATTGCTCTGTGTTCTGTTAATTCATCTCACAGAGCTACATCTTTCCCTTCAAGAAGCCTTTTGCTAAGGCTGTTCTTGTGGAATTGGCAAAGGGATATTTGGAAGCCCATAGAGGTCTATGGTGAAAAAGGAAATATCTTCCGTTCAAAACTGGAAAGAAGCTTTCTGAGAAACTGCTCTGTGTTCTGTTAATTCATCTCACCGAGTTACATCTTTCCCTTCAAGAAGCCTTTCGCTAAGGCTGTTCTTGTGGAATTGGCAAAGGGATATTTGGAAGCCCATAGAGGTCTATGGTGAAAAAGGAAATATCTTCCGTTCAAAACTGGAAAGAAGCTTTCTGAGAAACTCCTCTGTGTTCTTTTAATTCATCTCACAGAGTTACATCTTTCCCTTCAAGAAGCCTTTCGCTAAGGCTGTTCTTGTGGAATTGGCAAAGGGATATTTGGAAACCCATAGAGGGCTATGGTGAAAAAGGAAATATCTTCCGTTCAAAACTGGAAAGAAGCTTTCTGAGAAACTTCTCTGTGTTCTGTTAATTCATCTCACAGAGTTACATCTTTCCCTTCAGGAAGCCTTTCGGTGAGTCTGTTCTTGTGGAATTTGCAAAGGGATACTTGGAAGCCCCTAAAGGGCTATGGTGAAAAAGGAAATATCTTCGGTTCTAAACTGGAAAGAAGCTTTTTGAGAAACTGCTCTGTGTTCTATTAATTCATCTCACAGAGTTACATCTTTCCCTTCAAGCAGCCTTTCGCTGATTCTGTTCTTGTGGAATTGGCAAAGGGATATTTGGAAGCCCATAGAGGGCTATGGTGAAAAAGGAAATATCTTCCGTTCAAAACTGGAAAGAAGCTTTCTGAGAGACTGCTCTGTGTTCTGTTAATTCATCTCACAGAGTTACATCTTTGCCTTCAAGAAGCCTTTCGCTAAGGCTGTTCTTGTGTAATTTGCAAAGGGATATTAGGAAGCCCATAGAGGGCTATGGTGAAAAAGGAAATATCTTCCGTTCAAAACTGGAAAGAAGCTTTCTGAGAAACTGCTATGTGTTCTCTTAATTCATCTCAGAGAGTTACATCTTTCCCTTCAAGAAGCCTTTCGCTAAGGCTGTTCTTGTGGAATTGGCAAAGGGATATTTGGAAGCCCGTTGAGGGCTATGGTGAAAAAGGAAATATCTTCCGTTCAAAACTGGAAAGAATGTTTCTGAGAAACTGCTATGTGTTCTGTTAATTCATCTCAGAGATTTACATCTTTCCCTTCAAGAAGCCTTTCGCTAAGGCTGTTCTTGTGGAATAGGCAAAGGGATATTTGGAAGCCCGTAGAGGGCTATGGTGAAAAAGGAAATATCTTCCGTTCAAAACTGGAAAGAAGCTTTCTGAGAAACTGCTCTGTGTTCTGTTAATTCATCACACAGAGCTACATCTTTCCCTTCAAGAAGCCTTTCGCTAAGGCTGTTCTTGTGGAATTGGCAAAGGGATATTTGGAAGCCCATAGAGGGCTATGGTGAAAAAGGAAATATCTTCCGTTCAAAACTGGAAAGAAGCTTTCTTAGAAACTGCTATGTGTTCTGTTAATTCATCTCAGAGAGTTACATCTATCCCTTCAAAAAGCCTTTCGCTAAGGCTGTTCTTGTGGAATTGGCAAAGGGATATTTGGAAGCCCATAGAGGGCTATGGTGAAAAAGGAAATATCTTCCGTTCAAAACTGGAAAGAAGTCTTCTTGAGAAACTGCTCTGTGTTCTGTTAATTCATCTCACAGAGTTACATCTTTCCCTTCAAGAAGCCTTTCGCTAAGGCTGTTCTTGTGTAATTGGCAAAGGGATATTTGGAAGCCCATAGAGGGCTATGGTGAAAAAAGAAATATATTCCGTTCAAAACCGTAAAGAAGCTTTCTGAGAAACTGCTCTGTGTTCTGTTAATTCATCTCACAGAGCTACATCTTTCCCTTCAAGAAGCCTTTCGCTAAGTCTGTTCTTGTGGAATTGGCAAAGGGATATTTGGAAGCCAATAGAGGGCTATGGTGAAAAAGGAAATATCTTCCGTTCAAAACTGGAAAGAAGCTCTCTGAGAAACTGCTCTGTGTTCTGTTAATTCATCTCACAGAGTTACATCTTTCCCTTCAAGAAGCCTTTCGCTAAGGCTGTTCTTGTGGAATTGGCAAAGGGATATTTGGAATCCCATAGAGGGCTATGGTGAAAAAGGAATTATCTTCCGTTCAAAACTGGAAAGAAGCTTTCTGAGAAACTGCTCTGTGTTCTCTTAATTCATCTCACAGAGTTACATCTTTCCCTTCAAGAAGCCTTTCGTTAAGGCTGTTCCTATGGTATTCGCAAAGGGATATTTGAAAGCCGATAGAGGGCTATGGTGAAAAAGGAAATATCTTCCGTTCAAAACTGGAAAGAAGATTTCTGAGAAACTGCTCTTTGTTCTGTTAATTTATCTCACAGTGTTACATCTTTCCCTTCAAGAAGCCTTTCGCTAAGGCTGTTCTTGTGGAATTGGCAAAGGGATATTTGGAAGCACATAGAGGGCTATGGTGAAAAAGGAAATATCTTCCGTTCAAAACTGGAAAGAAGCTTTCTGAGAAACTGCTCTGTGTTCTGTTAATTCATCTCACAGAGTTACATCTTTCCCTTCAAGAAGCCTTTCGCTAAGGCTGTTCTTGTGGAATTGGCAAAGGGATATTTGGAAGCCCTTAGAGGGCTTCGGTGAAAAAGGAAATATCTTCCATTCAAAACTGGAAGGAAGTTTTCTGAGAAACTGCTCTGTGTTCTGTTAATTCATTTCACAGAGTTACATTTTTCCCTTCAAGAAGCCTTTCGCTAAGGCTGTTCTTGTGGAATTGGCAAAGGGATATTTGGAGCCCTTAGAGGGCTACGGTGAAAAAGGAAATATCTTCCGTTCAAAACTGGAAATAAGCTTTCTGAGAAACTGCTATGTGTTCTGTTAATTCATCTCAGAGAGTTACATCTTTCCCTTCAAGAAGCCTTTCGCTAAGGGTGTTCTTATGGAATTGGCAAAGGGATATTTGGAAGCCCATAGAGGGCTATGGTGAAAAAGGAAATATCTTCCGTTCTAAACTGGAAAGAAGCTTTTTAAGAAACTGCTCTGTGTTCTGTTAATTCATCTCACAGAGTTACATCTTTCCCTTCAAGAAGCCTTTCGCTGATTCTGTTCTTGTGGAATTGGCAAAGGGATATTTGGAAGCCCCTAGAGGGCTATGGTGAAAAAGGAAATATCTTCCGTTCAAAACTGGAAAGAAGCTTTCTGAGAAACTGCTCTGTGTTCTGTTAATTCATCTCACAGAGCTACATCTTTCCCTTCAAGAAGCCTTTCGCTAAGGCTGTTCTTGTGGAATAGGCAAAGGGATATTAGGAAGCCCATAGAGGGCTATGGTGAAAAAGGAAATATCTTCCGTTCAAAACTGGAAAGAAGCTTTCTGAGAAACTTCTCTCTGTTCTGTTAATTCATCTCACAGAGTTACATCTTTCCCTTCAAGAAGCCTTTCGCTAAGGCTGTTCTTGTGGAATTGGCAAAGGGATATTTGGAATCCCATAGAGGGCTATGGTGAAAAAGGAATTATCTTCCGTTCCAAACTGGAAAGAAGCTCTCTGAGAAACTGCTCTGTGTTCTGTTAATTCATCTCACAGAGTTACATCTTTCCCTTCAAGAAGCCTTTGGCTGAGGCTGTTCTTGTGGAATTGGCAAAGAGACATTTGGAAGCCCATAGAGGGCTATGGTGAAAAAGGAAATATCTCCCGTTCAAAACTGGAAGGAAGATTTCTGAGAAACTGCTTTGTGTTCTGTTAATTCATCTCACAGAGCTACATCTTTCCCTTCAAGAAGCCTTTCGCTAAGTCTGTTCTTGTGGAATTGGCAAAGGGATATTTGGAAGCGAATAGAGGGCTATGGTGAAAAAGGAAATATCTTCCGTTCAAAACTGGAAAGAAGCTCTGTGAGAAACTGCTCTGTGTTCTGTTAATTCATCTCACATAGTTACATCTTTCCCTTCAAGAAGCCTTTCGCTAAGGCTGTTCTTGTGGAATTGGCAAAGGGATATTTGGAATCCCATAGAGGGCTATGGTGAAAAAGGAATTATCTTCCGTTCAAAACCGGAAAGAAGCTTTCTGAGAAACTGCTCTGTGTTCTGTTAATTCATCTCACAGTGTTACATCTTTCCCTTCAAGAAGCCTTTCGTTAAGGCTGTTCCTATGGTATTCGCAAAGGGATATTTGAAAGCCGACAGAGGGCTATGGTGAAAAAGGAAATATCTTCCGTTCAAAACTGGAAAGAAGCTCTCTGAGAAACTGCTCTGTGTTCTGTTAATTCGTCTCACAGGGTTATATCTTTCCCTTCAAGAAGCCTTTCGCTAAGGCTGTTCTTGTGGAATTGGCAAAGGGATATTTGGAAGCCCATAGAGGGCTATGGTGAGAAAGGAAATATCTTCCGTTCAAAACCGGAAAGAAGCTTTCTGAGAAACTGCTATGTGTTCTGTTAATTCATCTCAGAGAGTTTCATCTTCCCTTTCAAGAAGCCTTTCGCTAAGGCTGTTCTTGTGGAATTGGCAAAGGATATTTGGAAACCCATAGAGGGCTATGGTGAAAAAGGAATTATCTTCCGTTCAAAACTGGAAAGAAGCTTCCTGAGAAACTGCTCTGTGTTCTGTTAATTCATCTCACAAAGTTACATCTTTCCCTTCAAGAAGCCTCTCGCTAAGGCTGTTCTTGTGGAATTGGCAAAGGGATATTTGGAAGCCCATAGAAGGCTATGGTGAAAAAAGAAATATCTTCCGTTCAAAACCGGAAAGAAGCTTTCTGAAAAACTGCTATGTGTTCTGTTAATTCATCTCACTGAGCTACATCTTACACTTCAAGAAGCCTTTCGCTAAGGCTGTTCTTGTGGAATTGGCAAAGGGATATTTGGAAGCCCATAGAGGGCTATGGTGAAAAAAGAAATATCTTCCGTTCAAAACCGGAAAGAAGGTTTCTGAGAAACTGCTCTGTGTTCTGTTAATTCATCTCAATGAGCTACATCTTACCTTTCAAGAAGCCTTTCGTTAAGGCTGTTCTTGTGGAATTGGCAAAGGGATATTTGGAAGCACATAGAGGGCAATGGTGAAAAAGGAAATAACTTCCGTGCAAAACTGGAAAGAAGCTTCCTGAGAAACTGCTCTGTGTTCTGTTAATTCATATCTCAGAGTTACATCTTTCCATTCAAGAAGCCTTTCGCTGATTCTGTTCTTGTGGAATTGGCAAAGTGATATTTGGAAGCTCATAGAGGGCTATGGTGAAATAGGAATTATCTTCCGTTCAAAACTGGAAAGAAGCTTTCTGAGAATCTGCTCTGTGTTCTGTTAATTCATCTCACAGAGTTACATCTTTCCCTTCAAGAAGCCTTTCGTTAAGGCTGTTCCTATGGTATTCGCAAAGGGATATTTGAAAGCCCTTAGAGTTCGATGGTGAAAAAGGAAATATCTTCCCTTCAAAACTGGAAAGAAGATTTCTGACAAACTGCTCTTTGTTCTGTTAATTTATCTCACAGTGTTACATCTTTCCCTTCAAGAAGCCTTTCGCTAAGGCTGTTCTTGTGGAATTGGCAAAGGGATATTTGGAAGCCCATAGAGGGTTATGGTGAGAAAGGAAATATCTTCCGTTCAAAACTGGAAAGAAGCTTTCTGAGAAACTGCTCTGTGTTCTGTTAATTCACCTCACAGAGCTACATCTTTCCCTTCAAGAAGCCTTTCGCTAAGGCTGTTCTTGTGGAATTGGCTAAGGGATATTTGGAAGCCAATAGTGGGCTATGGTGAAAAAGGAAATATCTTCCGTTCAAAACTGGAAAGAAGCTCTCTGAGAAACTGCTCTGTGTTCTGTTAATTCATCTCACAGAGTTACATCTTTCCCTTCAAGATGCCTTTCGCTAAGGCTGTTCTTGTGGAATTGGCAAAGGGATATTTGGAAGCCCATAGAGGGCTATGGTGAAAAAGGAATTATCTTCCGATCAAAACTGGAAAGAAGCTCTCTGAGAATCTGCTCTGTGTTCTGTTAATTCGTCTCACAGGGTTATATCTTTCCCTTCAAGAAGCCCTTCCCTAAGGCTGTTCTTGTGGAAATGGCAAAGGGATATTTGGAAGCCCATAGAGGGCTACGGTGAGAAAGGAAATATCTTCTGTTCAAAACTGGAAAGAAGCTTTCTGAGAAGCTGCTCTGTGTTCTGTTAATTCATCTCACAGATTTACATCTTTTCCTTCAAGAAGCCTTTCACTAAGGCTGTTCTTGTGGAATTGGAAAAGGGATATTTGGAAGCCCATAGAGGGCTATGGTGAGAAAGGAAATATCTTCCGTTCAAAACTGGAAAGAAGCTTTATGAGAAGCTGCTCTGTGTTCTGTTAATTCATCTCACAGAGTTACATCTTTCCCTTCAAGAAGCCTTTCGCTAAAGCTGTTCTTGTGGAATTGGCAAAGGGATATTTGGAAGCCCATAGAGGGCTATGGTGAAAAAGGAAATATCTTCCGTTCAAAACTGGAAAGAAGCTTTCTGAGAAACTGCTCTGTGTTCTGTTAATTCATCTCACAGAGTTACATCTTTCCCTTCAAGAAGTCTTTCGCTACGGCTGTTCTTGCGGAATTGGCAAAGGGATATTTGGAAGCCCATAGAGGGCTATGGTGAAAAAAGAAATATATTCCGTTCAAAACCGTAAAGAAGCTTTCTGAGAAACTGTTCTGTGTTCTGTTAATTCATCTCACAGAGCTACATCTTTCCCTTCAAGAAGCCTTTCGCTAAGTCTGTTCTTGTGGAATTGGCAAAGGGATATTTGGAAGCGAATAGAGGGCTATGGTGAAAAAGGAAATATCTTAAGTTCAAAACTGGAAAGAATCTCCCTGAGAAACTGCTCTGTGTTCTGTTAATTCATCTCACAGAGTTACATCTTTCCCTTCAAGAAGCCTTTCGCTAAGGCTGTTCTTGTGGAATTGGCAAAGGGATATTTGGAAGCCCATAGAGGGCTATGGTGAAAAAGGAATTATCTTCCGTTCAAAACTGGAAAGAAGCTTTCTGAGAAACTGCTCTGTGTTCTGTTAATTCATCTCACAGAGTTACATCTTTCCCTTCAAGAAGCCTTTCGTTAAGGCTGTTCCTATGGTATTCGCAAAGGGATATTTGAAAGCCCATAGAGGGCTATGGTGAAAAAGGAAATATCTTCCGTTCAAAACTGGAAAGAAGATTTCTGACAAACTGCTCTTTGTTCTGTTAATTTATCTCACAGTGTTACATCTTTCCTTTCAAGAAGCCTTTCGCTAAGGATGTTCTTGTGGAATTGGCAAAGGGATATTTGGAAGCCCATTGAGGGCTATGTTGAAAAAGGAAATATCTTCCGTTAAAAACTGGAAAGAAGCTTTCTGAGAAACTGCTCTGTGTTCTGTTAATTCATCTCACAGAGTTACATCTTTGCCTTCAAGAAGCCTTTCGCTAAGGCTGTTCTTGTGGAATTGGCAAAGGGATATTTGGAAGCCCATAGAGGGCTATGGTGAAAAAGGAAATATCTTCCGTTCAAAACTGGAAAGAAGCTTTCTGAGAAACTGCTCTGTGTTCTGTTAATTCATCTCACAGAGTTACATCTTTCCCTTCAAGAAGCCTTTCGATAACGCTGTTCTTGTGGAATTGGCAAAGGGATATTTGGAAGCCCTTAGAGGGCTATGGTGAAAAAGTAAATATCTTCCGTTCAAAACTGGAAAGAAGCTTTCTGACAAACTGTTCTGTGTTCTGCTAATTCATCGCACAGAGTTACATCTTTCCCTTCAAGAAGCCTTTCGCTAAGTCTGTTCTTGTGGAATTGGCAAAGGGATATTTGGAAGCCCATAGAGGGCTATGGTGAGAAAGGAAATATCTTCTTTTCAAAACTGGAAAGAAGCTTTCTGAGAAACTGCTATGTGTTCTGTTAATTCATCTCAGAGAGTTACATCGTTCCCTTCAAGAAGCCTTTCGCTAAGGCTGTTCTTGTGGAATTGGCAAAGGGATATTTGGAAGCCCATAGAGCGCTATGGTGAAAAAGGAAATATCTTCCGTTCAAAACTGGAAAGAAGCTTCCTGAGAAATTGCTCTGTGTTCTGTTAATTCATCTCACAGAGTTACATCTTTCCCTTCAAGAAGCCTTTCGCTAAGTCTGTTCTTGTGGAATTGGCAAAGGGATATTTGGAAGACCATAGAGGGCTATGGTGAAAAAAGAAATATCTTCCGTTCAAAACCGGAAAGAAGCTTTCTGAGAAACTGCTCTGTGTTCTGTTAATTCATCTCACAGAGCTACATCTTTCCCTTCAAGAAGCCTTTCGCTAAGGCTGTTCTTGTGGAATTGGCAAAGGTATATTTGGAAGCCAATAGAGGGCTATGGTGAAAAAGGAAATATCTTCCGTTCAAAACTGGAAAGAAGCTCTCGGAGAAACTGCTCTGTGTTCTGTTAATTCATCTCACAGAGTTACATCTTTCCCTTCAAGAAGCCTTTCGCTAAGGCTGTTCTTGTGGAATTGGCAAAGGGATATTTGGAAGCCCATAGAGGGCTATGGTGAAAAAGGAATTATCTTCCGTTCAAAACTGGAAAGAAGCTCTCTGAGAAACTGCTCTGTGTTCTGTTAATTCGTCTCACAGGGTTATATCATTCCCTTCAAGAAGCCTTTCGCTAAGGCTGTTCTTGTGGAATTGGCAAAGGGATATTTGTAAGCCCTTAGAAGGCTATGGTGAGAAAGGAAATATCTTCCGTTCAAATCTGGAAAGAAGCTCTCTGAGAAACTGCTCTGTGTTCTGTTAATTCATCTCACAGAGTTACATCTTTCCCTTCAAGAAGCCTTTCGCTAAGGCTGTTCTTGTGGAATTGGCAAAGGGATATTTGGAAGCCCATAGAGGGCTATGGTGAAAAAAGAAATATATTCCGTTCAAAACCGTAAAGAAGCTTTCTGAGAAACTGTTCTGTGTTCTGTTAATTCATCTCACAGAGTTACATCTTTCCCTTCAAGAAGCCTTTCGCTAAGTCTGTTCTTGTGGAATTGGCAAAGGGATATTTGGAAGCGAATAGAGGGCTATGGTGAAAAAGGAAATATCTTAAGTTGAAAACTGGAAAGAATCTCCCTGAGAAACTGCTCTGTGTTCTGTTAATTCATCTCACAGAGTTACATCTTTCCCTTCAAGAAGCCTTTCGCTAAGGCTGTTCTTGTGGAATTGGCAAAGGGATATTTGGAAGCCCATAGAGGGCTATGGTGAAAAAGGAATTATCTTCCGTTCAAAACTGGAAAGAAGCTTTCTGAGAAACTGCTCTGTGTTCTGTTAATTCATCTCACAGAGTTACATCTTTCCCTTCAAGAAGCCTTTCGTTAAGGCTGTTCCTATGTTATTCGCAAAGGGATATTTGAAAGCCCTTAGAGGGCTATGGTGAAAAAGGAAATATCTTCCGTTCAAAACTGGAAAGAAGATTTCTGACAAACTGCTCTTTGTTCTGTTAATTTATCTCACAGTGTTACATCTTTCCTTTCAAGAAGCCTTTCGCTAAGGATGTTCTTGTGGAATTGGCAAAGGGATATTTGGAAGCCCATAGAGGGCTATGTTGAAAAAGGAAATATCTTCCGTTAAAAACTGGAAAGAAGCTTTCTGAGAAACTGCTCTGTGTTCTGTTAATTCATCTCACAGAGTTACATCTTTGCCTTCAAGAAGCCTTTCGCTAAGGCTGTTCTTGTGGAATTGGCAAAGGGATATTTGGAAGCCCATAGAGGGCTATGGTGAAAAAGGAAATATCTTCCGTTCAAAACTGGAAAGAAGCTTTCTGAGAAACTACTCTGTGTTCTGTTAATTCATCTCACAGAGTTACATCTTTCCCTTCTAGAAGCCTTTCGATAACGCTGTTCTTGTGGAATTGGCAAAGGGATATTTGGAAGCCCTTAGAGGGCTATGGTGAAAAAGTAAATATCTTCCGTTCAAAACTGGAAAGAAGCTTTCTGACAAACTGCTCTGTGTTCTGCTAATTCATCTCACAGAGTTACATCTTTCCCTTCAAGAAGCCTTTCGCTAAGTCTGTTCCTGTGGAATTGGCAAAGGGATATTTGGAAGCCCATAGAGGGCTATGGTGAGAAAGGAAATATCTTCTGTTCAAAACTGGAAAGAAGCTTTCTGAGAAACTGCTCTGTGTTCTGTTAATTCATCTCACAGAGTTACATCTTTCTCTTCAAGAAGCCTTTCGCTAAAGCTGTTCTTGTGGAATTGGCAAAGGGATATTTGGAAGCCCATAGAGGGCTATGGTGAGAAAGGAAATGTCTTCCGTTCAAAACTGGAAACAAACTCTCTGAGAAACTGCTCTGTGTTCTGTTAATTCATCTCACAGAGTTACATCTTTCCCTTCAAGAAGCCTTTCGCTAAAGCTGTTCTTGTGGAATTGGCAAAGGGATATTTGGAAGCCCATAGAGCGCTATGGTGAAAAAGGAAATATCTTCCGTTCAAAACTGGAAAGAAGCTTCCTGAGAAATTGCTCTGTGTTCTGTTAATTCATCTCACAGAGTTACATCTTTCCCTTCAAGAAGCCTTTCGCTAAGGCTGTTCTTGTGTAATTGGCAAAGGGATATTTGGAAGACCATAGAGGGCTATGGTGAAAAAAGAAATATCTTCCGTTCAAAACCGGAAAGAAGCTTTCTGAGAAACTGCTCTGTGTTCTGTTAATTCATCTCACAGAGCTACATCTTTCCCTTCAAGAAGCCTTTCCCTAAGGCTGTTCTTGTGGAATTGGCAAAGGTATATTTGGAAGCCAATAGAGGGCTATGGTGAAAAAGGAAATATCTTCCGTTCAAAACTGTAAAGAAGCGTTCTGAGAAACTGCTCTGTGTTCTGTTAATTCATCTCACAGAGTTACATCTTTCCCTTCAAGAAGCCTTTCGCTAAGACTGTTCTTGTGGAATTGGCAAAGGGATATTTGGAAGCCCATAGAGGGCTATGGTGAAAAAAGAAATATCTTCCGTTCAAAACCGGAAAGAAGCTTTCTGAGAACCTGCTCTGTGTTCTGTTAATTCATCTCACAGAGCTGCATCTTTCCTTTCAAGAAGCCTTTCGCTAAGGCTGTTCTTGTGGAAGTGGCAAAGGGATATTTGGAAGCCCATAGAGGGCTATGGTGAAAAAGGAAATATATCCCGTTCAAAACTGGAAAGAAGCTCTCTGAGAAACTGCTCTGTGTTCTGTTAATTCGTCTCACAGGGTTATATCTTTCCCTTCAAGAAGCCTTTCGCTAAGGCTGTTTTTGTGGAATTGGCAAAGGGATATTTTGAAGCCCTTAGAGGGCTATGGTGAGAAAGGAAATATCTTCTGTTCAAAACCGGAAAGAAGCTTTCTGAGAAACTGCTATGTGTTCTGTTAATTCATCTCAGAGAGTTACATCTTTCCTTTCAAGAAGCCTTTCGCTAAGGCTGTTCTTGTGGAATTGGCAAAGGGATATTTGGAAGCCCATAGAGGGCTATGGTGAAAAAGGAATTATCTTCCGTTCAAAACTGGAAAGAAGCTTCCTGAGAAACTGCTCTGTGTTCTGTTAATTCATCTCACAGAGTTACATCTTTCCCTTCAAGAAGCCTCTCGCTAAGGCTGTTCTTGTGGAATAGGCAAAGGGATATTTGGAAGCCAATAGAGGGCTATGGTGAAAAAAGAAATATCTTCCGTTCAAAACCGGTAAGAAGCTTCTTGAGAAACTGCTCTGTGTTCTGTTAATTCATCTCACTGAGCTACATATTACACTTCAAGAAGCCTTTCGCTAAGGCTGTTCTTGTGGAATTGGTAAAGGGATATTTGGAAGCCAATAGAGGTCTATGTTGAAAAAGGAAATATCTTCCGTTCAAACCTGGAAAGAAGCTCTCTGAGAAACTGCTCTGTGTTCTGTTAATTCATCTCACAGAGTTACATCTTTCCCTTCAAGAAGCCTTTCGCTAAGGCTGTTCTTGTGGAATTGGCAAAGGGATATTTGGAAGCCCTTAGAGGGCTATGGTGAAAAAGGAAATATCTTCCGTTCAAAACTGGAAAGAAGCTTCCTGAGAAACTGCTCTGTGTTCTGTTAATTCATCTCACAGAGTTACATCTTTCCCTTCAAGAAGCCTCTCGCTAAGGCTGTTCTTGTGGAATAGGCAAAGGGATATTTGGAAGCCAATAGAGGGCTATGGTGAAAAAAGAAATATCTTCCGTTCAAAACCGGTAAGAAGCTTCTTGAGAAACTGCTCTGTGTTCTGTTAATTCATCTCACTGAGCTACATATTACACTTCAAGAAGCCTTTCGCTAAGGCTGTTCTTGTGGAATTGGTAAAGGGATATTTGGAAGCCAATAGAGGTCTATGTTGAAAAAGGAAATATCTTCCGTTCAAACCTGGAAAGAAGCTCTCTGAGAAACTGCTCTGTGTTCTGTTAATTCATCTCACAGAGTTACATCTTTCCCTTCAAGAAGCCTTTCGCTAAGGCTGTTCTTGTGGAATTGGCAAAGGGATATTTGGAAGCCCTTAGAGGGCTATGGTGAAAAAGGAAATATCTTCCGTTCTAAACTGGAAAGAAGCTTTTTGAGAAACTGCTCAGTGTTCTGTTAATTCATCACACAGAGTTACATCTTTCCCTTCAAGAAGCCTTTCGCTGATTCTGTTCTTGTGGAATTGGCAAAGGGATATTTGGAAGCCCATAGAGGGCTATGGTGATAAAGGAACTATCTTCCGTTCAAAACTGGAAAGAAGCTTTCTGAGAAACTGCTCTGTGTTCTGTTAATTCATCTCACAGAGTTACATCTTTCCCTTCAAGAAGCCTTTCGCTAAGGATGTTCTTGTGGAATTGGCAAAGGGATATTTGGAAGCACATAGAGGGAAATGGTGAAAAAGGAAATATCTTCCGTTCAAAACTGGAAAGAAGCTTTCTGAGAAACTGCTCTGTGTTCTGTTAATTCATCTCACAGAGTTACATCTTTCCCTTCAAGAAGCCTCTCGCTAAGGCTGTTCTTGTGGAATTGGCAAAGGGATATTTGGAAGCCCATAGAGGGCTATGGTGAAAAAGGAACTATCTTCCGTTCAAAACTGGAAAGAAGCTTTCTGAGAAACTGCTCTGTGTTCTGTTAATTCATCTCACAGAGTTACATCTTTCCCTTCAAGAAGCCTTTCGCTAAGAATGTTCTTGTGGAATTGGCAAAGGGATATTTGGAAGCACATAGAGGGAAATGGTGAAAAAGGAAATATCTTCCGTTCAAAACTGGAAAGAAGCTTTCTGAGAAACTGCTCTGTGTTCTGTTAATTCATCTCACAGAGTTACATCTTTCCCTTCAAGAAGCCTTTCGCTAAGGCTGTTCTTGTGGAATTGGCCAAGGGATATTTGGAAGCCCATAGAGGGCTATGGTGTAAAAGGAAATATCTTCCGTTAAAAACTGGAAAGAAGCTTTCTGAGAAACTGCTATGTGTTCTGTTATTTCATCTCAGAGAGTTACATCTTTCCCTTCAAGAAGCCTTTCGCTAAGGCTGTTCTTGTGGAATTGGCAAAGGGATATTTGGAAGCCCATAGAGGGCTATGGTGAAAAAGGAAATATCTTCTGTTCAAAACTGGAAAGAGGCTTTCTGAGAAACTGCTCTGTGTTCTGTTAATTCATCTCACAGAGTTACATCTTTCCCTTCAAGAAGCCTTTCGCTAAGGCTGTTCTTGTGGAATTGGCAAAGGGATATTTGGAAGCCCATGGAGGGCTATGGTGAGAAAGGAAATATCTTCCGTTCCAAACTGGAAAGAAGCTTTCTTAGAAACTGCTCTGTGTTCTGTTAATTCATCTCACAGAGTTACATCTTTCCCTTCAGGAAGCCTTTCGGTAAGTCTGTTCTTGTGGAATTGGAAAAGGGATATTTGGAAGCCCATAGAGGGCTATGGTGAAATAGGAAATATCTTCCGTTCTAAACTGGAAAGAAGCTTTCTGAGAAACTGCTCTGTGTTTTGTTAATTCATCTCACAGAGTTACATCTTTCCCTTCAAGAAGCCTTTCGCTGATTCTGTTCTTGTGGAATTGGCAAAGGGATATTTGGAAGCCCATTGAGGGCTATGGTGAAAAAGGAACTATCTTCCGTTCAAAACTGGAAAGAAGCTTTCTGAGAAACTGCACTGTGTTCTGTTAATTCATCTCACAGAGTTACATCTTTCCCTTCAAGAAGCCTTTCGCTAAGGCTGTTCTTGTGGAATTGGCAAAGGGATATTTGGAAGCACATAGAGGGCAATGGTGAAAAAGGAAATATCTTCCGTTCAAAACTGGAAAGAAGCTTTCTGAGAAACTGCTCTGTGTTCTGTTAATTCATCTCACAGAGTTACATCTTTCCCTTCAAGAAGCCTTTCGCTAAGTCTGTTCTTGTGGAATTGGCAAAGGGATATTTGGAAGCCCATAGAGGGCTATGGTGAAAAAGGAAATATCTTCCGTTCAAAACTGGAAAGAAGCTTTCTGAGAAACTTCTCTGTGTTCTGTTATTTCATCTCACAGAGTTACATCTTTCCCTTCAGAAAGGCTTTCGGTAAGTCTGTTCTTGTGGAATTGGAAAAGGGATATTTGGAAGCCCAAAGAGGGCTGTGGTGAAAAAAGAAATATCTTCCGTTCAAAACCGGAAAGAAGCTTTCTGAGAAACTGCTCTGTGTTCTATTAATTCATCTCACTGAGCTACATCTTTCCCTTCAAGAAGCCTTTCGCTAAGGCTGTTCTTGTGGAATTGGCAAAGGGATATTTGGAAGCCAATAGAGGGCTATGGTGAAAAAGGAAATATCTTCCGTTCAAAACTGGAAAGAAGCTCTCGGAGAAACTGCTCTGTGTTCTGTTAATTCATCTCACAGAGTTACATCTTTCCCTTCAAGAAGCCTTTCGCTAAGGCTGTTCTTGTGGAATTGGCAAAGGGATATTTGGAAGCCCATAGAGGGCTATTTTGAAAAAGGAATTATCTTCCGTTCAAAACTGGAAAGAAGCTCTCTGAGAAACTGCTCTGTGTTCTGTTAATTCGTCTCACAGGGTTATATCATTCCCTTCAAGAAGCCTTTCGCTAAGGCTGTTCTTGTGGAATTGGCAAAGGGATATTTGGAAGCCCATAGAGGGCTATGGTGAGAAAGGAAATATCTTCCGTTCAAAACTGTAAAGAAGCTCTCTGAGAAACTGCTCTGTGTTCTGTTAATTCATCTCACAGAGTTACATCTTTCCCTTCAAGAAGCCTTTCGCTAAGGCTGTTCTTGTGGAATTGGCAAAGGGATATTTGGAAGCCCATAGAGGGCTATGGTGAAAAAGGAAATATCTTCCGTTCAAAACTGTAAAGAAGCCTTCTGAGAAACTGCTCTGTGTTCTGTTAATTCATCTCACAGAGTTACATCTATCCCTTCAAGAAGCCTTTCGCTAAGACTGTTCTTGTGGAATTGGCAAAGGGATATTTGGAAGCCCATAGAGGGCTATGGTGAAAAAAGAAATATCTTCCGTTCAAAATCGGAAAGAAGCTTTCTGAGAAACTGCTCTGTGTTCTGTTAATTCATCTCACAGAGCTACATCTTTCCTTTCAAGAAGCCTTTCGCTAAGGCTGTTCTTGTGGAATTGGCAAAGGGATATTTGGAAGCCCGTAGAGGGCTATGGTGAAAAAGGAAATATCTTCCGTTCAAAACTGGAAAGACGCTTTCTGAGAAACTGCTCTGTGTTCTGTTAATTCATCTCACAGAGTTACATCTTTCCCTTCAAGAAGCCTTTCGCTAAGGCTGTTCTTGTGGAATTGGCAAAGGGATATTTGGAAGCCCATAGAGGGCTATGGTGAAAAAGGAAATATCTTCCGTTCAAAACTGGAAAGAAGCTTTCTGAGAAACTTCTCTGTGTTCTGTTAATTCATCTCACAGAGTTACATATTTCCCTTCAGAAAGGCTTTCGGTAAGTCTGTTCTTGTGGAATTGGAAAAGGGATATTTGGAAGCCCAAAGAGGGCTATGGTGAAAAAGGAAATATCTTCCGTTCTAAACTAGAAAGAAGCTTTTTGAGAAACTGCTCTGTGTTCTGTTAATTCATCTCACAGAGTTACATCTTTCCATTCAAGAAGCCTTTCGTTGACTCTGTTCTTGTGGAATTGGCAAAGGGATATTTGGAAGCCCATAGAGGGCTATGGTGAAAAAGGAAATATCTTCCGTTCAAAACTAGAAAGAAGCTTTCTGAGAAACTGCTCTGTGTTCTGCTAATTCATCTCACAGATCTACATCTTTCCCTTCAAGAAGCCTTTCGCTAAGGCTGTTCTTGTGGAATTGGCAAAGGGATATTAGGAAGCCCATAGAGGGCTATGGTGAAAAAGGAAATATCTTCCGTTCAAAACTGGAAAGAAGCTTTCTGAGAAACTGCTATGTGTTCTGTTAATTCATCTCAGAGAGTTACATCTTTCCCTTCAAGAAGCCTTTCGCTAAGGCTGTTCTTGTGGAATTTGCAAAGGGATATTTGGAAGCCCTTAGAGGGCTATGGTGAAAAAGGAAATATCTTCCGTTCAAAACTGGAAAGAAGCTTCTTGAGAAACTGCTCTGTGTTCTGTTAATTCATCTCACAGAGTTACATCTTTCCCTTCAAGAAGCCTTTCGCTAAGGCTGTTCTTGTGGAATTGGCAAAGGGATATTTGGAAGCCCATAGAGGGCTATGGTGAAAAAAGAAATATCTTCCGTTCAAAACCGGAAAGAGGCTTTCTGAGAAACTGCTCTGTGATCTGTTAATTCATCTCACAGAGCTACATCTTTCCCTTCATGAAGCCTTTCGCTAAGTCTGTTCTTGTGGAATTGGCAAAGGGATATTTGGAAGCCAATAGAGGGCTATGGTGAAAAAGGAAATATCTTCCGTTCAAAACTGGAAAGAAGCTTTCTGAGAAACTGCTATGTGTTCTGTTAATTCATCTCAGAGAGTTACATCTTTCCCTTCAAGAAGCCTTTCGCTAAGGCTGTTCTTGTGGAATTTGCAAAGGGATATTTGGAAGCCCTTAGAGGGCTATGGTGAAAAAGGAAATATCTTCCGTTCAAAACTGGAAAGAAGCTTCTTGAGAAACTGCTCTGTGTTCTGTTAATTCATCTCACAGAGTTACATCTTTCCCTTCAAGAAGCCTTTCGCTAAGGCTGTTCTTGTGGAATTGGCAAAGGGATATTTGGAAGCCCATACAGGGCTATGGTGAAAAAAGAAATATCTTCCGTTCAAAACCGGAAAGAAGCTTTCTGAGAAACTGCTCTGTGATCTGTTAATTCATCTCACAGAGCTACATCTTTCCCTTCATGAAGCCTTTCGCTAAGTCTGTTCTTGTGGAATTGGCAAAGGGATATTTGGAAGCCAATAGAGGGCTATGGTGAAAGAGGAAATATCTTCCGTTCAAAACTGGAAAGAAGCTCTGTGAGAAACTGCTCTGTGTTCTGTTAATTCATCTCACAGAGTTTCATCTTTCCCTTCAAGAAGCCTTTCGCTAAGGCTGTTCTTGTGGAATTGGCAAAGGGATATTTGGAAGCCCATAGAGGGCTATGGTGAAAAAGGAATTATCTTCCGTTCAAAACTGGAAAGAAGCTTTCTGAGAAACTGCTCTGTGTTCTGTTAATTCATCTCAGAGAGTTACATCGTTCCCTTCAAGAAGCCTTTCGCTAAGGCTGTTCTAGTGGAATTGGCAAAGGGATATTTGGAAGCCCATAGAGCGCTATGGTGAAAAAGGAAATATCTTCCGTTCAAAACTTGAAAGAAGCTTTCTGAGAAATTGCTCTGTGTTCTGTTAATTCATCTCACAGAGTTACATCTTTCCCTTCAAGAAGCCTTTCGCTAAGGCTGTTCTTGTGGAATTGGCAAAGGGATATTTGGAAGCCCATAGAGGGCTATGGTGAAAAAGGAAATATCTTCCGTTCTAAACTAGAAAGAAGCTTTTTGAGAAACTGCTCTGTGTTCTGTTAATTCATCTCACAGAGCTACATCTTTCCCTTCATGAAACCTTTCGCTAAGTCTGTTCTTGTGGAATTGGCAAAGGGATATTTGGAAGCCAATAGAGGGCTATGGTGAAAAAGGAAATATCTTCCGTTCAAAACTGGAAAGAAGCTCTGTGAGAAACTGCTCTGTGTTCTGTTAATTCATCTCACAGAGTTACATCTTTCCATTCAAGAAGCCTTTCGCTAACGCTGTTCTTGTGGAATTGGCAAAGGGATATTTGGAAGCCCATAGAGGGCTATGGTGAAAAAAGAAATATCTTCCGTTCAAAACTGGAAAGAAGCTTTCTGAGAAACTTCTCTGTGTTCTGTTAATTCATCTCACAGAGTTACATCTTTCCCTTCAGAAAGGCTTTCGGTAAGTCTGTTCTTGTGGAATTGGAAAAGGGATATTTGGAAGCCCAAAGAGGGCTATGGTGAAAAAGGAAATATCTTCCGTTCTAAACTAGAAAGAAGCTTTTTGAGAAACTGCTCTGTGTTCTGTTAATTCATCTCACAGAGTTACATCTTTCCATTCAAGAAGCCTTTCGCTGATTCTGTTCTTGTGGAATTGGCAAAGGGATATTTGGAAGCCCATAGAGGGCTATGGTGAAAAAGGAAATATCTTCCGTTCAAAACTAGAAAGAAGCTTTCTGAGAAACTGCTCTGTGTTCTGCTAATTCATCTCACAGATCTACATCTTTCCCTTCAAGAAGCCTTTCGCTAAGGCTGTTCTTGTGGAATTGGCAAAGGGATATTAGGAAGCCCATAGAGGGCTATGGTGAAAAAGGAAATATCTTCCGTTCAAAACTGGAAAGAAGCCTTCTGAGAAACTGCTCTGTGTTCTGTTAATTCATCTCACAGAGTTACATCTATCCCTTCAAGAAGCCTTTCGCTAAGACTGTTCTTGTGGAATTGGCAAAGGGATATTTGGAAGCCCATAGAGGGCTATGGTGAAAAAAGAAATATCTTCCGTTCAAAATCGGAAAGAAGCTTTCTGAGAAACTGCTCTGTGTTCTGTTAATTCATCTCACAGAGCTACATCTTTCCTTTCAAGAAGCCTTTCGCTAAGGCTGTTCTTGTGGAATTGGCAAAGGGATATTTGGAAGCCCATAGAGGGCTATGGTGAAAAAGGAAATATCTTCCGTTCAAAACTGGAAAGAAGCTTTCTGAGAATCTTCTCTGTGTTCTGTTAATTCATCTCACAGAGTTACATCTTTCCCTTCAGAAAGGCTTTCGGTAATTCTGTTCTTGTGGAATTGGAAAAGGGATATTTGGAAGCCCAAAGAGGGCTATGGTGAAAAAGGAAATATCTTCCGTTCTAAACTAGAAAGAAGCTTTTTGAGAAACTGCTCTGTGTTCTGTTAATTCATCTCACAGAGTTACATCTTTCCATTTAAGAAGCCTTTCGCTAAGGCTGTTCTTGTGGAATTGGCAAAGGGATATTTGGAAGCCCTTAGAGGGCTATGGTGAAAAAGGAAATATCTTCCGTTCAAAACTGGAAAGAAGCTTCTTGAGAAACTGCTCTGTGTTCTGTTAATTCATCTCACAGAGTTACATCTTTCCCTTCAAGAAGCCTTTCGCTAAGGCTGTTCTTGTGGAATTGGCAAAGGGATATTTGGAAGCCCATAGAGGGCTATGGTGAAAAAAGAAATATCTTCCGTTCAAAACCGGAAAGAGGCTTTCTGAGAAACTGCTCTGTGATCTATTAATTCATCTCACAGAGCTACATCTTTCCCTTCATGAAGCCTTTCGCTAAGTCTGTTCTTGTGGAATTGGCAAAGGGATATTTGGAAGCCAATAGAGGGCTATGGTGAAAGAGGAAATATCTTCCGTTCAAAACTGGAAAGAAGCTCTGTGAGAAACTGCTCTGTGTTCTGTTAATTCATCTCACAGAGTTTCATCTTTCCCTTCAAGAAGCCTTTCGCTAAGGCTGTTCTTGTGGAATTGGCAAAGGGATATTTGGAAGCCCATAGAGGGCTATGGTGAAAAAGGAAATATCTTCCGTTCAAAACTGGAAAGAAGCTTTCTGAGAAACTTCTCTGTGTTCTGTTAATTCATCTCACAGAGTTACATCTTTCCCTTCAGAAAGGCTTTCGGTAATTCTGTTCTTGTGGAATTGGAAAAGGGATATTTGGAAGCCCAAAGAGGGCTATGGTGAAAAAGGAAATATCTTCCGTTCTAAACTGGAAAGAAGCTTCTTGAGAAACTGCTCTGTGTTCTGTTAATTCATCTCACAGAGTTACATTTTTCCCTTCAAGGAGCCTTTCGCTAAGGCTGTTCTTGTGGAATTGGCAAAGGGATATTTGGAAGCCCATGGAGGGCTATGGTGAGAAAGGAAATGTCTTCCGTTCCAAACTGGAAAGAAGCTTTCTGAGAAACTGCTCTGTGTTCTGTTAATTCATCTCACAAAGTTACATCTTTCCCTTCAGGAAGCCTTTCGGTAAGTCTGTTCTTGTGGAATTGGAAAAGGGATATTTGGAAGCCCATAGAGGGCTATGGTGAAATAGGAAATATCTTCCGTTCTAAACTGGAAAGAAGCTTTCTGAGAAACTGCTCTGTGTTCTGTTAATTCATCTCACAGAGTTACATCTTTCCCTTCAAGAAGCCTTTCGCTGATTCTGTTCTTGTGGAATTGGCAAAGGGATATTTGGAAGCCCATAGAGGGCTATGGTGAAAAAGGAACTATCTTCCGTTCAAAACTGGAAAGAAGCTTTCTGAGAAACTGCACTGTGTTCTGTTAATTCATCTCACAGAGTTACATCTTTCCCTTCAAGAAGCCTTTCGCTAAGGCTGTTCTTGTGGAATTGGCAAAGGGATATTTGGAAGCACATAGAGGGCAATGGTGAAAAAGGAAATATCTTCCGTTCAAAACTGGAAAGAAGCTTTCTGAGAAACTACTCTGTGTTCTGTTAATTCATCTCACAGAGTTACATCTTTCCCTTCAAGAAGCCTTTCGGTAAGTCTGTTCTTGTGGAATTGGCAAAGGGATATTTGGAAGCCCGTAGAGGGCTATGGTGAAAAAGGAAATATCTTCCGTTCAAAACTGGAAAGAAGCTTTCTGAGAAACTGCTCTGTGTTCTGTTAATTCATCTCACAGAGTTACATCTTTCCCTTCAAGAAGCCTTTCGCTAAGGCTGTTCTTGTGGAATTGGCAAAGGGATATTTGGAAGCCCATAGAGGGCTATGGTGAAAAAGGAAATATCTTCCGTTCAAAACTGGAAAGAAGCTTTCTGAGAAACTTCTCTGTGTTCTGTTAATTCATCTCACAGAGTTACATCTTTCCCTTCAGAAAGGCTTTCGGTAAGTCCGTTCTTGTGGAATTGGAAAAGGGATATTTGGAAGCCCATAGAGGGCTATGGTGAAAAAGGAAATATCTTCCGTTCTAAACTAGAAAGAAGCTTTTTGAGAAACTGCTCTGTGTTCTGTTAATTCATCTCACAGAGTTACATCTTTCCATTCAAGAAGCCTTTCGCTGATTCTGTTCTTGTGGAATTGGCAAAGGCATATTTGGAAGCCCATAGAGGGCTATAGTGGAAAAGGAAATATCTTCCGTTCAAAACTAGAAAGAAGCTTTCTGAGAAACTGCTCTGTGTTCTGCTAATTCATCTCACAGATCTACATCTTTCGCTTCATGAAGCCTTTCGCTAAGGCTGTTCTTGTGGAATTGGCAAAGGGATATTAGGAAGCCCATAGAGGGCTATGGTGAAAAAGGAAATATCTTCCGTTCAAAACTGGAAAGAAGCTTTCTGAGAAACTGCTATGTGTTCTGTTAATTCATCTCAGAGAGTTACATCTTTCCCTTCAAGAAGCCTTTCGCTAAGGCTGTTCTTGTGGAATTGGCAAAGGGATATTTGGAAGCCCATAGAGGGCTACGGTGAAAAAAGAAATATCCTCCGTTCAAAACCGGAAAGAAGCTTTCTGAGAAACTGCTCTGTGATCTGTTAATTCATCTCACAGAGCTACATCTTTCCCTTCATGAAGCCTTTCGCTAAGTCTGTTCTTGTGGAATTGGCAAAGGGATATTTGGAAGCCAATAGAGGGCTATGGTGAAAGAGGAAATATCTTCCGTTCAAAACTGGAAAGAAGCTCTGTGAGAAACTGCTCTGTGTTCTGTTAATTCATCTCACAGAGTTTCATCTTTCCCTTCAAGAAGCCTTTCGCTAAGGCTGTTCTTGTGGAATTGGCAAAGGGATATTTGGAAGCCCATAGAGGGCTATGGTGAAAAAGGAATTATCTTCCGTTCAAAACTGGAAAGAAGCTTTCTGAGAAACTGCTCTGTGTTCTGTTAATTCATCTCAGAGAGTTACATCGTTCCCTTCAAGAAGCCCTTCGCTAAGGCTGTTCTTGTGGAAGTGGCAAAGGGATATTTGGAAGCCCATAGAGGGCTATGGTGAAAAAGGAAATATATCCCGTTCAAAACTGGAAAGAAGCTCTCTGAGAAACTGCTCTGTGTTCTGTTAATTCGTCTCATAGGGTTATATCTTTCCCTTCAAGAAGTCTTTCACTAAGGCTGTTCTTGTGGAATTGGCAAAGGGATATTTGGAAGCCCATAGAGGGCTATGGTGAGAAAGGAAATATCTTCTGTTCAAAACCGGAAAGAAGCTTTCTGAGAAACTGCTATGTGTTCTGTTAATTCATCTCAGAGAGTTACATCTTTCCTTTCAAGAAGCCTTTCGCTAACGCTGTTCTTGTGGAATTGGCAAAGGGATATTTGGAAGCCCATAGAGGGCTATGGTGAAAAAGGAATTATCTTCCGTTCAAAACTGGAAAGAAGCTTTCTGAGAAACTGCTCTGTGTTCTGTTAATTCATCTCACAGAGTTACATCTTTCCCTTCAAGAAGCCTTTCGCTAAGGCTGTTCTTGTGGAATTGGCCAAGGGATATTTGGAAGCCCATAGAGGGCTATGGTGTAAAAGGAAATATCTTCCGTTCAAAACTGGAAAGAAGCTTTCTGAGAAACTGCTCTGTGTTCTGTTAATTCATCTCAGAGAGTTACATCTTTCCCTTCAAGAAGCCTTTCGCTAAGGCTGTTCTTGTGGAATTGGCAAAGGTATATTTGGAAGCCCATAGAGGGCTATGGTGAGAAAGGAAATATCTTCTGTTCAAAACTGGAAAGAGGCTTTCTGAGAAACTGCTCTGTGTTCTGTTAATTCATCTCACAGAGTTACATTTTTCCCTTCAAGGAGCCTTTCGGTAAGTCTGTTCTTGTGGAATTGGCAAAGGGATATTTGGAAGCCCGTAGAGGGCTATGGTGAAAAAGGAAATATCTTCCGTTCAAAACTGGAAAGAAGCTTTCTGAGAAACTGCTCTGTGTTCTGTTAATTCATCTCACAGAGTTACATCTTTCCCTTCAAGAAGCCTTTCGCTAAGGCTGTTCTTGTGGAATTGGCAAAGGGATATTTGGAAGCCCATAGAGGGCTATGGTGAAAAAGGAAATATCTTCCGTTCAAAACTGGAAAGAAGCTTTCTCAGAAACTTCTCTGTGTTCTGTTAATTCATCTCACAGAGTTACATCTTTCCCTTCAGAAAGGCTTTCGGTAAGTCCGTTCTTGTGGAATTGGAAAAGGGATATTTGGAAGCCCATAGAGGGCTATGGTGAAAAAGGAAATATCTTCCGTTCTAAACTAGAAAGAAGCTTTTTGAGAAACTGCTCTGTGTTCTGTTAATTCATCTCACAGAGTTACATCTTTCCATTCAAGAAGCCTTTCGCTGATTCTGTTCTTGTGGAATTGGCAAAGGCATATTTGGAAGCCCATAGAGGGCTATAGTGGAAAAGGAAATATCTTCCGTTCAAAACTAGAAAGAAGCTTTCTGAGAAACTGCTCTGTGTTCTGCTAATTCATCTCACAGATCTACATCTTTCGCTTCATGAAGCCTTTCGCTAAGGCTGTTCTTGTGGAATTGGCAAAGGGATATTAGGAAGCCCATAGAGGGCTATGGTGAAAAAGGAAATATCTTCCGTTCAAAACTGGAAAGAAGCTTTCTGAGAAACTGCTATGTGTTCTGTTAATTCATCTCAGAGAGTTACATCTTTCCCTTCAAGAAGCCTTTCGCTAAGGCTGTTCTTGTGGAATTGGCAAAGGGATATTTGGAAGCCCATAGAGGGCTACGGTGAAAAAAGAAATATCTTCCGTTCAAAACCGGAAAGAAGCTTTCTGAGAAACTGCTCTGTGATCTGTTAATTCATCTCACAGAGCTACATCTTTCCCTTCATGAAGCCTTTCGCTAAGTCTGTTCTTGTGGAATTGGCAAAGGGATATTTGGAAGCCAATAGAGGGCTATGGTGAAAGAGGAAATATCTTCCGTTCAAAACTGGAAAGAAGCTCTGTGAGAAACTGCTCTGTGTTCTGTTAATTCATCTCACAGAGTTTCATCTTTCCCTTCAAGAAGCCTTTCGCTAAGGCTGTTCTTGTGGAATTGGCAAAGGGATATTTGGAAGCCCATAGAGGGCTATGGTGAAAAAGGAATTATCTTCCGTTCAAAACTGGAAAGAAGCTTTCTGAGAAACTGCTCTGTGTTCTGTTAATTCATCTCAGAGAGTTACATCGTTCCCTTCAAGAAGCCCTTCGCTAAGGCTGTTCTTGTGGAAGTGGCAAAGGGATATTTGGAAGCCCATAGAGGGCTATGGTGAAAAAGGAAATATATCCCGTTCAAAACTGGAAAGAAGCTCTCTGAGAAACTGCTCTGTGTTCTGTTAATTCGTCTCATAGGGTTATATCTTTCCCTTCAAGAAGCCTTTCGCTAAGGCTGTTCTTGTGGAATTGGCAAAGGGATATTTGGAAGCCCATAGAGGGCTATGGTGAAAAAGGAAATATATCCCGTTCAAAACTGGAAAGAAGCTCTCTGAGAAACTTCTCTGTGTTCTGTTAATTCATCTCACAGAGTTACATCTTTCCCTTCAGAAAGGCTTTCGGTAAGTCTGTTCTTGTGGAATTGGAAAAGGGATATTTGGAAGCCCATAAAGGGCTATGGTGAAAAAGGAAATATCTTCCGTTCTAAACTAGAAAGAAGCTTTTTGAGAAACTGCTCTGTGTTCTGTTAATTCATCTCACAGAGTTACATCTTTCCATTCAAGAAGCCTTTCGCTAAGGCTGTTCTTGTGGAATTGGCAAAGGGATATTTGGAAGCCCATAGAGGGCTATGGTGGAAAAGGAAATATCTTCCGTTCAAAACTAGAAAGAAGCTTTCTGAGAAAATGCTCTGTGTTCTGCTAATTCATCTCACAGATCTACATCTTTCCCTTCAAGAAGCCTTTCGCTAAGGCTGTTCTTGTGGAATTGGCAAAGGGATATTAGGAAGCCCATAGAGGGCTATGGTGAAAAAGGAAATATCTTCCGTTCAAAACTGGAAAGAAGCTTTTTGAGAAACTGCTATGTGTTCTGTTAATTCATCTCAGAGAGTTACATCTTTCCCTTCAAGAAGCCTTTCGCTAAGGCTGTTCTTGTGGAATTTGCAAAGGGATATTTGGAAGCCCTTAGAGGGCTATGGTGAAAAAGGAAATATCTTCCGTTCAAAACTGGAAAGAAGCTTCTTGAGAAACTGCTCTATGTTCTGTTAATTCATCTCACAGAGTTACATCTTTCCCTTCAAGAAGCCTTTCGCTAAGGCTGTTCTTGTGGAATTGGCAAAGGGATATTTGGAAGCCCATAGAGGGCTATGGTGAAAAAAGAAATATCTTCCGTTCAAAACCGGAAAGAAGCTTTCTGAGAAACTGCTCTGTGATCTGTTAATTCATCTCACAGAGCTACATCTTTCCCTTCATGAAGCCTTTCGCTAAGTCTGTTCTTGTGGAATTGGCAAAGGGATATTTGGAAGCCAATAGAGGGCTATGGTGAAAAAGGAAATATCTTCCGTTCAAAACTGGAAAGAAGCTCTGTGAGAAACTGCTCTGTGTTCTGTTAATTCATCTCACAGAGTTACATCTTTCCCTTCAAGAAGCCTTTCGCTAAGGCTGTTCTTGTGGGATTGGCAAAGGGATATTTGGAAGCCCATAGAGGGCTATGGTGAAAAAGGAATTTTCTTCCGTTCAAAACTGGAAAGAAGCTTTCTGAGAAACTGCTCTGTGTTCTGTTAATTCATCTCAGAGAGTTACATCGTTCCCTTCAAGAAGCCTTTCGCTAAGGCTGTTCTTGTGGAATTGGCAAAGGGATATTTGGAAGCCCATAGAGCGCTATGGTGAAAAAGGAAATACCTTCCGTTCAAAACTGGAAAGAAGCTTCCTGAGAAATTGCTCTGTGTTCTGTTAATTCATCTCACAGAGTTACATCTTTCCCTTCAAGAAGCCTTTCGCTAAGGCTGTTCTTGTGGAATTGGCAAAGGGATATTTGGAAGACCATAGAGGGCTATGGTGAAAAAAGAAATATCTTCCGTTCAAAACCGGAAAGAAGCTTTCTGAGAAACTGCTCTGTGTTCTGTTAATTCATCTCACAGAGCTACATCTTTCCGTTCAAGAAGCCTTTCGCTAAGGCTGTTCTTGTGGAATTGGCAAAGGGATATTTGGAAGCCAATAGAGGGCTATGGTGAAAAAGGAAATATCTTCCGTTCAAAACTGGAAAGAAGCTCTCGGAGAAACTGCTCTGTGTTCTGTTAATTCATCTCACCGAGTTACATCTTTCCCTTCAAGAAGCCTTTCGCTAAGGCTGTTCTTGTGGAATTGGCAAAGGGATATTTGGAAGCCCATAGAGGGCTATGGTGAAAAAAGAAATATCTTCCGTTCAAAACCGGAAAGAAGCTTTCTGAGAAACTGCTCTGTGTTCTGTTAATTCATCTCACAGAGCTACATCTTTCCTTTCAAGAAGCCTTTCGCTAAGGCTGTTCTTGTGGAAGTGGCAAAGGGATATTTGGAAGCCCATAGAGGGCTATGGTGAAAAAGGAAATATATCCCGTTCAAAACTGGAAAGAAGCTCTCTGAGAAACTGCTCTGTGTTCTGTTAATTCGTCTCACAGGGTTATATCTTTCCCTTCAAGAAGCCTTTCGCTAAGGCTGTTCTTGTGGAATTGGCAAAGGAATATTTGGAAGCCCATAGAGGGCTACGGTGAAAAAAGAAATATCTTCCGTTCAAAACCGGAAAGAAGCTTTCTGAGAAACTGCTCTGTGTTCTGTTAATTCATCTCACAGAGCTACATCATTCCTTTCAAGAAGCCTTTCGCTAAGGCTGTTCTTGTGGAAGTGGCAAAGGGATATTTGGAAGCCCATAGAGGGCTATGGTGAAAAAGGAAATATCTTCCGTTCAAAACTGGAAAGAAGCTCTCTGAGAAACTGCTCTGTGTTCTGTTAATTCATCTCACAGAGTTACATCTTTCCCTTCAAGAAGCCTTTCGCTAAGGCTGTTCTTGTGGAATTGGCAAAGGTATATTTGGAAGCCCATAGAGGGCTATGGTGAGAAAGGAAATATCTTCTGTTCAAAACTGGAAAGAGGCTTTCTGAGAAACTGCTCTGTGTTCTGTTAATTCATCTCACAGAGTTACATTTTTCCCTTCAAGGAGCCTTTCGCTAAGGCTGTTCTTGTGGAATTGGCAAAGGGATATTTGGAAGCCCATGGAGGGCTATGGTGAGAAAGGAAATATCTTCCGTTCCACACTGGAAAGAAGCTTTCTGAGAAACTGCTCTGTGTTCTGTTAATTCATCTCACAGAGTTACATCTTTCCCTTCAGGAAGCCTTTCGGTAAGTCTGTTCTTGTGGAATTGGAAAAGGGATATTTGGAAGCCCATAGAGGGCTATGGTGAAAAAGGAAATATCTTCCGTTCTAAACTAGAAAGAAGCTTTTTGAGAAACTGCTCTGTGTTCTGTTAATTCATCTCACAGAGTTACATCTTTCCATTCAAGAAGCCTTTCGCTGATTCTGTTCTTGTGGAATTGGCAAAGGGATATTTGGAAGCCCATAGAGGGCTATGGTGGAAAAGGAAATATCTTCCGTTCAAAACTAGAAAGAAGCTTTCTGAGAAAATGCTCTGTGTTCTGCTAATTCATCTCACAGATCTACATCTTTCCCTTCAAGAAGCCTTTCGCTAAGGCTGTTCTTGTGGAATTGGCAAAGGGATATTAGGAAGCCCATAGAGGGCTATGGTGAAAAAGGAAATATCTTCCGTTCAAAACTGGAAAGAAGCTTTTTGAGAAACTGCTATGTGTTCTGTTAATTCATCTCAGAGAGTTACATCTTTCCCTTCAAGAAGCCTTTCGCTAAGGCTGTTCTTGTGGAATTTGCAAAGGGATATTTGGAAGCCCTTAGAGGGCTATGGTGAAAAAGGAAATATCTTCCGTTCAAAACTGGAAAGAAGCTTCTTGAGAAACTGCTCTATGTTCTGTTAATTCATCTCACAGAGTTACATCTTTCCCTTCAAGAAGCCTTTCGCTAAGGCTGTTCTTGTGGAATTGGCAAAGGGATATTTGGAAGCCCATAGAGGGCTATGGTGAAAAAAGAAATATCTTCCGTTCAAAACCGGAAAGAAGCTTTCTGAGAAACTGCTCTGTGATCTGTTAATTCATCTCACAGAGCTACATCTTTCCCTTCATGAAGCCTTTCGCTAAGTCTGTTCTTGTGGAATTGGCAAAGGGATATTTGGAAGCCAATAGAGGGCTATGGTGAAAAAGGAAATATCTTCCGTTCAAAACTGGAAAGAAGCTCTGTGAGAAACTGCTCTGTGTTCTGTTAATTCATCTCACAGAGTTACATCTTTCCCTTCAAGAAGCCTTTCGCTAAGGCTGTTCTTGTGGGATTGGCAAAGGGATATTTGGAAGCCCATAGAGGGCTATGGTGAAAAAGGAATTTTCTTCCGTTCAAAACTGGAAAGAAGCTTTCTGAGAAACTGCTCTGTGTTCTGTTAATTCATCTCAGAGAGTTACATCGTTCCCTTCAAGAAGCCTTTCGCTAAGGCTGTTCTTGTGGAATTGGCAAAGGGATATTTGGAAGCCCATAGAGCGCTATGGTGAAAAAGGAAATACCTTCCGTTCAAAACTGGAAAGAAGCTTCCTGAGAAATTGCTCTGTGTTCTGTTAATTCATCTCACAGAGTTACATCTTTCCCTTCAAGAAGCCTTTCGCTAAGGCTGTTCTTGTGGAATTGGCAAAGGGATATTTGGAAGACCATAGAGGGCTATGGTGAAAAAAGAAATATCTTCCGTTCAAAACCGGAAAGAAGCTTTCTGAGAAACTGCTCTGTGTTCTGTTAATTCATCTCACAGAGCTACATCTTTCCGTTCAAGAAGCCTTTCGCTAAGGCTGTTCTTGTGGAATTGGCAAAGGGATATTTGGAAGCCAATAGAGGGCTATGGTGAAAAAGGAAATATCTTCCGTTCAAAACTGGAAAGAAGCTCTCGGAGAAACTGCTCTGTGTTCTGTTAATTCATCTCACCGAGTTACATCTTTCCCTTCAAGAAGCCTTTCGCTAAGGCTGTTCTTGTGGAATTGGCAAAGGGATATTTGGAAGCCCATAGAGGGCTATGGTGAAAAAAGAAATATCTTCCGTTCAAAACCGGAAAGAAGCTTTCTGAGAAACTGCTCTGTGTTCTGTTAATTCATCTCACAGAGCTACATCTTTCCTTTCAAGAAGCCTTTCGCTAAGGCTGTTCTTGTGGAAGTGGCAAAGGGATATTTGGAAGCCCATAGAGGGCTATGGTGAAAAAGGAAATATATCCCGTTCAAAACTGGAAAGAAGCTCTCTGAGAAACTGCTCTGTGTTCTGTTAATTCGTCTCACAGGGTTATATCTTTCCCTTCAAGAAGCCTTTCGCTAAGGCTGTTCTTGTGGAATTGGCAAAGGAATATTTGGAAGCCCATAGAGGGCTACGGTGAAAAAAGAAATATCTTCCGTTCAAAACCGGAAAGAAGCTTTCTGAGAAACTGCTCTGTGTTCTGTTAATTCATCTCACAGAGCTACATCATTCCTTTCAAGAAGCCTTTCGCTAAGGCTGTTCTTGTGGAAGTGGCAAAGGGATATTTGGAAGCCCATAGAGGGCTATGGTGAAAAAGGAAATATCTTCCGTTCAAAACTGGAAAGAAGCTCTCTGAGAAACTGCTCTGTGTTCTGTTAATTCATCTCACAGAGTTACATCTTTCCCTTCAAGAAGCCTTTCGCTAAGGCTGTTCTTGTGGAATTGGCAAAGGTATATTTGGAAGCCCATAGAGGGCTATGGTGAGAAAGGAAATATCTTCTGTTCAAAACTGGAAAGAGGCTTTCTGAGAAACTGCTCTGTGTTCTGTTAATTCATCTCACAGAGTTACATTTTTCCCTTCAAGGAGCCTTTCGCTAAGGCTGTTCTTGTGGAATTGGCAAAGGGATATTTGGAAGCCCATGGAGGGCTATGGTGAGAAAGGAAATATCTTCCGTTCCACACTGGAAAGAAGCTTTCTGAGAAACTGCTCTGTGTTCTGTTAATTCATCTCACAGAGTTACATCTTTCCCTTCAGGAAGCCTTTCGGTAAGTCTGTTCTTGTGGAATTGGAAAAGGGATATTTGGAAGCCCATAGAGGGCTATGGTGAAAAAGGAAATATCTTCCGTTCTAAACTAGAAAGAAGCTTTTTGAGAAACTGCTCTGTGTTCTGTTAATTCATCTCACAGAGTTACATCTTTCCATTCAAGAAGCCTTTCGCTGATTCTGTTCTTGTGGAATTGGCAAAGGGATATTTGGAAGCCCATAGAGGGCTATGGTGGAAAAGGAAATATCTTCCGTTCAAAACTAGAAAGAAGCTTTCTGAGAAAATGCTCTGTGTTCTGCTAATTCATCTCACAGATCTACATCTTTCCCTTCAAGAAGCCTTTCGCTAAGGCTGTTCTTGTGGAATTGGCAAAGGGATATTAGGAAGCCCATAGAGGGCTATGGTGAAAAAGGAAATATCTTCCGTTCAAAACTGGAAAGAAGCTTTTTGAGAAACTGCTATGTGTTCTGTTAATTCATCTCAGAGAGTTACATCTTTCCCTTCAAGAAGCCTTTCGCTAAGGCTGTTCTTGTGGAATTTGCAAAGGGATATTTGGAAGCCCTTAGAGGGCTATGGTGAAAAAGGAAATATCTTCCGTTCAAAACTGGAAAGAAGCTTCTTGAGAAACTGCTCTATGTTCTGTTAATTCATCTCACAGAGTTACATCTTTCCCTTCAAGAAGCCTTTCGCTAAGGCTGTTCTTGTGGAATTGGCAAAGGGATATTTGGAAGCCCATAGAGGGCTATGGTGAAAAAAGAAATATCTTCCGTTCAAAACCGGAAAGAAGCTTTCTGAGAAACTGCTCTGTGATCTGTTAATTCATCTCACAGAGCTACATCTTTCCCTTCATGAAGCCTTTCGCTAAGTCTGTTCTTGTGGAATTGGCAAAGGGATATTTGGAAGCCAATAGAGGGCTATGGTGAAAAAGGAAATATCTTCCGTTCAAAACTGGAAAGAAGCTCTGTGAGAAACTGCTCTGTGTTCTGTTAATTCATCTCACAGAGTTACATCTTTCCCTTCAAGAAGCCTTTCGCTAAGGCTGTTCTTGTGGGATTGGCAAAGGGATATTTGGAAGCCCATAGAGGGCTATGGTGAAAAAGGAATTTTCTTCCGTTCAAAACTGGAAAGAAGCTTTCTGAGAAACTGCTCTGTGTTCTGTTAATTCATCTCAGAGAGTTACATCGTTCCCTTCAAGAAGCCTTTCGCTAAGGCTGTTCTTGTGGAATTGGCAAAGGGATATTTGGAAGCCCATAGAGCGCTATGGTGAAAAAGGAAATACCTTCCGTTCAAAACTGGAAAGAAGCTTCCTGAGAAATTGCTCTGTGTTCTGTTAATTCATCTCACAGAGTTACATCTTTCCCTTCAAGAAGCCTTTCGCTAAGGCTGTTCTTGTGGAATTGGCAAAGGGATATTTGGAAGACCATAGAGGGCTATGGTGAAAAAAGAAATATCTTCCGTTCAAAACCGGAAAGAAGCTTTCTGAGAAACTGCTCTGTGTTCTGTTAATTCATCTCACAGAGCTACATCTTTCCGTTCAAGAAGCCTTTCGCTAAGGCTGTTCTTGTGGAATTGGCAAAGGGATATTTGGAAGCCAATAGAGGGCTATGGTGAAAAAGGAAATATCTTCCGTTCAAAACTGGAAAGAAGCTCTCGGAGAAACTGCTCTGTGTTCTGTTAATTCATCTCACCGAGTTACATCTTTCCCTTCAAGAAGCCTTTCGCTAAGGCTGTTCTTGTGGAATTGGCAAAGGGATATTTGGAAGCCCATAGAGGGCTATGGTGAAAAAGGAAATATCTTCCGTTCAAAACTGTAAAGAAGCGTTCTGAGAAACTGCTCTGTGTTCTGTTAATTCATCTCACAGAGTTACATCTTTCCCTTCAAGAAGCCTTTCGCTAAGACTGTTCTTGTGGAATTGGCAAAGGGATATTTGGAAGCCCATAGAGGGCTATGGTGAAAAAAGAAATATCTTCCGTTCAAAACCGGAAAGAAGCTTTCTGAGAAACTGCTCTGTGTTCTGTTAATTCATCTCACAGAGCTACATCTTTCCTTTCAAGAAGCCTTTCGCTAAGGCTGTTCTTGTGGAAGTGGCAAAGGGATATTTGGAAGCCCATAGAGGGCTATGGTGAGAAAGGAAATATATCCCGTTCAAAACTGGAAAGAAGCTCTCTGAGAAACTGCTCTGTGTTCTGTTAATTCGTCTCACAGGGTTATATCTTTCCCTTCAAGAAGCTTTTCGCTAAGGCTGTTCTTGTGGAATTGGCAAAGGAATATTTGGAAGCCCATAGAGGGCTATGGTGAAAAAAGAAATATCTTCCGTTCAAAACCGGAAAGAAGCTTTCTGAGAAACTGCTCTGTGTTCTGTTAATTCATCTCACAGAGCTACATCTTTCCTTTCAAGAAGCCTTTCGCTAAGGCTGTTCTTGTGGAAGTGGCAAAGGGATATTTGGAAGCCCATAGAGGGCTATGGTGAAAAAGGAAATATATCCCGTTCAAAACTGGAAAGAAGCTCTCTGAGAAACTGCTCTGTGTTCTGTTAATTCGTCTCACAGGGTTATATCTTTCCCTTCAAGAAGCCTTTCGCTAAGGCTGTTCTTGTGGAATTGGCAAAGGGATATTTGGAAGCCCATAGAGGGCTATGGTGAGAAAGGAAATATCTTCAGTTCAAAACAGGAAAGAAGCTTTCTGAGAAACTGCTATGTGTTCTGTTAATTCATCTCAGAGAGTTACATCTTTCCTTTCAAGAAGCCTTTCGCTAAGGCTGTTCTTGTGGAATTGGCAAAGGGATATTTGGAAGCCCATAGAGGGCTATGTTGAAAAAGGAATTATCTTCCGTTCAAAACTGGAAAGAAGCTTCCTGAGAAACTGCTCTGTGTTCTGTTAATTCATCTCACAGAGTTAGATCTTTCCCTTCAAGAAGCCTCTCGCTAAGGCTGTTCTTGTGGAATTGGCAAAGGGATATTTGGAAGCCAATAGAGGGCTATGGTGAAAAAAGAAATATCTTCCGTTCAAAACCGGAAAGAAGCTTTCTGAGAAACTGCTCTGTGTTCTGTTAATTCATCTCACTGAGCTACATATTACACTTCAAGAAGCCTTTCGCTAAGGCTGTTCTTGTGGAATTGGCAAAGGGATATTTGGAAGCCAATAGAGGGCTATGGTGAAAAAGGAAATATCTTCCGTTCAAACCTGGAAAGAAGCTGTCTGAGAAACTGCTCTGTGTTCTCTTAATTCATCTCACAGATTTACATCTTTGCCTTCAAGAAGCCTTTCGCTAAGGCTGTTCTTGTGGAATTGGCAAAGGGATATTTGGAAGCCCTTAGAGGGCTATGGTGAAAAAGGAAATATCTTCCGTTCTAAACTAGAAAGAAGCTTTTTGAGAAACTGCTCAGTGTTCTGTTAATTCATCTCACAGAGTTACATCTTTCCCTTCAAGAAGCCTTTCGCTGATTCTGTTCTTGTGGAATTGGCAAAGGGATATTTGGAAGCCCATAGAGGTCTATGGAGAAAAAGGAACTATCTTCCGTTCAAAACTGGAAAGAAGCTTTCTGAGAAACTGCTCTGTGTTCTGTTAATTCATCTCACAGAGTTACATCTTTCCCTTCAAGAAGCCTTTCGCTAAGACTGTTCTTGTGGAATTGGCAAAGGGATATTTGGAAGCACATAGAGGGAAATGGTGAAAAAGGATATATCTTCCGTTCAAAATTGGAAAGAAGCTTTCTGAGAAACTGCTCTGTGTTCTGTTAATTCATCTCACAGAGCTACATCCTTCCCTTCAAGAAGCATTTCGCTAAGGCTGTTCTTGTGGAATTGGTAAAGGGATATTTGGAAGCCAATAGAGGGCTATGGTGAAAAAGGAAATATCTTCCGTTCAAAACTGGAAAGAAGCTCTCTGAGAAACTGCTCTGTGTTCTGTTAATTCATCTCACAGAGTTACATCTTTCCCTTCAAGAAGCCTTTCGCTAAGGCTGTTCTTGTGGAATTGGCAAAGGGATATTTGGAAGCCCATAGAGGGCTATGGTGAAAAAGTAATTATCTTCCGTTCAAAACTGGAAAGAAGCTCTCTGAGAAACTGCTCTGTGTTCTGTTAATTCGTCTCACAGGGTTATATCTTTCCCTTCAAGAAGCCTTTCGCTAACGCTGTTCTTGTGGAATTGGCAAAGGGATATTTGGAAGCCCATAGAGGGCTATGGTGAAAAAGGAAATATCTTCTGTTCAAAACTGGAAAGAAGCTTTCTGAGAAACTGCTCTGTGTTCTGTTAATTCATCTCAGAGAGTTACATCTTTCCCTTCAAGAAGCCTTTCGCTAAGGCTGTTCTTGTGGAATTGGCAAAGGGATATTTGGAAGCCCATAGAGGGCTATGGTGAGAAAGGAAATATCTTCCGATCAAAACTGGAAAGAAGCTTTCTGAGAAACTGCTCTGTGTTCTGTTAATTCATCTCACAGAGTTACATCTTTCCCTTCAAGAAGCCTTTCGCTAAGGCTGTTCTTTTGGAATTGGCAAAGGGATATTTGGAAGCCCATAGAGGGCTATGGTGAAAAAGGAAATATCTTCCGTTCAAATCTGGAAAGAAGCTTTCTGAGAAACTTCTCTGTGTTCTGTTAATTCATCTCACAGAGTTACATCTTTCCCTTCAGGAAGCCTTTCGGTAAGTCTGTTCTTGTGGAATTGGCAAAGGGATACTTGGAAGCCCATAGAGGGCTATGGTGAAAAAGGAAATATCTTCCGTTCTAAACTGGAAAGAAGCTTTTTGAGAAACGGCTCTGTGTTCTGTTAATTCATCTCACAGAGTTACAACTTTCCCTTCAAGAAGCCTTTCGCTGATTCTGTTCTTGTGGAATTGGCAAAGGGATATTTGGAAGCCCATAGAGGTGTATGGTGAAAAAGGAAATATCTTCCGTTCAAAACTGGAAAGAAGCTTTCTGAGAGACTGCTCTGTGTTCTGTTAATTCATCTCACAGGGTTACATCTTTCCCTTCAAGAAGCCTTTCGCTAAGACTGTTCTTGTGGAATTGGCAAAGGGATATTTGGAAGCCCATAGAGGGCTATGGTGAAAAAGGAAATATCTTCCGTTCTAAACTGGAAAGAAGCTTTCTGAGAAACTGCTCTGTGTTCTGTTAATTCATCTCACAGAGCTACATCTTTCCCTTCAAGAAGCCTTTCGCTAAGGCTGTTCTTGTGGAATTGGCAAAGGGATATTAGGAAGCCCATAGAGGGCTATGGTGAAAAAGGAAATATCTTCCGTTCAAAACTGGAAAGAAGCTTTCTGAGAAACTGCTATGTGTTCTGTTAATTCATCTCAGAGAGTTATATCTTTCCCTTCAAGAAGCCTTTCGCTAAGGCTGTTCTTGTGGAATTGGCAAAGGGATATTTGGAAGCCCTTAGAGGGCTATGGTGAAAAAAGAAATAAATTCCGTTCAAAACGGGAAAGAAGCTTTCTGAGAAACTGCTCTGCGTTTTGTTAATTCATCTCACAGAGCTACATCTTTCCCTTCAAGAAGCCTTTCGCTAAGGCTGTTCTTGTAGAATTGGCAAAGGGATATTTGGAAGCCCACAGAGGGCTATGGTGAAAAAAGTAATATCTTCCGTTCAAAACCGGAAAGAAGCTTTCTGAGAAACTGCTCTGTGTTCTGTTAATTCATCTCACAGAGCTACATCTTTCCCTTCAAGAAGCCTTTTGTTAAGGCTGTTCTTGTGGAATTGGCAAAGGGATATTTGTAAGCCAATAGAGGGCTATGGTGAAAAAGGAAATATCTTCCGTTCTAAACTGGAAACAAGCTCTCTGAGAAACTGCTCTGTGTTCTGTTAATTCATCTCACAGAGTTACATCTTTCCCTTCAAGAAGCCTTTCGCTAAGGCTGTTCTTGTGGAATTGGCAAAGGGATATTTGGAAGCCCTTGAGGGCTATGGTGAAAAAGGAATTATCTTCCGTTCAAAACTGGAAAGAAGCTCTCTGAGAAACTGCTCTGTGTTCTGTTAATTCGTCTCACAGGGTTATATCTTTCCCTTCAAGAAGCTTTTCGCTAAGGCTGTTCTTGTGGAATTGGCAAAGGAATATTTGGAAGCCCATAGAGGGCTACGGTGAAAAAAGAAATATCTTCCGTTCAAAACCGGAAAGAAGCTTTCTGAGAAACTGCTCTGTGTTCTGTTAATTCATCTCACAGAGCTACATCTTTCCTTTCAAGAAGCCTTTCGCTAAGGCTGTTCTTGTGGAAGTGGCAAAGGGATATTTGGAAGCCCATAGAGGGCTATGGTGAAAAAGGAAATATATCCCGTTCAAAACTGGAAAGAAGCTCTCTGAGAAACTGCTCTGTGTTCTGTTAATTCGTCTCACAGGGTTATATCTTTCCCTTCAAGAAGCCTTTCGCTAAGGCTGTTCTTGTGGAATTGGCAAAGGGATATTTGGAAGCCCATAGAGGGCTATGGTGAGAAAGGAAATATCTTCAGTTCAAAACAGGAAAGAAGCTTTCTGAGAAACTGCTATGTGTTCTGTTAATTCATCTCAGAGAGTTACATCTTTCCTTTCAAGAAGCCTTTCGCTAAGGCTGTTCTTGTGGAATTGGCAAAGGGATATTTGGAAGCCCATAGAGGGCTATGTTGAAAAAGGAATTATCTTCCGTTCAAAACTGGAAAGAAGCTTCCTGAGAAACTGCTCTGTGTTCTGTTAATTCATCTCACAGAGTTAGATCTTTCCCTTCAAGAAGCCTCTCGCTAAGGCTGTTCTTGTGGAATTGGCAAAGGGATATTTGGAAGCCAATAGAGGGCTATGGTGAAAAAAGAAATATCTTCCGTTCAAAACCGGAAAGAAGCTTTCTGAGAAACTGCTCTGTGTTCTGTTAATTCATCTCACTGAGCTACATATTACACTTCAAGAAGCCTTTCGCTAAGGCTGTTCTTGTGGAATTGGCAAAGGGATATTTGGAAGCCAATAGAGGGCTATGGTGAAAAAGGAAATATCTTCCGTTCAAACCTGGAAAGAAGCTGTCTGAGAAACTGCTCTGTGTTCTCTTAATTCATCTCACAGATTTACATCTTTGCCTTCAAGAAGCCTTTCGCTAAGGCTGTTCTTGTGGAATTGGCAAAGGGATATTTGGAAGCCCTTAGAGGGCTATGGTGAAAAAGGAAATATCTTCCGTTCTAAACTAGAAAGAAGCTTTTTGAGAAACTGCTCAGTGTTCTGTTAATTCATCTCACAGAGTTACATCTTTCCCTTCAAGAAGCCTTTCGCTGATTCTGTTCTTGTGGAATTGGCAAAGGGATATTTGGAAGCCCATAGAGGTCTATGGAGAAAAAGGAACTATCTTCCGTTCAAAACTGGAAAGAAGCTTTCTGAGAAACTGCTCTGTGTTCTGTTAATTCATCTCACAGAGTTACATCTTTCCCTTCAAGAAGCCTTTCGCTAAGACTGTTCTTGTGGAATTGGCAAAGGGATATTTGGAAGCACATAGAGGGAAATGGTGAAAAAGGATATATCTTCCGTTCAAAATTGGAAAGAAGCTTTCTGAGAAACTGCTCTGTGTTCTGTTAATTCATCTCACAGAGCTACATCCTTCCCTTCAAGAAGCATTTCGCTAAGGCTGTTCTTGTGGAATTGGTAAAGGGATATTTGGAAGCCAATAGAGGGCTATGGTGAAAAAGGAAATATCTTCCGTTCAAAACTGGAAAGAAGCTCTCTGAGAAACTGCTCTGTGTTCTGTTAATTCATCTCACAGAGTTACATCTTTCCCTTCAAGAAGCCTTTCGCTAAGGCTGTTCTTGTGGAGTTGGCAAAGGGATATTTGGAAGCCCATAGAGGGCTATGGTGAAAAAGTAATTATCTTCCGTTCAAAACTGGAAAGAAGCTCTCTGAGAAACTGCTCTGTGTTCTGTTAATTCGTCTCACAGGGTTATATCTTTCCCTTCAAGAAGCCTTTCGCTAACGCTGTTCTTGTGGAATTGGCAAAGGGATATTTGGAAGCCCATAGAGGGCTATGGTGAAAAAGGAAATATCTTCTGTTCAAAACTGGAAAGAAGCTTTCTGAGAAACTGCTCTGTGTTCTGTTAATTCATCTCAGAGAGTTACATCTTTCCCTTCAAGAAGCCTTTCGCTAAGGCTGTTCTTGTGGAATTGGCAAAGGGATATTTGGAAGCCCATAGAGGGCTATGGTGAGAAAGGAAATATCTTCCGATCAAAACTGGAAAGAAGCTTTCTGAGAAACTGCTCTGTGTTCTGTTAATTCATCTCACAGAGTTACATCTTTCCCTTCAAGAAGCCTTTCGCTAAGGCTGTTCTTTTGGAATTGGCAAAGGGATATTTGGAAGCCCATAGAGGGCTATGGTGAAAAAGGAAATATCTTCCGTTCAAATCTGGAAAGAAGCTTTCTGAGAAACTTCTCTGTGTTCTGTTAATTCATCTCACAGAGTTACATCTTTCCCTTCAGGAAGCCTTTCGGTAAGTCTGTTCTTGTGGAATTGGCAAAGGGATACTTGGAAGCCCATAGAGGGCTATGGTGAAAAAGGAAATATCTTCCGTTCTAAACTGGAAAGAAGCTTTTTGAGAAACGGCTCTGTGTTCTGTTAATTCATCTCACAGAGTTACAACTTTCCCTTCAAGAAGCCTTTCGCTGATTCTGTTCTTGTGGAATTGGCAAAGGGATATTTGGAAGCCCATAGAGGTGTATGGTGAAAAAGGAAATATCTTCCGTTCAAAACTGGAAAGAAGCTTTCTGAGAGACTGCTCTGTGTTCTGTTAATTCATCTCACAGGGTTACATCTTTCCCTTCAAGAAGCCTTTCGCTAAGACTGTTCTTGTGGAATTGGCAAAGGGATATTTGGAAGCCCATAGAGGGCTATGGTGAAAAAGGAAATATCTTCCGTTCTAAACTGGAAAGAAGCTTTCTGAGAAACTGCTCTGTGTTCTGTTAATTCATCTCACAGAGCTACATCTTTCCCTTCAAGAAGCCTTTCGCTAAGGCTGTTCTTGTGGAATTGGCAAAGGGATATTAGGAAGCCCATAGAGGGCTATGGTGAAAAAGGAAATATCTTCCGTTCAAAACTGGAAAGAAGCTTTCTGAGAAACTGCTATGTGTTCTGTTAATTCATCTCAGAGAGTTATATCTTTCCCTTCAAGAAGCCTTTCGCTAAGGCTGTTCTTGTGGAATTGGCAAAGGGATATTTGGAAGCCCTTAGAGGGCTATGGTGAAAAAAGAAATAAATTCCGTTCAAAACGGGAAAGAAGCTTTCTGAGAAACTGCTCTGCGTTTTGTTAATTCATCTCACAGAGCTACATCTTTCCCTTCAAGAAGCCTTTCGCTAAGGCTGTTCTTGTAGAATTGGCAAAGGGATATTTGGAAGCCCACAGAGGGCTATGGTGAAAAAAGTAATATCTTCCGTTCAAAACCGGAAAGAAGCTTTCTGAGAAACTGCTCTGTGTTCTGTTAATTCATCTCACAGAGCTACATCTTTCCCTTCAAGAAGCCTTTTGTTAAGGCTGTTCTTGTGGAATTGGCAAAGGGATATTTGTAAGCCAATAGAGGGCTATGGTGAAAAAGGAAATATCTTCCGTTCTAAACTGGAAACAAGCTCTCTGAGAAACTGCTCTGTGTTCTGTTAATTCATCTCACAGAGTTACATCTTTCCCTTCAAGAAGCCTTTCGCTAAGGCTGTTCTTGTGGAATTGGCAAAGGGATATTTGGAAGCCCTTGAGGGCTATGGTGAAAAAGGAATTATCTTCCGTTCAAAACTGGAAAGAAGCTCTCTGAGAAACTGCTCTGTGTTCTGTTAATTCGTCTCACAGGGTTATATCTTTCCCTTCAAGAAGCCTTTCGCTAAGGCTGTTCTTGTGGAATTGGCAAATGGATATTTGGAAGCCCATAGAGGGTATGGTGAGAAAGGAAATATCTTCTGTTTAAAACTGGAAAGAAGCATTCTGAGAAACTGCTCTGTGTTCTGTTAATTCATCTCAGAGAGTTACATCGTTCCCTGCAAGAAGCCTTTCGCTAATGCTGTTCTTGTGGAATTGGCAAAGGGATATTAGGAAGCCCATAGAGGGTTATGGTGAAAAAGGAAATATCTTCCGTTCAAAACTGGAAAGAAGCTTCTTGAGAAACTGCTCTGTGTTCTGTTAATTCATCTCACAGAGTTACATCTTTCCCTTCAAGAAGCCTTTCGTTAAGGCTGTTCCTATGATAATCGCAAAGGGATATTTGAAAGCCGATAGAGGGCTATGGTGAAAAAGGAAATATCTTCCGTTCAAAACTGGAAAGAAGCTTTCTGAGAAACTGCTCTGTGTTCTGTTAATTCATCTCACAGAGTTACATCTTTCCCTTCAAGAAGCCTTTCGCTAAGGCTGTTCTTCTGGAATTGGCAAAGGGATATTTGGAAGCCCATAGAGGGCTATGGTGAGAAAGGAAATATCTTCCGATCAAAACTGGAAAGAAGCTTTCTGAGAAACTGCTCTGTGTTCTGTTAATTCATCTCACAGTGTTACATCTTTCCCTTCAAGAAGCCTTTCGCTAAGGCTGTTCTTTTGGAATTGGCAAAGGGATATTTGGAAGCCCATAGAGGGCTATGGTGAAAAAGGAAATATCTTCCGTTCGAAACTGGAAAGAAGCTTTCTGAGAAACTTCTCTGTGTTCTGTTAATTCATCTCACAGAGTTACATCTTTCCCTTCAGGAAGCCTTTCGGTAAGTCTGTTCTTGTGGAATTGGCAAAGGGATACTTGGAAGCCCATAGAGGGCTATGGTGAAAAAGGAAATATCTTCCGTTCTAAACTGGAAAGAAGCTTTTTGAGAAACTGCTCTGTGTTCTGTTAATTCATCTCAGAGAGTTACATCTTTCCCTTCAAGAAGCCTTTCGCTGATTCTGTTCTTGTGGAATTGGCAAAGGGATATTTGGAAGCCCATAGAGGGGTATGGTGAAAAAGGAAATATCTTACGTTCAAAACTGGAAAGAAGCTTTCTGAGAGACTGCTCTGTGTTCTGTTAATTCATCTCACAGACTTACATCTTTGCCTTCAAGAAGCCTTTCGCTAAGACTGTTCTTGTGGAATTGGCAAAGGGATATTAGGAAGCCCATAGAGGGCTATGGTGAAAAAGGAAATATCTTCCGTTCAAAACCGGAAAGAAGCTTTCTGAGAAACTGCTCTGTGTTCTGTTAATTCATCTCACAGAGCTACATCTTTCCTTTCAAGAAGCCTTTCGCTAAGGCTGTTCTTGTGGAAGTGGCAAAGGGATATTTGGAAGCCCATAGAGGGCTATGGTGAAAAAGGAAATATATCCCGTTCAAAACTGGAAAGAAGCTCTCTGAGAAACTGCTCTGTGTTCTGTTAATTCATCTCACAGAGTTACATCTTTCCCTTCAAGAAGCCTTTCGCTAAGGCTGTTCTTGTGGAATTGGCAAAGGGATATTTGGAAGCCCATAGAGGGCTATGGTGAAAATGGAATTATCTTCCGTTCAAAACTGGAAAGAAGCATTCTGAGAAACTGCTCTGTGTTCTGTTAATTCATCTCACAGAGTTACATCTTTCCCTTCAAGAAGTCTTTCGTTAAGGCTGTTCCTATGATATTCGCAAAGGGATATTTGAAAGCCGATAGAGGGCTATGGTGAAAAAGGAAATATCTTCCGTTCAAAACTGGAAAGAAGATTTCTGAGAAACTGCTCTGTGTTCTGTTAATTCATCTCACAGAGTTACATCTTTCCCTTCAAGAAGCCTTTCGCTAAGGCTGTTCTTGTGGAATTGGCAAAGGGATATTTGGAAGCCCATAGAGGGCTATGGTGAGAAAGGAAATATCTTCTGTTCAAAACTGGAAAGAAGCTTTCTGAGAAACTGCTCTGTGTTCTGTTAATTCATCTCACAGAGTTACATCTTTCCCTTCAAGAAGCCTTTAGCTAAGGCTCTTCTTGTGGAATTGGCAAAGGGATATTTGGAAGCCTATAGAGGGCTATGGTGAAAAAGGAAATATCTTCCGTTCAAAACTGGAAAGAAGCTTTCTGAGAAACTGCTCTGTGTTCTGTTAATTCATCTCACAGAGTTACATCTTTCCCTTCAAAAAGCCTTTCGCTAAGGCTGTTCTTGTGGAATTGGCAAAGGGATATTTGGAAGCCCATAGAGGGCTATGGTGAAAAAAGTAATATCTTCCGTTCAAAATCGGAAAGAAGCTTTCTGAGAAACTGCTCTGTGTTCTGTTAATTCATCTCACAGAGCTACATCTTTCCCTTCAAGAAGCCTTTTGTTAAGGCTCTTCTTGTGGAATTGGCAAAGGGATATTTGGAAGCCCATAGAGGGCTATGGTGAAAAAGGAAATATCTTCCGTTCAAAACTGGAAAGAAGCTCTCTGAGAAACTGCTCTGTGTTCTGTTATTCGTCTCACAGGGTTATATCTTTCCCTTCAAGAAGCCTTTCGCTAAGGCTGTTCTTGTGGAATTGGCAAAGGAATATTTGGAAGCCCATAGAGGGCTACGGTGAAAAAAGAAATATCTTCCGTTCAAAACCGGAAAGAAGCTTTCTGAGAAACTGCTCTGTGTTCTGTTAATTCATCTCACAGAGCTACATCTTTCCTTTCAAGAAGCCTTTCGCTAAGGCTGTTCTTGTGGAAGTGGCAAAGGGATATTTGGAAGCCCATAGAGGGCTATGGTGAAAAAGGAAATATATCCCGTTCAAAACTGGAAAGAAGCTCTCTGAGAAACTGCTCTGTGTTCTGTTAATTCGTCTCACAGGGTTATATCTTTCCCTTCAAGAAGCCTTTCGCTAAGGCTGTTCTTGTGGAATTGGCAAAGGGATATTTGGAAGCCCATAGAGGGCTATGGTGAGAAAGGAAATATCTTCTGTTCAAAACCGGAAAGAAGCTTTCTGAGAAACTGCTATGTGTTCTGTTAATTCATCTCAGAGAGTTACATCTTTCCTTTCAAGAAGCCTTTCGCTAAGGCTGTTCTTGTGGAATTGGCAAAGGGATATTTGGAAGCCCATAGAGGGCTATGGTGAAAAAGGAATTATCTTCCGTTCAAAACTGGAAAGAAGCTTCCTGAGAAACTGCTCTGTGTTCTGTTAATTCATCTCACAGAGTTAGATCTTTCCCTTCAAGAAGCCTCTCGCTAAGGCTGTTCTTGTGGAATTGGCAAAGGGATATTTGGAAGCCAATAGAGGGCTATGGTGAAAAAAGAAATATCTTCGGTTCAAAACCGGAAAGAAGCTTTCTGAGAAACTGCTCTGTGTTCTGTTAATTCATCTCACTGAGCTACATATTACACTTCAAGAAGCCTTTCGCTAAGGCTGTTCTTGTGGAATTGGCAAAGGGATATTTGGAAGCCAATAGAGGGCTATGGTGAAAAAGGAAATATCTTCCGTTCAAACCTGGAAAGAAGCTGTCTGAGAAACTGCTCTGTGTTCTCTTAATTCATCTCACAGATTTACATCTTTGCCTTCAAGAAGCCTTTCGCTAAGGCTGTTCTTGTGGAATTGGCAAAGGGATATTTGGAAGCCCTTAGAGGGCTATGGTGAAAAAGGAAATATCTTCCGTTCTAAACTAGAAAGAAGCTTTTTGAGAAACTGCTCAGTGTTCTGTTAATTCATCTCACAGAGTTACATCTTTCCCTTCAAGAAGCCTTTCGCTGATTCTGTTCTTGTGGAATTGGCAAAGGGATATTTGGAAGCCCATAGAGGTCTATGGTGAAAAAGGAACTATCTTCCGTTCAAAACTGGAAAGAAGCTTTCTGAGAAACTGCTCTGTGTTCTGTTAATTCATCTCACAGAGTTACATCTTTCCCTTCAAGAAGCCTTTCGCTAAGACTGTTCTTGTGGAATTGGCAAAGGGATATTTGGAAGCACATAGAGGGAAATGGTGAAAAAGGAAATATCTTCCGTTCAAAATTGGAAAGAAGCTTTCTGAGAAACTGCTCTGTGTTCTGTTAATTCATCTCACAGAGCTACATCCTTCCCTTCAAGAAGCATTTCGCTAAGGCTGTTCTTGTGGAATTGGTAAAGGGATATTTGGAAGCCAATAGAGGGCTATGGTGAAAAAGGAAATATCTTCCGTTCAAAACTGGAAAGAAGCTCTCTGAGAAACTGCTCTGTGTTCTGTTAATTCATCTCACAGAGTTACATCTTTCCCTTCAAGAAGCCTTTCGCTAAGGCTGTTCTTGTGGAATTGGCAAAGGGATATTTGGAAGCCCATAGAGGGCTATGGTGAAAAAGTAATTATCTTCCGTTCAAAACTGGAAAGAAGCTCTCTGAGAAACTGCTCTGTGTTCTGTTAATTCGTCTCACAGGGTTATATCTTTCCCTTCAAGAAGCCTTTCGCTAACGCTGTTCTTGTGGAATTGGCAAAGGGATATTTGGAAGCCCATAGAGGGCTATGGTGAAAAAGGAAATATCTTCTGTTCAAAACTGGAAAGAAGCTTTCTGAGAAACTGCTCTGTGTTCTGTTAATTCATCTCAGAGAGTTACATCTTTCCCTTCAAGAAGCCTTTCGCTAAGGCTGTTCTTGTGGAATTGGCAAAGGGATATTTGGAAGCCCATAGAGGGCTATGGTGAGAAAGGAAATATCTTCCGATCAAAACTGGAAAGAAGCTTTCTGAGAAACTGCTCTGTGTTCTGTTAATTCATCTCACAGAGTTACATCTTTCCCTTCAAGAAGCCTTTCGCTAAGGCTGTTCTTTTGGAATTGGCAAAGGGATATTTGGAAGCCCATAGAGGGCTATGGTGAAAAAGGAAATATCTTCCGTTCAAATCTGGAAAGAAGCTTTCTGAGAAACTTCTCTGTGTTCTGTTAATTCATCTCACAGAGTTACATCTTTCCCTTCAGGAAGCCTTTCGGTAAGTCTGTTCTTGTGGAATTGGCAAAGGGATACTTGGAAGCCCATAGAGGGCTATGGTGAAAAAGGAAATATCTTCCGTTCTAAACTGGAAAGAAGCTTTTTGAGAAACGGCTCTGTGTTCTGTTAATTCATCTCACAGAGTTACATCTTTCCCTTCAAGAAGCCTTTCGCTGATTCTGTTCTTGTGGAATTGGCAAAGGGATATTTGGAAGCCCATAGAGGTGTATGGTGAAAAAGGAAATATCTTCCGTTCAAAACTGGAAAGAAGCTTTCTGAGAGACTGCTCTGTGTTCTGTTAATTCATCTCACAGGGTTACATCTTTCCCTTCAAGAAGCCTTTCGCTAAGACTGTTCTTGTGGAATTGGCAAAGGGATATTTGGAAGCCCATAGAGGGCTATGGTGAAAAAGGAAATATCTTCCGTTCTAAACTGGAAAGAAGCTTTCTGAGAAACTGCTCTGTGTTCTGTTAATTCATCTCACAGAGCTACATCTTTCCCTTCAAGAAGCCTTTCGCTAAGGCTGTTCTTGTGGAATTGGCAAAGGGATATTAGGAAGCCCATAGAGGGCTATGGTGAAAAAGGAAATATCTTCCGTTCAAAACTGGAAAGAAGCTTTCTGAGAAACTGCTATGTGTTCTGTTAATTCATCTCAGAGAGTCATATCTTTCCCTTCAAGAAGCCTTTCGCTAAGGCTGTTCTTGTGGAATTGGCAAAGGGATATTTGGAAGCCCTTAGAGGGCTATGGTGAAAAAAGAAATAAATTCCGTTCAAAACGGGAAAGAAGCTTTCTGAGAAACTGCTCTGCGTTTTGTTAATTCATCTCACAGAGCTACATCTTTCCCTTCAAGAAGCCTTTCGCTAAGTCTGTTCTTGTGGAATTGGCAAAGGGATATTTGGAAGCCAATAGAGGGCTATGGTGAAAAAGGAAATATCTTCCGTTCAAAACTGGAAAGAAGCTCTCTGAGAAACTGCTCTGTGTTCTGTTAATTCATCTCACAGAGTTACATCTTTCCCTTCAAGAAGCCTTTCGCTAAGGCTGTTCTTGTGGAATTGGCAAAGGGATATTTGGAAGCCCATAGAGGGCTATAGTGAAAATGGAATTATCTTCCGTTCAAAACTGGAAAGAAGCATTCTGAGAAACTGCTCTGTGTTCTGTTAATTCATCTCACAGAGTTACATCTTTCCCTTCAAGAAGCCTTTCGTTAAGGCTGTTCCTATGATATTCGCAAAGGGATATTTGAAAGCCGATAGAGGGCTATGGTGAAAAAGGAAATATCTTCCGTTCAAAACTGGAAAGAAGCTTTCTGAGAAACTGCTCTGTGTTCTGTTAATTCATCTCACAGAGTTACATCTTTCCCTTCAAGAAGCCTTTCGCTAAGGCTGTTCTTGTGGAATTGGCAAAGGGATATTTGGAAGCCCATAGAGGGCTATGGTGAGAAAGGAAATATCTTCTGTTCAAAACTTGAAAGAAGCTTTCTGAGAAACTGCAATGTGTTCTGTTAATTCATCTCACAGAGTTACATCTTTCCCTTCAAGAAGCCTTTCGCTAAGGCTCTTCTTGTGGAATTGGCAAAGGGATATTTGGAAGCCCATAGAGGGCTATGGTGAAAAAGGAAATATCTTCCGTTCAAAACTGGAAAGAAACTTTCTGAGAAACTGCTCTGTGTTCTGTTAATTCATCTCACAGAGTTACATCTTTCCCTTCAAGAAGCCTTTCGCTAAGGCTGTTCTTGTAGAATTGGCAAAGGGATATTTGGAAGCCCACAGAGGGCTATGGTGAAAAAAGTAATATCTTCCGTTCAAAACCGGAAAGAAGCTTTCTGAGAAACTGCTCTGTGTTCTGTTAATTCATCTCACAGAGCTACATCTTTCCCTTCAAGAAGCCTTTTGTTAAGGCTGTTCTTGTGGAATTGGCAAAGGGATATTTGTAAGCCAATAGAGGGCTATGGTGAAAAAGGAAATATCTTCCGTTCTAAACTGGAAACAAGCTCTCTGAGAAACTGCTCTGTGTTCTGTTAATTCATCTCACAGAGTTACATCTTTCCCTTCAAGAAGCCTTTCGCTAAGGCTGTTCTTGTGGAATTGGCAAAGGGATATTTGGAAGCCCTTGAGGGCTATGGTGAAAAAGGAATTATCTTCCGTTCAAAACTGGAAAGAAGCTCTCTGAGAAACTGCTCTGTGTTCTGTTAATTCGTCTCACAGGGTTATATCTTTCCCTTCAAGAAGCCTTTCGCTAAGGCTGTTCTTGTGGAATTGGCAAATGGATATTTGGAAGCCCATAGAGGGCTATGGTGAAAAAGGAAATATCTTCCGTTCAAAACTGGAAAGAAGCTTCTTGAGAAACTGCTCTGTGTTCTGTTAATTCATCTCACAGAGTTACATCTTTCCCTTCAGGAAGCCTTTCGTTAAGGCTGTTCCTATGATAATCGCAAAGGGATATTTGAAAGCCGATAGAGGGCTATGGTGAAAAAGGAAATATCTTCCGTTCAAAAGTGGAAAGAAGCTTTCTGAGAAACTGCTCTGTGTTCTGTTAATTCATCTCACAGAGTTACATCTTTCCCTTCAAGAAGCCTTTCGCTAAGGCTGTTCTTCTGGAATTGGCAAAGGGATATTTGGAAGCCCATAGAGGGCTATGGTGAGAAAGGAAATATCTTCCGATCAAAACTGGAAAGAAGCTTTCTGAGAAACTGCTCTGTGTTCTGTTAATTCATCTCACAGTGTTACATCTTTCCCTTCAAGAAGCCTTTCGCTAAGGCTGTTCTTTTGGAATTGGCAAAGGGATATTTGGAAGCCCATAGAGGGCTATGGTGAAAAAGGAAATATCTTCCGTTCGAAACTGGAAAGAAGCTTTCTGAGAAAGTTCTCTGTGTTCTGTTAATTCATCTCACAGAGTTACATCTTTCCCTTCAGGAAGCCTTTCGGTAAGTCTGTTCTTGTGGAATTGGCAAAGGGATACTTGGAAGCCCATAGAGGGCTATGGTGAAAAAGGAAATATCTTCCGTTCTAAACTGGAAAGAAGCTTTTTGAGAAACTGCTCTGTGTTCTGTTAATTCATCTCAGAGAGTTACATCTTTCCCTTCAAGAAGCCTTTCGCTGATTCTGTTCTTGTGCAATTGGCAAAGGGATATTTGGAAGCCCATAGAGGGGTATGGTGAAAAAGGAAATATCTTACGTTCAAAACTGGAAAGAAGCTTTCTGAGAGACTGCTCTGTGTTCTGTTAATTCATCTCACAGACTTACATCTTTGCCTTCAAGAAGCCTTTCGCTAAGACTGTTCTTGTGGAATTGGCAAAGGGATATTAGGAAGCCCATAGAGGGATATGGTGAAAAAGGAAATATCTTCCCTTCAAAACTGGAAAGAAGCTTTCTGAGAAACTTCTCTGTGTTCTGTTAATTCATCTCAGAGAGTTACATCTTTCCCTTCAAGAAGCCTTTCGCTAAGGCTGTTCTTGTGGAATTGGCAAAGGGATATTTGGAAGCCCATAGAGGGCTATGGTGAAAAAGGAAATATCTTCCGTTCTAAACTGGAAAGAAGCTTTTTAAGAAACTGCTCTGTGTTCTGTTAATTCATCTCACAGAGTTACATCTTTCCCTTCAAGAAGCCTTTCACTGATTCTGTTCTTGTGGAATTGGCAAAGGGATATTTGGAAGCCCCTAGAGGGCTATGGTGAAAAAGGAAATATCTTCCGTTCAAAACTGGAAAGAAGCTTTCTGAGAAACTGCTATGTGTTCTGTTAATTCAACTCACAGAGCTACATCTTTCCCTTCAAGAAGCCTTTCGCTAAGGCTGTTCTTGTGGAATTGGCAAAGGGATATTAGGAAGCCCATAGAGGGCTATGGTGAAAAAGGAAATATCTTCCGTTCAAAACTGGAAAGAAGCTTTCTGAGAAACTGCTCTGTGTTCTGTTAATTCATCTCAGAGAGTTACATCTTTCCCTTCAAGAAGCCTTTCGCTAAGGCTGTTCTTGTGGAATTGGCAAAGGGATATTTGGAAGCCCTTAGAGGGCTATGGTGAAAAAAGAAATATCTTCCGTTCAAAACGGGAAAGAAGCTTTCTGAGAAACTGCTCTGTGTTTTGTTAATTCATCTCACAGAGCTACATCTTTCCCTTCAAGAAGCCTTTCGCTAAGTCTGTTCTTGTGGAATTGGCAAAGGGATATTTGGAAGCCAATAGAGGGCTATGGTGAAAAAGGAAATATCTTCCGTTCAAAACTGGAAAGAAGCTCTCTGAGAAACTGCTCTGTGTTCTGTTAATTCATCTCACAGAGTTACATCTTTCCCTTCAAGAAGCCTTTCGCTAAGGCTGTTCTTGTGGAATTGGCAAAGGGATATTTGGAAGCCCATAGAGGGCTATGGTGAAAATGGAATTATCTTCCGTTCAAAACTGGAAAGAAGCATTCTGAGAAACTGCTCTGTGTTCTGTTAATTCATCTCACAGAGTTACATCTTTCCCTTCAAGAAGCCTTTCGTTAAGGCTGTTCCTATGATATTCGCAAAGGGATATTTGAAAGCCGATAGAGGGCTATGGTGAAAAAGGAAATATCTTCCGTTCAAAACTGGAAAGAAGCTTTCTGAGAAACTGCTCTGTGTTCTGTTAATTCATCTCACAGAGTTACATCTTTCCCTTCAAGAAGCCTTTCGCTAAGGCTGTTCTTGTGGAATTGGCAAAGGGATATTTGGAAGCCCATAGAGGGCTATGGTGAGAAAGGAAATATCTTCTGTTCAAAACTGGAAAGAAGCTTTCTGAGAAACTGCTCTGTGTTCTGTTAATTCATCTCACAGAGTTACATCTTTCCCTTCAAGAAGCCTTTAGCTAAGGCTCTTCTTGTGGAATTGGCAAAGGGATATTTGGAAGCCTATAGAGGGCTATGGTGAAAAAGGAAATATCTTCCGTTCAAAACTGGAAAGAAGCTTTCTGAGAAACTGCTCTGTGTTCTGTTAATTCATCTCACAGAATTACATCTTTCCCTTCAAGAAGCCTTTCGCTAAGGCTGTTCTTGTGGAATTGGCAAAGGGATATTTGGAAGCCCATAGAGGGCTATGGTGAAAAAAGTAATATCTTCCGTTCAAAATCGGAAAGAAGCTTTCTGAGAAACTGCTCTGTGTTCTGTTAATTCATCTCACAGAGCTACATCTTTCCCTTCAAGAAGCCTTTTGTTAAGGCTCTTCTTGTGGAATTGGCAAAGGGATATTTGGAAGCCCATAGAGGGCTATGGTGAAAAAGGAAATATCTTCCGTTCAAAACTGGAAAGAAGCTTTCTGAGAAACTGCTCTGTGTTCTGTTAATTCATCTCACAGAGTTACATCTTTCCCTTCAAGAAGCCTTTCGCTAAGGCTGTTCTTGTGGAATTGGCAAAGGGATATTTGGAAGCCCATAGAGGGCTCTGGTGAAAAAAGTAATATCTTCCGTTCAAAATCGGAAAGAAGCTTTCTGAGAAACTGCTCTGTGTTCTGTTAATTCATCTCACAGAGCTACATCTTTCCCTTCAAGAAGCCTTTTGTTAAGGCTGTTCTTGTGGAATTGGCAAAGGGATATTTGTAAGCCAATAGAGGGCTATGGTGAAAAAGGAAATATCTTCCGTTCTAAACTGGAAACAAGCTCTCTGAGAAACTGCTCTGTGTTCTGTTAATTCATCTCACAGAGTTACATCTTTCCCTTCAAGAAGCCTTTCGCTAAGGCTGTTCTTGTGGAATTGGCAAAGGGATATTTGGAAGCCCTTGAGGGCTATGGTGAAAAAGGAATTATCTTCCGTTCAAAACTGGAAAGAAGCTCTCTGAGAAACTGCTCTGTGTTCTGTTAATTCGTCTCACAGGGTTATATCTTTCCCTTCAAGAAGCCTTTCGCTAAGGCTGTTCTTGTGGAATTGGCAAATGGATATTTGGAAGCCCATAGAGGGCTATGGTGAGAAAGGAAATATCTTCTGTTCAAAACTGGAAAGAAGCATTCTGAGAAACTACTCTGTGTTCTGTTAATTCATCTCAGAGAGTTACATCGTTCCCTGCAAGAAGCCTTTCGCTAAGGCTGTTCTTGTGGAATTGGCAAAGGGATATTAGGAAGCCCATAGAGAGCTATGGTGAAAAAGGAAATATCTTCCGTTCAAAACTGGAAAGAAGCTTTCTGAGAAACTGCTATGTGTTCTGTTAATTCATCTCAGAGAGTTACATCTTTCCCTACAAGAAGCCTTTCGCTAAGGCTGTTCCTATGATAATCGCAATGGGATATTTGAAAGCCGATAGAGGTCTATGGTGAAAAAGGAAATATCTTCCGTTCAAAACTGGAAAGAAGCTTTCTGAGAAACTGCTCTGTGTTCTGTTAATTCATCTCACAGAGTTACATCTTTCCCTTCAAGAAGCCTTTCGCTGAGGCTGTTCTTGTGGAATTGGCAAAGGGATATTTGGAGCCCTTAGAGGGCTACGGTGAAAAAGGAAACAAATTCCGTTCAAAACGGGAAAGAAGCTTTCTGAGAAACTGCTCTGTGTTCTGTTAATTCATCTCACAGAGTTACATCTTTCCCTTCAAGAAGCCTTTCGCTAAGGCTGTTCTTGTGGAATTGGTAAAGGGATATTTGGAAGCCCATAGAGGGCTATGGTGAAAAAGGAAATATCTTCCGTTCAAAACTGGAAAGAAGCTTCTTGAGAAACTGCTCTGTGTTCTGTTAATTCATCTCACAGAGTTACATCTTTCCCTTCAAGAAGCCTTTCGCTAAGGCTGTTCTTGTGGAATTGGCAAAGGGATATTTGGAAGCCCATAGAGGGCTATGGTGAAAAAAGAAATATCTTCCGTTCAAAACCGGAAAGAAGCTTTCTGAGAAACTGCTCTGCGTTTTGTTAATTCATCTCACAGAGCTACACCTTTCCCTTCAAGAAGCCTTTCGCTAAGTCTTTTCTTGTGGAATTGGCAAAGGGATATTTGGAAGCCAATAGAGGGCTATGGTGAAAAAGGAAATATCTTTCGTTCAAAACTGGAAAGAAGCTCTCTGAGAAACTGATCTGTGTTCTGTTAATTCATCTCACAGAGTTACATCTTTCCCTTCAAGAAGCCTTTCGCTAAGGCTGTTCTTGTGGAATTGGCAAAGTGATATTTGGAAGCCCATAGAGGGCTATGGTGAAAAAGGAATTATCTTCCGTTCAAAACTGGAAAGAAGCTCTCTGAGAAACTGCTCTGTGTTCTGTTAATTCGTCTCACAGGGTAATATCTTTCCCTTCAAGAAGCCTTTCGCTAAGGCTGTTCTTGTGGAATTGGCAAAGGGATATTTGGAAGCCCATAGAGGGCTATGGTGAGAAAGGAAATATCTTCTGTTCAAAACTGGAAAGAAGCTTTCTGAGAAACTGCTCTGTGTTCTGTTAATTCATCTCAGAGAGTTACATCTTTCCCTTCAAGAAGCCTTTCGCTAAGGCTGTTCTTGTGTAATTGGCAAAGGGATATTTGGAAGCCCATAGAGGACTATAGTGAGAAAGGAAATATCTTCCGATCAAAACTGGAAAGAAGCTTTCTGAGAAACTGCTCTGTGTTCTGTTAATTCATCTCACAGAGTTACATCTTTCCCTTCAAGAAGCCTTTCGCTAAGGCTGTTCTTGTGGAATTGGCAAAGGGATATTTGGAAGCCCATAGAGGGCTATGGTGAAAAAGGAAATATCTTCCGTTCAAAATTGGAAAGAAGCTTTCTGAGAAACTGCTCTGTGTTCTGTTAATTCATCTCACAGTGTTACATCTTTCCCTTCAAGAAGCCTTTGGCTAAGGCTGTTCTTGTGGAATTGACAGAGGGATATTTGGAAGCCCATAGAGGGCTATGGTGAAAAAAGAAATATCTTCCGTTCAAAACCGGAAAGAAGCTTTCTGAGAAACTGCTCTGTGTTCTGTTAATTCATCCCACAGAGCTACATCTTTCCCTTCAAGAAGCCTTTCGCTAAGGCTGTTCTTGTGGAAGTGGCAAAGGGATATTTGGAAGCCCATAGAGGGCTATGGTGAAAAAGGAAATATCTTCCGTTCAAAACTGGAAAGAAGCTCTCTAAGAAACTGCTCTGTGTTCTGTTAATTCATCTCACAGGGTTACATCTTTCCCTTCAAGAAGCCTTTCGCTAAGGCTGTTTTTGTGGAATTGGCAAAGGGATATTTGGAAGCCCATAGAGGGTTATGGTGAAAAAGGAATTATCTTCCGTTCAAAACTGGAAAGAAACTTTCTGAGAAACTGCTCTGTGTTCTGTTAATTCATCTCACAGAGTTACATCTTTCCCTTCAAGAAGCCTTTAGCTAAGGCTGTTCTTGTGGAATTGGCAAAGGGATATTTGGAAGCCCATAGAGGGCTATGGTGAGAAAGGAAATATCTTCTGTTCAAAAATGGAAAGAAGCCTTCTGAGAAACTGCTCTGTGTTCTGTTAATTCATCTCACAGAGTTACATCTTTCCCTTCAAGAAGCCTTTTGCTAAGGCTGTTCTTGTGGAATTGGCAAAGGGATATTTGGAAGCCCATAGAGGGCTATGGTGAAAAAGGAAATATCTTCCGTTCAAAACTGGAAAGAAGCTTTCTGAGAGACTGCTCTGTGTTCTGTTAATTCATCTCACAGAGTTACATCTTTGCCTTCAAGAAGCCTTTCGCTAAGGCTGTTCTTGTGGAATTTGCAAAGGGATATTAGGAAGCCCATAGAGGGCTATGGTGAAAAAGGAAATATCTTCCGTTCAAAACTGGAAAGAAGCTTTCTGAGAAACTGCTATGTGTTCTGTTAATTCATCTCAGAGAGTTACATCTTTCCCTTCAAGAAGCCTTTCGCTAAGGCTGTTCTTGTGGAATTGGCAAAGGGATATTTGGAAGCCCATAGAGGGCTATGGTGAAAAAGGAAATATCTTCCGTTCTAAACTGGAAAGAAGCTTTTTAAGAAACTGCTCTGTGTTCTGTTAATTCATCTCACAGAGTTACATCTTTCCTTTCAAGAAGCCTTTCGCTGATTCTGTTCTTGTGGAATTGGCAAAGGGATATTTGGAAGCCCCTAGAGGGCTATGGTGAAAAAGAAAATATCTTCCGTTCAAAACTGGAAAGAAGCTTTCTGAGAAACTGCTCTGTGTTCTGTTAATTCATCTCACAGAGCTACATCTTTCCCTTCAAGAAGCCTTTCGCTAAGGCTGTTCTTGTGGAATTGGCAAAGGGATATTAGGAAGCCCATAGAGGGCTATGGTGAAAAAGGAAATATCTTCCGTTCAAAACTGGAAAGAATCTTTCTGAGAAACTGCTATGTGTTCTGTTAATTCATCTCAGAGAGTTACATCTTTCCCTTCAAGAAGCCTTTCGCTAAGGCTGTTCTTGTGGAATTGGCAAAGGGATATTTGGAAGCCCGTAGAGGGCTATGGTGAAAAAGGAAATATCTTCCGTTCAAAACTGGAAAGAATCTTTCTGAGAAACTGCTATGTGTTCTGTTAATTCATCTCAGAGAGTTACATCTTTCCCTTCAAGAAGCCTTTCGCTAAGGCTGTTCTTGTGGAATTGGCAAAGGGATATTTGGAAGCCCGTAGAGGGCTATGGTGAAAAAGGAAATATCTTCCGTACAAAACTGGAAAGAAGCTTTCTGAGAAACTGCTCTGTGTTCTGTTAATTCATCACACAGAGCTACATCTTTCCCTTCAAGAAGCCTTTCGCTAAGGCTGTTCTTGTGGAATTTTCAAAGGGATATTAGGAAGCCCATAGAGGGCTATGGTGAAAAAGGAAATATCTTCCGTTCAAAACTGGAAAGAAGCTTTCTTAGAAACTGCTATGTGTTCTGTTAATTCATCTCAGAGAGTTACATCTTTCCCTTCAAGAAGCCTTTCGCTAAGGCTGTTCTTGTGGAATTGGCAAAGGGATATTTGGAAGCCCATAGAGGGCTATGGTGAAAAAGGAAATATCTTCCGTTCAAAACTGGAAAGAAGACTTCTTGAGAAACTGCTTTGTGTTCTGTTAATTCATCTCACAGAGTTACATCTTTCCCTTCAAGAAGCCTTTCGCTAAGGCTGTTCTTGTGTAATTGGCAAAGGGATATTTGGAAGCCCATAGAGGGCTATGGTGAAAAAAGAAATATATTCCGTTCAAAACCGTAAAGAAGCTTTCTGAGAAACTGCTCTGTGTTCTGTTAATTCATCTCACAGAGCTACATCTTGCCCTTCAAGAAGCCTTTCGCTAAGTCTGTTCTTGTGGAATTGGCAAAGGGATATTTGGAAGCCAATAGAGGGCTATGGTGAAAAAGGAAATATCTTCCGTTCAAAACTGGAAAGAAGCTCTCTGAGAAACTGCTCTGTGTTCTGTTAATTCGTCTCACAGGGTTATATCTTTCCCTTCAAGAACCTTTCGCTAAGGCTGTTCTTGTGGAATTGGCAAAGGGATATTTGGAAGCCCATAGAGGGCTATGGTGAGAAAGGAAATAACTTCTGTTCAAAAATGGAAAGAAGCTTTCTGAGAAACTGCTCTGTGTTCTGTTAATTCATCTCACAGAGTTACATCTTTCACTTCAAGAAGCCTTTCGCTAAGACTGTTCTTATGGAATTGGCAAAGGGATATTTGGAAGCCCATAGAGGGCTATGGTGAAAAAGGAAATATCTTCCGTTCAAAACTGGAAGGAAGCTTTCTGAGAAACTGCTCTGTGTTCTGTTAATTCATCTCACAGAGCTACATCTTTCCGTTCAAGAAGCCTTTCGCTAAGTCTGTTTTTGTGGAATTGGCAAAGGGATATTTGGAAGCGAATAGAGGGCTATGGTGAAAAAGGAAATATCTTCCGTTCAAAAGTGGAAAGAAGCTCTCTGAGAAACTGCTCTGTGTTCTGTTAATTCATCTCACAGAGTTACATCTTTCCCTTCAAGAAGCCTTTCGCTAAGGCTGTTCTTGTGGAATTGGCAAAGGGATATTTGGAATCCCATAGAGGGCTATGGTGAAAAAGGAATTATCTTCCGTTCCAAAATGGAAAGAAGCTTTCTGAGAAACTGCTCTGTGTTCTGTTAATTCATCTCACAGAGTTACATCTTTCCCTTCAAGAAGCCTTTCGTTAAGGCTGTTCCTATGGTATTCGCAAAGGGATATTTGAAAGCCGATAGAGGGCTATGGTGAAAAAGGAAATATCTTCCGTTCAAAACTGGAAAGAATATTTCTGAGAAACTGCTCTTTGTTCTGTTAATTTATCTCACAGTGTTACATCTTTCCCTTCAAGAAGCCTTTCGCTAAGGATGTTCTTGTGGAATTGGCAAAGGGATATTTGGAAGCCCATAGAGGGCTATGGTGAAAAAGGAAATATCTTCCGTTCGAAACTGGAAAGAAGCTTTCTGAGAAACTGCTCTGTGTTCTGTTAATTCATCTCACAGAGTTACATCTTTCCCTTCAAGAAGCCTTTCGATAAGTCTGTTCTTGTGGAATTGGCAAAGGGATATTTGGAAGCCCATAGAGGGCTATGGTGAGAAAGGAAATATCTTCTGTTCAAAACTGGAAAGAAGCTTTCTGAGAAACTGCTCTGTGTTCTGTTAATTCATCTCACAGAGTTACATCTTTCCCTTCAAGAAGCATTTAGCTAAGGCTCTTCTTGTGGAATTGGCAAAGGGATATTTGGAAGCCTATAGAGGGCTATGGTGAAAAAGGAAATATCTTCCGTTCAAAACTGGAAAGAAGCTTTCTGAGAAACTGCTCTGTGTTCTGTTAATTCATCTCACAGAATTACATCTTTCCCTTCAAGAAGCCTTTCGCTAAGGCTGTTCTTGTGGAATTGGCAAAGGGATATTTGGAAGCCCATAGAGGGCTATGGTGAAAAAAGTAATATCTTCCGTTCAAAATCGGAAAGAAGCTTTCTGAGAAACTGCTCTGTGTTCTGTTAATTCATCTCACAGAGCTACATCTTTCCCTTCAAGAAGCCTTTTGTTAAGGCTCTTCTTGTGGAATTGGCAAAGGGATATTTGGAAGCCCATAGAGGGCTATGGTGAAAAAGGAAATATCTTCCGTTCAAAACTGGAAAGAAGCTTTCTGAGAAACTGCTCTGTGTTCTGTTAATTCATCTCACAGAGTTACATCTTTCCCTTCAAGAAGCCTTTCGCTAAGGCTGTTCTTGTGGAATTGGCAAAGGGATATTTGGAAGCCCATAGAGGGCTCTGGTGAAAAAAGTAATATCTTCCGTTCAAAATCGGAAAGAAGCTTTCTGAGAAACTGCTCTGTGTTCTGTTAATTCATCTCACAGAGCTACATCTTTCCCTTCAAGAAGCCTTTTGTTAAGGCTGTTCTTGTGGAATTGGCAAAGGGATATTTGTAAGCCAATAGAGGGCTATGGTGAAAAAGGAAATATCTTCCGTTCTAAACTGGAAACAAGCTCTCTGAGAAACTGCTCTGTGTTCTGTTAATTCATCTCACAGAGTTACATCTTTCCCTTCAAGAAGCCTTTCGCTAAGGCTGTTCTTGTGGAATTGGCAAAGGGATATTTGGAAGCCCTTGAGGGCTATGGTGAAAAAGGAATTATCTTCCGTTCAAAACTGGAAAGAAGCTCTCTGAGAAACTGCTCTGTGTTCTGTTAATTCGTCTCACAGGGTTATATCTTTCCCTTCAAGAAGCCTTTCGCTAAGGCTGTTCTTGTGGAATTGGCAAATGGATATTTGGAAGCCCATAGAGGGCTATGGTGAGAAAGGAAATATCTTCTGTTCAAAACTGGAAAGAAGCATTCTGAGAAACTACTCTGTGTTCTGTTAATTCATCTCAGAGAGTTACATCGTTCCCTGCAAGAAGCCTTTCGCTAAGGCTGTTCTTGTGGAATTGGCAAAGGGATATTAGGAAGCCCATAGAGAGCTATGGTGAAAAAGGAAATATCTTCCGTTCAAAACTGGAAAGAAGCTTTCTGAGAAACTGCTATGTGTTCTGTTAATTCATCTCAGAGAGTTACATCTTTCCCTACAAGAAGCCTTTCGCTAAGGCTGTTCCTATGATAATCGCAATGGGATATTTGAAAGCCGATAGAGGTCTATGGTGAAAAAGGAAATATCTTCCGTTCAAAACTGGAAAGAAGCTTTCTGAGAAACTGCTCTGTGTTCTGTTAATTCATCTCACAGAGTTACATCTTTCCCTTCAAGAAGCCTTTCGCTGAGGCTGTTCTTGTGGAATTGGCAAAGGGATATTTGGAGCCCTTAGAGGGCTACGGTGAAAAAGGAAACAAATTCCGTTCAAAACGGGAAAGAAGCTTTCTGAGAAACTGCTCTGTGTTCTGTTAATTCATCTCACAGAGTTACATCTTTCCCTTCAAGAAGCCTTTCGCTAAGGCTGTTCTTGTGGAATTGGTAAAGGGATATTTGGAAGCCCATAGAGGGCTATGGTGAAAAAGGAAATATCTTCCGTTCAAAACTGGAAAGAAGCTTCTTGAGAAACTGCTCTGTGTTCTGTTAATTCATCTCACAGAGTTACATCTTTCCCTTCAAGAAGCCTTTCGCTAAGGCTGTTCTTGTGGAATTGGCAAAGGGATATTTGGAAGCCCATAGAGGGCTATGGTGAAAAAAGAAATATCTTCCGTTCAAAACCGGAAAGAAGCTTTCTGAGAAACTGCTCTGCGTTTTGTTAATTCATCTCACAGAGCTACACCTTTCCCTTCAAGAAGCCTTTCGCTAAGTCTTTTCTTGTGGAATTGGCAAAGGGATATTTGGAAGCCAATAGAGGGCTATGGTGAAAAAGGAAATATCTTTCGTTCAAAACTGGAAAGAAGCTCTCTGAGAAACTGCTCTGTGTTCTGTTAATTCATCTCACAGAGTTACATCTTTCCCTTCAAGAAGCCTTTCGCTAAGGCTGTTCTTGTGGAATTGGCAAAGTGATATTTGGAAGCCCATAGAGGGCTATGGTGAAAAAGGAATTATCTTCCGTTCAAAACTGGAAAGAAGCTCTCTGAGAAACTGCTCTGTGTTCTGTTAATTCGTCTCACAGGGTAATATCTTTCCCTTCAAGAAGCCTTTCGCTAAGGCTGTTCTTGTGGAATTGGCAAAGGGATATTTGGAAGCCCATAGAGGGCTATGGTGAGAAAGGAAATATCTTCTGTTCAAAACTGGAAAGAAGCTTTCTGAGAAACTGCTCTGTGTTCTGTTAATTCATCTCAGAGAGTTACATCTTTCCCTTCAAGAAGCCTTTCGCTAAGGCTGTTCTTGTGTAATTGGCAAAGGGATATTTGGAAGCCCATAGAGGACTATAGTGAGAAAGGAAATATCTTCCGATCAAAACTGGAAAGAAGCTTTCTGAGAAACTGCTCTGTGTTCTGTTAATTCATCTCACAGAGTTACATCTTTCCCTTCAAGAAGCCTTTCGCTAAGGCTGTTCTTGTGGAATTGGCAAAGGGATATTTGGAAGCCCATAGAGGGCTATGGTGAAAAAGGAAATATCTTCCGTTCAAAATTGGAAAGAAGCTTTCTGAGAAACTGCTCTGTGTTCTGTTAATTCATCTCACAGTGTTACATCTTTCCCTTCAAGAAGCCTTTGGCTAAGGCTGTTCTTGTGGAATTGACAGAGGGATATTTGGAAGCCCATAGAGGGCTATGGTGAAAAAAGAAATATCTTCCGTTCAAAACCGGAAAGAAGCTTTCTGAGAAACTGCTCTGTGTTCTGTTAATTCATCCCACAGAGCTACATCTTTCCCTTCAAGAAGCCTTTCGCTAAGGCTGTTCTTGTGGAAGTGGCAAAGGGATATTTGGAAGCCCATAGAGGGCTATGGTGAAAAAGGAAATATCTTCCGTTCAAAACTGGAAAGAAGCTCTCTAAGAAACTGCTCTGTGTTCTGTTAATTCATCTCACAGGGTTACATCTTTCCCTTCAAGAAGCCTTTCGCTAAGGCTGTTTTTGTGGAATTGGCAAAGGGATATTTGGAAGCCCATAGAGGGTTATGGTGAAAAAGGAATTATCTTCCGTTCAAAACTGGAAAGAAACTTTCTGAGAAACTGCTCTGTGTTCTGTTAATTCATCTCACAGAGTTACATCTTTCCCTTCAAGAAGCCTTTAGCTAAGGCTGTTCTTGTGGAATTGGCAAAGGGATATTTGGAAGCCCATAGAGGGCTATGGTGAGAAAGGAAATATCTTCTGTTCAAAAATGGAAAGAAGCCTTCTGAGAAACTGCTCTGTGTTCTGTTAATTCATCTCACAGAGTTACATCTTTCCCTTCAAGAAGCCTTTTGCTAAGGCTGTTCTTGTGGAATTGGCAAAGGGATATTTGGAAGCCCATAGAGGGCTATGGTGAAAAAGGAAATATCTTCCGTTCAAAACTGGAAAGAAGCTTTCTGAGAGACTGCTCTGTGTTCTGTTAATTCATCTCACAGAGTTACATCTTTGCCTTCAAGAAGCCTTTCGCTAAGGCTGTTCTTGTGGAATTTGCAAAGGGATATTAGGAAGCCCATAGAGGGCTATGGTGAAAAAGGAAATATCTTCCGTTCAAAACTGGAAAGAAGCTTTCTGAGAAACTGCTATGTGTTCTGTTAATTCATCTCAGAGAGTTACATCTTTCCCTTCAAGAAGCCTTTCGCTAAGGCTGTTCTTGTGGAATTGGCAAAGGGATATTTGGAAGCCCATAGAGGGCTATGGTGAAAAAGGAAATATCTTCCGTTCTAAACTGGAAAGAAGCTTTTTAAGAAACTGCTCTGTGTTCTGTTAATTCATCTCACAGAGTTACATCTTTCCTTTCAAGAAGCCTTTCGCTGATTCTGTTCTTGTGGAATTGGCAAAGGGATATTTGGAAGCCCCTAGAGGGCTATGGTGAAAAAGAAAATATCTTCCGTTCAAAACTGGAAAGAAGCTTTCTGAGAAACTGCTCTGTGTTCTGTTAATTCATCTCACAGAGCTACATCTTTCCCTTCAAGAAGCCTTTCGCTAAGGCTGTTCTTGTGGAATTGGCAAAGGGATATTAGGAAGCCCATAGAGGGCTATGGTGAAAAAGGAAATATCTTCCGTTCAAAACTGGAAAGAATCTTTCTGAGAAACTGCTATGTGTTCTGTTAATTCATCTCAGAGAGTTACATCTTTCCCTTCAAGAAGCCTTTCGCTAAGGCTGTTCTTGTGGAATTGGCAAAGGGATATTTGGAAGCCCGTAGAGGGCTATGGTGAAAAAGGAAATATCTTCCGTTCAAAACTGGAAAGAATCTTTCTGAGAAACTGCTATGTGTTCTGTTAATTCATCTCAGAGAGTTACATCTTTCCCTTCAAGAAGCCTTTCGCTAAGGCTGTTCTTGTGGAATTGGCAAAGGGATATTTGGAAGCCCGTAGAGGGCTATGGTGAAAAAGGAAATATCTTCCGTACAAAACTGGAAAGAAGCTTTCTGAGAAACTGCTCTGTGTTCTGTTAATTCATCACACAGAGCTGCATCTTTCCCTTCAAGAAGCCTTTCGCTAAGGCTGTTCTTGTGGAATTTTCAAAGGGATATTAGGAAGCCCATAGAGGGCTATGGTGAAAAAGGAAATATCTTCCGTTCAAAACTGGAAAGAAGCTTTCTTAGAAACTGCTATGTGTTCTGTTAATTCATCTCAGAGAGTTACATCTTTCCCTTCAAGAAGCCTTTCGCTAAGGCTGTTCTTGTGGAATTGGCAAAGGGATATTTGGAAGCCCATAGAGGGCTATGGTGAAAAAGGAAATATCTTCCGTTCAAAACTGGAAAGAAGACTTCTTGAGAAACTGCTTTGTGTTCTGTTAATTCATCTCACAGAGTTACATCTTTCCCTTCAAGAAGCCTTTCGCTAAGGCTGTTCTTGTGTAATTGGCAAAGGGATATTTGGAAGCCCATAGAGGGCTATGGTGAAAAAAGAAATATATTCCGTTCAAAACCGTAAAGAAGCTTTCTGAGAAACTGCTCTGTGTTCTGTTAATTCATCTCACAGAGCTACATCTTGCCCTTCAAGAAGCCTTTCGCTAAGTCTGTTCTTGTGGAATTGGCAAAGGGATATTTGGAAGCCAATAGAGGGCTATGGTGAAAAAGGAAATATCTTCCGTTCAAAACTGGAAAGAAGCTCTCTGAGAAACTGCTCTGTGTTCTGTTAATTCATCTCACAGAGTTACATCTTTCCCTTCAAGAAGCCTTTCGCTAAGACTGTTCTTGTGGAATTGGCAAAGGGATATTTGGAAGCCCATAGAGGGCTATGGTGAAAAAGGAATTATCTTCCGTTCAAAACTGGAGAGAAACTCTCTGAGAAACTGCTCTGTGTTCTGTTAATTCGTCTCACAGGGTTATATCTTTCCCTTCAAGAACCTTTCGCTAAGGCTGTTCTTGTGGAATTGGCAAAGGGATATTTGGAAGCCCATAGAGGGCTATGGTGAGAAAGGAAATAACTTCTGTTCAAAAATGGAAAGAAGCTTTCTGAGAAACTGCTCTGTGTTCTGTTAATTCATCTCACAGAGTTACATCTTTCACTTCAAGAAGCCTTTCGCTAAGACTGTTCTTATGGAATTGGCAAAGGGATATTTGGAAGCCCATAGAGGGCTATGGTGAAAAAGGAAATATCTTCCGTTCAAAACTGGAAGGAAGCTTTCTGAGAAACTGCTCTGTGTTCTGTTAATTCATCTCACAGAGCTACATCTTTCCGTTCAAGAAGCCTTTCGCTAAGTCTGTTTTTGTGGAATTGGCAAAGGGATATTTGGAAGCGAATAGAGGGCTATGGTGAAAAAGGAAATATCTTCCGTTCAAAAGTGGAAAGAAGCTCTCTGAGAAACTGCTCTGTGTTCTGTTAATTCATCTCACAGAGTTACATCTTTCCCTTCAAGAAGCCTTTCGCTAAGGCTGTTCTTGTGGAATTGGCAAAGGGATATTTGGAATCCCATAGAGGGCTATGGTGAAAAAGGAATTATCTTCCGTTCCAAAATGGAAAGAAGCTTTCTGAGAAACTGCTCTGTGTTCTGTTAATTCATCTCACAGAGTTACATCTTTCCCTTCAAGAAGCCTTTCGTTAAGGCTGTTCCTATGGTATTCGCAAAGGGATATTTGAAAGCCGATAGAGGGCTATGGTGAAAAAGGAAATATCTTCCGTTCAAAACTGGAAAGAATATTTCTGAGAAACTGCTCTTTGTTCTGTTAATTTATCTCACAGTGTTACATCTTTCCCTTCAAGAAGCCTTTCGCTAAGGATGTTCTTGTGGAATTGGCAAAGGGATATTTGGAAGCCCATAGAGGGCTATGGTGAAAAAGGAAATATCTTCCGTTCGAAACTGGAAAGAAGCTTTCTGAGAAACTGCTCTGTGTTCTGTTAATTCATCTCACAGAGTTACATCTTTCCCTTCAAGAAGCCTTTCGATAAGTCTGTTCTTGTGGAATTGGCAAAGGGATATTTGGAAGCCCATAGAGGGCTATGGTGAGAAAGGAAATATCTTCTGTTCAAAACTGGAAAGAAGCTTTCTGAGAAACTGCTCTGTGTTCTGTTAATTCATCTCACAGAGTTACATCTTTCCCTCAAGAAGCCTTTCGCTAAAGCTGTTCTTGTGGATTTGGCAAAGGGATATTTGGAAGCCCATAGAGGGCTATGGTGAGAAAGGAAATATCTTCCGTTCAAAATTGGAAAGAAGCTTTCTGAGAAACTGCTCTGTGTTCTGTTAATTCATCTCAGAAAGTTACATCTTTCCCTTCAAGAAGCCTTTCGCTAAGGCTGTTCTTGTGGAATTGGCAAAGGGATATTTGGAAGCACATAGAGGGCTATGGTGAAAAAGGATATATCTTCCGTTCAAAACTGGAAAGAATCTTTCTGAGAAACTGCTATGTGTTCTGTTAATTCAACTCAGAGAGTTACATCGTTCTCTTCAAGAAGCCTTTCGCTAAGGCTGTTCTTGTGGAATTGGCAAAGGGATATTTGGAAGCCCATAGAGGGCTATGGTGAAAAAAGAAATATCTTCCGTTCAAAACCGGAAAGAAGGTTTCTGAGAAACTGCTCTGTGTTCTGTTAATTCATCTCAATGAGCTACATCTTACATTTCAAGAAGCCTTTCGCTAAGGCTGTTCTTGTGGAATTGGCAAAGGGATATTTGGAAGCACATAGAGGGCAATGGTGAAAAAGGAAATAACTTCCGTTCCAAACTGGAAAGAAGCTTCCTGAGAAACTGCTCTGTGTTCTGTTAATTCATCTCACAGAGTTACATCTTTCCCTTCAAGAAGCCTTTCGCTGCTTCTGTTCTTGTGGAATTGGCAAAGGGATATTTGGAAGCCCATAGGGGGCTATGGTGAGAAAGGAAATATCTTCCGATCAAAACTGGAAAGAAGCTTTCTGAGAAACTGCTCTGTGTTCTGTTAATTCATCTTACAGAGTTACATCTTTCCCTTCAAGGAGCCTTTGGCTGAGGCTGTTCTTGTGGAATTGGCAAAGGGATATTTGGAAGCCCATAGAGGGCTATGGTGAAAAAGGAAATATCTTCCGTTCAAAACTGGAAGGAAGATTTCTGAGAAACTGCTCTGTGTTCTGTTAATTCATCTCACAGAGCTACATCTTTCCCTTCAAGAAGCCTTTCGCTAAGTCTGTTCTTGTGGAATTGGCAAAGGGATATTTGGAAGCGAATAGAGGGCTATGGTGAAAAAGGAAATATCTTCCGTTCAAAACTGGAAAGAAGCTCTCTGAGAAACTGCTCTGTGTTCTGTTAATTCATCTCACATAGTTACATCTTTCCCTTCAAGAAGCCTTTCTCTAAGGCTGTTCTTGTGGAATTGGCAAAGGGATATTTGGAATCCCATAGAGGGCTATGGTGAAAAAGGAATTATCTTCCGTTCAAAACTGGAAAGAAGCTTTCTGAGAAACTGCTCTGTGTTCTGTTAATTCATCTCACAGTGTTACATCTTTCCCTTCAAGAAGCCTTTCGTTAAGGCTGTTCCTATGGTATTCGCAAAGGGATATTTGAAAGCCGACAGAGGGCTATGGTGAAAAAGGAAATATCTTCCGTTCAAAACTGGAAAGAAGATTTCTGAGAAACTGCTCTTTGTTCTGTTAATTTATCTCACAGTGTTACATCTTTCCCTTCAAGAAGCCTTTCGCTAAGGATGTTCTTGTGGAATTGGCAAAGGGATATTTGGAAGCCCATAGAGGGCTATGGTGAAAAAGGAAATATCTTCCGTTCAAAACTGGAAAGAAGCTTTCTGAGAAACTGCTCTATGTTCTGTTAATTCATCTCACAGAGTTACATCTTTGCCTTTAAGAAGCCTTTCGCTAAGGCTGTTCTTGTGGAATTGGCAAAGGGATATTTGGAAGCCCATAGAGGGCTATGGTGAAAAAGGAAATATCTTCCGTTCAAAACTGGAAAGAAGCTTTCTGAGAAACTGCTCTGTGTTCTGTTAATTCATCTCACAGAGTTACATCTTTCCCTTCAAGAAGCCTTTCGCTAAGGCTGTTCTTGTGGAATTGGCAAAGGGATATTTGGAAGCCCATAGAGGGCTATGGTGAGAAAGGAAATATCTTCCGATCAAAACTGGAAAGAAGCTTTCTGAGAAACTGCTCTGTGTTCTGTTAATTCATCTCACAGAGTTACATCTTTCAATTCAAGAAGCCTTTGGCTGAGGCTGTTCTTGTGGAATTGGCAAAGGGATATTTGGAAGCCCATAGAGGGCTATGGTGAAAAAGGAAATATCTTCCGTTCAAAACTGGAAGGAAGATTTCTGAGAAACTGCTCTGTGTTCTGTTAATTCATCTCACAGAGCTACATCTTTCCCTTCAAGAAGCCTTTCGCTAAGGCTGTTCTTGTGAAATTATCAAAGGGATATTTGGAAGCCCATAGAGCGCTATGGTGAAAAAGGAAATATCTTCCGTTCAAAACTGGAAAGAAGCTTCCTGAGAAATTGCTCTGTGTTCTGTTAATTCATCTCACAGAGTTACATCTTTCCCTTCAAGAAGCCTTTCGCTGCTTCTGTTCTTGTGGAATTGGCAAAGGGATATTTGGAAGCCCATAGAGGGCTATGGTGAGAAAGGAAATATCTTCCGATCAAAACTGGTAAGAAGCTTTCTGAGAAACTGCTCTGTGTTCTGTTAATTCATCTCACAGAGTTACATCTTTCCCTTCAAGAAGCCTTTGGCTGAGGCTGTTCTTGTGGAATTGGCAAAGGGATATTTGGAAGCCCATAGTTGGCTATGGTGAAAAAGGAAATATCTTCCGTTCAAAACTGGAAGGAAGATTTCTGAGAAACTGCTCTGTGTTCTGTTAATTCATCTCACAGAGCTACATCTTTCCCTTCAAGAAGCCTTTCGATAAGTCTGTTCTTGTGGAATTAGCAAAGGGATATTTGGAAGCGAATAGAGGGCTATGGTGAAAAAGGAAATATCTTCCGTTCAAAACTGGAAAGAAGCTCTCTGAGAAACTGCTCTGTGTTCTGTTAATTCATCTCACATAGTTACATCTTTCCCTTCAAGAAGCCTTTCTCTAAGGCTGTTCTTGTGGAATTGGCAAAGGGATATTTGGAATCCCATAGAGGGCTATGGTGAAAAAGGAATTATCTTCCGTTCAAAACTGGAAAGAAGCTTTCTGAGAAACTGCTCTGTGTTCTGTTAATTCATCTCACAGTGTTACATCTTTCCCTTCAAGAAGCCTTTCGTTAAGGCTGTTCTTGTGGAATTGGCAAAGGGATATTTGAAAGCCGACAGAGGGCTATGGTGAAAAAGGAAATATCTTCCGTTCAAAACTGGAAAGAAGATTTCTGAGAAACTGCTCTTTGTTCTGTTAATTTATCTCACAGTGTTACATCTTTCACTTCAAGAAGCCTTTCGCTAAGGCTGTTCTTGTAGAATTGGCAAAGGGATATTTGGAAGCCCATAGAGGGCTATGGTGAAAAAGGAAATATCTTCCGTTCAAAACTGGAAAGAAGCTTTCTGAGAAACTGCTCTGTGTTCTGTTAATTCATCTCACCGAGTTACATCTTTCCCTTCAAGAAGCCTTTCGCTAAGGCTGTTCTTGTGGAATTGGCAAAGGGATATTTGGAAGCCCGTAGAGGGCTATGGTGAAAAAGGAAATATCTTCCGTTCAAAACTGGAAAGAAGCTTTCTGAGAAACTGCTCTGTGTTCTGTTAATTCATCTCACAGAGTTACATCTTTCCCTTCAAGAAGCCTTTCGCTAAGGCTGTTCTTGTTTAATTGGCAAAGGGATATTTGGAAGCCCATAGAGGGCTATGGTGAAAAAGGAAATATCTTCCGTTCAAAACTGGAAAGAAGCTTTCTGAGAAACTTCTCTGTGTTCTGTTAATTCATCTCACAGAGTTACATCTTTCCCTTCAGAAAGGCTTTCGGTAAGTCTGTTCTTGTGGAATTGGAAAAGGGATATTTGGAAGCCCAAAGAGTGCTATGGTGAAAAAGGAAATATCTTCCGTTCTAAACTGGAAAGAAGCTTTTTGAGAAACTGCTCTGTGTTCTGTTAATTCATATCACAGAGTTACATCTTTCCATTCAAGAAGCCTTTCGCTCATTCTGTTCTTGTGGAATTGGCAAAGTGATATTTGGAAGCTCATAGAGGGCTATGGTGAAAAAGGAAATATCTTCCGTTCAAAACTAGAAAGAAGCTTTCTGAGAAACTGCTCTGTGTTCTGCTAATTCATCTCACAGATCTACATCTTTCCCTTCAAGAAGCCTTTCGCTAAGGCTGTTCTTGTGGAATTGGCAAAGGGATATTTGGAAGCCAATAGAGGGCTATGGTGAAAAAGGAAATATCTTCCGTTCAAAACTGGAAAGAAGCTCTGTGAGAAACTGCTCTGTGTTCTGTTAATTCATCTCACAGAGTTACATCTTTCCCTTCAAGAAGCCTTTCGCTAAGGCTGTTCTTGTGGAATTGGCAAAGGGATATTTGGAAGCCCATAGAGGGCTATGGTGAAAAAGGAATTATCTTCCGTTCAAAACTGGAAAGAAGCTTTCTGAGAAACTACTCTGTGTTCTTTTAATTCATCTCACAGAGTTACATCTTTCCCTTCAAGAAGCCTTTCGTTAAGGCTCTTCCTATGGTATTCGCAAAGGGATATTTGAAAGCCCATAGAGTTCTATGGTGAAAAAGGAAATATCTTCCGTTCAAAACTGGAAAGAAGATTTCTGACAAACTGCTCTTTGTTCTGTTAATTTATCTCACAGTGTTACATCTTTCCCTTCAAGAAGAATTTCGCTAAGGATGTTCTTGTGGAATTGGCAAAGGGATATTTGGAAGCCCATAGAGGGCCATGGTGAAAAAGGAAATACCTTCCGTTCAAAACTGGAAGGAAGATTTCTGAGAAACTGCTCTGTGTTCTGTTAATTCATCTCACAGAGCTACATCTTTCCCTTCAAGAAGCCTTTCGCTAAGGCTGTTCTTGTGGAATTGGCAAAGGGATATTTGGAAGCCCATAGAGCGCTATGGTGAAAAAGGAAATATCTTCCGTTCAAAACTGGAAAGAAGCTTCCTGAGAAATTGCTCTGTGTTCTGTTAATTCATCTCACAGAGTTACATCTTTCCCTTCAAGAAGCCTTTCGCTGCTTCTGTTCTTGTGGAATTGGCAAAGAGAAATTTGGAAGCCCATAGAGGGCTATGGTGAGAAAGGAAATATCTTCCGATCAAAACTGGAAAGAAGATTTCTGAGAAACTGCTCTGTGTTCTGTTAATTCATCTCACAGTGTTACATCTTTCCCTTCAAGAAGCCTTTCGTTAAGGCTGTTCCTATGGTATTCGCAAAGGGATATTTGAAAGCCGACAGAGGGCTATGGTGAAAAAGGAAATATCTTCCGTTCAAAACTGGAAAGAAGATTTCTGAGAAACTGCTCTTTGTTCTGTTAATTTATCTCACAGTGTTACATCTTTCCCCTCAAGAAGCCTTTCGCTAAGGCTGTTCTTGTAGAATTGGCAAAGGGATATTTGGAAGCCCATAGAGGGCTATGGTGAAAAAGGAAATATCTTCCGTTCAAAACTGGAAAGAAGCTTTCTGAGAAACTGCTCTGTGTTCTGTTAATTCATCTCACCGAGTTACATCTTTCCCTTCAAGAAGCCTTTCGCTAAGGCTGTTCTTGTGGAATTGGCAAAGGGATATTTGGAAGCCCGTAGAGGGCTATGGTGAAAAAGGAAATATCTTCCGTTCAAAACTGGAAAGAAGCTTTCTGAGAAACTGCTCTGTGTTCTGTTAATTCATCTCACAGAGTTACATCTTTCCCTTCAAGAAGCCTTTCGCTAAGGCTGTTCTTGTTTAATTGGCAAAGGGATATTTGGAAGCCCATAGAGGGCTATGGTGAAAAAGGAAATATCTTCCGTTCAAAACTGGAAAGAAGCTTTCTGAGAAACTTCTCTGTGTTCTGTTAATTCATCTCACAGAGTTACATCTTTCCCTTCAGAAAGGCTTTCGGTAAGTCTGTTCTTGTGGAATTGGAAAAGGGATATTTGGAAGCCCAAAGAGTGCTATGGTGAAAAAGGAAATATCTTCCGTTCTAAACTGGAAAGAAGCTTTTTGAGAAACTGCTCTGTGTTCTGTTAATTCATATCACAGAGTTACATCTTTCCATTCAAGAAGCCTTTCGCTCATTCTGTTCTTGTGGAATTGGCAAAGTGATATTTGGAAGCTCATAGAGGGCTATGGTGAAAAAGGAAATATCTTCCGTTCAAAACTAGAAAGAAGCTTTCTGAGAAACTGCTCTGTGTTCTGCTAATTCATCTCACAGATCTACATCTTTCCCTTCAAGAAGCCTTTCGCTAAGGCTGTTCTTGGGGAATTGGCAAAGGGATATTAGGAAGCCCATAGAGGGCTATGGTGAAAAAGGAAATATCTTCCGTTCAAAACTGGAAAGAAGCTTTCTGAGAAACTCCTATGTGTTCTGTTAATTCATCTCAGAGAGTTACATCTTTCCCTTCAAGAAGCCTTTCGCTAAGGCTGTTCTTGTGGAATTGGCAAAGGGATATTTGGAAGCCAATAGAGGGCTATGGTGAAAAAGAAAATATCTTCCGTTCAAAACTGGAAAGAAGCTCTGTGAGAAACTGCTCTGTGTTCTGTTAATTCATCTCACAGAGTTACATCTTTCCCTTCAAGAAGCGTTTGGCTGAGGCTGTTCTTGTGGAATTGGCAAAGGGATATTTGGAAGCCCATAGAGGGCTATGGTGAAAAAGGAAATATCTTCCGTTCAAAACTGGAAGGAAGCTTTCTGAGAAACTGCTCTGTGTTCTGTTAATTCATCTCACAGAGCTACATCTTTCCCTTCAAGAAGCCTTTCGCTAAGTCTGTTTTTGTGGAATTGGCAAAGGGATATTTGGAAGCGAATAGAGGGCTATGGTGAAAAAGGAAATATCTTCCGTTCAAAAGTGGAAAGAAGCTCTCTGAGAAACTGCTCTGTGTTCTGTTAATTCATCTCACAGAGTTACATCTTTCCCTTCAAGAAGCCTTTCGCTAAGGCTGTTCTTGTGGAATTGGCAAAGGGATATTTGGAATCCCATAGAGGGCTATGGTGAAAAAGGAATTATCTTCCGTTCCAAAATTTAAAGAAGCTTTCTGAGAAACTGCTCTGTGTTCTGTTAATTCATCTCACAGAGTTACATCTTTCCCTTCAAGAAGCCTTTCGTTAAGGCTGTTCCTATGGTATTCGCAAAGGGATATTTGAAAGCCGATAGAGGGCTATGGTGAAAAAGGAAATATCTTCCGTTCAAAACTGGAAAGAATATTTCTGAGAAACTGCTCTTTGTTCTGTAAATTTATCTCACAGTGTTACATCTTTCCCTTCAAGAAGCCTTTCGCTAAGGATGTTCTTGTGGAATTGGCAAAGGGATATTTGGAAGCCCATAGAGGGCTATGGTGAAAAAGGAAATATCTTCCGTTCGAAACTGGAAAGAAGCTTTCTGAGAAACTGCTCTGTGTTCTGTTAATTCATCTCACAGAGTTACATCGTTCTCTTCAAGAAGCCTTTCGCTAAGGCTGTTCTTGTGGAATTGGCAAAGGGATATTTGGAAGCCCATAGAGGGCTATGGTGAAAAAAGAAATATCTTCCGTTCAAAACCGGAAAGAAGGTTTCTGAGAAACTGCTCTGTGTTCTGTTAATTCATCTCAATGAGCTACATCTTACATTTCAAGAAGCCTTTCGCTAAGGCTGTTCTTGTGGAATTGGCAAAGGGATATTTGGAAGCACATAGAGGGCAATGGTGAAAAAGGAAATAACTTCCGTTCCAAACTGGAAAGAAGCTTCCTGAGAAACTGCTCTGTGTTCTGTTAATTCATCTCACAGAGTTACATCTTTCCCTTCAAGAAGCCTTTCGCTGCTTCTGTTCTTGTGGAATTGGCAAAGGGATATTTGGAAGCCCATAGAGGGCTATGGTGAGAAAGGAAATATCTTCCGATCAAAACTGGAAAGAAGCTTTCTGAGAAACTGCTCTGTGTTCTGTTAATTCATCTTACAGAGTTACATCTTTCCCTTCAAGGAGCCTTTGGCTGAGGCTGTTCTTGTGGAATTGGCAAAGGGATATTTGGAAGCCCATAGAGGGCTACGGTGAAAAAGGAAATATCTTCCGTTCAAAACTGGAAGGAAGATTTCTTCGAAACTGCTCTGTGTTCTGTTAATTCATCTCACAGAGCTACATCTTTCCCTTCAAGAAGCCTTTCGCTAAGTCTGTTCTTGTGGAATTGGCAAAGGGATATTTGGAAGCGAATAGAGGGCTATGGTGAAAAAGGAAATATCTTCCGTTCAAAACTGGAAAGAAGCTCTCTGAGAAACTGCTCTGTGTTCTGTTAATTCATCTCACATAGTTACATCTTTCCCTTCAAGAAGCCTTTCTCTAAGGCTGTTCTTGTGGAATAGGCAAAGGGATATTTGGAATCCCATAGAGGGCTATGGTGAAAAAGGAATTATCTTCCGTTCAAAACTGGAAAGAAGCTTTCTGAGAAACTGCTCTGTGTTCTGTTAATTCATCTCACAGTGTTACATCTTTCCCTTCAAGAAGCCTTTCGTTAAGGCTGTTCCTATGGTATTCGCAAAGGGATATTTGAAAGCCGACAGAGGGCTATGGTGAAAAAGGAAATATCTTCCGTTCAAAACTGGAAAGAAGATTTCTGAGAAACTGCTCTTTGTTCTGTTAATTTATCTCACAGTGTTACATCTTTCCCTTCAAGAAGCCTTTCGCTAAGGATGTTCTTGTGGAATTGGCAAAGGGATATTTGGAAGCCCATAGAGGGCTATGGTGAAAAAGGAAATATCTTCCGTTCAAAACTGGAAAGAAGCTTTCTGAGAAACTGCTCTATGTTCTGTTAATTCATCTCACAGAGTTACATCTTTGCCTTTAAGAAGCCTTTCGCTAAGGCTGTTCTTGTGGAATTGGCAAAGGGATATTTGGAAGCCCATAGAGGGCTATGGTGAAAAAGGAAATATCTTCCGTTCAAAACTGGAAAGAAGCTTTCTGAGAAACTGCTCTGTGTTCTGTTAATTCATCTCACAGAGTTACATCTTTCCCTTCAAGAAGCCTTTCGCTAAGGCTGTTCTTGTGGAATTGGCAAAGGGATATTTGGAAGCACATAGAGGGCTATGGTGAAAAAGGAAATATCTTCCGTTCAAAACTGGAAGGAAGATTTCTGAGAAACTGCTCTGTGTTCTGTTAATTCATCTCACAGAGCTACATCTTTCCCTTCAAGAAGCCTTTCGCTAAGGCTGTTCTTGTGGAATTGGCAAAGGGATATTTGGAAGCCCATAGAGCGCTATGGTGAGAAAGGAAATATCTTCCGTTCAAAACTGGAAAGAAGCTTTCTGAGAAACTGCTCTATGTTCTGTTAATTCATCTTACAGAGTTACATCTTTCCCTTCAAGGAGCCTTTGGCTGAGGCTGTTCTTGTGGAATTGGCAAAGGGATATTTGGAAGCCCATAGAGGGCTATGGTGAAAAAGGAAATATCTTCCGTTCAAAACTGGAAGGAAGATTTCTGAGAAACTGCTCTGTGTTCTGTTAATTCATCTCACAGAGCTACATCTTTCCCTTCAAGAAGCCTTTCGCTAAGTCTGTTCTTGTGGAATTGGCAAAGGGATATTTGGAAGCGAATAGTGGGCTATGGTGAAAAAGGAAATATCTTCCGTTCAAAACTGGAAAGAAGCTCTCTGAGAAACTACTCTGTGTTCTGTTAATTCATCTCACATAGTTACATCTTTCCCTTCAAGAAGCCTTTCTCTAAAGCTGTTCTTGTGGAATTGGCAAAGGGATATTTGGAATCCCATAGAGGGCTATGGTGAAAAAGGAATTATCTTCCGTTCAAAACTGGAAAGAAGCTTTCTGAGAAACTGCTCTGTGTTCTGTTAATTCATCTCACAGTGTTACATCTTTCCCTTCAAGAAGCCTTTCGTTAAGGCTGTTCCTATGGTATTCGCAAAGGGATATTTGAAAGCCGACAGAGGGCTATGGTGAAAAAGGAAATATCTTCCGTTCAAAACTGGAAAGAAGATTTCTGAGAAACTACTCTGTGTTCTGTTAATTTATCTCACAGTGTTACATCTTTCCCTTCAAGAAGCCTTTCGCTAAGGATGTTCTTGTGGAATTGGCAAAGGGATATTTGGAAGCCCATAGAGGGCTATGGTGAAAAAGGAAATATCTTCCGTTCAAAACTGGAAAGAAGCTTTCTGAGAAACTGCTCTATGTTCTGTTAATTCATCTCACAGAGTTACATCTTTGCCTTTAAGAAGCCTTTCTCTAAGGCTGTTCTTGTGGAATTGGCAAAGGGATATTTGGAAGCCCATAGAGGGCTATGGTGAAAAAGGAAATATCTTCCGTTCAAAACTGGAAAGAAGCTTTCTGAGAAACTGCTCTGTGTTCTGTTAATTCATCTCACAGAGTTACATCTTTCCCTTCAAGAAGCCTTTCGCTAAGGCTGTTCTTGTGGAATTGGCAAAGGGATATTTGGAAGCACATAGAGGGCTATGGTGAAAAAGGAAATATCTTCCGTTCAAAACTGGAAGGAAGATTTCTGAGAAACTGCTCTGTGTTCTGTTAATTCATCTCACAGAGCTACATTTTTCCCTTCAAGAAGCCTTTCGCTAAGGCTGTTCTTGTGGAATTGGCAAAGGGATATTTGGAAGCCCATAGAGCGCTATGGTGAAAAAGGAAATATCTTCCGTTCAAAACTGGAAAGAAGCTTCCTGAGAAATTGCTCTGTGTTCTGTTAATTCATCTCACAGAGTTACATCTTTCCCTTCAAGAAGCCTTTCGCTGCTTCTGTTCTTGTGGAATTGGCAAAGGGATATTTGGAAGCCCATAGAGGGCTATGGTGAGAAAGTAAATATCTTCCGATCAAAACTGGAAAGAAGCTTTCTGAGAAACTGCTCTGTGTTCTGTTAATTCATCTCACAGAGTTACATCTTTCCCTTCAAGAAGCCTTTGGCTGAGGCTGTTCTTGTGGAATTGGCAAAGGGATATTTGGAAGCCCATAGAGGGCTATGGTGAAAAAGGAAATATCTTCCGTTCAAAACTGGAAGGAAGATTTCTGAGAAACTGCTCTGTGTTCTGTTAATTCATCTCACAGAGCTACATCTTTCACTTCTAGAAGCCTTTCGATAAGTCTGTTCTTGTGGAATTGGCAAAGGGATATTTGGAAGCGAATAGAGGGCTATGGTGAAAAAGGAAATATCTTCCGTTCAAAACTGGAAAGAAGCTCTCTGAGAAACTGCTCTGTGTTCCCTTAATTCATCTCACATAGTTACATCTTTCCCTTCAAGAAGCCTTTCTCTAAGGCTGTTCTTGTGGAATTGGCAAAGGGATATTTGGAATCCCATAGAGGGCTATGGTGAAAAAGGAATTATCTTCCGTTCAAAACTGGAAAGAAGCTTTCTGAGAAACTGCTCTGTGTTCTGTTAATTCATCTCACAGTGTTACATCTTTCCCTTCAAGAAGCCTTTCGTTAAGGCTGTTCCTATGGTATTCGCAAAGGGATATTTGAAAGCCGACAGAGGGCTATGGTGAAAAAGGAAATATCTTCCGTTCAAAACTGGAAAGAAGATTTCTGAGAAACTGCTCTTTGTTCTGTTAATTTATCTCACAGTGTTACATCTTTCCCTTCAAGAAGCCTTTCGCTAAGGATGTTCTTGTGGAATTGGCAAAGGGATATTTGGAAGCCCATAGAGGGCTATGGTGAAAAAGGAAATATCTTCCGTTCAAAACTGGAAAGAAGCTTTCTGAGAAACTACTCTATGTTCTGTTAATTAATCTCACAGAGTTACATCTTTGCCTTTAAGAAGCCTTTCGCTAAGGCTGTTCTTGTGGAATTGGCAAAGGGATATTTGGAAGCCCATAGAGGGCTATGGTGAAAAAGGAAATATCTTCCGTTCAAAACTGGAAAGAAGCTTTCTGAGAAACTGCTCTGTGTTCTGTTAATTCATCTCACAGAGTTACATCTTTCCCTTCAAGAAGCCTTTCGCTAAGGCTGTTCTTGTGGAATTGGCAAAGGGATATTTGGAAGCCCGTAGAGGGCAATGGTGAAAAAGGAAATAACTTCCGTTCCAAACTGGAAAGAAGCTTCCTGAGAAACTGCTCTGTGTTCTGTTAATTCATCTCACAGAGTTACATCTTTCCCTTCAAGAAGCCTTTCGCTGCTTCTGTTCTTGTGGAATTGGCAAAGGGATATTTGGAAGCCCATAGGGGGCTATGGTGAGAAAGGAAATATCTTCCGATCAAAACTGGAAAGAAGCTTTCTGAGAAACTGCTCTATGTTCTGTTAATTCATCTCACAGAGTTACATCTTTCCCTTCAAGGAGCCTTTGGCTGAGGCTGTTCTTGTGGAATTGGCAAAGGGATATTTGGAAGCCCATAGAGGGCTATGGTGAAAAAGGAAATATCTTCCGTTCAAAACTGGAAGGAAGATTTCTGAGAAACTGCTCTGTGTTCTGTTAATTCATCTCACAGAGCTACATCTTTCCCTTCAAGAAGCCTTTCGGTAAGTCTGTTCTTGTGGAATTGGCAAAGGGATATTTGGAAGCGAATAGTGGGCTATGGTGAAAAAGGAAATATCTTCCGTTCAAAACTGGAAAGAAGCTCTCTGAGAAACTGCTCTGTGTTCTGTTAATTCATCTCACATAGTTACATCTTTCCCTTCAAGAAGCCTTTCTCTAAGGCTGTTCTTGTGGAATTGGCAAAGGGATATTTGGAATCCCATAGAGGGCTATGGTGAAAAAGGAATTATCTTCCGTTCAAAACTGGAAAGAAGCTTTCTGAGAAACTGCTCTGTGTTCTGTTAATTCATCTCACAGTGTTACATCTTTCCCTTCAAGAAGCCTTTCGTTAAGGCTGTTCCTATGGTATTCGCAAAGGGATATTTGAAAGCCGACAGAGGGCTATGGTGAAAAAGGAAATATCTTCCGTTCAAAACTGAAAAGAAGCTTTCTGAGAAACTGCTCTGTGTTCTGTTAATTCATCTCACAGAGTTACATCTTTCCCTTCAAGAAGCCTTTCGCTAAGGCTGTTCTTGTGGAATTGGCAAAGGGATATTTGGAAGCACATAGAGGGCTATGGTGAAAAAGGAAATATCTTCCGTTCAAAACTGGAAGGAAGATTTCTGAGAAAATGCTCTGTGTTCTGTTAATTCATCTCACAGAGCTACATCTTTCCCTTCAAGAAGCCTTTCGCTAAGGCTGTTCTTGTGGAATTGGCAAAGGGATATTTGGAAGCCCATAGAGCGCTATGGTGAAAAAGGAAATATCTTCCGTTCAAAACTGGAAAGAAGCTTCCTGAGAAATTGCTCTGTGTTCTGTTAATTCATCTCACAGAGTTACATCTTTCCCTTCAAGAAGCCTTTCGCTGCTTCTGTTCTTGTGGAATTGGCAAAGGGATATTTGGAAGCCCATAGAGGGCTATGGTGAGAAAGGAAATATCTTCCGATCAAAACTGGGAAGAAGCTTTCTGAGAAACTGCTCTGTGTTCTGTTAATTCATCTACCAGTGTTACATCTTTCCCTTCAAGAAGCCTTTCGTTAAGGCTGTTCCTATGGTATTCGCAAAGGGATATTTGAAAGCCGACAGAGGGCTATGGTGAAAAGGGAAATATCTTCCGTTCAAAACTGGAAAGAAGATTTCTGAGAAACTGCTCTTTGTTCTGTTAATTTATCTCACAGTGTTACATCTTTCCCCTCAAGAAGCCTTTCGCTAAGGCTGTTCTTGTAGAATTGGCAAAGGGATATTTGGAAGCCCATAGAGGGCTATGGTGAAAAAGGAAATATCTTCCGTTCAAAACTGGAAAGAAGCTTTCTGAGAAACTGCTCTGTGTTCTGTTAATTCATCTCACCGAGTTACATCTTTCCCTTCAAGAAGCCTTTCGCTAAGGCTGTTCTTGTGGAATTGGCAAAGGGATATTTGGAAGCCCGTAGAGGGCTATGGTGAAAAAGGAAATATCTTCCGTTCAAAACTGGAAAGAAGCTTTCTGAGAAACTGCTCTGTGTTCTGTTAATTCATCTCACAGAGTTACATCTTTCCCTTCAAGAAGCCTTTCGCTAAGGCTGTTCTTGTTTAATTGGCAAAGGGATATTTGGAAGCCCATAGAGGGCTATGGTGAAAAAGGAAATATCTTCCGTTCAAAACTGGAAAGAAGCTTTCTGAGAAACTTCTCTGTGTTCTGTTAATTCATCTCACAGAGTTACATCTTTCCCTTCAGAAAGGCTTTCGGTAAGTCTGTTCTTGTGGAATTGGAAAAGGGATATTTGGAAGCCCAAAGAGTGCTATGGTGAAAAAGGAAATATCTTCCGTTCTAAACTGGAAAGAAGCTTTTTGAGAAACTGCTCTGTGTTCTGTTAATTCATATCACAGAGTTACATCTTTCCATTCAAGAAGCCTTTCGCTCATTCTGTTCTTGTGGAATTGGCAAAGTGATATTTGGAAGCTCATAGAGGGCTATGGTGAAAAAGGAAATATCTTCCGTTCAAAACTAGAAAGAAGCTTTCTGAGAAACTGCTCTGTGTTCTGCTAATTCATCTCACAGATCTACATCTTTCCCTTCAAGAAGCCTTTCGCTAAGGCTGTTCTTGGGGAATTGGCAAAGGGATATTAGGAAGCCCATAGAGGGCTATGGTGAAAAAGGAAATATCTTCCGTTCAAAACTGGAAAGAAGCTTTCTGAGAAACTCCTATGTGTTCTGTTAATTCATCTCAGAGAGTTACATCTTTCCCTTCAAGAAGCCTTTCGCTAAGGCTGTTCTTGTGGAATTGGCAAAGGGATATTTGGAAGCCAATAGAGGGCTATGGTGAAAAAGGAAATATCTTCCGTTCAAAACTGGAAAGAAGCTCTGTGAGAAACTGCTCTGTGTTCTGTTAATTCATCTCACAGAGTTACATCTTTCCCTTCAAGAAGCGTTTGGCTGAGGCTGTTCTTGTGGAATTGGCAAAGGGATATTTGGAAGCCCATAGAGGGCTATGGTGAAAAAGGAAATATCTTCCGTTCAAAACTGGAAGGAAGCTTTCTGAGAAACTGCTCTGTGTTCTGTTAATTCATCTCACAGAGCTACATCTTTCCCTTCAAGAAGCCTTTCGCTAAGTCTGTTTTTGTGGAATTGGCAAAGGGATATTTGGAAGCGAATAGAGGGCTATGGTGAAAAAGGAAATATCTTCCGTTCAAAAGTGGAAAGAAGCTCTCTGAGAAACTGCTCTGTGTTCTGTTAATTCATCTCAATGAGCTACATCTTACATTTCAAGAAGCCTTTCGCTAAGGCTGTTCTTGTGGAATTGGCAAAGGGATATTTGGAAGCCCATAGAGGGCTATGGTGAAAAAGGAATTATCTTCCGTTCAAAACTGGAAAGAAGCTTTCTGAGAAACTGCTCTGTGTTCTTTTAATTCATCTCACAGAGTTACATCTTTCCCTTCAAGAAGCCTTTCGTTAAGGCTGTTCCTATGGTATTCGCAAAGGGATATTTGAAAGCCCATAGGGTTCTATGGTGAAAAAGGAAATATCTTCCGTTCAAAACTGGAAAGAAGATTTCTGACAAACTGCATTTTGTTCTGTTAATTTATCTCACAGTTTTACATCTTTCCCTTCAAGAAGCCTTTCGCTAAGGATGTTCTTGTGGAATTGGCAAAGGGATATTTGGAAGCACATAGAGGGCTATGGTGAAAAAGGATATATCTTCCGTTCAAAACTGCAAAAAATCTTTCTGAGAAACTGCTATGTGTTCTGTTAATTCAACTCAGAGAGTTACATCGTTCTCTTCAAGAAGCCTTTCGCTAAGGCTGTTCTTGTGGAATTGGCAAAGGGATATTTGGAAGCCCATAGAGCGCTATGGTGAAAAAAGAAATATCTTCCGTTCAAAACCGGAAAGAAGGTTTCTGAGAAACTGCTCTGTGTTCTGTTAATTCATCTCAATGAGCTACATCTTACATTTCAAGAAGCCTTTCGCTAAGGCTGTTCTTGTGTAATTGGCAAAGGGATATTTGGAAGCACATAGAGGGCAATGGTGAAAAAGGAAATAACTTCCGTTCCAAACTGGAAAGAAGCTTCCTGAGAAACTGCTCTGTGTTCTGTTAATTCATCTCACAGAGTTACATCTTTCCCTTCAAGAAGCCTTTCGCTGCTTCTGTTCTTGTGGAATTGGCAAAGGGATATTTGGAAGCCCATAGAGGGCTATGGTGAGAAAGGAAATATCTTCCGATCAAAACTGGAAAGAAGCTTTCTGAGAAACTGCTCTATGTTCTGTTAATTCATCTTACAGAGTTACATCTTTCCCTTCAAGGAGCCTTTGGCTGAGGCTGTTCTTGTGGAATTGGCAAAGGGATATTTGGAAGCCCATAGAGGGCTATGGTGAAAAAGGAAATATCTTCCGTTCAAAACTGGAAGGAAGATTTCTGAGAAACTGCTCTGTGTTCTGTTAATTCATCTCACAGAGCTACATCTTTCCCTTCAAGAAGCCTTTCGCTAAGTCTGTTCTTGTGGAATTGGCAAAGGGATATTTGGAAGCGAATAGTGGGCTATGGTGAAAAAGGAAATATCTTCCGTTCAAAACTGGAAAGAAGCTCTCTGAGAAACTGCTCTGTGTTCTGTTAATTCATCTCACATAGTTACATCTTTCCCTTCAAGAAGCCTTTCTCTAAGGCTGTTCTTGTGGAATTGGCAAAGGGATATTTGGAATCCCATAGAGGGCTATGGTGAAAAAGGAATTATCTTCCGTTCAAAACTGGAAAGAAGCTTTCTGAGAAACTGCTCTGTGTTCTGTTAATTCATCTCACAGTGTTACATCTTTCCCTTCAAGAAGCCTTTCGTTAAGGCTGTTCCTATGGTATTCGCAAAGGGATATTTGAAAGCCGACAGAGGGCTATGGTGAAAAAGGAAATATCTTCCGTTCAAAACTGGAAAGAAGATTTCTGAGAAACTGCTCTTTGTTCTGTTAATTTATCTCACAGTGTTACATCTTTCCCTTCAAGAAGCCTTTCGCTAAGGCTGTTCTTGTGGAATTGGCAAAGGGATATTTGGAAGCCCATAGAGGGCTATGGTGAAAAAGGAAATATCTTCCGTTCAAAACTGGAAAGAAGCTTTCTGAGAAACTGCTCTATGTTCTGTTAATTCATCTCACAGAGTTACATCTTTGCCTTTAAGAAGCCTTTCGCTAAGGCTGTTCTTGTGGAATTGGCAAAGGGATATTTGGAAGCCCATAGAGGGCTATGGTGAAAAAGGAAATATCTTCCGTTCAAAACTGGAAAAAAGCTTTCTGAGAAACTGCTCTGTGTTCTGTTAATTCATCTCACAGAGTTACATCTTTCCCTTCAAGAAGCCTTTCGCTAAGGCTGTTCTTGTGGAATTGGCAAAGGGATATTTGGAAGCACTTAGAGGGCTATGGTGAAAAAGGAAATATCTTCCGTTCAAAACTGGAAAGAAGCTTTCTGAGAAACTTCTCTGTGTTCTGTTAATTCATCTCACAGAGTTACATCTTTCCCTTCAGAAAGGCTTTCGGTAAGTCTGTTCTTGTGGAATTGGAAAAGGGCTATTTGGAAGCCCAAAGGGTGCTATGGTGAAAAAGGAAATATCTTCCGTTCTAAACTGGAAAGAAACTTTTGAGAAACTGCTCTGTGTTCTCTTAATTCATATCACAGAGTTACATCTTTCCATTCAAGAAGCCTTTCGCTCATTCTGTTCTTGTGGAATTGGCAAAGTGATATTTGGAAGCTCATAGAGGGCTATGGTGAAAAAGGAAATATCTTCCGTTCAAAACTAGAAAGAAGCTTTCTGAGAAACTGCTCTGTGTTCTGCTAATTCATCTCACAGATCTACATCTTTCCCTTCAAGAAGCCTTTCGCTAAGGCTGTTCTTGGGGAATTGGCAAAGGGATATTAGGAAGCCCATAGAGGGCTATGGTGAAAAAGGAAATATCTTCCGTTCAAAACTGGAAAGAAGCTTTCTGAGAAACTCCTATGTGTTCTGTTAATTCATCTCAGAGAGTTACATCTTTCCCTTCAAGAAGCCTTTCGCTAAGGCTGTTCTTGTGGAATTGGCAAAGGGATATTTGGAAGCCAATAGAGGGCTATGGTGAAAAAGGAAATATCTTCCGTTCAAAACTGGAAAGAAGCTCTGTGAGAAACTGCTCTGTGTTCTGTTAATTCATCTCACAGAGTTACATCTTTCCCTTCAAGAAGCCTTTCGCTAAGGCTGTTCTTGTGGAATTGGCAAAGGGATATTTGGAAGCCCATAGAGGGCTATGGTGAAAAAGGAATTATCTTCCGTTCAAAACTGGAAAGAAGCTTTCTGAGAAACTGCTCTGTGTTCTTTTAATTCATCTCACAGAGTTACATCTTTCCCTTCAAGAAGCCTTTCGTTAAGGCTGTTCCGATGGTATTCGCAAAGGGATATTTGAAAGCCCATAGGGTTCTATGGTGAAAAAGGAAATATCTTCCGTTCAAAACTGGAAAGAAGATTTCTGACAAACTGCTCTTTGTTCTGTTAATTTATCTCACAGTGTTACATCTTTCCCTTCAAGAAGCCTTTCGCTAAGGATGTTCTTGTGGAATTGGCAAAGGGATATTTGGAAGTCAATAGAGGGCTCTGGTGAAAAAGGAAATATCTTCCGTTCAAAACTGGAAAGAAGCTTTCTGAGAAACTGCTCTGTGTTCTGTTAATTCATCTCACAGAGTTACATCTTTCCCTTCAAGAAGCCTTTCGCTAAGGCTGTTCTTGTGGAATTGGCAAAGGGATATTTGGAAGCCCTTAGAGGGCTACGGTGAAAAAGGAAATATCTTCCGTTCAAAACTGGAAAGAAGCTTTCTGAGAAACTGCTCTGTGTTCTGTTAATTCATCTCACAGAGCTACATCTTTCCCTTCAAGAAGCCTTTCGCTAAGTCTGTTTTTGTGGAATTGGCAAAGGGATATTTGGAAGCGAATAGAGGGCTATGGTGAAAAAGGAAATATCTTCCGTTCAAAAGTGGAAGGAAGCTCTCTGAGAAACTGCTCTGTGTTCTGTTAATTCATCTCACAGAGTTACATCTTTCCCTTCAAGAAGCCTTTCGCTAAGGCTGTTCTTGTGGAATTGGCAAAGGGATATTTGGAATCCCATAGAGGGCTATGGTGAAAAAGGAATTATCTTCCGTTCCAAAATGGAAAGAAGCTTTCTGAGAAACTGCTCTGTGTTCTGTTAATTCATCTCACAGAGTTACATCTTTCCCTTCAAGAAGACTTTCGTTAAGGCTGTTCCTATGGTATTCGCAAAGGCATATTTGAAAGCCGATAGAGGGCTATGGTGAAAAAGGAAATATCTTCCGTTCAAAACTGGAAAGAAGATTTCTGAGAAACTGCTCTTTGTTCTGTTAATTTATCTCACAGTGTTACATCTTTCCCTTCAAGAAGCCTTTCGCTAAGGATGTTCTTGTGGAATTGGCAAAGGGATATTTGGAAGCCCATAGAGGGCTATGGTGAAAAAGGAAATATCTTCCGTTCGAAACTGGAAAGAAGCTTTCTGAGAAACTGCTCTGTGTTCTGTTAATTCATCTCACAGAGTTACATCTTTCCCTTCAAGAAGCCTTTCGATAAGTCTGTTCTTGTGGAATTGGCAAAGGGATATTTGGAAGCCCATAGAGGGCTATGGTGAGAAAGGAAATATCTTCTGTTCAAAACTGGAAAGAAGCTTTCTGAGAAACTGCTCTGTGTTCTGTTAATTCATGTCACAGAGTTACATCTTTCCCTTCAAGAAGCCTTTCGCTAAAGCTGTTCTTGTGGATTTGGCAAAGGGATATTTGGAAGCCCATAGAGGGCTATGGTGAGAAAGGAAATATCTTCCGTTCAAAATTGGAAAGAAGCTTTCTGAGAAACTGCTCTGTGTTCTGTTAATTCATCTCAGAAAGTTACATCTTTCCCTTCAAGAAGCCTTTCGCTAAGGCTGTTCTTGTGGAATTGACAAAGGGATATTTGGAAGCACATAGAGGGCTATGGTGAAAAAGGATATATCTTCCGTTCAAAACAGGAAAGAATCTTTCTGAGAAACTGCTATGTGTTCTGTTAATTCAACTCAGAGAGTTACATCGTTTTCTTCAAGAAGCCTTTCGCTAAGGCTGTTCTTGTGGAATTGGCAAAGGGATATTTGGAAGCCCATAGAGGGCTATGGTGAAAAAAGAAATATCTTCCGTTCAAAACCGGAAAGAAGGTTTCTGAGAAACTGCTCTGTGTTCTGTTAATTCATCTCAATGAGCTACATCTTACATTTCAAGAAGCCTTTCGCTAAGGCTGTTCTTGTGGAATTGGCAAAGGGATATTTGGAAGCACATAGAGGGCAATGGTGAAAAAGGAAATAACTTCCGTTCAAAACTAGAAAGAAGCTTCCTGAGAAACTGCTCTGTGTTCTGTTAATTCATCTCACAGAGTTACATCTTTCCCTTCAAGAAGCCTTTCGCTGCTTCTGTTCTTGTGGAATTGGCAAAGGGATATTTGGAAGCCCATAGAGGGCTATGGTGAGAAACGAAATATCTTCCGTTCAAAACTGGAAACAAACTCTCTGAGAAACTGCTCTGTGTTCTGTTAATTCATCTCACAGAGTTACATCTTTCCCTTCAAGAAGCCTTTCGCTAAGGCTGTTCTTGTGGAATTGGCAAAGGGATATTTGGAAGCACATAGAGGGCTACAGTGAAAAAGGAATTATCTTCCGTTCAAAACCGGAAAGAAGCTTTCTGAGAAACTGCTATGTGTTCTGTTAATTCATCTCAGAGAGTTACATCGTTCCCTTCAAGAAGCCTTTCGCTAAGGCTGTTCTTGTGGAATTGGCAAAGGGATATTTGGAAGCCCATAGAGCGCTATGTTGAAAAAGGAAATATCTTCCATTCAAAACTGGAAAGAAGCTTCCTGAGAAATTGCTCTGTGTTCTGTTAATTCATCTCACAGAGTTACATCTTTCCCTTCAAGAAGCCTTTCGCTAAGGCTGTTCTTGTGGAATTGGCAAAGGGATATTTGGAAGACCATAGAGGGCTATGGTGAAAAAAGAAATATCTTCCGTTCAAAACCGGAAAGAAGCTTTCTGAGAAACTGCTCTGTGTTCTGTTAATTCATCTCACAGAGCTACATCTTTCCCTTCAAGAAGCCTTTCGGTAAGTCTGTTCTTGTGGAATTGGCAAAGGGATATTTGGAAGCGAATAGTGGGCTATGGTGAAAAAGGAAATATCTTCCGTTCAAAACTGGAAAGAAGCTCTCTGAGAAACTGCTCTGTGTTCTGTTAATTCATCTCACATAGTTACATCTTTCCCTTCAAGAAGCCTTTCTCTAAGGCTGTTCTTGTGGAATTGGCAAAGGGATATTTGGAATCCCATAGAGGGCTATGGTGAAAAAGGAATTATCTTCCGTTCAAAACTGGAAAGAAGCTTTCTGAGAAACTGCTCTGTGTTCTGTTAATTCATCTCACAGTGTTACATCTTTCCCTTCAAGAAGCCTTTCGTTAAGGCTGTTCCTATGGTATTCGCAAAGGGATATTTGAAAGCCGACAGAGGGCTATGGTGAAAAAGGAAATATCTTCCGTTCAAAACTGGAAAGAAGATTTCTGAGAAACTGCTCTTTGTTCTGTTAATTTATCTCACAGTGTTACATCTTTCCCTTCAAGAAGCCTTTCGCTAAGGATGTTCTTGTGGAATTGGCAAAGGGATATTTGGAAGCCCATAGAGGGCTATGGTGAAAAAGGAAATATCTTCCGTTCAAAACTGGAAAGAAGCTTTCTGAGAAACTGCTCTATGTTCTGTTAATTCATCTCACAGAGTTACATCTTTGCCTTTAAGAAGCCTTTCGCTAAGGCTGTTCTTGTGGAATTGGCAAAGGGATATTTGGAAGCCCATAGAGGGCTATGGTGAAAAAGGAAATATCTTCCGTTCAAAACTGGAAAGAAGCTTTCTGAGAAACTGCTCTGTGTTCTGTTAATTCATCACACAGAGTTACATCTTTCCCTTCAAGAAGCCTTTCGCTAAGGCTGTTCTTGTGGAATTGGCAAAGGGATATTTGGAAGCCCATAGAGGGCTATGGTGAAAAAGGAAATATCTTCCGTTCAAAACTGGAAAGAAGCTTTCTGAGAAACTGCTCTGTGTTCTGTTAATTCATCACACAGAGTTACATCTTTCCCTTCAAGAAGCCTTTCGCTAAGGCTGTTCTTGTGGAATTGGCAAAGGGATATTTGGAAGCACATAGAGGGCTATGGTGAAAAAGGAAATATCTTCCGTTCAAAACTGGAAGGAAGATTTCTGAGAAACTGCTCTGTTTTCTGTTAATTCATCTCACAGAGCTACATCTTTCCCTTCAAGAAGCCTTTCGCTAAGGCTGTTCTTGTGGAATTGGCAAAGGGATATTTGGAAGCACATAGAGCGCTATGGTGAAAAAGGAAATATCTTCCGTTCAAAACTGGAAAGAAGCTTCCTGAGAAATTGCTCTGTGTTCTGTTAATTCATCTCACAGAGTTACGTCTTTCCCTTCAAGAAGCCTTTCGCTGCTTCTGTTCTTGTGGAATTGGCAAAGGGATATTTGGAAGCCCATAGATGGCTATGGTGAGAAAGGAAATATCTTCCGATCAAAACTGGAAAGAAGCTTTCTGAGAAACTGCTCTGTGTTCTGTTAATTCATCTCACAGAGTTACATCTTTCCCTTCAAGAAGCCTTTCGTTAAGGCTGTTCCTATGGTATTCGCATAGGGATATTTGAAAGCCGATAGAGGGCTATGGTGAAAAAGGAAATATCTTCCGTTCAAAACTGGAAAGAATATTTCTGAGAAACTGCTCTTTGTTCTGTTAATTTATCTCACAGTGTTACATCTTTCCCTTCAAGAAGCCTTTCGCTAAGGATGTTCTTGTGGAATTGGCAAAGGGATATTTGGAAGCCCATAGAGGGCTATGGTGAAAAAGGAAATATCTTCCGTTCGAAACTGGAAAGAAGCTTTCTGAGAAACTGCTCTGTGTTCTGTTAATTCATCTCACAGAGTTACATCTTTCCCTTCAAGAAGCCTTTCGATAAGTCTGTTCTTGTGGAATTGGCAAAGGGATATTTGGAAGCCCATAGAGGGCTATGGTGAGAAAGGAAATATCTTCTGTTCAAAACTGGAAAGAAGCTTTCTGAGAAACTGCTCTGTGTTCTGTTAATTCATCTCACAGAGTTACATCTTTCCCTTCAAGAAGCCTTTCGCTAAAGCTGTTCTTGTGGATTTGGCAAAGGGATATTTGGAAGCCCATAGAGGGCTATGGTGAGAAAGGAAATATCTTCCGTTCAAAATTGGAAAGAAGCTTTCTGAGAAACTGCTCTGTGTTCTGTTAATTCATCTCAGAAAGTTACATCTTTCCCTTCAAGAAGCCTTTCGCTAAGGCTGTTCTTGTGGAATTGGCAAAGGGATATTTGGAAGCACATAGAGGGCTATGGTGAAAAAGTATATATCTTCCGTTCAAAACTGGAAAGAATCTTTCTGAGAAACTGCTATGTGTTCTGTTAATTCAACTCAGAGAGTTACATCGTTCTCTTCAAGAAGCCTTTCGCTAAGGCTGTTCTTGTGGAATTGGCAAAGGGATATTTGGAAGCCCATAGAGGGCTATGGTGAAAAAAGAAATATCTTCCGTTCAAAACCGGAATGAAGGTTTCTGAGAAACTGCTCTGTGTTCTGTTAATTCATCTCAATGAGCTACATCTTACATTTCAAGAAGCCTTTCGCTAAGGCTGTTCTTGTGGAATTGGCAAAGGGATATTTGGAAGCACATAGAGGGCAATGGTGAAAAAGGAAATAACTTCCGTTCCAAACTGGAAAGAAGCTTCCTGAGAAACTGCTCTGTGTTCTGTTAATTCATCTCACAGAGTTACATCTTTCCCTTCAAGAAGCCTTTCGCTGCTTCTGTTCTTGTGGAATTGGCAAAGGGATATTTGGAAGCCCATAGAGGGCTATGGTGAGAAAGGAAATATCTTCCGATCAAAACTGGAAAGAAGCTTTCTGAGAAACTGCTCTGTGTTCTGTTAATTCATCTTACAGAGTTACATCTTTCCCTTCAAGGAGCCTTTGGCTGAGGCTGTTCTTGTGGAATTGGCAAAGGGATATTTGGAAGCCCATAAGGGCTACGGTGAAAAAGGAAATATCTTCCGTTCAAAACTGGAAGGAAGATTTCTTCGAAACTGCTCTGTGTTCTGTTAATTCATCTCACAGAGCTACATCTTTCCCTTCAAGAAGCCTTTCGCTAAGTCTGTTCTTGTGGAATTGGCAAAGGGATATTTGGAAGCGAATAGAGCGCTATGGTGAAAAAGGAAATATCTTCCGTTCAAAACTGGAAAGAAGCTCTCTGAGAAACTGCTCTGTGTTCTGTTAATTCATCTCACATAGTTACATCTTTCCCTTCAAGAAGCCTTTTCGCTAAGGCTGTTCTTGTGGAATAGGCAAAGGGATATTTGGAATCCCATAGAGGGCTATGGTGAAAAAGGAATTATCTTCCGTTCAAAACTGGAAAGAAGCTTTCTGAGAAACTGCTCTGTGTTCTGTTAATTCATCTCACAGTGTTACATCTTTCCCTTCAAGAAGCCTTTCGTTAAGGCTGTTCCTATGGTATTCGTAAAGGGATATTTGAAAGCCGACAGAGGGCTATGGTGAAAAAGGAAATATCTTCCGTTCAAAACTGGAAAGAAGATTTCTGAGAAACTGCTCTTTGTTCTGTTAATTTATCTCACAGTGTTACATCTTTCCCTTCAAGAAGCCTTTCGCTAAGGATGTTCTTGTGGAATTGGCAAAGGGATATTTGGAAGCCCATAGAGGGCTATGGTGAAAAAGGAAATATCTTCCGTTCAAAACTGGAAAGAAGCTTTCTGAGAAACTGCTCTATGTTCTGTTAATTCATCTCACAGAGTTACATCTTTGCCTTTAAGAAGCCTTTCGCTAAGGCTGTTCTTGTGGAATTGGCAAAGGGATATTTGGAAGCCCATAGAGGGCTATGGTGAAAAAGGAAATATCTTCCGTTCAAAACTGGAAAGAAGCTTTCTGAGAAACTGCTCTGTGTTCTGTTAATTCATCTCACAGAGTTACATCTTTCCCTTCAAGAAGCCTTTCGCTAAGGCTGTTCTTGTGGAATTGGCAAAGGGATATTTGGAAGCACATAGAGGGCTATGGTGAAAAAGGAAATATCTTCCGTTCAAAACTGGAAGGAAGATTTCTGAGAAACTGCTCTGTGTTCTGTTAATTCATCTCACAGAGCTACATCTTTCCCTTCAAGAAGCCTTTCGCTAAGGCTGTTCTTGTGGAATTGGCAAAGGGATATTTGGAAGCCCATAGAGCGCTACGGTGAAAAAGGAAATATCTTCCGTTCAAAACTGGAAAGAAGCTTTCTGAGAAACTGCTCTATGTTCTGTTAATTCATCTTACAGAGTTACATCTTTCCCTTCAAGGAGCCTTTGGCTGAGGCTGTTCTTGTGGAATTGGCAAAGGGATATTTGGAAGCCCATAGAGGGCTATGGTGAAAAAGGAAATATCTTCCGTTCAAAACTGGAAGGAAGATTTCTGAGAAACTGCTCTGTGTTCTGTTAATTCATCTCACAGAGCTACATCTTTCCCTTCAAGAAGCCTTTCGCTAAGTCTGTTCTTGTGGAATTGGCAAAGGGATATTTGGAAGCGAATAGTGGGCTATGGTGAAAAAGGAAATATCTTCCGTTCAAAACTGGAAAGAAGCTCTCTGAGAAACTACTCTGTGTTCTGTTAATTCATCTCACATAGTTACATCTTTCCCTTCAAGAAGCCTTTCTCTAAGGCCGTTCTTGTGGAATTGGCAAAGGGATATTTGGAATCCCATAGAGGGCTATGGTGAAAGAGGAATTATCTTCCGTTCAAAACTGGAAAGAAGCTTTCTGAGAAACTGCTCTGTGTTCTGTTAATTCATCTCACAGTGTTACATCTTTCCCTTCAAGAAGCCTTTCGTTAAGGCTGTTCCTATGGTATTCGCAAAGGGATATTTGAAAGCCGACAGAGGGCTATGGTGAAAAAGGAAATATCTTCCGTTCAAAACTGGAAAGAAGATTTCTGAGAAACTGCTCTGTGTTCTGTTAATTTATCTCACAGTGTTACATCTTTCCCTTCAAGAAGCCTTTCGCTAAGGATGTTCTTGTGGAATTGGCAAAGGGATATTTGGAAGCCCATAGAGGGCTATGGTGAAAAAGGAAATATCTTCCGTTCAAAACTGGAAAGAAGCTTTCTGAGAAACTGCTCTATGTTCTGTTAATTCATCTCACAGAGTTACATCTTTGCCTTTAAGAAGCCTTTCTCTAAGGCTGTTCTTGTGGAATTGGCAAAGGGATATTTGGAAGCCCATAGAGGGCTATGGTGAAAAAGGAAATATCTTCCGTTCAAAACTGGAAAGAAGCTTTCTGAGAAACTGCTCTGTGTTCTGTTAATTCATCTCACAGAGTTACATCTTTCCCTTCAAGAAGCCTTTCGCTAAGGCTGTTCTTGTGGAATTGGCAAAGGGATATTTGGAAGCACATAGAGGGCTATGGTGAAAAAGGAAATATCTTCCGTTCAAAACTGCAAGGAAGATTTCTGAGAAACTGCTCTGTGTTCTGTTAATTCATCTCACAGAGCTACATCTTTCCCTTCAAGAAGCCTTTCGCTAAGGCTGTTCTTGTGGAATTGGCAAAGGGATATTTGGAAGCCCATAGAGCGCTATGGTGAAAAAGGAAATATCTTCCGTTCAAAACTGGAAAGAAGCTTCCTGAGAAATTGCTCTGTGTTCTGTTAATTCATCTCACAGAGTTACATCTTTCCCTTCAAGAAGCCTTTCGCTGCTTCTGTTCTTGTGGAATTGGCAAGGGGATATTTGGAAGCCCATAGAGGGCTATGGTGAGAAAGTAAATATCTTCCGATCAAAACTGGAAGGAAGCTTTCTGAGAAACTGCTCTGTGTTCTGTTAATTCATCTCACAGAGTTACATCTTTCCCTTCAAGAAGCCTTTGGCTGAGGCTGTTCTTGTGGAATTGGCAAAGGGATATTTGGAAGCCCATAGAGGGCTATGGTGAAAAAGGAAATATCTTCCGTTCAAAACTGGAAGGAAGATTTCTGAGAAACTGCTCTGTGTTCTGTTAATTCATCTCACAGAGCTACATCTTTCCCTTCTAGAAGCCTTTCGATAAGTCTGTTCTTGTGGAATTGGCAAAGGGATATTTGGAAGCGAATAGAGGGCTATGGTGAAAAAGGAAATATCTTCCGTTCAAAACTGGAAAGAAGCTCTCTGAGAAACTGCTCTGTGTTCCCTTAATTCATCTCACATAGTTACATCTTTCCCTTCAAGAAGCCTTTCTCTAAGGCTGTTCTTGTGGAATTGGCAAAGGGATATTTGGAATCCCATAGAGGGCTATGGTGAAAAAGGAATTATCTTCCGTTCAAAACTGGAAAGAAGCTTTCTGAGAAACTGCTCTGTGTTCTGTTAATTCATCTCACAGTGTTACATCTTTCCCTTCAAGAAGCCTTTCGTTAAGGCTGTTCCTATGGTATTCGCAAAGGGATATTTGAAAGCCGACAGAGGGCTATGGTGAAAAAGGAAATATCTTCCGTTCAAAACTGGAAAGAAGATTTCTGAGAAACTGCTCTTTGTTCTGTTAATTTATCTCACAGTGTTACATCTTTTCCTTCAAGAAGCCTTTCGCTAAGGATGTTCTTGTGGAATTGGCAAAGGGATATTTGGAAGCCCATAGAGGGCTATGGTGAAAAAGGAAATATCTTCCGTTCAAAACTGGAAAGAAGCTTTCTGAGAAACTGCTCTATGTTCTGTTAATTAATCTCACAGAGTTACATCTTTGCCTTTAAGAAGCCTTTCGCTAAGGCTGTTCTTGTGGAATTGGCAAAGGGATATTTGGAAGCCCATAGAGGGCTATGGTGAAAAAGGAAATATCTTCCGTTCAAAACTGGAAAGAAGCTTTCTGAGAAACTGCTCTGTGTTCTGTTAATTCATCTCACAGAGTTACATCTTTCCCTTCAAGAAGCCTTTCGCTAAGGCTGTTCTTGTGGAATTGGCAAAGGGATATTTGGAAGCCCGTAGAGGGCAATGGTGAAAAAGGAAATAACTTCCGTTCCAAACTGGAAAGAAGCTTCCTGAGAAACTGCTCTGTGTTCTGTTAATTCATCTCACAGAGTTACATCTTTCCCTTCAAGAAGCCTTTCGCTGCTTCTGTTCTTGTGGAATTGGCAAAGGGATATTTGGAAGCCCATAGAGGGCTATGGTGAGAAAGGAAATATCTTCCGATCAAAACTGGAAAGAAGCTTTCTGAGAAACTGCTCTATGTTCTGTTAATTCATCTCACAGAGTTACATCTTTCCCTTCAAGGAGCCTTTGGCTGAGGCTGTTCTTGTGGAATTGGCAAAGGGATATTTGGAAGCCCATAGAGGGCTATGGTGAAAAAGGAAATATCTTCCGTTCAAAACTGGAAGGAAGATTTCTGAGAAACTGCTCTGTGTTCTGTTAATTCATCTCACAGAGCTACATCTTTCCGTTCAAGAAGCCTTTCGCTAAGTCTGTTCTTGTGGAATTGGCAAAGGGATATTTGGAAGCGAATAGTGGGCTATGGTGAAAAAGGAAATATCTTCCGTTCAAAACTGGAAAGAAGCTCTCTGAGAAACTGCTCTGTGTTCTGTTAATTCATCTCACATAGTTACATCTTTCCCTTCAAGAAGCCTTTCTCTAAGGCTGTTCTTGTGGAATTGGCAAAGGGATATTTGGAATCCCATAGAGGGCTATGGTGAAAAAGGAATTATCTTCCGTTCAAAACTGGAAAGAAGCTTTCTGAGAAACTGCTCTGTGTTCTGTTAATTCATCTCACAGTGTTACATCTTTCCCTTCAAGAAGCCTTTCGTTAAGGCTGTTCCTATGGTATTCGCAAAGGGATATTTGAAAGCCGACAGAGGGCTATGGTGAAAAAGGAAATATCTTCCGTTCAAAACTGGAAAGAAGATTTCTGAGAAACTGCTCTTTGTTCTGTTAATTTATCTCACAGTGTTACATCTTTCCCTTCAAGAAGCCTTTCGCTAAGGATGTTCTTGTGGAATTGGCAAAGGGATATTTGGAAGCCCATAGAGGGCTATGGTGAAAAAGGAAATATCTTCCGTTCAAAACTGGAAAGAAGCTTTCTGAGAAACTGCTCTATGTTCTGTTAATTCATCTCACAGAGTTACATCTTTGCCTTTAAGAAGCCTTTCGCTAAGGCTGTTCTTGTGGAATTGGCAAAGGGATATTAGGAAGCCCATAGAGGGCTATGGTGAAAAAGGAAATATCTTCCGTTCAAAACTGAAAAGAAGCTTTCTGAGAAACTGCTCTGTGTTCTGTTAATTCATCTCACAGAGTTACATCTTTCCCTTCAAGAAGCCTTTCGCTAAGGCTGTTCTTGTGTAATTGGCAAAGGGATATTTGGAAGCACATAGAGGGCTATGGTGAAAAAGGAAATATCTTCCGTTCAAAACTGGAAGGAAGATTTCTGAGAAACTGCTCTGTGTTCTGTTAATTCATCTCACAGAGCTACATCTTTCCCTTCAAGAAGCCTTTCGCTAAGGCTGTTCTTGTGGAATTGGCAAAGGGATATTTGGAAGCCCATAGAGCGCTATGGTGAAAAAGGAAATATCTTCCGTTCAAAACTGGAAAGAAGCTTCCTGAGAAATTGCTCTGTGTTCTGTTAATTCATCTCACAGAGTTACATCTTTCCCTTCAAGAAGCCTTTCGCTGCTTCTGTTCTTGTGGAATTGGCAAAGGGATATTTGGAAGCCCATAGAGGGCTATGGTGGAAAGGAAATATCTTCCGATCAAAACTGGGAAGAAGCTTTCTGAGAAACTGCTCTGTGTTCTGTTAATTCATCTCACAGTGTTACATCTTTCCCTTCAAGAAGCCTTTCGTTAAGGCTGTTCCTATGGTATTCGCAAAGGGATATTTGAAAGCCGACAGAGGGCTATGGTGAAAAAGGAAATATCTTCCGTTCAAAACTGGAAAGAAGATTTCTGAGAAACTGCTCTTTGTTCTGTTAATTTATCTCACAGTGTTACATCTTTCCCTTCAAGAAGCCTTTCGCTAAGGCTGTTCTTGTAGAATTGGCAAAGGGATATTTGGAAGCCCATAGAGGGCTATGGTGAAAAAGGAAATATCTTCCGTTCAAAACTGGAAAGAAGCTTTCTGAGAAACTGCTCTGTGTTCTGTTAATTCATCTCACCGAGTTACATCTTTCCCTTCAAGAAGCCTTTCGCTAAGGCTGTTCTTGTGGAATTGGCAAAGGGATATTTGGAAGCCCGTAGAGGGCTATGGTGAAAAAGGAAATATCTTCCGTTCAAAACTGGAAAGAAGCTTTCTGAGAAACTGCTCTGTGTTCTGTTAATTCATCTCACAGAGTTACATCTTTCCCTTCAAGAAGCCTTTCGCTAAGGCTGTTCTTGTTTAATTGGCAAAGGGATATTTGGAAGCCCATAGAGGGCTATGGTGAAAAAGGAAATATCTTCCGTTCAAAACTGGAAAGAAGCTTTCTGAGAAACTTCTCTGTGTTCTGTTAATTCATCTCACAGAGTTACATCTTTCCCTTCAGAAAGGCTTTCGGTAAGTCTGTTCTTGTGGAATCGGAAAAGGGATATTTGGAAGCCCAAAGAGTGCTATGGTGAAAAAGGAAATATCTTCCGTTCTAAACTGGAAAGAAGCTTTTTGAGAAACTGCTCTGTGTTCTGTTAATTCATATCACAGAGTTACATCTTTCCATTCAAGAAGCCTTTCGCTCATTCTGTTCTTGTGGAATTGGCAAAGTGATATTTGGAAGCTCATAGAGGGCTATGGTGAAAAAGGAAATATCTTCCGTTCAAAACTAGAAAGAAGCTTTCTGAGAAACTGCTCTGTGTTCTGCTAATTCATCTCACAGATCTACATCTTTCCCTTCAAGAAGCCTTTCGCTAAGGCTGTTCTTGGGGAATTGGCAAAGGGATATTAGGAAGCCCATAGAGGGCTATGGTGAAAAAGGAAATATCTTCCGTTCAAAACTGGAAAGAAGCTTTCTGAGAAACTCCTATGTGTTCTGTTAATTCATCTCAGAGAGTTACATCTTTCCCTTCAAGAAGCCTTTCGCTAAGGCTGTTCTTGTGGAATTGGCAAAGGGATATTTGGAAGCCAATAGAGGGCTATGGTGAAAAAGGAAATATCTTCCGTTCAAAACTGGAAAGAAGCTCTGTGAGAAACTGCTCTGTGTTCTGTTAATTCATCTCACAGAGTTACATCTTTCCCTTCAAGAAGCCTTTCGCTAAGGCTGTTCTTGTGGAATTGGCAAAGGGATATTTGGAAGCCCATAGAGGGCTATGGTGAAAAAGGAATTATCTTCCGTTCAAAACTGGAAAGAAGCTTTCTGAGAAACTGCTCTGTGTTCTTTTAATTCATCTCACAGAGTTACATCTTTCCCTTCAAGAAGCCTTTCGTTAAGGCTGTTCCTATGGTATTCGCAAAGGGATATTTGAAAGCCCATAGGGTTCTATGGTGAAAAAGGAAATATCTTCCGTTCAAAACTGGAAAGAAGATTTCTGACAAACTGCTCTTTGTTCTGTTAATTTATCTCACAGTTTTACATCTTTCCCTTCAAGAAGCCTTTCGCTAAGGATGTTCTTGTGGAATTGGCAAAGGGATATTTGGAAGCACATAGAGGGCTATGGTGAAAAAGGATATATCTTCCGTTCAAAACTGCAAAAAATCTTTCTGAGAAACTGCTATGTGTTCTGTTAATTCAACTCAGAGAGTTACATCGTTCTCTTCAAGAAGCCTTTCGCTAAGGCTGTTCTTGTGGAATTGGCAAAGGGATAATTGGAAGCCCATAGAGCGCTATGGTGAAAAAAGAAATATCTTCCGTTCAAAACCGGAAAGAAGGTTTCTGAGAAACTGCTCTGTGTTCTGTTAATTCATCTCAATGAGCTACATCTTACATTTCAAGAAGCCTTTCGCTAAGGCTGTTCTTGTGGAATTGGCAAAGGGATATTTGGAAGCACATAGAGGGCAATGGTGAAAAAGGAAATAACTTCCGTTCCAAACTGGAAAGAAGCTTCCTGAGAAACTGCTCTGTGTTCTGTTAATTCATCTCACAGAGTTACATCTTTCCCTTCAAGAAGCCTTTCGCTGCTTCTGTTCTTGTGGAATTGGCAAAGGGATATTTGGAAGCCCTTAGAGGGCTATGGTGAGAAAGGAAATATCTTCCGATCAAAACTGGAAAGAAGCTTTCTGAGAAACTGCTCTATGTTCTGTTAATTCATCTTACAGAGTTACATCTTTCCCTTCAAGGAGCCTTTGGCTGAGGCTGTTCTTGTGGAATTGGCAAAGGGATATTTGGAAGCCCATAGAGGGCTATGGTGAAAAAGGAAATATCTTCCGTTCAAAACTGGAAGGAAGATTTCTGAGAAACTGCTCTGTGTTCTGTTAATTCATCTCACAGAGCTACATCTTTCCCTTCAAGAAGCCTTTCGCTAAGTCTGTTCTTGTGGAATTGGCAAAGGGATATTTGGAAGCGAATAGTGGGCTATGGTGAAAAAGGAAATATCTTCCGTTCAAAACTGGAAAGAAGCTCTTTGAGAAACTGCTCTGTGTTCTGTTAATTCATCTCACATAGTTACATCTTTCCCTTCAAGAAGCCTTTCTCTAAGGCTGTTCTTGTGGAATTGGCAAAGGGATATTTGGAATCCCATAGAGGGCTATGGTGAAAAAGGAATTATCTTCCGTTCAAAACTGGAAAGAAGCTTTCTGAGAAACTGCTCTGTGTTCTGTTAATTCATCTCACAGTGTTACATCTTTCCCTTCAAGAAGCCTTTCGTTAAGGCTGTTCCTATGGTATTCGCAAAGGGATATTTGAAAGCCGACAGAGGGCTATGGTGAAAAAGGAAATATCTTCCGTTCAAAACTGGAAAGAAGATTTCTGAGAAACTGCTCTTTGTTCTGTTAATTTATCTCACAGTGTTACATCTTTCCCTTCAAGAAGCCTTTCGCTAAGGATGTTCTTGTGGAATTGGCAAAGGGATATTTGGAAGCCCATAGAGGGCTATGGTGAAAAAGGAAATATCTTCCGTTCAAAACTGGAAAGAAGCTTTCTGAGAAACTGCTCTATGTTCTGTTAATTCATCTCACAGAGTTACATCTTTGCCTTTAAGAAGCCTTTCGCTAAGGCTGTTCTTGTGGAATTGGCAAAGGGATATTAGGAAGCCCATAGAGGGCTATGGTGAAAAAGGAAATATCTTCCGTTCAAAACTGGAAAGAAGCTTTCTGAGAAACTCCTATGTGTTCTGTTAATTCATCTCAGAGAGTTACATCTTTCCCTTCAAGAAGCCTTTAGCTAAGGCTGTTCTTGTGGAATTGGCAAAGGGATATTTGGAAGCCAATAGAGGGCTATGGTGAAAAAGGAAATATCTTCCGTTCAAAACTGGAAAGAAGCTCTGTGAGAAACTGCTCTGTGTTCTGTTAATTCATCTCACAGAGTTACATCTTTCCCTTCAAGAAGCCTTTCGCTAAGGCTGTTCTTGTGGAATTGGCAAAGGGATATTTGGAAGCCCATAGAGGGCTATGGTGAAAAAGGAATTATCTTCCGTTCAAAACTGGAAAGAAGCTTTCTGAGAAACTGCTCTGTGTTCTTTTAATTCATCTCACAGAGTTACATCTTTCCCTTCAAGAAGCCTTTCGTTAAGGCTGTTCCTATGGTATTCGCAAAGGGATATTTGAAAGCCCATAGGGTTCTATGGTGAAAAAGGAAATATCTTCCGTTCAAAACTGGAAAGAAGATTTCTGACAAACTGCTCTTTGTTCTGTTAATTTATCTCACAGTGTTACATCTTTCCCTTCAAGAAGCCTTTCGCTAAGGATGTTCTTGTGGAATTGGCAAAGGGATATTTGGAAGCCCATAGAGGGCCATGGTGAAAAAGGAAATACCTTCCGTTCAAAACTGGAAAGAAGCTTTCTGAGAAACTGCTCTGTGTTCTGTTAATTCATCTCACAGAGTTACATCTTTGCCTTCAAGAAGCCTTTCGCTAAGGCTGTTCTTGTGGAATTGCCAAAGGGATATTTGGAAGTCAATAGAGGGCTCTGGTGAAAAAGGAAATATCTTCCGTTCAAAACTGGAAAGAAGCTTTCTGAGAAACTGCTCTGTGTTCTGTTAATTCATCTCACAGAGTTACATCTTTCCCTTCAAGAAGCCTTTCGCTAAGGCTGTTCTTGTGGAATTGGCAAAGGGATATTTGGAAGCCCTTAGAGGGCTACGGTGAAAAATTAAATATCTTCCGTTCAAAACTGGAAAGAAGCTTTCTGAGAAACTGCTCTGTGTTCTGTTAATTCATCTCACAGAGTTACATCTTTCCCTTCAAGAAGCCTTTCGCTAAGTCTGTTCTTGTGGAATTGGCAAAGGGATATTTGGAAGCCCATAGAGGGCTATGGTGAGAAAGGAAATATCTTCTGTTCAAAACTGGAAAGAAGCTTTCTGAGAAACTGCTCTGTGTTCTGTTAATTCATCTCACAGAGTTACATCTTTCCCTTCAAGAAGCCTTTCGCTAAGGCTGTTTTGTGGAATTGGCAAAGGGATATTTGGAAGCCCATAGAGGGTTATGGTGAGAAAGGAAATATCTTCCGTTCAAAACTGGAAAGAAGCTTTATGAGAAGCTGCTCTGTGTTCTGTTAATTCATCTCACAGAGCTACATCTTTCCCTTCAAGAAGCGTTTGGCTGAGGCTGTTCTTGTGGAATTGGCAAAGGGATATTTGGAAGCCCATAGAGGGCTATGGTGAAAAAGGAAATATCTTCCGTTCAAAACTGGAAGGAAGCTTTCTGAGAAACTGCTCTGTGTTCTGTTAATTCATCTCACAGAGCTACATCTTTCCCTTCAAGAAGCCTTTCGCTAAGTCTGTTTTTGTGGAATTGGCAAAGGGATATTTGGAAGCGAATAGAGGGCTATGGTGAAAAAGGAAATATCTTCCGTTCAAAAGTGGAAAGAAGCTCTCTGAGAAACTGCTCTGTGTTCTGTTAATTCATCTCACAGAGTTACATCTTTCCCTTCAAGAAGCCTTTCGCTAAGGCTGTTCTTGTGGAATTGGCAAAGGGATATTTGGAATCCCATAGAGGGCTATGGTGAAAAAGGAATTATCTTCCGTTCCAAAATGGAAAGAAGCTTTCTGAGAAACTGCTCTGTGTTCTGTTAATTCATCTCACAGAGTTACATCTTTCCCTTCAAGAAGCCTTTCGTTAAGGCTGTTCCTATGGTATTCGCAAAGGGATATTTGAAAGCCGATAGAGGGCTATGGTGAAAAAGGAAATATCTTCCGTTCAAAACTGGAAAGAAGATTTCTGAGAAACTGCTCTTTGTTCTGTTAATTTATCTCACAGTGTTACATCTTTCCCTTCAAGAAGCCTTTCGCTAAGGATGTTCTTGTGGAATTGGCAAAGGGATATTTGGAAGCCCATAGAGGGCTATGGTGAAAAAGGAAATATCTTCCCTTCGAAACTGGAAAGAAGCTTTCTGAGAAACTGCTCTGTGTTCTGTTAATTCATCTCACAGAGTTACATCTTTCCCTTCAAGAAGCCTTTCTATAAGTCTGTTCTTGTGGAATTGGCAAAGGGATATTTGGAAGCCCATAGAGGGCTATGGTGAGAAAGGAAATAACTTCTGTTCAAAACTGGAAAGAAGCTTTCTGAGAAACTGCTCTGTGTTCTGTTAATTCATCTCACAGAGTTACATCTTTCCCTTCAAGAAGCCTTTCGCTAAAGCTGTTCTTGTGGATTTGGCAAAGGGATATTTGGAAGCCCATAGAGGGCTATGGTGAGAAAGGAAATATCTTCCGTTCAAAATTGGAAAGAAGCTTTCTGAGAAACTGCTCTGTGTTCTGTTAATTCATCTCAGAAAGTTACATCTTTCCCTTCAAGAAGCCTTTCGCTAAGGCTGTTCTTGTGGAATTGGCAAAGGGATATTTGGAAGCACATAGAGGGCTATCGTGAAAAAGGATATATCTTCCGTTCAAAACTGGAAAGAATCTTTCTGAGAAACTGCTATGTGTTCTGTTAATTCAACTCAGAGAGTTACATCGTTCTCTTCAAGAAGCCTTTCGCTAAGGCTGTTCTTGTGGAATTGGCAAAGGGATATATGGAAGCCCATAGAGGGCTATGGTGAAAAAAGAAATATCTTCCGTTCAAAACCGGAAAGAAGGTTTCTGAGAAACTGCTCTGTGTTCTGTTAATTCATCTCAATGAGCTACATATTACATTTCAAGAAGCCTTTCGCTAAGGCTGTTCTTGTGGAATTGGCAAAGGGATATTTGGAAGCACATAGAGGGCAATGGTGAAAAAGGAAATAACTTCCGTTCAAAACTGGAAAGAAGCTTCCTGAGAAACTGCTCTGTGTTCTGTTAATTCATCTCACAGAGTTACATCTTTCCCTTCAAGAAGCCTTTCGCTGCTTCTGTTCTTGTGGAATTGGCAAAGGGATATTTGGAAGCCCATAGAGGGCTATGGTGAGAAAGGAAATATCTTCCGTTCAAAACTGGAAACAAACTCTCTGAGAAACTGCTCTGTGTTCTGTTAATTCATCTCACAGAGTTACATCTTTCCCTTCAAGAAGCCTTTCGCTAAGGCTGTTCTTGTGGAATTGGCAAAGGGATATTTGGAAGCACATAGAGGGCTACAGTGAAAAAGGAAATATCTTCCGTTCAAAACCGGAAAGAAGCTTTCTGAGAAACTGCTATGTGTTCTGTTAATTCATCTCAGAGAGTTACATCGTTCCCTTCAAGAAGCCTTTCGCTAAGGCTGTTCTTGTGGAATTGGCAAAGGGATATTTGGAAGCCCATAGAGCGCTATGGTGAAAAAGGAAATATCTTCCATTCAAAACTGGAAAGAAGCTTCCTGAGAAATTGCTCTGTGTTCTGTTAATTCATCTCACAGAGTTACATCTTTCCCTTCAAGAAGCCTTTCGCTAAGGCTGTTCTTGTGGAATTGGCAAAGGGATATTTGGAAGACCATAGAGGGCTATGGTGAAAAAAGAAATATCTTCCGTTCAAAACCGGAAAGAAGCTTTCTGAGAAACTGCTCTGTGTTCTGTTAATTCATCTCACAGAGCTACATCTTTCCCTTCAAGAAGCCTTTCGCTAAGGCTGTTCTTGTGGAATTGGCAAAGGTATATTTTGAAGCCAATAGAGGGCTATGATGAAAAAGGAAATATCTTCCGTTCAAAACTGGAAAGAAGCTCTCGGAGAAACTGCGCTGTGTTCTGTTAATTCATCTCACAGAGTTACATCTTTCCCTTCAAGAAGCCTTTCGCTAAGGCTGTTCTTGTGGAATTCGCAAAGGGATATTTGGAAGCCCATAGAGGGCTATGGTGAAAAAGGAATTATCTTCCGTTCAAAACCGTAAAGAAGCTTTCTGAGAAACTGCTCTGTGTTCTGTTAATTCATCTCACTGAGCTACATATTACACTTCAAGAAGCCTTTCGCTAAGGCTGTTCTTGTGGAATTGGCAAAGGGATATTTGGAAGCCAATAGAGGTCTATGGTGAAAAAGGAAATATCTTCCGTTCAAACCTGGAAAGAAGCTCTCTGAGAAACTGCTCTGTGTTCTGTTAATTCATCTCACAGAGTTACATCTTTCCCTTCAAGAAGCCTTTCGCTAAGGCTGTTCTTGTGGAATTGGCAAAGGGATATTTGGAAGCCCATAGAGGGCTATGGTGAAAAAGGAAATATCTTCCGTTCAAAACTGGAAAGAAGCTTTCTGAGAAACTTCTCTGTGTTCCGTTAATTCATCTCACGGAGTTACATCTTTCCCTTCAGAAAGGCTTTCGGTAAGTCTGTTCTTGTGGAATTGGAAAAGGGATATTTGGAAGCCCATAGAGGGCTTTGGTGAAAAAGGAAATATCTTCCGTTCTAAACTAGAAAGAAGCTTTTTGAGAAACTGCTCTGTGTTCTGTTAATTCATCTCACAGAGTTACAACTTTCCATTCAAGAAGCCTTTCGCTGATTCTGTTCTTGTGGAATTCGCAAAGGGATATTTGGAAGCCCATAGAGGGCTATGGTGAAAAAGGAAATATCTTCCGTTCAAAACTAGAAAGAAGCTTTCTGAGAAACTGCTCTGTGTTCTGCTAATTCATCTCACAGATCTACATCTTTCCCTTCAAGAAGCCTTTCGCTAAGGCTGTTCTTGTGGAATTGGCAAAGGGATATTAGGAAGCCCATAGAGGGCTATGGTGAAAAAGGAAATATCTTCCGTTCAAAACTGGAAAGAAGCTTTCTGAGAAACTGCTATGTGTTCTGTTAATTCATCTCAGAGAGTTACATCTTTCCCATCAAGAAGCCTTTCGCTAAGGCTGTTCTTGTGGAATTTGCAAAGGGATATTTGGAAGCCCTTAGAGGGCTATGGTGAAAAAGGAAATATCTTCCGTTCAAAACTGGAAAGAAGCTTCTTGAGAAACTGCTCTGTGTTCTGTTAATTCATCTCACAGAGTTACATCTTTCCCTTCAAGAAGCCTTTCGCTAAGGCTGTTCTTGTGGAATTGGCAAAGGGATATTTGGAAGCCCATAGAGGGCTATGGTGAAAAAAGAAATATCTTCCGTTCAAAACCGGAAAGAAGCTTTCTGAGAAACTGCTCTGTGATCTGTTAATTCATCTCACAGAGCTACATCTTTCCCTTCATGAAGCCTTTCGCTAAGTCTGTTCTTGTGGAATTGGCAAAGGGATATTTGGAAGCCAATAGAGGGCTATGGTGAAAGAGGAAATATCTTCCGTTCAAAACTGGAAAGAAGCTCTGTGAGAAACTGCTCTGTGTTCTGTTAATTCATCTCACAGAGTTTCATCTTTCCCTTCAAGAAGCCTTTCGCTAAGGCTGTTCTTGTGGAATTGGCAAAGGGATATTTGGAAGCCCATAGAGGGCTATGGTGAAAAAGGAAATATCTTCCGTTCAAAACCGGAAAGAAGCTTTCTGAGAAACTTCTATGTGTTCTGTTAATTCATCTCACAGAGTTACATCTTTCCCTTCAGAAAGGCTTTCGGTAATTCTGTTCTTGTGGAATTGGAAAAGGGATATTTGGAAGCCCAAAGAGGGCTATGGTGAAAAAGGAAATATCTTCCGTTCTAAACTAGAAAGAAGCTTTTTGAGAAACTGCTCTGTGTTCTGTTAATTCATCTCACAGTTACATCTTTCCATTCAAGAAGCCTTTCGCTGATTCTGTTCTTGTGGAATTGGCAAAGGGATATTTGGAAGCCCATAGAGGGCTATGGTGAAAAAGGAAATATCTTCCGTTCAAAACTAGAAAGAAGCTTTCTGAGAAACTGCTCTGTGTTCTGCTAATTCATCTCACAGATCTACATCTTTCCCTTCAAGAAGCCTTTCGCTAAGGCTGTTCTTGTGGAATTGGCAAAGGGATATTAGGAAGCCCATAGAGGGCTATGGTGAAAAAGGAAATATCTTCCGTTCAAAACTGGAAAGAAGCTTTCTGAGAAACTGCTATGTGTTCTGTTAATTCATCTCAGAGAGTTACATCTTTCCCTTCAAGAAGCCTTTCGCTAAGGCTGTTCTTGTGGAATTTGCAAAGGGATATTTGGAAGCCCTTAGAGGGCTATGTTGAAAAAGGAAATATCTTCCGTTCAAAACTGGAAAGAAGCTTCTTGAGAAACTGCTCTGTGTTCTGTTAATTCATCTCACAGAGTTACATCTTTCCCTTCAAGAAGCCTTTCGCTAAGGCTGTTCTTGTGGAATTGGCAAAGGGATATTTGGAAGCCCATAGAGGGCTATGGTGAAAAAAGAAATATCTTCCGTTCAAAACCGGAAAGAAGCTTTCTGAGAAACTGCTCTGTGATCTGTTAATTCATCTCACAGAGCTACATCTTTCCCTTCATGAAGCCTTTCGCTAAGTCTGTTCTTGTGGAATTGGCAAAGGGATATTTGGAAGCCAATAGAGGGCTATGGTGAAAGAGGAAATATCTTCCGTTCAAAACTGGAAAGAAGCTCTGTGAGAAACTGCTCTGTGTTCTGTTAATTCATCTCACAGAGTTTCATCTTTCCCTTCAAGAAGCCTTTCGCTAAGGCTGTTCTTGTGGAATTGGCAAAGGGATATTTGGAAGCCCATAGAGGGCTATGGTGAAAAAGGAAATATCTTCCGTTCAAAACTGGAAAGAAGCTTTCTGAGAAACTTCTCTGTGTTCTGTTAATTCATCTCACAGAGTTACATCTTTCCCTTCAGAAAGGCTTTCTGTAATTCTGTTCTTGTGGAATTGGAAAAGGGATATTTGGAAGCCCAAAGAGGGCTATGGTGAAAAAGGAAATATCTTCCGTTCTAAACTAGAAAGAAGCTTTTTGAGAAACTGCTCTGTGTTCTGTTAATTCATCTCACAGAGTTACATCTTTCCATTCAAGAAGCCTTTCGCTGATTCTGTTCTTGTGGAATTGGCAAAGGGATATTTGGAAGCCCATAGAGGGCTATGGTGAAAAAGGAAATATCTTCCGTTCAAAACTAGAAAGAAGCTTTCTGAGAAACTGCTCTGTGTTCTGCTAATTCATCTCACAGATCTACATCTTTCCCTTCAAGAAGCCTTTCGCTAAGGCTGTTCTTGTGGAATTGGCAAAGGGATATTAGGAAGCCCATAGAGGGCTATGGTGAAAAAGGAAATATCTTCCGTTCAAAACTGGAAAGAAGCTTTCTGAGAAACTGCTATGTGTTCTGTTAATTCATCTCAGAGAGTTACATCTTTCCCTTCAAGAAGCCTTTCGCTAAGGCTGTTCTTGTGGAATTTGCAAAGGGATATTTGGAAGCCCTTAGAGGGCTATGGTGAAAAAGGAAATATCTTCCGTTCAAAACTGGAAAGAAGCTCTGTGAGAAACTGCTTTGTGTTCTGTTAATTCATCTCACAGAGTTTCATCTTTCCCTTCAAGAAGCCTTTCGCTAAGGCTGTTCTTGTGGAATTGGCAAAGGGATATTTGGAAGCCCATAGAGGGCTATGGTGAAAAAGGAATTATCTTCCGTTCAAAACTGGAAAGAAGCTTTCTGAGAAACTGCTCTGTGTTCTGTTAATTCATCTCAGAGAGTTACATCGTTCCCTTCAAGAAGCCTTTCGCTAAGGCTGTTCTTGTGGAATTGGCAAAGGGATATTTGGAAGCCCATAGAGCGCTATGGTGAAAAAGGAAATATCTTCCGTTCAAAACTTGAAAGAAGCTTCCTGAAAAATTGCTCTGTGTTCTGTTAATTCATCTCACAGAGTTACATCTTTCCCTTCAAGAAGCCTTTCGCTAAGGCTGTTCTTGTGGAATTGGCAAAGGGATATTTGGAAGCCCATAGAGGGCTATGGTGAAAAAGGAAATATCTTCCGTTCAAAACCGGAAAGAAGCTTTCTGAGAAACTTCTCTGTGTTCTGTTAATTCATCTCACAGAGTTACATCTTTCCCTTCAGAAAGGCTTTCGGTAAGTCTGTTCTTGTGGAATTGGAAAAGGGATATTTGGAAGCCCAAAGAGGGCTTTGGTGAAAAAGGAAATATCTTCCGTTCTAAACTAGAAAGAAGCTTTTTGAGAAACTGCTCTGTGTTCTGTTAATTCATCTCACAGAGTTACATCTTTCCATTCAAGAAGCCTTTCGCTGATTCGGTTCTTGTGGAATTGGCAAAGGGATATTTGGAAGCCCATAGAGGGCTATGGTGAAAAAGGAAATATCTTCCGTTCAAAACTAGAAAGAAGCTTTCTGAGAAACTGCTCTGTGTTCTGCTAATTCATCTAACAGATCTACATCTTTCACATCAAGAAGCCTTTCGCTAAGGCTGTTCTTGTGGAATTGGCAAAGGGATATTTGGAAGCCCATAGAGGGCTATGGTGAGAAAGGATATATCTTCTGTTCAAAACCGGAAAGAAGCTTTCTGAGAAACTGCAGTGTGTTCTTTTAATTCATCTCACAGAGTTACATCTTTCCCTTCAAGAAGCCTTTTGCTAAGGCTGTTCTTGTGGAATTGGCAAAGGGATATTTGGAAGCACATAGAGGGCAATGGTGAAAAAGGAAATATCTTCCGTTCAAAACTGGAAAGAAGCTTTCTGAGAAACTGCTCTGTGTTCTGTTAATTCATCTCGCAGAGTTACATCTTTCCCTTCAAGAAGCCTTTCGCTAAGGCTGTTCTTGTGGAATTGGAAAAGGGATATTTGGAAGCCCGTAGAGGGCTATGGTGAAAAAGGAAATATCTTCCGTTCAAAACTGGAAAGAAGCTTTCTGAGAAACTTCTCTGTGTTCTGTTAATCCATCTCACAGAGTTACATCTTTCCCTTCAGAAAGGCTTTCGGTAATTCTGTTCTTGTGGAATTGGAAAAGGGATATTTGGAAGCCCAAAGAGGGCTATGGTGAAAAAGGAAATATCTTCCGTTCTAAACTAGAAAGAAGCTTTTTGAGAAACTGCTCTGTGTTCTGTTAATTCATCTCACAGAGTTACATCTTTCCATTCAAGAAGCCTTTCGCTGATTCTGTTCTTGTGGAATTGGCAAAGGGATATTTGGAAGCCCATAGAGGGCTATGGTGAAAAAGGAAATATCTTCCGTTCAAAACTAGAAAGAAGCTTTCTGAGAAACTGCTCTGTGTTCTGCTAATTCATCTCACAGATCTACATCTTTCCCTTCAAGAAGCCTTTCGCTAAGGCTGTTCTTGTGGAATTGGCAAAGGGATATTAGGAAGCCCATAGAGGGCTATGGTGAAAAAGGAAATATCTTCCGTTCAAAACTGGAAAGAAGCTTTCTGAGAAACTGCTATGTGTTCTGTTAATTCATCTCAGAGAGTTACATCTTTCCCTTCAAGAAGCCTTTCGCTAAGGCTGTTCTTGTGGAATTTGCAAAGGGATATTTGGAAGCCCTTAGAGGGCTATGGTGAAAAAGGAAATATCTTCCGTTCAAAACTGGAAAGAAGCTTCTTGAGAAACTGCTCTGTGTTCTGTTAATTCATCTCACAGAGTTACATCTTTCCCTTCAAGAAGCCTTTCGCTAAGGCTGTTCTTGTGGAATTGGCAAAGGGATATTTGGAAGCCCATAGAGGGCTATGGTGAAAAAAGAAATATCTTCCGTTCAAAACCGGAAAGAAGCTTTCTGAGAAACTGCTCTGTGATCTGTTAATTCATCTCACAGAGCTACATCTTTCCCTTCATGAAGCCTTTCGCTAAGTCTGTTCTTGTGGAATTGGCAAAGGGATATTTGGAAGCCAATAGAGGGCTATGGTGAAAGAGGAAATATCTTCCGTTCAAAACTGGAAAGAAGCTCTGTGAGAAACTGCTCTGTGTTCTGTTAATTCATCTCACAGAGTTTCATCTTTCCCTTCAAGAAGCCTTTCGCTAAGGCTGTTCTTGTGGAATTGGCAAAGGGATATTTGGAAGCCCATAGAGGGCTATGGTGAAAAAGGAAATATCTTCCGTTCAAAACCGGAAAGAAGCTTTCTGAGAAACTTCTATGTGTTCTGTTAATTCATCTCACAGAGTTACATCTTTCCCTTCAGAAAGGCTTTCGGTAATTCTGTTCTTGTGGAATTGGAAAAGGGATATTTGGAAGCCCAAAGAGGGCTATGGTGAAAAAGGAAATATCTTCCGTTCTAAACTAGAAAGAAGCTTTTTGAGAAACTGCTCTGTGTTCTGTTAATTCATCTCACAGTTACATCTTTCCATTCAAGAAGCCTTTCGCTGATTCTGTTCTTGTGGAATTGGCAAAGGGATATTTGGAAGCCCATAGAGGGCTATGGTGAAAAAGGAAATATCTTCCGTTCAAAACTAGAAAGAAGCTTTCTGAGAAACTGCTCTGTGTTCTGCTAATTCATCTCACAGATCTACATCTTTCCCTTCAAGAAGCCTTTCGCTAAGGCTGTTCTTGTGGAATTGGCAAAGGGATATTAGGAAGCCCATAGAGGGCTATGGTGAAAAAGGAAATATCTTCCGTTCAAAACTGGAAAGAAGCTTTCTGAGAAACTGCTATGTGTTCTGTTAATTCATCTCAGAGAGTTACATCTTTCCCTTCAAGAAGCCTTTCGCTAAGGCTGTTCTTGTGGAATTTGCAAAGGGATATTTGGAAGCCCTTAGAGGGCTATGGTGAAAAAGGAAATATCTTCCGTTCAAAACTGGAAAGAAGCTTCTTGAGAAACTGCTCTGTGTTCTGTTAATTCATCTCACAGAGTTACATCTTTCCCTTCAAGAAGCCTTTCGCTAAGGCTGTTCTTGTGGAATTGGCAAAGGGATATTTGGAAGCCCATAGAGGGCTATGGTGAAAAAAGAAATATCTTCCGTTCAAAACCGGAAAGAAGCTTTCTGAGAAACTGCTCTGTGATCTGTTAATTCATCTCACAGAGCTACATCTTTCCCTTCATGAAGCCTTTCGCTAAGTCTGTTCTTGTGGAATTGGCAAAGGGATATTTGGAAGCCAATAGAGGGCTATGGTGAAAGAGGAAATATCTTCCGTTCAAAACTGGAAAGAAGCTCTGTGAGAAACTGCTCTGTGTTCTGTTAATTCATGTCACAGAGTTTCATCTTTCCCTTCAAGAAGCCTTTCGCTAAGGCTGTTCTTGTGGAATTGGCAAAGGGATATTTGGAAGCCCATAGAGGGCTATGGTGAAAAAGGAATTATCTTCCGTTCAAAACTGGAAAGAAGCTTTCTGAGAAACTACTCTGTGTTCTGTTAATTCATCTCAGAGAGTTACATCGTTCCCTTCAAGAAGCCTTTCGCTAAGGCTGTTCTTGTAGAATTGGCAAAGGGATATTTGGAAGCCCATAGAGCGCTATGGTGAAAAAGGAAATATCTTCCGTTCAAAACTTGAAAGAAGCTTCCTGAAAAATTGCTCTGTGTTCTGTTAATTCATCTCACAGAATTACATCTTTCCCTTCAAGAAGCCTTTCGCTAAGGCTGTTCTTGTGGAATTGGCAAAGGGATATTTGGAAGCCCATAGAGGGCTATGGTGAAAAAGGAAATATCTTCCGTTCAAAACCGGAAAGAAGCTTTCTGAGAAACTTCTCTGTGTTCTGTTAATTCATCTCACAGAGTTACATCTTTCCCTTCAGAAAGGCTTTCGGTAAGTCTGTTCTTGTGGAATTGGAAAAGGGATATTTGGAAGCCCAAAGAGGGCTATGGTGAAAAAGGAAATATCTTCTGTTCTAAACTAGAAAGAAGCTTTTTGAGAAACTGCTCTGTGTTCTGTTAATTCATCTCACAGAGTTACATCTTTCCATTCAAGAAGCCTTTCGCTGATTCTGTTCTTGTGGAATTGGCAAAGGGATATTTGGAAGCCCATAGAGGGCTATGGTGAAAAAGGAAATATCTTCCGTTCAAAACTGGAAAGAAGCTTTCTGAGAAACTGCTATGTGTTCTGTTAATTCATCTCAGAGAGTTACATCTTTCCCTTCAAGAAGCCTTTCGCTAAGGCTGTTCTTGTGGAATTGGCAAAGGGATATTTGGAAGCCCTTAGAGGGCTATGGTGAAAAAGGAAATATCTTCCGTTCAAAACTGGAAAGAAGCTTCTTGAGAAACTGCTCTGTGTTCTGTTAATTCATCTCACAGAGTTACATCTTTCCCTTCAAGAAGCCTTTCGCTAAGGCTGTTCTTGTGGAATTGGCAAAGGGATATTTGGAAGCCCATAGAGGTCTATGGTGAAAAAAGAAATATCTTCCGTTCAAAACCGGAAAGAAGCTTTCTGAGAAACTGCTCTGTGATCTGTTAATTCATCTCACAGAGCTACATCTTTCCCTTCATGAAGCCTTTCGCTAAGTCTGTTCTTGTGGAATTGGCAAAGGGATATTTCGAAGCCAATAGAGGGCTATGGTGAAAGAGGAAATATCTTCCGTTCAAAACTGGAAAGAAGCTCTGTGAGAAACTGCTCTGTGTTCTGTTAATTCATCTCACAGAGTTTCATCTTTCCCTTCAAGAAGCCTTTCGCTAAGGCTGTTCTTGTGGAATTGGCAAAGGGATATTTGGAAGCCCATAGAGAGCTATGGTGAAAAAGGAATTATCTTCCGTTCAAAACTGGAAAGAAGCTTTCTGAGAAACTGCTCTGTGTTCTGTTAATTCATCTCAGAGAGTTACATCGTTCCCTTCAAGAAGCCTTTCGCTAAGGCTGTTCTTGTGGAATTGGCAAAGGGATATTTGGAAGCCCATAGAGCGCTATGGTGAAAAAGGAAATATCTTCCGTTCAAAACTAGAAAGAAGCTTCCTGAGAAATTGCTCTGTGTTCTGTTAATTCATCTCACAGAGTTACATCTTTCCCTTCAAGAAGCCTTTCGCTAAGGCTGTTCTTGTGGAATTGGCAAAGGGATATTTGGAAGCACATAGAGGGCAATGGTGAAAAAGGAAATATCTTCCGTTCAAAACTGGAAAGAAGCTTTCTGAGAAACTGCTCTGTGTTCTGTTAATTCATCTCGCAGAGTTACATCTTTCCCTTCAAGAAGCCTTTCGCTAAGGCTGTTCTTGTGGAATTGGAAAAGGGATATTTGGAAGCCCGTAGAGGGCTATGGTGAAAAAGGAAATATCTTCCGTTCAAAACTGGAAAGAAGCTTTCTGAGAAACTTCTCTGTGTTCTGTTAATCCATCTCACAGAGTTACATCTTTCCCTTCAGAAAGGCTTTCGGTAATTCTGTTCTTGTGGAATTGGAAAAGGGATATTTGGAAGCCCAAAGAGGGCTATGGTGAAAAAGGAAATATCTTCCGTTCTAAACTAGAAAGAAGCTTTTTGAGAAACTGCTCTGTGTTCTGTTAATTCATCTCACAGAGTTACATCTTTCCATTCAAGAAGCCTTTCGCTGATTCTGTTCTTGTGGAATTGGCAAAGGGATATTTGGAAGCCCATAGAGGGCTATGGTGAAAAAGGAAATATCTTCCGTTCAAAACTAGAAAGAAGCTTTCTGAGAAACTGCTCTGTGTTCTGCTAATTCATCTCACAGATCTACATCTTTCCCTTCAAGAAGCCTTTCGCTAAGGCTGTTCTTGTGGAATTGGCAAAGGGATATTAGGAAGCCCATAGAGGGCTATGGTGAAAAAGGAAATATCTTCCGTTCAAAACTGGAAAGAAGCTTTCTGAGAAACTGCTATGTGTTCTGTTAATTCATCTCAGAGAGTTACATCTTTCCCTTCAAGAAGCCTTTCGCTAAGGCTGTTCTTGTGGAATTTGCAAAGGGATATTTGGAAGCCCTTAGAGGGCTATGGTGAAAAAGGAAATATCTTCCGTTCAAAACTGGAAAGAAGCTTCTTGAGAAACTGCTCTGTGTTCTGTTAATTCATCTCACAGAGTTACATCTTTCCCTTCAAGAAGCCTTTCGCTAAGGCTGTTCTTGTGGAATTGGCAAAGGGATATTTGGAAGCCCATAGAGGGCTATGGTGAAAAAAGAAATATCTTCCGTTCAAAACCGGAAAGAAGCTTTCTGAGAAACTGCTCTGTGATCTGTTAATTCATCTCACAGAGCTACATCTTTCCCTTCATGAAGCCTTTCGCTAAGTCTGTTCTTGTGGAATTGGCAAAGGGATATTTGGAAGCCAATAGAGGGCTATGGTGAAAGAGGAAATATCTTCCGTTCAAAACTGGAAAGAAGCTCTGTGAGAAACTGCTCTGTGTTCTGTTAATTCATCTCACAGAGTTTCATCTTTCCCTTCTAGAAGCCTTTCGCTAAGGCTGTTCTTGTGGAATTGGCAAAGGGATATTTGGAAGCCCATAGAGGGCTATGGTGAAAAAGGAAATATCTTCCGTTCAAAACCGGAAAGAAGCTTTCTGAGAAACTTCTATGTGTTCTGTTAATTCATCTCACAGAGTTACATCTTTCCCTTCAGAAAGGCTTTCGGTAATTCTGTTCTTGTGGAATTGGAAAAGGGATATTTGGAAGCCCAAAGAGGGCTATGGTGAAAAAGGAAATATCTTCCGTTCTAAACTAGAAAGAAGCTTTTTGAGAAACTGCTCTGTGTTCTGTTAATTCATCTCACAGAGTTACATCTTTCCATTCAAGAAGCCTTTCGCTGATTCTGTTCTTGTGGAATTGGCAAAGGGATATTTGGAAGCCCATAGAGGGCTATGGTGAAAAAGGAAATATCTTCCGTTCAAAACCGGAAAGAAGCTTTCTGAGAAACTGCTCTGTGTTCTGCTAATTCATCTCACAGATCTACATCTTTCCCTTCAAGAAGCCTTTCGCTAAGGCTGTTCTTGTGGAATTGGCAAAGGGATATTAGGAAGCCCATAGAGGGCTATGGTGAAAAAGGAAATATCTTCCGTTCAAAACTGGAAAGAAGCTTTCTGAGAAACTGCTATGTGTTCTGTTAATTCATCTCAGAGAGTTACATCTTTCCCTTCAAGAAGCCTTTCGCTAAGGCTGTTCTTGTGGAATTTGCAAAGGGATATTTGGAAGCCCTTAGAGGGCTATGGTGAAAAAGGAAATATCTTCCGTTCAAAACTGGAAAGAAGCTTCTTGAGAAACTGCTCTGTGTTCTGTTAATTCATCTCACAGAGTTACATCTTTCCCTTCAAGAAGCCTTTCGCTAAGGCTGTTCTTGTGGAATTGGCAAAGGGATATTTGGAAGCCCATACAGGGCTATGGTGAAAAAAGAAATATCTTCCGTTCAAAACCGGAAAGAAGCTTTCTGAGAAACTGCTCTGTGATCTGTTAATTCATCTCACAGAGCTACATCTTTCCCTTCATGAAGCCTTTCGCTAAGTCTGTTCTTGTGGAATTGGCAAAGGGATATTTGGAAGCCAATAGAGGGCTATGGTGAAAGAGGAAATATCTTCCGTTCAAAACTGGAAAGAAGCTCTGTGAGAAACTGCTCTGTGTTCTGTTAATTCATCTCACAGAGTTTCATCTTTCCCTTCAAGAAGCCTTTCGCTAAGGCTGTTCTTGTGGAATTGGCAAAGGGATATTTGGAAGCCCATAGAGGGCTATGGTGAAAAAGGAATTATCTTCCGTTCAAAACTGGAAAGAAGCTTTCTGAGAAACTACTCTGTGTTCTGTTAATTCATCTCAGAGAGTTACATCGTTCCCTTCAAGAAGCCTTTCGCTAAGGCTGTTCTTGTGGAATTGGCAAAGGGATATTTGGAAGCCCATAGAGCGCTATGGTGAAAAAGGAAATATCTTCCGTTCAAAACTTGAAAGAAGCTTCCTGAAAAATTGCTCTGTGTTCTGTTAATTCATCTCACAGAATTACATCTTTCCCTTCAAGAAGCCTTTCGCTAAGGCTGTTCTTGTGGAATTGGCAAAGGGATATTTGGAAGCCCATAGAGGGCTATGGTGAAAAAGGAAATATCTTCCGTTCAAAACCGGAAAGAAGCTTTCTGAGAAACTTCTCTGTGTTCTGTTAATTCATCTCACAGAGTTACATCTTTCCCTTCAGAAAGGCTTTCGGTAAGTCTGTTCTTGTGGAATTGGAAAAGGGATATTTGGAAGCCCAAAGAGGGCTATGGTGAAAAAGGAAATATCTTCTGTTCTAAACTAGAAAGAAGCTTTTTGAGAAACTGCTCTGTGTTCTGTTAATTCATCTCACAGAGTTACATCTTTCCATTCAAGAAGCCTTTCGCTGATTCTGTTCTTGTGGAATTGGCAAAGGGATATTTGGAAGCCCATAGAGGGCTATGGTGAAAAAGGAAATATCTTCCGTTCTAAACTAGAAAGAAGCTTTTTGAGAAACTGCTCTGTGATCTGTTAATTCATCTCACAGAGCTACATCTTTCCCTTCATGAAGCCTTTCGCTAAGTCTGTTCTTGTGGAATTGGCAAAGGGATATTTGGAAGCCAATAGAGGGCTATGGTGAAAGAGGAAATATCTTCCGTTCAAAACTGGAAAGAAGCTCTGTGAGAAACTGCTCTGTGTTCTGTTAATTCATCTCACAGAGTTTCATCTTTCCCTTCAAGAAGCCTTTCGCTAAGGCTGTTCTTGTGGAATTGGCAAAGGGATATTTGGAAGCCCATAGAGGGCTATGGTGAAAAAGGAAATATCTTCCGTTCAAAACTGGAAAGAAGCTTTCTGAGAAACTTCTCTGTGTTCTGTTAATTCATCTCACAGAGTTACATCTTTCCCTTCAGAAAGGCTTTCGGTAATTCTGTTCTTGTGGAATTGGAAAAGGGATATTTGGAAGCCCAAAGAGGGCTATGGTGAAAAAGGAAATATCTTCCGTTCTAAACTAGAAAGAAGCTTTTTGAGAAACTGCTCTGTGTTCTGTTAATTCATCTCACAGAGTTACATCTTTCCATTCAAGAAGCCTTTCGCTGATTCTGTTCTTGTGGAATTGGCAAAGGGATATTTGGAAGCCCATAGAGGGCTATGGTGAAAAAGGAAATATCTTCCGTTCAAAACTAGAAAGAAGCTTTCTGAGAAACTGCTCTGTGTTCTGCTAATTCATCTCACAGATCTACATCTTCCCCTTCAAGAAGCCTTTCGCTAAGGCTGTTCTTGTGGAATTGGCAAAGGGATATTAGGAAGCCCATAGAGGGCTATGGTGAACAAGGAAATATCTTCCGTTCAAAACTGGAAAGAAGCTTTCTGAGAAACTGCTATGTGTTCTGTTAATTCATCTCAGAGAGTTACATCTTTCCCTTCAAGAAGCCTTTCGCTAAGGCTGTTCTTGTGGAATTTGCAAAGGGATATTTGGAAGCCCTTAGAGGGCTATGGTGAAAAAGGAAATATCTTCCGTTCAAAACTGGAAAGAAGCTTCTTGAGAAACTGCTCTGTGTTCTGTTAATTCATCTCACAGAGTTACATCTTTCCCTTCAAGAAGCCTTTCGCTAAGGCTGTTCTTGTGGAATTGGCAAAGGGATATTTGGAAGCCCATAGAGGGCTATGGTGAAAAAAGAAATATCTTCCGTTCAAAACCGGAAAGAAGCTTTCTGAGAAACTGCTCTGTGATCTGTTAATTCATCTCACAGAGCTACATCTTTCCCTTCATGAAGCCTTTCGCTACGTCTGTTCTTGTGGAATTGGCAAAGGGATATTTGGAAGCCAATAGAGGGCTATGGTGAAAGAGGAAATATCTTCCGTTCAAAACTGGAAAGAAGCTCTGTGAGAAACTGCTCTGTGTTCTGTTAATTCATCTCACAGAGTTTCATCTTTCCCTTCAAGAAGCCTTTCGCTAAGGCTGTTCTTGTGGAATTGGCAAAGGGATATTTGGAAGCCCATAGATGGCTATGGTGAAAAAGGAATTATCTTCCGTTCAAAACTGGAAAGAAGCTTTCTGAGAACTGCTCTGTGTTCTGTTAATTCATCTCAGAGAGTTACATCGTTCCCTTCAAGAAGCCTTTCGCTAAGGCTGTTCTTGTGGAATTGGCAAAGGGATATTTGGAAGCCCATAGAGCGCTATGGTGAAAAAGGAAATATCTTCCGTTCAAAACTTGAAAGAAGCTTCCTGAAAAATTGCTCTGTGTTCTGTTAATTCATCTCACAGAGTTACATCTTTCCCCTCAAGAAGCCTTTCGCTAAGGCTGTTCTTGTGGAATTGGCAAAGGGATATTTGGAAGCCCATAGAGGGCTATGGTGAAAAAGGAAATATCTTCCGTTCAAAACCGGAAAGAAGCTTTCTGAGAAACTTCTCTGTGTTCTGTTAATTCATCTCACAGAGTTACATCCTTCCCTTCAGAAAGGCTTTCGGTAAGTCTGTTCTTGTGGAATTGGAAAAGGGATATTTGGAAGCCCAAAGAGGGCTATGGTGAAAAAGGAAATATCTTCCGTTCTAAACTAGAAAGAAGCTTTTTGAGAAACTGCTCTGTGTTCTGTTAATTCATCTCACAGAGTTACATCTTTCCATTCAAGAAGCCTTTCGCTGATTCTGTTCTTGTGGAATTGGCAAAGGGATATTTGGAAGCCCATAGAGGGCTATGGTGAAAAAGGAAATATCCTCCGTTCAAAACTAGAAAGCAGCTTTCTGAGAAACTGTTCTGTGTTCTGCTAATTCATCTCACAGATCTACATCCTTCCCTTCAAGAAGCCTTTCGCTAAGGCTGTTCTTGTGGAATTGGCAAAGGGATATTAGGAAGCCCATAGAGGGCTATGGTGAAAAAGGAAATATCTTCCGTTCAAAACTGGAAAGAAGCTTTCTGAGAAACTGCTATGTGTTCTGTTAATTCATCTCAGAGAGTTACATCTTTCCCTTCAAGAAGCCTTTCGCTAAGGCTGTTCTTGTGGAATTTGCAAAGGGATATTTGGAAGCCCTTGGAGGGCTATGGTGAAAAAGGAAATATCTTCCGTTCAAAACTGGAAAGAAGCTTCTTGAGAAACTGCTCTGTGTTCTGTTAATTCATCTCACAGAGTTACATCTTTCCCTTCAAGAAGCCTTTCGCTAAGGCTGTTCTTGTGGAATTGGCAAAGGGATATTTGGAAGCCCATAGAGGGCTATGGTGAAAAAAGAAATATCTTCCGTTCAAAACCGGAAAGAAGCTTTCTGAGAAACTGCTCTGTGATCTGTTAATTCATCTCACAGAGCTACATCTTTCCCTTCATGAAGCCTTTCGCTAAGTCTGTTCTTGTGGAATTGGCAAAGGGATATTTGGAAGCCAATAGAGGGCTATGGTGAAAAAGGAATTATCTTCCGTTCAAAACTGGAAAGAAGCTCTGTGAGAAACTGCTCTGTGTTCTGTTAATTCATCTCACAGAGTTTCATCTTTCCCTTCAAGAAGCCTTTCGCTAAGGCTGTTCTTGTGGAATTGGCAAAGGGATATTTGGAAGCCAATAGACGGCTATGGTGAAAAAGGAATTATCTTCCGTTCAAAACTGGAAAGAAGCTTTCTGAGAAACTGCTATGTGTTCTGTTAAATCATCTCAGAGAGTTACATCTTTCCCTTCAAGAAGCCTTTCGCTAAGGCTGTTCTTGTGGAATTTGCAAAGGGATATTTGGAAGCCCTTAGAGGGCTATGGTGAAAAAGGAAATATCTTCCGTTCAAAACTGGAAAGAAGCTTCTTGAGAAACTGCTCTGTGTTCTGTTAATTCATCTCACAGAGTTACATCTTTCCCTTCAAGAAGCCTTTCGCTAAGGCTGTTCTTGTGGAATTGGCAAAGGGATATTTGGAAGCCCAAAGAGGGCTATGGTGAAAAAGGAAATATCTTCCGTTCAAAACTGTAAAGAAGCGTTCTGAGAAACTGCTCTGTGTTCTGTTAATTCATCTCACAGTGTTACATCTTTCCCTTCAAGAAGCCTTTCGCTAAGACTGTTCTTGTGGAATTGGCAAAGGGATATTTGGAAGCCCATAGAGGGCTATGGTTAAAAAAGAAATATCTTCCGTTCAAAACCGGAAAGAAGCTTTCTGAGAAACTGCTCTGTGTTCTGTTAATTCATCTCACAGAGCTACATCTTTCCTTTCAAGAAGCCTTTCGCTAAGGCTGTTCTTGTGGAAGTGGCAAAGGGATATTTGGAAGCCCATAGAGGGCTATGGTGAAAAAGGAAATATATCCCGTTCAAAACTGGAAAGAAGCTCTCTGAGAAACTGCTCTGTGTTCTGTTAATTCATCTCACAGAGTTACATCTTTCCCTTCAAGAAGCCTTTCGCTAAGGCTGTTCTTGTGGAATTGGCAAAGGGATATTTGGAAGCCCGTAGAGGGCTATGGTGAAAAAGGAAATATCTTCCGTTCAAAACTGGAAAGAAGCTTTCTGAGAAACTGCTCTGTGTTCTGTTAATTCATCTCACAGAGTTACATCTTTCCCTTCAAGAAGCCTTTCGCTAAGGCTGTTCTTGTGGAATTGGCAAAGGGATATTTGGAAGCCCATAGAGGGCTGTGGTGAAAAAGGAAATATCTTCCGTTCAAAACTGGAAAGAAGCTTTCTGAGAAACTTCTCTGTGTTCTGTTAATTCATCTCACAGAGTTACATCTTTCCCTTCAGAAAGGCTTTCGGTAAGTCTGTTCTTGTGGAATTGGAAAAGGGATATTTGGAAGCCCAAAGAGGGCTATGGTGAAAAAGGAAATATCTTCCGTTCTAAACTGGAAAGAAGCTTTTTGAGAAACTGCTCTGTGTTCTGTTAATTCATCTCACAGAGTTACATCTTTCCATTCAAGAAGCCTTTCGCTGCTTCTGTTCTTGTGGAATTGGCAAAGGGATATTTGGAAGCCCATAGAGCGCTATGGTGAAAAAGGAAATATCTTCCGTTCAAAACTAGAAAGAAGCATTCTGAGAAACTGCTCTGTGTTCTGCTAATTCATCTCACAGATCTACATCTTTCCCTTCAATAAGCCTTTCGCTAAGGCTGTTCTTGTGGAATTGGCAAAGGGATATTTGGAAGCCCATAGAGGGCTATGGTGAGAAAGGAAATATCTTCTGTTCAAAACTGGAAAGAAGCTTTCTGAGAATCTGCTCTGTGTTCTCTTAATTCATCTCACAGAGTTACATCTTTCCCTTCAGGAAGCCTTTCACTAAGGCTGTTCTTGTGGAATTGGCAAAGGGATATTTGGAAGCCCATAGAGGGCTATGGTGAGAAAGGAAATATCTTCCGTTCAAAACTGGAAAGAAGCTCTCTGAGAAACTGCTCTGTGTTCTGTTAATTCATCCCACAGAGTTACATCTTTCCCTTCAAGAAGCCTTTGGCTAAGGCTGTTCTTGTGGAATTGGCAAAGGGATATTTGGAAGCCCATAGAGGGCTATGGTGAAAAAGGAAATATCTTCCGTTCAAAACTGGAAAGAAGCTTTCTGAGAAACTTCTCTGTGTTCTGTTAATTCATCTCACAGAGTTACATCTTTCCCTTCAGAAAGGCTTTCGGTAAGTCTGTTCTTGTGGAATTGGAAAAGGGATATTTGGAAGCCCAAAGAGGGCTATGGTGATAAAGGAAATATCTTCCGTTCTAAACTGGAAAGAAGCTTTTTGAGAAACTGCTCTGTGTTCTGTTAATTCATCTCACAGAGTTACATCTTTCCATTCAAGAAGCCTTTCGCTGATTCTGTTTTTGTGGAATTGGCAAAGGGATATTTGGAAGCCCATAGAGCGCTATGGTGAAAAAGGAAATATCTTCCGTTCAAAACTAGAAAGAAGCTTTCTGAGAAACTGCTCTGTGTTCTGCTAATTCATCTCACAGATCTACATCTTTCCCTTCAATAAGCCTTTCGCTAAGTCTGTTCTTGTGGAATTGGCAAAGGGATATTTGGAAGCCCATAGAGGGCTATGGTGAGAAAGGAAATATCTTCTGTTCAAAACTGGAAAGAAGCTTTCTGAGAAACTGCTCTGTGTTCTGTTAATTCATCTCACAGAGTTACATCTTTCCCTTCAGGAAGCCTTTCACTAAGGCTGTTCTTGTGGAATTGGCAAAGGGATATTTGGAAGCCCATAGAGGGCTATGGTGAGAAAGGAAATATCTACCGTTCAAAACTGGAAAGAAGCTTTCTGAGAAACTGCTCTGTGTTCTGTTAATTCATCCCACAGTGTTACATCTTTCCCTTCAAGAAGCCTTTCGCTAAGGCTGTTCTTGTGGAATTGGCAAAGGGATATTTGGAAGCCCGTAGAGGGCTATGGTGAAAAAGGAAATATCTTCCGTTCAAAACTGGAAAGAAGCTTTCTGAGAAACTGCTCTGTGTTCTGTTAATTCAACTCACAGAGTTACATCTTTCCCTTGAAGAAGCCTTTCGCTAAGGCTGTTCTTGTGGAATTGGCAAAGGGATATTTGGAAGCCCATAGAGGGCTATGGTGAAAAAGGAAATATCTTCCGTTCAAAACTGGAAAGAAGCTTTCTGAGAAACTTCTCTGTGTTCTGTTAATTCATCCCACAGAGTTACATCTTTCCCTTCAAGAAGCCTTTCGCTAAGGCTGTTCTTGTGGAATTGGCAAAGGGATATTTGGAAGCCCGTAGAGGGCTATGGTGAAAAAGGAAATATCTTCCGTTCAAAAGTGGAAAGAAGCTTTCTGAGAAACTGCTCTGTGTTCTGTTAATTCAACTCACAGAGTTACATCTTTCCCTTGAAGAAGCCTTTCGCTAAGGCTGTTCTTGTGGAATTGGCAAAGGGATATTTGGAAGCCCATAGAGGGCTATGGTGAGAAAGGAAATATCTTCTGTTCAAAACTGGAAAGAAGCTTTCTGAGAAACTGCTCTGTGTTCTGTTAATTCATCTCACAGAGTTACATCTTTCCCTTCAGGAAGCCTTTCACTAAGGCTGTTCTTGTGGAATTGGCAAAGGGATATTTGGAAGCCCATAGAGGGCTATGGTGAGAAAGGAAATATCTTCCGTTCAAAACTGGAAAGAAGCTTTCTGAGAAACTGCTCTGTGTTCTGTTAATTCATCCCACAGAGTTACATCTTTCCCTTCAAGAAGCCTTTCGCTAAGGCTGTTCTTGTGGAATTGGCAAAGGGATATTTGGAAGCCCGTAGAGGGCTATGGTGAAAAAGGAAATATCTTCCGTTCAAAACTGGAAAGAAGCTTTCTGAGAAACTGCTCTGTGTTCTGTTAATTCAACTCACAGAGTTACATCTTTCCCTTGAAGAAGCCTTTCGCTAAGGCTGTTCTTGTGGAATTGGCAAAGGGATATTTGGAAGCCCATAGAGGGCTATGGTGAAAAAAGTAATATCTTCCGTTCAAAACCGGAAAGAAGCTTTCTGAGAAACTGCTCTGTGTGCTGTTAATTCATCTCACAGAGTTACATCTTTCCCTTCAAGAAGCCTTTCGCTAAGTCTGTTCTTGTGGAATAGGCAAAGGGATATTTGGAAGCCCATAGAGGGCTATGGTGAGAAAGGAAATATCTTATGTTCAAAACTGGAAAGAAGCTTTCTGAGAAACTGCTCTGTGTTCTGTTAATTCATCTCACAGAGTTACATCTTTCCTTTCAAGAAGCCTTTCGCTAAAGCTGTTCTTGTGGAATTGGCAAAGGGATATTTGGAAGCCCATAGATAGCTATGGTGAGAAAGGAAATATCTTCCGTTCAAAACTGGAAAGAAGCTTTCTGAAAAACTGCTCTGTGTTCTGTTAATTCATCTCAGAAAATTACATCTTTCCCTTCAAGAAGCCTTTCGCTAAGGCTGTTCTTGTGGAATTGGCAAAGGGATATTTGGAAGCCCATAGAGGGCTATGGTGAAAAAGGAAATATCTTCCGTTCAAAACTGGAAAGAAGCTCTCTGAGAAACTGCTCTGTGTTCTGTTAATTCATCTCACAGAGTTACATCTTTCCCTTCAAGAAGCCTTTCGCTAAGGCTGTTCTTGTGGAATTGGCAAAGGGATATTTGGAAGCCCATAGAGGGCTATGGTGGAAAAGGAATTATCTTCCGTTCAAAACTGGAAAGAGGCTCTCTGAGAAACTGCTCTGTGTTCTGTTAATTCGTCTCACAGGGTTATATCTTTCCCTTCAAGAAGCCTTTCGCTAAGGCTGTTCTTGTGGAATTGGCAAAGGGATATTTGGAAGCCCATAGAGGGCTATGGTGAGAAAGGAAATATCTTCCGTTCAAAACTGTAAAGAAGCGTTCTGAGAAACTGCTCTGTGTTCTGTTAATTCATCTCACAGAGTTACATCTTTATCTTCAAGAAGCCTTTCGCTAAGACTGTTCTTGTGGAATTCGCAAAGGGATATTTGGAAGCCCATAGAGGGCTATGGTGAAAAAAGAAATATCTTCCGTTCAAAACCGGAAAGAAGCTTTCTGAGAAACTGCTCTGTGTTCTGTTAATTCATCTCACAGAGTTACATCTTTCCTTTCAAGAAGCCTTTCGCTAAGGCTGTTCTTGTGGAAGTGGCAAAGGGATATTTGGAAGCCCTTAGAGGGCTATGGTGAAAAAGGAAATATATCCCGTTCAAAACTGGAAAGAAGCTCTCTGAGAAACTGCTCTCTGTTCTGTTAATTCGTCTCACAGGGTTATATCTTTCCCTTCAAGAAGCCTTTCGCTAAGGCTGTTCTTGTGGAATTGGCAAAGGGATATTTGGAAGCCCATAGAGGGCTATGGTGAGAAAGGAAATATCTTCCGTTCAAAACCGGAAAGAAGCTTTCTGAGAAACTGCTATGTGTTCTGTTAATTCATCTCACAGAGCTACATCTTTCCCTTCAAGAAGCCTTTCGCTAAGGCTGTTCTTGTGGAATTGGCAAAGGGATATTTGGAAGCCAATAGAGGGCTATGGTGAAAAAGGAAATATCTTCCGTTCAAAACTGGAAAGAAGCTCTCGGAGAAACTGCTCTGTGTTCTGTTAATTCATCTCACAGAGTTACATCTTTCCCTTCAAGAAGCCTTTCGTTAAGGCTGTTCTTGTGGAATTGGCAAAGGGATATTTGGAAGCCCATAGAGGGCTATGGTGAAAAAGGATTTATCTTCCGTTCAAAACTGGAAAGAAGCTCTCTGAGAAACTGCTCTGTGTTCTGTTAATTCGTCTCACAGGGTTATATCATTCCCTTCAAGAAGTCTTTCGCTAAGGCTGTTCTTGTGGAATTGGCAAAGGGACATTTGGAAGCCCATAGAGGGCTATGGTGAGAAAGGAAATATCTTCCGTTCAAAACTGGAAAGAAGCTCTCTGAGAAACTGCTCTGTGTTCTGTTAATTCATCTCACAGAGTTACATCTTTCCCTTCAAGAAGCCTTTCGCTAAGGCTGTTCTTGTGGAATTGGCAAAGGGATATTTGGAAGCCCATAGAGGGCTATGGTGAAAAAGGAAATATCTTCCGTTCAAAAGTGTAAAGAAGCGTTCTGAGAAACTGCTCTGTGTTCTGTTAATTCATCTCACAGAGTTACATCTTTCCCTTCAAGAAGCCTTTCGCTAAGGCTGTTCTTGTGGAATTGGCAAAGGGATATTTGGAAGCACATAGAGGGCAATGGTGAAAAAGGAAATATCTTCCGTTCAAAACTGGAAAGAAGCTTTCTGAGAAACTGCTCTGTGTTCTGTTAATTCATCTCACAGAGTTACATCTTTCCCTTCAAGAAGCCTTTCGCTAAGGCTGTTCTTGTGGAATTGGCAAAGGGATATTTGGAAGCCCGTAGAGGGCTATGGTGAAAAAGGAAATATCTTCCGTTCAAAACTGGAAAGAAGCTTTCTGAGAAACTTCTCTGTGTTCTGTTAATTCATCTCACAGAGTTACATCTTTCCCTTCAGAAAGGCTTTCGGTAAGTCTGTTCTTGTGGAATTGGAAAAGGGATATTTGGAAGCCCAAAGAGGGCTATGGTGAAAAAGGAAATATCTTCCGTTCTAAACTGGAAAGAAGCTTTTTGAGAAACTGCTCTGTGTTCTGTTAATTCATCACACAGAGTTACATCTTTCCATTCAAGAAGCCTTTCGCTGATTCTGTTCTTGTGGAATTGGCAAAGGGATATTTGGAAGCCCATAGAGCGCTATGGTGAAAAAGGAAATAACTTCCGTTCAAAACTAGAAAGAAGCTTTCTGAGAAACTGCTCTGTGTTCTGCTAATTCATCTCACAGATCTACATCTTTCCCTTCAATAAGCCTTTCGCTAAGGCTGTTCTTGTGAAATTGGCAAAGGGATATTTGGAAGCCCATAGAGGGCTATGGTGAGAAAGGAAATATCTTCTTGTCAAAATGGAAAGAAGCTTTCTGAGAAACTGCTCTGTGTTCTGTTAATTCATTTCACAGAGTTACATCTTTCCCTTCAGGAAGCCTTTCACTAAGGCTGTTCTTGTGTAATTGGCAAAGGGATATTTGGAAGCCCATAGAGGGTTATGGTGAGAAAGGAAATATCTTCCGTTCAAAACTGGAAAGAAGCTTTCTGAGAAACTGCTCTGTGTTCTGTTAATTCATCTCACAGAGCTACATCTTTCCCTTGAAGATGCCTTTCGCTAAGGCTGTTCTTGAGGAATTGACAAAGGGATATTTGGAAGCCAATAGAGGGCTATGGTGAAAAAGGAAATATCTTCCGTTCAAAACTGGAAAGAAGCTCTCTGAGAAACTGCTGTGTGTTCTGTTAGTTCATTTCACAGAGTTACATCTTTCCCTTCAAGAAGCCTTTCGCTAAGGCTGTTCTGGTGGAATTGGCAAAGGGATATTTGGAAGCCCATAGAGGGCTATGGTGAGAAAGGAAATATCTTCTGTTCAAAACTGGAAAGAAGCTTTCTGTGAAGCTGCTCTGTGTTCTGTTAATTCATCTCACAGAGTTACATCTTTCCCTTCAAGAAGCCTTTCACTAAGGCTGTTCTTGTGGAATTGGCAAAGGTATATTTGGAAGCCCATAGAGGGCTATGGTGAGAAAGGAAATATCTTCCGTTCAAAACTGGAAAGAAGCTTTCTGAGAAACTGCTCTGTGTTCTGTTAACTCATCTCACAGAGTTACATCTTTCCCTTCAAGTAGCCTTTCGCTAAGGCTGTTCTTGTGGAATTGGCAAAGGGATATTTGGAAGCCCATAGAGGGCTATGGTGAAAAAGGAAATATCTTCCGTTCAAAACTGGAAAGAAGCTTTCTGAGAAACTGCTCTGTGTTCTGTTAATTCATCTCACAGAGTTACATCTTTCCCTTCAAGAAGCCTTTCGCTAAGGCTGTTCTTGTGGAATTGGCAAAGGGATATTTGGAAGCCCATAGAGGGCTATGGTGAAAAAAGAAATATCTTCCGTTCAAAACCGGAAAGAAGCTTTCTGAGAAACTGCTCTGTGTTCTGTTAATTCATGTCACAGAGTTACATCTTTCCCTTCAAGAAGCCTTTCGCTAAGGCTGTTCTTGTGGAAGTGGCAAAGGGATATTTGGAAGCCCATAGAGGTCTATGGTGAAAAAGGAAATATCTTCCGTTCAAAACTGGAAAGAAGCTCTCTGAGAAACTGCTCTGTGTTCTGTTAATTCATCTCACAGGGTTATATCTTTCCCTTCAAGAAGCCTTTCGCTAAGGCTCTTTTTGTGGAATTGGCAAAGGGATATTTGGAAGCCCATAGAGGGCTATGGTGAAAAAGGAATTATCTTCCGTTCAAAACTGGAAAGAAGCTTTCTGAGACACTGCTCTGTGTTCTGTTAATTCATCTCACCGCGTTACATCTTTCCCTTCCAGAAGCCTTTCGCTAAGGCTGTTCTTGTGGAATTGGCAAAGGGATATTTGGAAGCCCGTAGAGGGCTATGGTGAGAAAGGAAGTATCTTCCGTTCAAAACTGGAAAGAAGCTTTCTGAGAAACTGCTCTGTGTTCTGTTAATTCATCTCACAGAGTTACTTCTTTGCCTTCAAGAAGCCTTTCGCTAAGGCTGTTCTTGTGGAATTGGCAAAGGGATATTTGGAAGCCCATAGAGGGCTATGGTGAAAAAGGAATTAGCTTCCGTTCAAAACTGGAAAGAAGCTTCCTGAGAAACTGCTCTGTGATCTGTTAATTCATCTCACAGAGTTACATCTTTCCCTTCAAGAAGCCTTTCGCTAAGGCTGTTCTTGTGGAATTGGCAAAAGGATATTTGGAAGCACATAGAGGGAAATGGTGAAAAAGGAAATATCTTCCGTTCAAAACTGGAAAGAAGCTTTCTGAGAAACTGCTCTGTGTTCTGTTAATTCATCTCAGAGAGTTACATCTTTCCCTTCAAGAAGCCTTTAGCTAAGGCTGTTCTTGTGGAATTGGCAAAGGGATATTTGGAAGCCCATAGAGGGCTATGGTGTAAAAGGAAATATCTTCCGTTCAAAACTGGAAAGAAGCTTTCTGAGAAACTGCTCTGTGTTCTGTTAATTCAACTCAGAGAGTTACATCTTTCCCTTCAAGAAGACTTTCGCTAAGGCTGTTCTTGTTTAATTGGCAAAGGGATATTTGGAAGCCCATAGAGGGCTATGGTGAGAAAGGAAATATCTTCTGTTCAAAACTGGAAAGAGGCTTTCCGAGAAACTGCTCTGTGTTCTGTTAATTCATCTCACAGAGTTACATCTTTCCCTTCAAGAAGCCTTTCGCTAAGGCTGTTCTTGTGGAATTGGCAAAGGGATATTTGGAAGCCCAAGGAGGGCTATGGTGAGAAAGGAAATATCTTCCGTTCAAAACTGGAAAGAAGCTTTCTGAGAAACTTCTCTGTGTTCTGTTAATTCATCTCACAGAGTTACATCTTTCCCTTCAGGAAGCCTTTCGGTAAGTCTGTTCTTGTGGAATTGGAAAAGGGATATTTGGAAGCCCATAGAGGGCTATGGTGAAATAGGAAATATCTTCCGTTATAAACTGGAAAGAATCTTTTTGAGAAACTGCTCTGTGTTCTGTTAATTCATCTCACAGAGTTACATCTTTCCCTTCAAGAAGCCTTTCGCTGATTCTGTTCTTGTGGAATTGGCAAAGGGATATTTGGAAGCCCATAGAGGGCTATGGTGAAAAAGGAACTATCTTCCGTTCAAAACTGGAAAGAAGCTTTCTGATAAACTGCTATGTGTTCTGTTAATTCATCTCAGAGAGTTACATCTTTCCTTTCAAGAAGCCTTTCGCTAAGGCTGTTCTTGTGGAATTGGCAAAGGGATATTTGGAAGCCCATAGAGGGCTATGGTGAAAAAGGAATTAGCTTCCATTCAAAACTGGAAAGAAGCTTCCTGAGAAACTGCTCTGTGTTCTGTTAATTCATCTCACAGAGTTACATCTTTCCCTTCAAGAAGCCTCTCGCTAAGGCTGTTCTTGTGGAATTGGCAAAGGGATATTTGGAAGCCAATAGAGGGCTATGGTGAAAAAAGAAATATCTTCCGTTCAAAACCGGAAAGAAGCTTTCTGAGAAACTGCTCTGTGTTCTGTTAATTCATCTCACTGAGCTACATCTTACACTTCAAGAAGCCTTTCGCTAAGGCTGTTCTTGTGGAATTGGCAAAGGGATATTTGGAAGCCAATAGAGGGCTATGGTGAAAAAGGAAATATCTTCCGTTCAAACCTGGAAAGAAGCTCTCTCAGAAACTGCTCTGTGTTCTGTTAATTCATCTCACAGAGTTACATCTTCCCATTCAAGAAGCCTTTCGCTAAGGCTGTTCTTGTGGAATTGGCAAAGGGATATTTGGAAGCCCTTAGAGGGCTATGGTGAAAAAGGAAATATCTTCCGTTCTAAACTGGAAAGAAGTTTTTTGAGAAACTGCTCAGTGTTCTGTTAATTCATCTCACAGAGTTACATCTTTCCCTTCAAGAAGCCTTTCACTGATTCTGTTCTTGTGGAATTGGCAAAGGGATATTTGGAATCCCATAGAGGGCTATGGTGAAAAAGGAACTATCTTCCGTTCAAAACTGGAAAGAAGCTTTCTGAGAAACTGCTCTGTGTTCTGTTAATTCATCTCAGAGAGTTACATCTTTCCCTTCAAGAAGCCTTTAGCTAAGTCTGTTCTCGTGGAATTGGAAAAGGGATATTTGGAAGCCCATAGAGGGCTATGGTGTAAAAGGAAATATCTTCCGTTCAAAACTGGAAAGAAGCTTTCTGAGAAACTGCTCTGTATTCTGTTAATTCATCTCAGAGAGTTACATCTTTCCCTTCAAGAAGACTTTCGCTAAGGCTGTTCTTGTTTAATTGGCAAAGGGATATTTGGAAGCCCATAGAGGGCTATGGTGAGAAAGGAAATATCTTCTGTTCAAAACTGGAAAGAGGCTTTCCGAGAAACTGCTTTGTGTTCTGTTAATTCATCTCACAGAGTTACATCTTTCCCTTCAAGAAGCCTTTCGCTAAGGCTGTTCTTGTGGAATTGGCAAAGGGATATTTGGAAGCCCATGGAGGGCTATGGTGAGAAAGGAAATATCTTCCGTTCAAAACTGGAAAGAAGCTTTCTGAGAAACTTCTCTGTGTTCTGTTAATTCATCTCACAGAGTTACATCTTTCCCTTCAGGAAGCCTTTCGGTAAGTCTGTTCTTGTGGAATTGGAAAAGGGATATTTGGAAGCCCATAGAGGGCTATGGTGAAATAGGAAATATCTTCCGTTATAAACTGGAAATAATCTTTTTGAGAAACTGCTCTGTGATCTGTTAATTCATCTCACAGAGTTACATCTTTCCCTTCAAGAAGCCTTTCGCTGATTCTGTTCTTGTGGAATTGGCAAAGGGATATTTGGAAGCCCATAGAGGGGTATGGTGAAAAAGGAACTATCTTCCGTTCAAAACTGGAAAGAAGCTTTCTGAGAAACTGCTCTGTGTTCTGTTAATTCATCTCACAGAGTTACATCTTTCCCTTCAAGAAGCCTTTCGCTAAGGCTGTTCTTGTGGAATTGGCAAAGGAATATTTGGAAGCACCTAGAGGGCAATGGTGAAAAAGGAAATATCTTCCGTTCAAAACTGGAAAGAAGCTTTCTGAGAAACTGCTCTGTGTTCTGTTAATTCATCTCACAGAGTTACATCTTTCCCTTCAAGAAGCCTTTCGCTAAGGCTGTTCTTGTTTAATTGGCAAAGGGATATTTGGAAGCCCATAGAGTGCTATGGTGAAAAAGGAAATATCTTCCGTTCAAAACTGGAAAGAAGCTTTCTGAGAAACTTCCCTGTGTTCTGTTAATTCATCTCACAGAGTTACATCTTTCCCTTCAGAAAGGCTTTCGGTAAGTCTCTTCTTGTGGAATTGGAAAAGGGATATTTGGAAGCCCAAAGAGGGCTATGGTGAAAAAGGAAATATCTTCCGTTCTAAACTGGAAAGAAACTTTTTGAGAAACTGCTCTGTGTTTTGTTAATTCATCTCACAGAGTTACATCTTTCCATTCAAGAAGCCTTTCGCTGATTCTGTTCTTGTGGAATTGGCAAAGGGATATTTGGAAGCCCATAGAGGGCTATGGTGAAAAAGGAAATATCTTCCGTTCAAAACTAGAAAGAAGCTTTCTGAGAAACTGCTCTGTGTTCTGCTAATTCATCTCACAGATCTACATGTTTCCCTTCAAGAAGCCTTTCGCTAAGGCTGTTCTTGTGGAATTGGCAAAGGGATATTTGGAAGCCCATAGAGGGCTATGGTGAGAAAGGAAATATCTTCCGATCAAAACCGGAAAGAAGCTTTCTGAGAAACTGCTATGTGTTCTGTTAATTCATCTCAGAGAGTTACATCTTTCCTTTCAAGAAGCCTTTCGCTAAGGCTGTTCTTGAGGAATTGACAAAGGGATATTTGGAAGCCAATAGAGGGCTATGGTGAAAAAAGAAATATCTTCCGTTCAAAACCGGAAAGAAGCTTTCTGAGAAATTTCTCTGTGTTCTGTTAATTCATCTCACAGAGTTACATCTTTCCCTTCAAGAAGCCTTTCGTTAAGGCTGTTCCTATGGTATTCGCAAAGGGATATTTGAAAGCCCATAGAGGGCTATGATGAAAACGGAAATATCTTCCGTTCAAAACTGGAAAGAAGATTTCTGAGAAACTGCTCTTTGTTCTGTGAATTTATCTCACAGTGTTATATCTTTCCCTTCAAGAAGCCTTTCGCTAAGGATGTTCTTGTGGAATTGGCAAAGGGATATTTGGAAGCCCATAGAGGGCCATGGTGAAAAAGGAAATACCTTCCGTTCAAAACTGGAAAGAAGCTTTCTGAGAAACTGCTCTGTGTTCTGTTAATTCATCTCACAGAGTTACATCTTTGCCTTCAAGAAGCCTTTCGCTAAGGCTGTTCTTGTGTAATTGGCAAAAGGATATTTGTAAGCCCATAGAGGGTTATGGTGAGAAAGGAAATATCTTCCGTTCAAAACTGGAAAGAAGCTTTCTGAGAAACTGCTCTGTGTTCTGTTAATTCATCTCACAGAGCTGCATCTTTCCCTTGAAGAAGCCTTTCGCTAAGGCTGTTCTTGAGGAATTGACAAAGGGATATTTGGAAGCCCATAGAGGGCTATGGTGAAAAATTAAATATCTTCCGTTCAAAACTGGAAAGAAGCTCTCTGAGAAACTGCTGTGTGTTCTGTTAGTTCATCTCACAGAGTTACATCTTTCCCTTCAAGAAGCCTTTCGCTAAGGCTGTTCTTGTGGAATTGGCAAAGGGATATTTGGAAGCCCATAGAGGGCTATGGTGAAAAAGGAATTATCTTCCGTTCAAAACTGGAAAGAAGCTCTCTGGGAAACTGCTCTGTGTTCTGTTAATTCGTCTCACAGGGTTATATCTTTCCCTTCAAGAAGCCTTTCCCTAAGGCTGTTCTTGTGGAATTGGCAAAGGGATATTTGGAAGCCCATAGAGGGCTATGGTGGGAAAGGAAATATCTTCCGTTCAAAACTGGAAAGAAGCTTTCTGAGAAACTGCTCTGTGTTCTGTTAACTCATCTCACAGAGTTACATCTTTCCCTTCAAGTAGCCTTTCGCTAAGGCTGTTCTTGTGGAATTGGCAAAGGGATATTTGGAAGCCCATAGAGGGCTATGGTGAAAAAGGAAATATCTTCCGTTCAAAACTGGAAAGAAGCTTTCTGAGAAACGGCTCTGTGTTCTGTTAATTCATCTCACAGAGTTACATCTTTCCCTTGAAGAAGCCTTTCGCTAAGGCTGTTCTTGTGGAATTGGCAAAGGGATATTTGGAAGCCCATAGAGGGCTATGGTGAAAAAAGAAATATCTTCCGTTCAAAACCGGAAAGAAGCTTTCTGAGAAACTGCTCTGTGTTCTGTTAATTCATGTCACAGAGTTACATCTTTCCCTTCAAGAAGCCTTTCGCTAAGGCTGTTCTTGTGGAAGTGGCAAAGGGATATTTGGAAGCCCATAGAGGTCTATGGTGAAAAAGGAAATATCTTCCGTTCAAAACTGGAAAGAAGCTCTCTGAGAAACTGCTCTGTGTTCTGTTAATTCATCTCACAGGGTTATATCTTTCCCTTCAAGAAGCCTTTCGCTAAGGCTCTTTTTGTGGAATTGGCAAAGGGATATTTGGAAGCCCATAGAGGGCTATGGTGAAAAAGGAATTATCTTCCGTTCAAAACTGGAAAGAAGCTTTCTGAGACACTGCTCTGTGTTCTGTTAATTCATCTCACCGCGTTACATCTTTCCCTTCCAGAAGCCTTTCGCTAAGGCTGTTCTTGTGGAATTGGCAAAGGGATATTTGGAAGCCCGTAGAGGGCTATGGTGAGAAAGGAAGTATCTTCCGTTCAAAACTGGAAAGAAGCTTTCTGAGAAACTGCTCTGTGTTCTGTTAATTCATCTCACAGAGTTACTTCTTTGCCTTCAAGAAGCCTTTCGCTAAGGCTGTTCTTGTGGAATTGGCAAAGGGATATTTGGAAGCCCATAGAGGGCTATGGTGAAAAAGGAATTAGCTTCCGTTCAAAACTGGAAAGAAGCTTCCTGAGAAACTGCTCTGTGTTCTGTTAATTCATCCCACAGAGTTACATCTTTCCCTTCAAGAAGCCTCTCGCGAAGGCTGTTCTTGTGGAATTGGCAAAGGGATATTTGGAAGCCAATAGAGGGCTATGGTGAAAAAAGAAATATCTTCCGTTCAAAACTGGAAAGAAGCTTTCTGAGAAACTGCTCTGTGTTCTGTTAATTCATCTCACTGAGCTACATCTTACACTTCAAGAAGCCTTTCGCTAAGGCTGTTCTTGTGGAATTGGCAAAGGGATATTTGGAAGCCAATAGAGGGCTATGGTGAAAAAGGAAATATCTTCCGTTCAAACCTGGAAAGAAGCTCTCTCAGAAACTGCTCTGTGTTCTGTTAATTCATCTCACAGAGTTACATCTTTCCCTTCAAGAAGCCTTTCGCTAAGGCTGTTCTTGTGGAATTGGCAAAGGGATATTTGGAAGCCCTTAGAGGGCTATGGTGAAAAAGGAAATATCTTCCGTTCTAAACTGGAAAGAAGTTTTTTGAGAAACTGCTCAGTGTTCTGTTAATTCATCTCACAGAGTTACATCTTTCCCTTCAAGAAGCCTTTCGCTGATTCTGTTTTTGTGGAATTGGCAAAGGGATATTTGGAAGCCCATAGAGGGCTATGGTGAAAAAGGAACTATCTTCCGTTCAAACCAGGAAAGAAGCTTTCTGAGAAACTGCTCTGTGATCTGTTAATTCATCTCACAGAGTTACATCTTTCCCTTCAAGAAGCCTTTCGCTAAGGCTGTTCTTGTGGAATTGGCAAAGGGATATTTGGAAGCACATAGAGGGAAATGGTGAAAAAGGAAATATCTTCCGTTCAAAACTGGAAAGAAGCTTTCTGAGAAACTGCTCTGTGTTCTGTTAATTCATCTCAGAGAGTTACATCTTTCCCTTCAAGAAGCCTTTAGCTAAGGCTGTTCTTGTGGAATTGGCAAAGGGATATTTGGAAGCCCATAGAGGGCTATGGTGTAAAAGGAAATATCTTCCGTTCAAAACTGGAAAGAAGCTTTCTGAGAAACTGCTCTGTGTTCTGTTAATTCAACTCAGAGAGTTACATCTTTCCCTTCAAGAAGACTTTCGCTAAGGCTGTTCTTGTTTAATTGGCAAAGGGATATTTGGAAGCCCATAGAGGGCTATGGTGAGAAAGGAAATATCTTCTGTTCAAAACTGGAAAGAGGCTTTCCGAGAAACTGCTCTGTGTTCTGTTAATTCATCTCACAGAGTTACATCTTTCCCTTCAAGAAGCCTTTCGCTAAGGCTGTTCTTGTGGAATTGGCAAAGGGATATTTGGAAGCCCAAGGAGGGCTATGGTGAGAAAGGAAATATCTTCCGTTCAAAACTGGAAAGAAGCTTTCTGAGAAACTTCTCTGTGTTCTGTTAATTCATCTCACAGAGTTACATCTTTCCCTTCAGGAAGCCTTTCGGTAAGTCTGTTCTTGTGGAATTGGAAAAGGGATATTTGGAAGCCCATAGAGGGCTATGGTGAAATAGGAAATATCTTCCGTTATAAACTGGAAAGAATCTTTTTGAGAAACTGCTCTGTGTTCTGTTAATTCATCTCACAGAGTTACATCTTTCCCTTCAAGAAGCCTTTCGCTGATTCTGTTCTTGTGGAATTGGCAAAGGGATATTTGGAAGCCCATAGAGGGCTATGGTGAAAAAGGAACTATCTTCCGTTCAAAACTGGAAAGAATCTTTCTGATAAACTGCTATGTGTTCTGTTAATTCATCTCAGAGAGTTACATCTTTCCTTTCAAGAAGCCTTTCGCTAAGGCTGTTCTTGTGGAATTGGCAAAGGGATATTTGGAAGCCCATAGAGGGCTATGGTGAAAAAGGAATTAGCTTCCATTCAAAACTGGAAAGAAGCTTCCTGAGAAACTGCTCTGTGTTCTGTTAATTCATCTCACAGAGTTACATCTTTCCCTTCAAGAAGCCTCTCGCTAAGGCTGTTCTTGTGGAATTGGCAAAGGGATATTTGGAAGCCAATAGAGGGCTATGGTGAAAAAAGAAATATCTTCCGTTCAAAACCGGAAAGAAGCTTTCTGAGAAACTGCTCTGTGTTCTGTTAATTCATCTCACTGAGCTACATCTTACACTTCAAGAAGCCTTTCGCTAAGGCTGTTCTTGTGGAATTGGCAAAGGGATATTTGGAAGCCAATAGAGGGCTATGGTGAAAAAGGAAATATCTTCCGTTCAAACCTGGAAAGAAGCTCTCTCAGAAACTGCTCTGTGTTCTGTTAATTCATCTCACAGAGTTACATCTTCCCCTTCAAGAAGCCTTTCGCTAAGGCTGTTCTTGTGGAATTGGCAAAGGGATATTTGGAAGCCCTTAGAGGGCTATGGTGAAAAAGGAAATATCTTCCGTTCTAAACTGGAAAGAAGTTTTTGAGAAACTGCTCAGTGTTCTGTTAATTCATCTCACAGAGTTACATCTTTCCCTTCAAGAAGCCTTTCACTGATTCTGTTCTTGTGGAATTGGCAAAGGGATATTTGGAAGCCCATAGAGGGCTATGGTGAAAAAGGAACTATCTTCCGTTCAAAACTGGAAAGAAGCTTTCTGAGAAACTGCTCTGTGATCTGTTAATTCATCTCACAGAGTTACATCTTTCCCTTCAAGAAGGCTTTCGCTAAGGCTGTTCTTGTGGAATTGGCAAAGGGATATTTGGAAGCACATAGAGGGAAATGGTGAAAAAGGAAATATCTTCCGTTCAAAACTGGAAAGAAGCTTTCTGAGAAACTGCTCTGTGTTCTGTTAATTCATCTCAGAGAGTTACATCTTTCCCTTCAAGAAGCCTTTAGCTAAGTCTGTTCTCGTGGAATTGGCAAAGGGATATTTGGAAGCCCATAGAGGGCTATGGTGTAAAAGGAAATATCTTCCGTTCAAACCTGGAAAGAAGCTTTCTGAGAAACTGCTCTGTGTTCTGTTAATTCATCTCAGAGAGTTACATCTTTCCCTTCAAGAAGCCTTTCGCTAAGGCTGTTCTTGTGGAATTGGCAAAGGGATATTTGGAAGCCCATAGAGGGCTATGGTGAGAAAGGAAATATCTTCTGTTCAAAACTGGAAAGAGGCTTTCTGAGAAAATGCTCTGTGTTCTGTTAATTCATCTCACAGAGTTACATCTTTCCCTTCAAGAAGCCTTTCGCTAAGGCTGTTCTTGTGGAATTGGCAAAGGGATATTTGGAAGCCCATGGAGGGCTATGGTGAGAAAGGAAATATCTTCCGTTCAAAACTGGAAAGAAGCTTTCTGAGAAACTTCTCTGTGTTCTGCTAATTCATCTCACAGAGTTACATCTTTCCCTTCAGGAAGCCTTTCGGTAAGTCTGTTCTTGTGGAATTGGAAAAGGGATATTTGGAAGCCCATAGAGGGCTATGGTGAAATAGGAAATATCTTCCGTTCTAAACTGGAAAGAATCTTTTTGAGAAACTGCTCTGTGTTCTGTTAATTCATCTCACAGAGATACATCTTTCCCTTCAAGAAGCCTTTCGCTGATTCTGTTCTTGTGGAATTGGCAAAGGGATATTTGGAAGCCCATAGAGGGCTATGGTGAAAAAGGAACTATCTTCCGTTCAAAACTGGAAAGAAGCTCTGTGAGAAACTGCTCTGTGTTCTGTTAATTCATCTCACAGAGTTACATCTTTCCCTTCAAGAAGCCTTTCGCTAAGGCTGTTCTTGTGGAATTGGCAAAGGGATATTTGGAAGCCCAGAGAGGGCTATGGTTAAAAAGGAATTATCTTCAGTTCAAAACTGGAAAGAAGCTTTCTGAGAAATTTCTCTGTGTTCTGTTAATTCATCTCACAGAGTTACATCTTTCCCTTCAAGAAGCCTTTCGTTAAGGCTGTTCCTATGGTATTCGCAAAGGGATATTTGAAAGCCCATAGAGGGCTATGATGAAAACGGAAATATCTTCCGTTCAAAACTGGAAAGAAGATTTCTGAGAAACTGCTCTTTGTTCTGTGAATTTATCTCACAGTGTTATATCTTTCCCTTCAAGAAGCCTTTCGCTAAGGATGTTCTTGTGGAATTGGCAAAGGGATATTTGGAAGCCCATAGAGGGCCATGGTGAAAAAGGAAATACCTTCCGTTCAAAACTGGAAAGAAGCTTTCTGAGAAACTGCTCTGTGTTCTGTTAATTCATCTCACAGAGTTACATCTTTGCCTTCAAGAAGCCTTTCGCTAAGGCTGTTCTTGTGTAATTGGCAAAAGGATATTTGTAAGCCCATAGAGGGTTATGGTGAGAAAGGAAATATCTTCCGTTCAAAACTGGAAAGAAGCTTTCTGAGAAACTGCTCTGTGTTCTGTTAATTCATCTCACAGAGCTGCATCTTTCCCTTGAAGAAGCCTTTCGCTAAGGCTGTTCTTGAGGAATTGACAAAGGGATATTTGGAAGCCAATAGAGGGCTATGGTGAAAAATTAAATATCTTCCGTTCAAAACTGGAAAGAAGCTCTCTGAGAAACTGCTGTGTGTTCTGTTAGTTCATCTCACAGAGTTACATCTTTCCCTTCAAGAAGCCTTTCGCTAAGGCTGTTCTTGTGGAATTGGCAAAGGGATATTTGGAAGCCCATAGAGGGCTATGGTGAAAAAGGAATTATCTTCCGTTCAAAACTGGAAAGAAGCTCTCTGGGAAACTGCTCTGTGTTCTGTTAATTCGTCTCACAGGGTTATATCTTTCCCTTCAAGAAGCCTTTCCCTAAGGCTGTTCTTGTGGAATTGGCAAAGGGATATTTGGAAGCCCATAGAGGGCTATGGTGAGAAAGGAAATATCTTCCGTTCAAAACTGGAAAGAAGCTTTCTGAGAAACTGCTCTGTGTTCTGTTAACTCATCTCACAGAGTTACATCTTTCCCTTCAAGTAGCCTTTCGCTAAGGCTGTTCTTGTGGAATTGGCAAAGGGATATTTGGAAGCCCATAGAGGGCTATGGTGAAAAAGGAAATATCTTCCGTTCAAAACTGGAAAGAAGCTTTCTGAGAAACGGCTCTGTGTTCTGTTAATTCATCTCACAGAGTTACATCTTTCCCTTGAAGAAGCCTTTCGCTAAGGCTGTTCTTGTGGAATTGGCAAAGGGATATTTGGAAGCCCATAGAGGGCTATGGTGAAAAAAGAAATATCTTCCGTTCAAAACCGGAAAGAAGCTTTCTGAGAAACTGCTCTGTGTTCTGTTAATTCATGTCACAGAGTTACATCTTTCCCTTCAAGAAGCCTTTCGCTAAGGCTGTTCTTGTGGAAGTGGCAAAGGGATATTTGGAAGCCCATAGAGGTCTATGGTGAAAAAGGAAATATCTTCCGTTCAAAACTGGAAAGAAGCTCTCTGAGAAACTGCTCTGTGTTCTGTTAATTCATCTCACAGGGTTATATCTTTCCCTTCAAGAAGCCTTTCGCTAAGGCTCTTTTTGTGGAATTGGCAAAGGGATATTTGGAAGCCCATAGAGGGCTATGGTGAAAAAGGAATTATCTTCCGTTCAAAACTGGAAAGAAGCTTTCTGAGACACTGCTCTGTGTTCTGTTAATTCATCTCACCGCGTTACATCTTTCCCTTCCAGAAGCCTTTCGCTAAGGCTGTTCTTGTGGAATTGGCAAAGGGATATTTGGAAGCCCGTAGAGGGCTATGGTGAGAAAGGAAGTATCTTCCGTTCAAAACTGGAAAGAAGCTTTCTGAGAAACTGCTCTGTGTTCTGTTAATTCATCTCACAGAGTTACTTCTTTGCCTTCAAGAAGCCTTTCGCTAAGGCTGTTCTTGTGGAATTGGCAAAGGGATATTTGGAAGCCCATAGAGGGCTATGGTGAAAAAGGAATTAGCTTCCGTTCAAAACTGGAAAGAAGCTTCCTGAGAAACTGCTCTGTGTTCTGTTAATTCATCCCACAGAGTTACATCTTTCCCTTCAAGAAGCCTCTCGCGAAGGCTGTTCTTGTGGAATTGGCAAAGGGATATTTGGAAGCCAATAGAGGGCTATGGTGAAAAAAGAAATATCTTCCGTTCAAAACCGGAAAGAAGCTTTCTGAGAAACTGCTCTGTGTTCTGTTAATTCATCTCACTGAGCTACATCTTACACTTCAAGAAGCCTTTCGCTAAGGCTGTTCTTGTGGAATTGGCAAAGGGATATTTGGAAGCCAATAGAGGGCTATGGTGAAAAAGGAAATATCTTCCGTTCAAACCTGGAAAGAAGCTCTCTCAGAAACTGCTCTGTGTTCTGTTAATTCATCTCACAGAGTTACATCTTTCCCTTCAAGAAGCCTTTCGCTAAGGCTGTTCTTGTGGAATTGGCAAAGGGATATTTGGAAGCCCTTAGAGGGCTATGGTGAAAAAGGAAATATCTTCCGTTCTAAACTGGAAAGAAGTTTTTTGAGAAACTGCTCAGTGTTCTGTTAATTCATCTCACAGAGTTACATCTTTCCCTTCAAGAAGCCTTTCGCTGATTCTGTTTTTGTGGAATTGGCAAAGGGATATTTGGAAGCCCATAGAGGGCTATGGTGAAAAAGGAACTATCTTCCGTTCAAACCAGGAAAGAAGCTTTCTGAGAAACTGCTCTGTGATCTGTTAATTCATCTCACAGAGTTACATCTTTCCCTTCAAGAAGCCTTTCGCTAAGGCTGTTCTTGTGGAATTGGCAAAGGGATATTTGGAAGCACATAGAGGGAAATGGTGAAAAAGGAAATATCTTCCGTTCAAAACTGGAAAGAAGCTTTCTGAGAAACTGCTCTGTGTTCTGTTAATTCATCTCAGAGAGTTACATCTTTCCCTTCAAGAAGCCTTTAGCTAAGGCTGTTCTTGTGGAATTGGCAAAGGGATATTTGGAAGCCCATAGAGGGCTATGGTGTAAAAGGAAATATCTTCCGTTCAAAACTGGAAAGAAGCTTTCTGAGAAACTGCTCTGTGTTCTGTTAATTCAACTCAGAGAGTTACATCTTTCCCTTCAAGAAGACTTTCGCTAAGGCTGTTCTTGTTTAATTGGCAAAGGGATATTTGGAAGCCCATAGAGGGCTATGGTGAGAAAGGAAATATCTTCTGTTCAAAACTGGAAAGAGGCTTTCCGAGAAACTGCTCTGTGTTCTGTTAATTCATCTCACAGAGTTACATCTTTCCCTTCAAGAAGCCTTTCGCTAAGGCTGTTCTTGTGGAATTGGCAAAGGGATATTTGGAAGCCCAAGGAGGGCTATGGTGAGAAAGGAAATATCTTCCGTTCAAAACTGGAAAGAAGCTTTCTGAGAAACTTCTCTGTGTTCTGTTAATTCATCTCACAGAGTTACATCTTTCCCTTCAGGAAGCCTTTCGGTAAGTCTGTTCTTGTGGAATTGGAAAAGGGATATTTGGAAGCCCATAGAGGGCTATGGTGAAATAGGAAATATCTTCCGTTATAAACTGGAAAGAATCTTTTTGAGAAACTGCTCTGTGTTCTGTTAATTCATCTCACAGAGTTACATCTTTCCCTTCAAGAAGCCTTTCGCTGATTCTGTTCTTGTGGAATTGGCAAAGGGATATTTGGAAGCCCATAGAGGGCTATGGTGAAAAAGGAACTATCTTCCGTTCAAAACTGGAAAGAATCTTTCTGATAAACTGCTATGTGTTCTGTTAATTCATCTCAGAGAGTTACATCTTTCCTTTCAAGAAGCCTTTCGCTAAGGCTGTTCTTGTGGAATTGGCAAAGGGATATTTGGAAGCCCATAGAGGGCTATGATGAAAAAGGAATTAGCTTCCATTCAAAACTGGAAAGAAGCTTCCTGAGAAACTGCTCTGTGTTCTGTTAATTCATCTCACAGAGTTACATCTTTCCCTTCAAGAAGCCTCTCGCTAAGGCTGTTCTTGTGGAATTGGCAAAGGGATATTTGGAAGCCAATAGAGGGCTATGGTGAAAAAAGAAATATCTTCCGTTCAAAACCGGAAAGAAGCTTTCTGAGAAACTGCTCTGTGTTCTGTTAATTCATCTCACTGAGCTACATCTTACACTTCAAGAAGCCTTTCGCTAAGGCTGTTCTTGTGGAATTGGCAAAGGGATATTTGGAAGCCAATAGAGGGCTATGGTGAAAAAGGAAATATCTTCCGTTCAAACCTGGAAAGAAGCTCTCTCAGAAACTGCTCTGTGTTCTGTTAATTCATCTCACAGAGTTACATCTTCCCCTTCAAGAAGCCTTTCGCTAAGGCTGTTCTTGTGGAATTGGCAAAGGGATATTTGGAAGCCCTTAGAGGGCTATGGTGAAAAAGGAAATATCTTCCGTTCTAAACTGGAAAGAAGTTTTTTGAGAAACTGCTCAGTGTTCTGTTAATTCATCTCACAGAGTTACATCTTTCCCTTCAAGAAGCCTTTCACTGATTCTGTTCTTGTGGAATTGGCAAAGGGATATTTGGAAGCCCATAGAGGGCTATGGTGAAAAAGGAACTATCTTCCGTTCAAAACTGGAAAGAAGCTTTCTGAGAAACTGCTCTGTGATCTGTTAATTCATCTCACAGAGTTACATCTTTCCCTTCAAGAAGGCTTTCGCTAAGGCTGTTCTTGTGGAATTGGCAAAGGGATATTTGGAAGCACATAGAGGGAAATGGTGAAAAAGGAAATATCTTCCGTTCAAAACTGGAAAGAAGCTTTCTGAGAAACTGCTCTGTGTTCTGTTAATTCATCTCAGAGAGTTACATCTTTCCCTTCAAGAAGCCTTTAGCTAAGTCTGTTCTCGTGGAATTGGCAAAGGGATATTTGGAAGCCCATAGAGGGCTATGGTGTAAAAGGAAATATCTTCCGTTCAAACCTGGAAAGAAGCTTTCTGAGAAACTGCTCTGTGTTCTGTTAATTCATCTCAGAGAGTTACATCTTTCCCTTCAAGAAGCCTTTCGCTAAGGCTGTTCTTGTGGAATTGGCAAAGGGATATTTGGAAGCCCATAGAGGGCTATGGTGAGAAAGGAAATATCTTCTGTTCAAAACTGGAAAGAGGCTTTCTGAGAAAATGCTCTGTGTTCTGTTAATTCATCTCACAGAGTTACATCTTTCCCTTCAAGAAGCCTTTCGCTAAGGCTGTTCTTGTGGAATTGGCAAAGGGATATTTGGAAGCCCATGGAGGGCTATGGTGAGAAAGGAAATATCTTCCGTTCAAAACTGGAAAGAAGCTTTCTGAGAAACTTCTCTGTGTTCTGCTAATTCATCTCACAGAGTTACATCTTTCCCTTCAGGAAGCCTTTCGGTAAGTCTGTTCTTGTGGAATTGGAAAAGGGATATTTGGAAGCCCATAGAGGGCTATGGTGAAATAGGAAATATCTTCCGTTCTAAACTGGAAAGAATCTTTTTGAGAAACTGCTCTGTGTTCTGTTAATTCATCTCACAGAGATACATCTTTCCCTTCAAGAAGCCTTTCGCTGATTCTGTTCTTGTGGAATTGGCAAAGGGATATTTGGAAGCCCATAGAGGGCTATGGTGAAAAAGGAACTATCTTCCGTTCAAAACTGGAAAGAAGCTCTGTGAGAAACTGCTCTGTGTTCTGTTAATTCATCTCACAGAGTTACATCTTTCCCTTCAAGAAGCCTTTCGCTAAGGCTGTTCTTGTGGAATTGGCAAAGGGATATTTGGAAGCCCAGAGAGGGCTATGGTTAAAAAGGAATTATCTTCAGTTCAAAACTGGAAAGAAGCTTTCTGAGAAATTTCTCTGTGTTCTGTTAATTCATCTCACAGAGTTACATCTTTCCCTTCAAGAAGCCTTTCGTTAAGGCTGTTCCTATGGTATTCGCAAAGGGATATTTGAAAGCCCATAGAGGGCTATGATGAAAACGGAAATATCTTCCGTTCAAAACTGGAAAGAAGATTTCTGAGAAACTGCTCTTTGTTCTGTGAATTTATCTCACAGTGTTATATCTTTCCCTTCAAGAAGCCTTTCGCTAAGGATGTTCTTGTGGAATTGGCAAAGGGATATTTGGAAGCCCATAGAGGGCCATGGTGAAAAAGGAAATACCTTCCGTTCAAAACTGGAAAGAAGCTTTCTGAGAAACTGCTCTGTGTTCTGTTAATTCATCTCACAGAGTTACATCTTTGCCTTCAAGAAGCCTTTCGCTAAGGCTGTTCTTGTGTAATTGGCAAAAGGATATTTGTAAGCCCATAGAGGGTTATGGTGAGAAAGGAAATATCTTCCGTTCAAAACTGGAAAGAAGCTTTCTGAGAAACTGCTCTGTGTTCTGTTAATTCATCTCACAGAGCTGCATCTTTCCCTTGAAGAAGCCTTTCGCTAAGGCTGTTCTTGAGGAATTGACAAAGGGATATTTGGAAGCCAATAGAGGGCTATGGTGAAAAATTAAATATCTTCCGTTCAAAACTGGAAAGAAGCTCTCTGAGAAACTGCTGTGTGTTCTGTTAGTTCATCTCACAGAGTTACATCTTTCCCTTCAAGAAGCCTTTCGCTAAGGCTGTTCTTGTGGAATTGGCAAAGGGATATTTGGAAGCCCATAGAGGGCTATGGTGAAAAAGGAATTATCTTCCGTTCAAAACTGGAAAGAAGCTCTCTGGGAAACTGCTCTGTGTTCTGTTAATTCGTCTCACAGGGTTATATCTTTCCCTTCAAGAAGCCTTTCCCTAAGGCTGTTCTTGTGGAATTGGCAAAGGGATATTTGGAAGCCCATAGAGGGCTATGGTGAGAAAGGAAATATCTTCCGTTCAAAACTGGAAAGAAGCTTTCTGAGAAACTGCTCTGTGTTCTGTTAACTCATCTCACAGAGTTACATCTTTCCCTTCAAGTAGCCTTTCGCTAAGGCTGTTCTTGTGGAATTGGCAAAGGGATATTTGGAAGCCCATAGAGGGCTATGGTGAAAAAGGAAATATCTTCCGTTCAAAACTGGAAAGAAGCTTTCTGAGAAACGGCTCTGTGTTCTGTTAATTCATCTCACAGAGTTACATCTTTCCCTTGAAGAAGCCTTTCGCTAAGGCTGTTCTTGTGGAATTGGCAAAGGGATATTTGGAAGCCCATAGAGGGCTATGGTGAAAAAAGAAATATCTTCCGTTCAAAACCGGAAAGAAGCTTTCTGAGAAACTGCTCTGTGTTCTGTTAATTCATGTCACAGAGTTACATCTTTCCCTTCAAGAAGCCTTTCGCTAAGGCTGTTCTTGTGGAAGTGGCAAAGGGATATTTGGAAGCCCATAGAGGTCTATGGTGAAAAAGGAAATATCTTCCGTTCAAAACTGGAAAGAAGCTCTCTGAGAAACTGCTCTGTGTTCTGTTAATTCATCTCACAGGGTTATATCTTTCCCTTCAAGAAGCCTTTCGCTAAGGCTCTTTTTGTGGAATTGGCAAAGGGATATTTGGAAGCCCATAGAGGGCTATGGTGAAAAAGGAATTATCTTCCGTTCAAAACTGGAAAGAAGCTTTCTGAGACACTGCTCTGTGTTCTGTTAATTCATCTCACCGCGTTACATCTTTCCCTTCCAGAAGCCTTTCGCTAAGGCTGTTCTTGTGGAATTGGCAAAGGGATATTTGGAAGCCCGTAGAGGGCTATGGTGAGAAAGGAAGTATCTTCCGTTCAAAACTGGAAAGAAGCTTTCTGAGAAACTGCTCTGTGTTCTGTTAATTCATCTCACAGAGTTACTTCTTTGCCTTCAAGAAGCCTTTCGCTAAGGCTGTTCTTGTGGAATTGGCAAAGGGATATTTGGAAGCCCATAGAGGGCTATGGTGAAAAAGGAATTAGCTTCCGTTCAAAACTGGAAAGAAGCTTCCTGAGAAACTGCTCTGTGTTCTGTTAATTCATCCCACAGAGTTACATCTTTCCCTTCAAGAAGCCTCTCGCGAAGGCTGTTCTTGTGGAATTGGCAAAGGGATATTTGGAAGCCAATAGAGGGCTATGGTGAAAAAAGAAATATCTTCCGTTCAAAACCGGAAAGAAGCTTTCTGAGAAACTGCTCTGTGTTCTGTTAATTCATCTCACTGAGCTACATCTTACACTTCAAGAAGCCTTTCGCTAAGGCTGTTCTTGTGGAATTGGCAAAGGGATATTTGGAAGCCAATAGAGGGCTATGGTGAAAAAGGAAATATCTTCCGTTCAAACCTGGAAAGAAGCTCTCTCAGAAACTGCTCTGTGTTCTGTTAATTCATCTCACAGAGTTACATCTTTCCCTTCAAGAAGCCTTTCGCTAAGGCTGTTCTTGTGGAATTGGCAAAGGGATATTTGGAAGCCCTTAGAGGGCTATGGTGAAAAAGGAAATATCTTCCGTTCTAAACTGGAAAGAAGTTTTTTGAGAAACTGCTCAGTGTTCTGTTAATTCATCTCACAGAGTTACATCTTTCCCTTCAAGAAGCCTTTCGCTGATTCTGTTCTTGTGGAATTGGCAAAGGGATATTTGGAAGCCCATAGAGGGCTATGGTGAAAAAGGAACTATCTTCCGTTCAAACCTGGAAAGAAGCTTTCTGAGAAACTGCTCTGTGATCTGTTAATTCATCTCACAGAGTTACATCTTTCCCTTCAAGAAGCCTTTCGCTAAGGCTGTTCTTGTGGAATTGGCAAAGGGATATTTGGAAGCACATAGAGGGAAATGGTGAAAAAGGAAATATCTTCCGTTCAAAACTGGAAAGAAGCTTTCTGAGAAACTGCTCTGTGTTCTGTTAATTCATCTCAGAGAGTTACATCTTTCCCTTCAAGAAGCCTTTAGCTAAGGCTGTTCTTGTGGAATTGGCAAAGGGATATTTGGAAGCCCATAGAGGGCTATGGTGTAAAAGGAAATATCTTCCGTTCAAAACTGGAAAGAAGCTTTCTGAGAAACTGCTCTGTGTTCTGTTAATTCAACTCAGAGAGTTACATCTTTCCCTTCAAGAAGACTTTCGCTAAGGCTGTTCTTGTTTAATTGGCAAAGGGATATTTGGAAGCCCATAGAGGGCTATGGTGAGAAAGGAAATATCTTCTGTTCAAAACTGGAAAGAGGCTTTCCGAGAAACTGCTCTGTGTTCTGTTAATTCATCTCAAAGAGTTACATCTTTCCCTTCAAGAAGCCTTTCGCTAAGGCTGTTCTTGTGGAATTGGCAAAGGGATATTTGGAAGCCCAAGGAGGGCTATGGTGAGAAAGGAAATATCTTCCGTTCAAAACTGGAAAGAAGCTTTCTGAGAAACTTCTCTGTGTTCTGTTAATTCATCTCACAGAGTTACATCTTTCCCTTCAGGAAGCCTTTCGGTAAGTCTGCTCTTGTGGAATTGGAAAAGGGATATTTGGAAGCCCATAGAGGGCTATGGTGAAATAGGAAATATCTTCCGTTATAAACTGGAAAGAATCTTTTTGAGAAACTGCTCTGTGTTCTGTTAATTCATCTCACAGAGTTACATCTTTCCCTTCAAGAAGCCTTTCGCTGATTCTGTTCTTGTGGAATTGGCAAAGGGATATTTGGAAGCCCATAGAGGGCTATGGTGAAAAAGGAACTATCTTCCGTTCAAAACTGGAAAGAATCTTTCTGATAAACTGCTATGTGTTCTGTTAATTCATCTCAGAGAGTTACATCTTTCCTTTCAAGAAGCCTTTCGCTAAGGCTGTTCTTGTGGAATTGGCAAAGGGATATTTGGAAGCCCATAGAGGGCTATGGTGAAAAAGGAATTAGCTTCCATTCAAAACTGGAAAGAAGCTTCCTGAGAAACTGCTCTGTGTTCTGTTAATTCATCTCACAGAGTTACATCTTTCCCTTCAAGAAGCCTCTCGCTAAGGCTGTTCTTGTGGAATTGGCAAAGGGATATTTGGAAGCCAATAGAGGGCTATGGTGAAAAAAGAAATATCTTCCGTTCAAAACCGGAAAGAAGCTTTCTGAGAAACTGCTCTGTGTTCTGTTAATTCATCTCACTGAGCTACATCTTACACTTCAAGAAGCCTTTCGCTAAGGCTGTTCTTGTGGAATTGGCAAAGGGATATTTGGAAGCCAATAGAGGGCTATGGTGAAAAAGGAAATATCTTCCGTTCAAACCTGGAAAGAAGCTCTCTCAGAAACTGCTCTGTGTTCTGTTAATTCATCTCACAGAGTTACATCTTCCCCTTCAAGAAGCCTTTCGCTAAGGCTGTTCTTGTGGAATTGGCAAAGGGATATTTGGAAGCCCTTAGAGGGCTATGGTGAAAAAGGAAATATCTTCCGTTCTAAACTGGAAAGAAGTTTTTTGAGAAACTGCTCAGTGTTCTGTTAATTCATCTCACAGAGTTACATCTTTCCCTTCAAGAAGCCTTTCACTGATTCTGTTCTTGTGGAATTGGCAAAGGGATATTTGGAAGCCCATAGAGGGCTATGGTGAAAAAGGAACTATCTTCCGTTCAAAACTGGAAAGAAGCTTTCTGAGAAACTGCTCTGTGATCTGTTAATTCATCTCACAGAGTTACATCTTTCCCTTCAAGAAGGCTTTCGCTAAGGCTGTTCTTGTGGAATTGGCAAAGGGATATTTGGAAGCACATAGAGGGAAATGGTGAAAAAGGAAATATCTTCCGTTCAAAACTGGAAAGAAGCTTTCTGAGAAACTGCTCTGTGTTCTGTTAATTCATCTCAGAGAGTTACATCTTTCCCTTCAAGAAGCCTTTAGCTAAGTCTGTTCTCGTGGAATTGGCAAAGGGATATTTGGAAGCCCATAGAGGGCTATGGTGTAAAAGGAAATATCTTCCGTTCAAACCTGGAAAGAAGCTTTCTGAGAAACTGCTCTGTGTTCTGTTAATTCATCTCAGAGAGTTACATCTTTCCCTTCAAGAAGCCTTTCGCTAAGGCTGTTCTTGTGGAATTGGCAAAGGGATATTTGGAAGCCCATAGAGGGCTATGGTGAGAAAGGAAATATCTTCTGTTCAAAACTGGAAAGAGGCTTTCTGAGAAAATGCTCTGTGTTCTGTTAATTCATCTCACAGAGTTACATCTTTCCCTTCAAGAAGCCTTTCGCTAAGGCTGTTCTTCTGGAATTGGCAAAGGGATATTTGGAAGCCCATGGAGGGCTATGGTGAGAAAGGAAATATCTTCCGTTCAAAACTGGAAAGAAGCTTTCTGAGAAACTTCTCTGTGTTCTGCTAATTCATCTCACAGAGTTACATCTTTCCCTTCAGGAAGCCTTTCGGTAAGTCTGTTCTTGTGGAATTGGAAAAGGGATATTTGGAAGCCCATAGAGGGCTATGGTGAAATAGGAAATATCTTCCGTTCTAAACTGGAAAGAATCTTTTTGAGAAACTGCTCTGTGTTCTGTTAATTCATCTCACAGAGATACATCTTTCCCTTCAAGAAGCCTTTCGCTGATTCTGTTCTTGTGGAATTGGCAAAGGGATATTTGGAAGCCCATAGAGGGCTATGGTGAAAAAGGAACTATCTTCCGTTCAAAACTGGAAAGAAGCTCTGTGAGAAACTGCTCTGTGTTCTGTTAATTCATCTCACAGAGTTACATCTTTCCCTTCAAGAAGCCTTTCGCTAAGGCTGTTCTTGTGGAATTGGCAAAGGGATATTTGGAAGCCCAGAGAGGGCTATGGTTAAAAAGGAATTATCTTCAGTTCAAAACTGGAAAGAAGCTTTCTGAGAAATTTCTCTGTGTTCTGTTAATTCATCTCACAGAGTTACATCTTTCCCTTCAAGAAGCCTTTCGTTAAGGCTGTTCCTATGGTATTCGCAAAGGGATATTTGAAAGCCCATAGAGGGCTATGATGAAAACGGAAATATCTTCCGTTCAAAACTGGAAAGAAGATTTCTGAGAAACTGCTCTTTGTTCTGTGAATTTATCTCACAGTGTTATATCTTTCCCTTCAAGAAGCCTTTCGCTAAGGATGTTCTTGTGGAATTGGCAAAGGGATATTTGGAAGCCCATAGAGGGCCATGGTGAAAAAGGAAATACCTTCCGTTCAAAACTGGAAAGAAGCTTTCTGAGAAACTGCTCTGTGTTCTGTTAATTCATCTCACAGAGTTACATCTTTGCCTTCAAGAAGCCTTTCGCTAAGGCTGTTCTTGTGTAATTGGCAAAAGGATATTTGTAAGCCCATAGAGGGTTATGGTGAGAAAGGAAATATCTTCCGTTCAAAACTGGAAAGAAGCTTTCTGAGAAACTGCTCTGTGTTCTGTTAATTCATCTCACAGAGCTGCATCTTTCCCTTGAAGAAGCCTTTCGCTAAGGCTGTTCTTGAGGAATTGACAAAGGGATATTTGGAAGCCAATAGAGGGCTATGGTGAAAAATTAAATATCTTCCGTTCAAAACTGGAAAGAAGCTCTCTGAGAAACTGCTGTGTGTTCTGTTAGTTCATCTCACAGAGTTACATCTTTCCCTTCAAGAAGCCTTTCGCTAAGGCTGTTCTTGTGGAATTGGCAAAGGGATATTTGGAAGCCCATAGAGGGCTATGGTGAAAAAGGAATTATCTTCCGTTCAAAACTGGAAAGAAGCTCTCTGGGAAACTGCTCTGTGTTCTGTTAATTCGTCTCACAGGGTTATATCTTTCCCTTCAAGAAGCCTTTCCCTAAGGCTGTTCTTGTGGAATTGGCAAAGGGATATTTGGAAGCCCATAGAGGGCTATGGTGAGAAAGGAAATATCTTCTGTTCAAAACTGGAAAGAAGCTTTCTGAGATGCTGCTCTGTGTTCTGTTAATTCATCTCACAGAGTTACATCTTTCCCTTCAAGAAGCCTTTCACTAAGGCTCTTCTTGTGGAATTGGCAAAGGGATATTTGGAAGCCCATAGAGGGCTATGGTGAGAAAGGAAATATCTTCCGTTCACAACTGGAAAAAACTTTCTGAGAAACTGCTCTGTGTTCTGTTAACTCATCTCACAGAGTTACATCTTTCCCTTCAAGTAGCCTTTCGCTAAGGCTGTTCTTGTGGAATTGGCAAAGGGATATTTGGAAGCCCATAGAGGGCTATGGTGAAAAAGGAAATATCTTCCCTTCAAAACTGGAAAGAAGCTTTCTGAGAAACGTCTCTGTGTTCTGTTAATTCATCTCACAGAGTTACATCTTTCCCTTGAAGAAGCCTTTCGCTAAGGCTGTTCTTGTGGAATTGGCAAAGGGATATTTGGAAGCCCATAGAGGGCTATGGTGAAAAAAGAAATATCTTCCGTTCAAAACCGGAAAGAAGCTTTCTGAGAAACTGCTCTGTGTTCTGTTAATTCATCTCACAGAGCTACATCTTTCCCTTCAAGAAGCCTTTCGCTAAGGTTGTTCTTGTGGAATTGGCAAAGGGATATTTGGAAGCCAATAGAGGGCTATGGGGAAAAAGGAAATATCTTCCGTTCAAAACTGGAAAGAAGCTCTCTGAGAAACTGCTCTGTGTTCTGTTAATTCATCTCACAGAGTTACATCTTTCCCTTCAAGAAGCCTTTCGCTAAGGCTGTTCTTGTGGAATTGGCAAAGGGATATTTGGAAGCCAATAGACGGCTATGGTGAAAAAGGAAATATCTTGCGTTCAAAACTGGAAAGAAGCTTTCTGAGAAACTGCTCTGTGTTCTCTTAATTCATCTCACAGAGTTATATCTTTCCCTTCAAGAAGCCTTTCACTAAGTCTGTTCTTGTGGAATTGGCAAAGGGATATTTGGAAGCCCATAGAGGGCTATGGTGAGAAAGGAAATATCTTCCGTTCAAAACTGGAAAGAAGCTTTCTGAGAAACTGCTCTGTGTTCTGTTAATTCATCTCACAGGGTTATATCTTTCCCTTCCAGAAGCCTTTCGCTAAGGCTGTTTTTGTGGAATTGGCAAAGGGATATTTGGAAGCCCATAGAGGGCTATGGTCAAAAAGGAATTATCTTCCGTTCAAAACTGGAAAGAAGCTTTCTGAGAAACTGCTATGTGTTCTGTTAATTCATCTCAGAGAGTTACATCTTTCCTTTCAAGACGCCTTTCGCTAAGGCTGTTCTTGTGGAATTGGCAAAGGGATATTTGGAAGCCCATAGAGGGCTATGGTGAAAAAGGAATTATCTTCCGTTCAAAACTGGAAAGAAGCTTCCTGAGAAACTGCTCTGTGTTCTGTTAATTCATCTCACAGAGTTACATCTTTCCCTTCAAGAAGCCTCTCGCTAAGGCTGTTCTTGTGGAATTGGCAAAGGGATATTGGGAAGCCCATAGAGGGCTATGGTGAAAAAAGAAATATCTTCCGTTCAAAACCGGAAAGAAGCTTTCTGAGAAACTGCTCTGTGTTCTGTTAATTCATCTCACTGAGCTACATCTTACACTTCAAGAAGCCTTTCGCTAAGGCTGTTCTTGTGGAATTGGCAAAGGGATATTTGGAAGCCAATAGAGGGCTATGGTGAAAAAGGAAATATCTTCCGTTCAAACCTGGAAAGAAGCTCTCTGAGAAACTGCTCTGTGTTCTGTTAATTCATCTCACAGAGTTACATCTTTCCCTTCAAGAAACCTTTCGCTAAGGCTGTTCTTGTGGAATTGGCAAAGGGATATTTGGAAGCCCTTAGAGGGCTATGGTGAAAAAGGAAATATCTTCCGTTCTAAACTGGAAAGAAGCTTTCTGAGAATCTGCTCAGTGTTCTGTTAATTCATCTCACAGAGTTACATCTTTCCCTTCAAGAAGCCTTTCGCTGATTCTGTTCTTGTGGAATTGGCAAAGGGATATTTGGAAGCCCATAGAGGGCTATGGTGAAAAAAGAAATATCTTCCGTTCAAAACCGGAAAGAAGCTTTCTGAGAAACTGCTCTGTGTTCCGTTAATTCATCTCACAGAGCTACATCTTTCCCTTCAAGAAGCCTTTCGCTAAGGCTGTTCTTCTGGAATTGGCAAAGGGATATTTGGAAGCCAATAGAGGGCTATGGTGAAAAAGGAAATATCTTCCGTTCAAAACTGGAAAGAAGCTCTCTGAGAAACTGCTCTGTGTTCTGTTACTTCATCTCACAGAGTTACATCTTTCCCTTCAAGAAGCCTTTCGCTAAGGCTGTTCTTGTGGAATTGGCAAAGGGATATTTGGAAGCCCATAGAGGGCTATGGTGAAAAAGGAAATATCTTCCGTTCTAAACTGGAAAGAAGCTTTTTGAGAAACTGCTCAGCGTTCTGTTAATTCATCTCACAGAGTTACATCTTTCCCTTCAAGAAGCCTTTCGTTGATTCTGTTCTTGTGGAATTGGCAAAGGGATATTTGGAAGCCCATAGAGGGCTATGGTGAAAAAGGAACTATCTTCCGTTCAAAACTGGAAAGAAGCTTTCTGAGAAACTGCTCTGTGTTCTGTTAATTCATCTCACAGAGTTACATCTTTCCCTTCAAGAAGCCTTTCGCTAAGGCTCTTCTTGTGGAATTGGCAAAGGGATATTTGGAAGCCCATAGAGGGCTATGGTGAAAAAGGAACTATCTTCCGTTCAAAACTGGAAAGAAGCTTTCTGAGAAACTGCTCTGTGTTCTGTTAATTCATCTCACAGAGTTACATCTTTCCCTTCAAGAAGCCTTTCGCTAAGGATGTTCTTGTGGAATTGGCAAAGGGATATTTGGAAGCCCATAGAGGGCTATGGTGAAAAAGGAAATATCTTCCGTTCAAAACTGGAAAGAAGCTTTCTGAGAAACTGCTCTGTGTTCTGTTAATTCATCTCACAAAGTTACATCTTTCCCTTCAAGAAGCCTTTCGCTAAGGCTGTTCTTGTGGAATTGGCAAAGGGATATTTGGAAGCCCATAGAGGGCTATGGTGAGAAAGGAAATATCTTCCGTTCAAAACTGTAAAGAAGCGTTCTGAGAAACTGCTCTGTGTTCTGTTAATTCATCTCACAGAGTTACATCTTTCCCTTCAAGAAGCCTTTCGCTAAGACTGTTCTTGTGGAATTGGCAAAGGGATATTTGGAAGCCCATAGAGGGCTATGGTGAAAAAAGAAATATCTTCCGTTCAAAACCGGAAAGAAGCTTTCTGAGAAACTGCTCTGTGTTCTGTTAATTCATCTCACAGAGTTACATCTTTCCTTTCAAGAAGCCTTTCGCTAAGGCTGTTCTTGTGGAAGTGGCAAAGGGATATTTGGAAGCCCTTAGAGGGCTATGGTGAAAAAGGAATTATATCCCGTTCAAAACTGGAAAGAAGCTCTCTGAGAAACTGCTCTCTGTTCTGTTAATTCGTCTCACAGGGTTATATCTTTCCCTTCAAGAAGCCTTTCGCTAAGGCTGTTCTTGTGGAATTGGCAAAGGGATATTTGGAAGCCCATAGAGGGCTATGGTGAGAAAGGAAATATCTTCCGTTCAAAACCGGAAAGAAGCTTTCTGAGAAACTGCTATGTGTTCTGTTAATTCATCTCACAGAGCTACATCTTTCCCTTCAAGAAGCCTTTCGCTAAGGCTGTTCTTGTGGAATTGGAAAAGGGATATTTGGAAGCCCATAGAGGGCTATGGTGAAATAGGAAATATCTTCCGTTCTAAACTGGAAAGAATCTTTTTGAGAAACTGCTCTGTGTTCTGTTAATTCATCTCACAGAGTTACATCTTTCCCTTCAAGAAGCCTTTCGCTGATTCTGTTCTTGTGGAATTGGCAAAGGGATATTTGGAAGCCCATAGAGGGCTATGGTGAAAAAGGAACTATCTTCCGTTCAAAACTGGAAAGAAGCTTTCTGAGAAACTGCTCTGTGTTCTGTTAATTCATCTCACAGAGTTACATCTTTCCCTTCAAGAAGCCTTTCGCTAAGGCTGTTCTTGTGGAATTGGCAAAGGGATATTTGGAAGCACATAGAGGGCAATGGTGAAAAAGGAAATATCTTCCGTTCAAAACTGGAAAGAAGCTTTCTGAGAAACTGCTCTGTGTTCTGTTAATTAATCTCACAGAGTTACATCTTTCCCTTCAAGAAGCCTTTCGCTAAGGCTCTTCTTGTTTAATTGGCAAAGGGATATTTGGAAGCCCATATAGGGCTATGGTGAAAAAGGAAATATCTCCCGTTCAAAACTGGAAAGAAGCTTTCTGAGAAACTTCTCTGTGTTCTGTTAATTCATCTCACAGAGTTACATCTTTCCCTTCAGAAAGGCTTTCGGTAAGTCTGTTCTTGTGGAATTGGAAAAGGGATATTTGGAAGCCCAAAGAGGGCTATGGTGAAAAAGGAATTATCTTCCGTTCAAAACTAGAAAGAAGCTTTCTGAGAAACTGCTCTGTGTTCTGCTAATTCATCTCACAGATCTACATCTTTCCCTTCAAGAAGCCTTTCGCTAAGGCTGTTCTTGTGGAATTGGCAAAGGGATATTTGGAAGCCCATAGAGGGCTATGGTGAGAAAGGGAATATCTTCCGTTGAAAACCGGAAAGAAGCTTTCTGAGAAACTGCTGTGTGTTCTGTTAATTCATCTCAGAGAGTTACATCTTTCCTTTCAAGAAGCCTTTCGCTAAGGCTGTTCTTGTGGAATTGGCAAAGGGATATTTTGAAGCCCATAGAGGGCTATGGTGAAAAAGGAATTATCTTCCGTTCAAAACCGGAAAGAAGCTTCCTGAGAAACTGCTCTGTGTTCTGTTAATTCATCTCACAGAGTTACATCTTTCCCTTCAAGAAGCCTCTCGCTAAGACTGTTCTTGTGGAATTGGCAAAGGGATATTTGGAAGCCAATAGAGGGCTATGGTGAAAAAAGAAATATCTTCCGTTCAAAACCGGAAAGAAGCTTTCTGAGAAACTGCTCTGTGTTCTGTTAATTCATCTCACTGAGCTACATCTTACACTTCAAGAAGCCTTTCGCTAAGGCTGTTCTTGTGGAATTGGCAAAGGGATATTTGGAAGCCAATAGAGGGCTATGGTGAAAAGGGAAATATCTTCCGTTCAAACCTGGAAAGAAGCTCTCTGAGAAACTGCTCTGTGTTCTGTTAATTCATCTCACAGAGTTACATCTTTCCCTTCAGGAAGCCTTTCGGTAAGTCTGTTCTTGTGGAATTGGAAAAGGGATATTTGGAAGCCCATAGAGGGCTATGGTGAAATAGGAAATATCTTCCGTTCTCAACTGGAAAGAATCTTTTTGAGAAACTGCTCTGTGTTCTGTTAATTCATCTCACAGAGTTACATCTTTCCCTCCAAGAAGCCTTTCGCTGATTCTGTTCTTGTGGAATTGGCAAAGGGATATTTGGAAGCCCATAGAGGGCTATGGTGAAAAAGGAACTATCTTCCGTTCAAAACTGGAAAGAAGCTCTGTGAGAAACTGCTCTGTGTTCTGTTAATTCATCTCACAGAGTTACATCTTTCCCTTCAAGAAGCCTTTCGCTAAGGCTGTTCTTGTGGAATTGGCAAAGGGATATTTTGAAGCCCAGAGAGGGCTATGGTTAAAAAGGTATTATCTTCCGTTCAAAACTGGAAAGAAGCTTTCTGAGAAACTGCTCTGTGTTCTGTTAATTCATCTCACAGAGTTACATCTTTCCCTTCAAGAAGCCTTTCGTTAAGGCTGTTCCTATGGTATTCGCAAAGGGATATTTGAAAGCCCATAGTGGGCTATGATGAAAACGGAAATATCTTCCGTTCAAAACTGGAAAGAAGCTTTCTGAGAAACTGCTCTGTGTTCTGTTAATTCATCTCACAGAGTTACATCTTTCCCTTCAAGTAGCCTTTCGCTAAGGATGTTCTTGTGGAATTGGCAAAGGGATATTTGGAAGCCCATAGAGGGCCATGGTGAAAAAGGAAATACCTTCCGTTCAAAACTGGAAAGAAGCTTTCTGAGAAGCTGCTCTGTGTTCTGTTAATTCATCTCACAGAGTTACATCTTTCCCTTCAAGAAGCCTTTCACTAAGGCTGTTCTTGTGGAATTGGCAAAGGGATATTTGGAAGCCCATAGAGGGCTATGGTGAGAAAGGAAATATCTTCCGTTCAAAACCAGAAAGAAGCTTTCTGAGAAACTGCTCTTTGTTCTGTTAATTCATCTCAGAGAGTTACATCTTTCCTTTCAAGAAGCCTTTCGCTAAGGCTGTTCTTGTGGAATTGGGAAAGGGATATTTGGAAGCCCATAGAGGGCTATGGTGAAAAAGGAATTATCTTCCGTTCAAAACTGGAAAGAAGCTTCCTGAGAAACTGCTCTGTGTTCTCTTAATTCATCTCACAGAGTTACATCTTTCCCTTCAAGAAGCCTCTCGCTAAGGCTGTTCTTGTGGAATTGGCAAAGGGATATTTGGAAGCCCATAGAGGGCTATGGTGAAAAAAGAAATATCTTCCGCTCAAAACCGGAAAGAAACTTTCTGAGAAACTGCTGTGTGTTCTGTAAATTCATCTCACTGAGCTACATCTTACACTTCAAGAAGCCTTTCGCTAAGGCTGTTCTTGTGGAATTGGCAAAGGGATATTTGGAAGCCAATAGAGGGCTATGGTGAAAAAGGAAATATCTTCCGTTCAAAACCGGAAAGAAGCTTTCTGAGAAACTGCTCTGTGTTCTGTTAATTCATCTCACAGAGTTACATCTTTCCCTTCAAGAAGCCTTTCGCTAAGGCTGTTCTTGTGGAATTGGCAAAGGGATATTTGGAAGCCCTTAGAGGGCTCTGGTGAAAAAGGAAATATCTTCCGTTCTAAACTGGAAAGAAGCTTTTTAAGAAACTGCTCAGTGTTCTGTTAATTCATCTCACAGAGTTACATCTTTCCCTTCAAGAAGCCTTTCGCTGATTCTGTTCTTGTGGAATTGGCAAAGGGATATTTGGAAGCCCATAGAGGGCTATGGTGAAAAAGGAACTATCTTCCGTTCAAAACTGGAAAGAAGCTTTCTGAGAAACTGCTCTGTGTTCTGTTAATTCATCTCACAGAGTTACATCTTTCCCTTCAAGAAGCCTTTCGCTAAGGCTGTTCTTGTGGAATTGGCAAAGGGATATTTGGAAGCACATAGAGGGAAATGGTGAAAAAGGAAATATCTTCCGTTCAAAACTGGAAAGAAGCTTTCTGAGAAACTGCTCTGTGTTCTGTTAATTCATCTCAGAGAGTTTCATCTTTCCCTTCAAGAAGCCTTTAGCTAAGTCTGTTCTTGTGGAATTGGCAAAGGGATATTTGGAAGCCCATAGAGGGCTATGGTGTAAAAGGAAATATCTTCCGTTCAAAACTGGAAAGAAGCTTTCTGAGAAACTGCTCTGTGTTCTGTTAATTCATCTCAGAGAGTTACATCTTTCCCTTCAAGAAGCCTTTTGCTAAGGCTGTTCTTGTGGAATTGGCAAAGGGATATTTGGAAGCCCATAGAGGGCTATGGTGAGAAAGGAAATATCTTCTGTTCAAAACTGGAAAGAGGCTTTCTGAGAAACTGCTCTGTGTTCTGTTAATTCATCTCACAGAGTTACATCTTTCCCTTCAAGAAGCCTTTCGCTAAGGCTGTTCTTGTGGAATTGGCAAAGGGATATTTGGAAGCCTTTAGAGGGCTATGGTGAAAAAGGTAATATCTTCCGTTCTAAACTGGAAAGAAGCTTTTTGAGAAACTGCTCAGTGTTCTGTTAATTCATCTCACAGAGTTACATCTTTCCCTTCAAGAAGCCTTTCGCTGATTCTGTTCTTGTGGAATTGGCAAAGGGATATTTGGAAGCCCATAGAGGGCTATGGTGAAAAAGGAACTATCTTCCGTTCAAAACTGGAAAGAAGCTTTCTGAGAAACTGCTCTGTGTTCTGTTAATTCATCTCACAGAGTTACATCTTTCCCTTCAAGAAGCCTTTCGTTAAGGCTGTTCCTATGGTATTCGTAAAGGGATATTTGAAAGCCCATAGAGGGCTATGATGAAAACGGAAATATCTTCCGTTCAAAACTGGAAAGAAGATTTCTGAGAAACTGCTCTTTGTTCTGTGAATTTATCTCACAGTGTTATATCTTTCCCTTCAAGAAACCTTTCGCTAAGGATGTTCTTGTGGAATTGGCAAAGGGATATTTGGAAGCCCATAGAGGGCCATGGTGAAAAAGGAAATACTTTCCGTTCAAAACTGGAAAGAAGCTTTCTGAGAAGCTGCTCTGTGTTCTGTTAATTCATCTCACAGAGTTACATCTTTCCCTTCAAGAAGCCTTTCACTAAGGTTGTTCTTGTGGAATTGGCAAAGGGATATTTGGAAGCCCATAGAGGGCTATGGTGAGAAAGGAAATATCTTCCGTTCAAAACTGGAAAGAAGCTTTCTGAGAAACTGCTCTGTGTTCTGTTAATTCATCTCACTGAGCTACATCTTACACTTCAAGAAGCCTTTCGGTAAGGCTGTTCTTGTGGAATTGGCAAAGGGATATTTGGAAGCCAATAGAGGGCTATGGTGAAAAAGGAAATATCTTCCGTTCAAACCTGGAAAGAAGCTTTCTGAGAAACTGCTCTGTGTTCTGTTAATTCATCTCACAGAGTTACATCTTTCCCTTCAAGAAACCTTTCGCTAAGGCTGTTCTTGTGGAATTGGCAAAGGGATATTTGGAAGCCCATAGAGGGCTATGGTGAAAAAGGAAATATCTTCCGTTCTAAACTGGAAAGAAGCTTTTTGAGAAACTGCTCAGTGTTCTGTTAATTCATCTCGCAGAGTTACATCTTTCCCTTCAAGAAGCCTTTCGCTGATTCTGTTCTTGTGGAATTGGCAAAGGGATATTTGGAAGCACATAGAGGGCTATGGTGAAAAAAGAAATATCTTCCGTTCAAAACCGGAAAGAAGCTTTCTGAGAAACTGCTCTGTGTTCTGTTAATTCATCTCACAGAGCTACATCTTTCCTTTCAAGAAGCCTTTCGCTAAGGCTGTTCTTGTGGAAGTGGCAAAGGGATATTTGGAAGCCCATAGAGGGCTATGGTGAAAAAGGAAATATCTCCCGTTCAAAACTGGAAAGAAGATTTCTGAGAAACTGCTCTTTGTTCTGTGAATTTATCTCACAGTGTTATATCTTTCCCTTCAAGAAACCTTTCGCTAAGGATGTTCTTGTGGAATTGGCAAAGGGATATTTGGAAGCCCATAGAGGGCCATGGTGAAAAAGGAAATACTTTCCGTTCAAAACTGGAAAGAAGCTTTCTGAGAAGCTGCTCTGTGTTCTGTTAATTCATCTCACAGAGTTACATCTTTCCCTTCAAGAAGCCTTTCACTAAGGTTGTTCTTGTGAAATTGGCAAAGGGATATTTGGAAGCCCATAGAGGGCTATGGTGAGAAAGTAAATATCTTCCGTTCAAAACTGGAAAGAAGCTTTCTGAGAAACTGCTCTGTGTTCTGTTAATTCATCTCACAGAGTTACATGTTTCCCTTCAAGTAGCCTTTCGCTAAGGCTGTTTTTGTGGAATTGGCAAAGGGATATTTGGAAGCCCATAGAGGGCTATGATGAAAAAGGAAATATCTTCCGTTCAAAACTGGAAAGAAGCTTTCTGAGAAACTGCTCTGTGTTCTGTTAATTCATCTCACAGAGTTACATCTTTCCCTTGAAGAATCCTTTCGCTAAGGCTGTTCTTGTGGAATTGGCAAAGGGATATTTGGAAGCCCATAGAGGGCTATGGTGAAAAAGGAATTATCTTCCGTTCAAAACTGGAAAGAAGCTTCCTGAGAAACTGCTCTGTGTTCTCTTAATTCATCTCACAGAGTTACATCTTTCCCTTCAAGAAGCCTCTCGTTAAGGCTGTTCTTGTGGAATTGGCAAAGGGATATTTGGAAGCCCATAGAGGGCTATGGTGAAAAAAGAAATATCTTCCGCTCAAAACCGGAAAGAAACTTTCTGAGAAACTGCTGTGTGTTCTGTTAATTCATCTCACTGAGCTACATCTTACACTTCAAGAAGCCTTTCGCTGATTCTGTTCTTGTGGAATTGGCAAAGGGATATTTGGAAGCCAATAGAGGGCTATGGGGAAAAGGAAATATCTTCCGTTCAAAACCGGAAAGAAGCTTTCTGAGAAACTGCTCTGTGTTCTGTTAATTCATCTCACAGAGTTACATCTTTCCCTTCAAGAAGCCTTTCGCTAAGACTGTTCTTGTGGAAGTGGCAAAGGGATATTTGGAAGCCCATAGAGGTCTATGGTGAAAAAGGAAATATCTTCCGTTCAAAACTGGAAAGAAGCTGTCTGAGAAACTGCTCTGTGTTCTGTTAATTCATCTCACAGGGTTATATCTTTCCCTTCAAGAAGCCTTTCGCTAAGGCTGTTTTTGTGGAATTGGCAAAGGGATATTTGGAAGCCCATAGACGGCTATGGTCAAAAAGGAATTATCTTCCGTTCAAAACTGGAAAGAAGCTTTCTGAGAAACTGCTATGTGTTCTGTTAATTCATCTCAGAGAGTTACATCTTTCCTTTCAAGAAGCCTTTCGCTAAGGCTGTTCTTGTGGAATTGGCAAAGGGATATTTGGAAGCCCATAGAGGGCTATGGTGAAAAAGGAATTATTTTCCGTTCAAAACTGGAAAGAAGCTTCCTGAGAAACTGTTCTGTGTTCTGTTAATTCATCTCACAGAGTTACATCTTTCCCTTCAAGAAGCCTCTCGCTAAGGCTGTTCTTGTGGAATTGGCAAAGGGATATTTGGAAGCCCATAGAGGGCTATGGTGAAAAAAGAAATATCTTCCGTTCAAAACAGGAAAGAAGCTTTCTGAGAAACTGCTCTGTGTTCTGTTAATTCATCTCACTGAGCTACATCTTACACTTCAAGAAGCCTTTCGCTAAGGCTGTTCTTGTGGAATTGGCAAAGGGATATTTGGAAGCCAATAGAGGGCTATGGTGAAAAAGGAAATATCTTCCGTTCAAACCTGGAAAGAAGCTCTCTGAGAAACTGCTCTGTGTTCTGTTAATTCATCTCACAGAGTTACATCTTTCCCTTCAAGAAACCTTTCGCTAAGGCTGTTCTTGTGGAATTGGCAAAGGGATATTTGGAAGCCCATAGAGGGCTATGGTGAAAAAGGAAATATCTTCCGTTCTAAACTGGAAAGAAGCTTTTTGGGAAACTACTCAGTGTTCTGTTTATTCATCTCACTGAGTTACATCTTTCCCTTCAAGAAGCCTTTCGCTGCTTCTGTTCTTGTGGAATTGGCAAAGGGATATTTGGAGGCCCATAGAGGGCTATGGTGAAAAAAGAAATATCTTCCGTTCAAAACCGGAAAGAAGCTTTCTGAGAAACTGCTCTGTGTTCTGTTAATTCATCTCACAGAGCTACATCTTTCCTCTCAAGAAGCCTTTCGCTAAGGCTGTTCTTGTGGAAGTGGCAAAGGGATATTTGGAAGCCCATAGAGGGCTATGGTGAAAAAGGAAATATCTCCCGTTCAAAACTGGAAAGAAGCTCTCTGAGAAACTGCTCTGTGTTCTGTTAATTCGTCTCACAGGGTTTTATCTTTCCCTTCAAGAAGCCTTTCGCTAAGGCTGTTCTTGTGGAATTGGCAAAGGGATATTTATAAGCCCATAGAGGGCTATGGTGAGAAAGGAAATATCTTCCGTTCAAAACCAGAAAGAAGCTTTCTGAGAAACCGCTCTTTGTTCTGTTAATTCATCTCAGAGAGTTACATCTTTCCTTTCAAGAAGCCTTTCGCTAAGGCTGTTCTTGTGGAATTGGCAAAGGGATATTTGGAAGCCCATAGAGGGCTATGGTGAAAAAGGAATTATCTTCCGTTCAAAACTGGAAAGAAGCCTCCTGAGAAACTGCTCTGTGTTCTCTTAATTCATCTCACAGAGTTACATCTTTCCCTTCAAGAAGCCTCTCGCTAAGGCTGTTCTTGTGGAATTGGCAAAGGGATATTTGGAAGTCCATAGAGGGCTATGGTGAAAAAAGAAATATCTTCCGCTCAAAACCGGAAAGAAACTTTCTGAGAAACTGCTCTGTGTTCTGTTAATTCATCTCACTGAGCTACATCTTACACTTCAAGAAGCCTTTCGCTAAGGCTGTTCTTGTGGAATTGGCAAAGGGATATTTGGAAGCCCATAGAGGGCTATGGTGAAAAAGGAAATATCTTCCGTTCAAACCTGGAAAGAAGCTCTCTGAGAAACTGCTCTGTGTTCTGTTAATTCATCTCACAGAGTTACATCTTTCCCTTCAAGAAGCCTTTCGCTAAGGCTGTTCTTGTGGAATTGGCAAAGGGATATTTGGAAGCCCTTAGAGGGCTATGGTGAAAAAGGAAATATCTTCCGTTCTAAACTGGAAAGAAGCTTTTTGAGAAACTGCTCAGTGTTCTGTTAATTCATCTCACAGAGTTACATCTTTCCCTTCAAGAAGCCTTTCGCTGATTCTGTTCTTATGGAATTGGCAAAGGGATATTTGGAAGCCCATAGAGGGCTATGGTGAAAAAGGAACTATCTTCCGTTCAAAACTGGAAAGAAACTTTCTGAGAAACTGCTCTGTGTTCTGTTAATTCATCTCACAGAGTTACATCTTTCCCTTCAAGAAGCCTTTCGCTAAGGCTGTTCTTGTGGAATTGGCAAAGGGATATTTGGAAGCACATAGAGGGAAATGGTGAAAAAGGAAATATCTTCCGTTCAAAACTGGAAAGAAGCTTTCTGAGAAACTGCTCTGTGTTCTGTTAATTCATCTCAGAGAGTTACATCTTTCCCTTCAAGAAGCCTTTAGCTAAGTCTGTTCTTGTGGAATTGGCAAAGGGATATTTGGAAGCCCATAGAGGGCTATGGTGTAAAAGGAAATATCTTCCGTTCAAAACTGGAAAGAAGCTTTCTGAGAAAATGCTCTGTGTTCTGTTAATTCATCTCAGAGAGTTACATCTTTCCCTTCAAGAAGCCTTTCGCTAAGGCTGTTCTTGTGGAATTGGCAAAGGGATATTTGGAAGCCCATAGAGGGCTACGGTGAGAAAGGAAATATCTTCCGTTCAAAACTGGAAAGAAGCTCTCTGAGAAACTGCTCTGTGTTCTGTTAATTCATCTCACAGAGTTACATCTTTCCCTTCAAGAAGCCTTTCGCTAAGGCTGTTCTTGTGGAATTGGCCAAGGGATATTTGGAAGCCCATGGAGGGCTATGGTGAGGAAGGAAATATCTTCCGTTCAAAACTGGAAAGAAGCTTTCTGAGAAACTTCTCTGTGTTCTGTTAATTCATCTCACAGAGTTACATCTTTCCCTTCAGGAAGCCTTTCGGTAAGTCTGTTCTTGTGGAATTGGCAAAGGGATATTTGGAAGCAAATAGAGGGCTATGGTGAAAAGAGAAATATCTTCCGTTCAAACCTGGAAAGAAGCTCTCTGAGAAACTGCTCTGTGTTCTGTTAATTCATCTCACAGAGTTACATCTTTCCCTTCAAGAAGCCTTTCGCTAAGGCTGTTCTTGTGGAATTGGCAAAGGGATATTTGGAAGCCCTTAGAGGTCTATGGTGAAAAAGGAAATATCTTCCGTTCTAAACTGGAAAGAAGCTTTTTGAGAAACTGCTCAGTGTTCTGTTAATTCATCTCACAGAGTTACATCTTTCCCTTCAAGAAGCCTTTCGCTGATTCTGTTCTTGTGGAATTGGCAAAGGGATATTTGGAAGCCCATAGAGGGCTATGGTGAAAAAGGAACTATCTTCCGTTCAAAACTGGAAAGAAGCTTTCTGAGAAACTGCTCTGTGTTCTGTTAATTCATCTCACAGAGTTACATCTTTCCCTTCAAGAAGCCTTTCGCTAAGGCTGTTCTTGTGGAATTGGCAAAGGGATATTTGGAAGCACATAGAGGGAAATGGTGAAAAAGGAAATATCTTCCGTTAAAAATTGGAAAGAAGCTTTCTGAGAAACTGCTCTGTGTTCTGTTAGTTCATCTCAGAGAGTTACATCTTTCCCTTCAAGAAGCCTTTAGCTAAGGCTGTTCTTGTGGAGTTGGCAAAGGGATATTTGGAAGCCCATAGAGGGCTATGGTGTAAAAGGAAATATCTTCCGTTCAAAACTGGAAAGAAGCTTTCTGAGAAACTGCTCTGTGTTCTGTTAATTCATCTCAGAGAGTTACATCTTTCCCTTCAAGAAGCCTTTCGCTAAGGCTGTTCTTGTGGAATTGGCAAAGGGATATTTGGAAGCCCATAGAGGGCTATGGTGAAAAAGGAAATATCTTCCGTTCAAAACTGGAAAGAAGCTTTCTGAGAAACTTCTCTGTATTTTGTTAATTCATCTCACAGAGTTACATCTTTCCCTTCAGAAAGGCTTTCGGTAAGTCTGTTCTTGTGGAATTGGAAAAGGGATATTTGGAAGCCCAAAGAGGGCTATGGTCAAAAAGGAAATATCTTCCGTTCAAAACTAGAAAGAAGCTTTCTGAGAAACTGCTCTGTGTTCTGCTAATTCATCTCACAGATCTACATCTTTCCCTTCAAGAAGCCTTTCGCTAAGGCTGTTCTTGTGGAATTGGCAAAGGGATATTTGGAAGCCCATAGAGGGCTATGGTGAAAAAGGAATTATCTTCCGTTCAAAACCGGAAAGAAGCTTCCTGAGAAACTGCTCTGTGTTCTGTTAATTCATCTCACAGAGTTACATCTTTCCCTTCAAGAAGCCTCTCGCTAAGACTGTTCTTGTGGAATTGGCAAAGGGATATTTGGAAGCCAATAGAGGGCTATGGTAAAAAAAGAAATATCTTCCGTTCAAAACCGGAAAGAAGCTTTCTGAGAAACTGCTCTGTGTTCTGTTAATTCATCTCACTGAGCTACATCTTACACTTCAAGAAGCCTTTCGCTAAGGCTGTTCTTGTGGAATTGGCAAAGGGATATTTGGAAGCCAATAGAGGGCTATGGTGAAAAGGGAAATATCTTCCGTTCAAACCTGGAAAGAAGCTCTCTGAGAAACTGCTCTGTGTTCTGTTAATTCATCTCACAGAGTTACATCTTTCCCTTCAAGAAGCCTTTCGCTGATTCTGTTCTTGTGGAATTGGCAAAGGGATATTTGGAAGCCCATAGAGGGCTATGGTGAAAAAGGAACTATCTTCCGTTCAAAACTGGAAAGAAGCTTTCTGAGAAACTGCTCTGTGTTCTGTTAATTCATCTCACAGAGTTACATCTTTCCCTTCAAGAAGCCTTTCGCTAAGTCTGTTCTTGTGGAATTGGCAAAGGGATATTTGGAAGCCCATAGAGGGCTATGGTGAAAAAGGAATTATCTTCCGTTCAAAACCGGAAAGAAGCTTCCTGAGAAACTGCTCTGTGTTCTGTTAATTCATCTCACAGAGTTACATCTTTCCCTTCAAGAAGCCTCTCGCTAAGACTGTTCTTGTGGAATTGGCAAAGGGATATTTGGAAGCCAATAGAGGGCTATGGTAAAAAAAGAAATATCTTCCGTTCAAAACCGGAAAGAAGCTTTCTGAGAAACTGCTCTGTGTTCTGTTAATTCATCTCACTGAGCTACATCTTACACTTCAAGAAGCCTTTCGCTAAGGCTGTTCTTGTGGAATTGGCAAAGGGATATTTGGAAGCCAATAGAGGGCTATGGTGAAAAGGGAAATATCTTCCGTTCAAACCTGGAAAGAAGCTCTCTGAGAAACTGCTCTGTGTTCTGTTAATTCATCTCACAGAGTTACATCTTTCCCTTCAAGAAGCCTTTCGCTGATTCTGTTCTTGTGGAATTGGCAAAGGGATATTTGGAAGCCCATAGAGGGCTATGGTGAAAAAGGAACTATCTTCCGTTCAAAACTGGAAAGAAGCTTTCTGAGAAACTGCTCTGTGTTCTGTTAATTCATCTCACAGAGTTACATCTTTCCCTTCAAGAAGCCTTTCGCTAAGTCTGTTCTTGTGGAATTGGCAAAGGGATATTTGGAAGCACATAGAGGGAAATGGTGAAAAAGGAAATATCTTCCGTTAAAAACTGGAAAGAAGCTTTCTGAGAAACTGCTCTGTGTTCTGTTAGTTCATCTCAGAGAGTTACATCTTTCCCTTCAAGAAGCCTTTAGCTAAGGCTGTTCTTGTGGAGTTGGCAAAGGGATATTTGGAAGCCCATAGAGGGCTATGGTGAAAAAGGAAATATCTTCCGTTCAAAACTGGAAAGAAACTTTCTGAGAAACTTCTCTGTATTCTGTTAATTCATCTCACAGAGTTACATCTTTCCCTTCAGAAAGGCTTTCGGTAAGTCTGTTCTTGTGGAATTGGAAAAGGGATATTTGGAAGCCCAAAGAGGGCTATGGTGAAAAAGGAAATATCTTCCGTTCAAAACTAGAAAGAAGCTTTCTGAGAAACTGCTCTGTGTTCTGCTAATTCATCTCACAGATCTACATCTTTCCCTTCAAGAAGCCTTTCGCTAAGGCTGTTCTTGTGGAATTGGCAAAGGGATATTTGGAAGCCCATAGAGGGCTCTGGTGAGAAAGGGAATATCTTCCGTTGAAAACCGGAAAGAAGCTTTCTGAGAAACTGCTGTGTGTTCTGTTAATTCATCTCAGAGAGTTACATCTTTCCTTTCAAGAAGCCTTTCGCTAATGGTGTTCTTGTGGAATTGGCAAAGGGATATTTGGAAGCCCATAGAGGGCTATGGTGAAAAAGGAATTATCTTCCGTTCAAAACCGGAAAGAAGCTTCCTGAGAAACTGCTCTGTGTTCTGTTAATTCATCTCACAGAGTTACATCTTTCCCTTCAAGAAGCCTCTCGCTAAGACTGTTCTTGTGGAATTGGCAAAGGGATATTTGGAAGCCAATAGAGGGCTATGGTAAAAAAAGAAATATCTTCCGTTCAAAACCGGAAAGAAGCTTTCTGAGAAACTGCTCTGTGTTCTGTTAATTCATCTCACTGAGCTACATCTTACACTTCAAGAAGCCTTTCGCTAAGGCTGTTCTTGTGGAATTGGCAATGGGATATTTGGAAGCCAATAGAGGGCTATGTTGAAAAGGGAAATATCTTCCGTTCAAACCTGGAAAGAAGCTCTCTGAGAAACTGCTCTGTGTTCTGTTAATTCATCTCACAGAGTTACATCTTTCCCTTCAAGAAGCCTTTCGCTGATTCTGTTCTTGTGGAATTGGCAAAGGGATATTTGGAAGCCCATAGAGGGCTATGGTGAAAAAGGAACTATCTTCCGTTCAAAACTGGAAAGAAGCTTTCTGAGAAACTGCTCTGTGTTCTGTTAATTCATATCACAGAGTTACATCTTTCCCTTCAAGAAGCCTTTCGCTAAGGCTGTTCTTGTGGAATTGGCAAAGGGATATTTGGAAGCACATAGAGGGAAATGGTGAAAAAGGAAATATCTTCCGTTCAAAACTGGAAAGAAGCTTTCTGAGAAACTGCTCTGTGTTCTGTTAATTCATCTCAGAGAGTTTCATCTTTCCCTTCAAGAAGCCTTTAGCTAAGTCTTTTCTTGTGGAATTGGCAAAGGGATATTTGGAAGCCCATAGAGGGCTATGGTGTAAAAGGAAATATCTTCCGTTCAAAACTGGAAAGAAGCTTTCTGAGAAACTGCTCTGTGTTCTGTTAATTCATCTCAGAGAGTTACATCTTTCCCTTCAAGAAGCCTTTCGATAAGGCTGTTCTTGTGGAATTGGCAAAGGGATATTTGGAAGCCCATAGAGGGCTATGGTGAGAAAGGAAATATCTTCTGTTCAAAACTGGAAAGAGGCTTTCTGAGAAACTGCTCTGTGTTCTGTTAATTCATCTCACAGAGTTACATCTTTCCCTTCAAGAAGCCTTTCGCTAAGGCTGTTCTTGTGGAATTGGCCAAGGGATATTTGGAAGCCCATGGAGGGCTATGGTGAGAAAGGAAATATCTTCCGTTCAAAACTGGAAAGAAGCTTTCTGAGAAACTTCTCTGTGTTCTGTTAATTCATCTCACAGAGTTACATCTTTCCCTTCAGGAAGCCTTTCGGTAAGTCTGTTCTTGTGGAAATGGCAAAGGGATATTTGGAAGCCAATAGAGGGCTATGGTGAAAAGGGAAATATCTTCCGTTCAAACCTGGAAAGAAGCTCTCTGAGAAACTGCTCTGTGTTCTGTTAATTCATCTCACAGAGTTACATCTTTCCCTTCAAGAAGCCTTTCGCTGATTCTGTTCTTGTGGAATTGGCAAAGGGATATTTGGAAGCCCATAGAGGGCTATGGTGAAAAAGGAACTATCTCCCGTTCAAAACTGGAAAGAAGCTTTCTGAGAAACTGCTCTGTGTTCTGTTAATTCATCTCACAGAGTTACATCTTTCCCTTCAAGAAGCCTTTCGTTAAGGCTGTTCCTATGGTATTCGCAAAGGGATATTTGAAAGCCCATAGAGGGCTATGATGAAAACGGAAATATCTTCCGTTCAAAACTGGAAAGAAGATTTCTGAAAAACTGCTCTTTGTTCTGTGAATTTATCTCACAGTGTTATATCTTTCCCTTCAAGAAACCTTTCGCTAAGGATGTTCTTGTGGAATTGGCAAAGGGATATTTGGAAGCCCATAGAGGGCCATGGTGAAAAAGGAAATACCTTCCGTTCAAAACTGGAAAGAAGCTTTCTGAGAAGCTGCTCTGTGTTCTGTTAATTCATCTCACAGAGTTACATCTTTCCCTTCAAGAAGCCTTTCACTAAGGTTGTTCTTGTGGAATTGGCAAAGGGATATTTGGAAGCCCATAGAGGGCTATGGTGAGAAAGGAAATATCTTCCGTTCAAAACTGGAAAGAAGCTTTCTGAGAAACTGCTCTGTGTTCTGTTAATTCATCTCACAGAGTTACATGTTTCCCTTCAAGTAGCCTTTCGCTAAGGCTGTTTTTGTGGAATTGGCAAAGGGATATTTGGAAGCCCATAGAGGGCTATGGTGAAAAAGGAAATATCTTCCGTTCAAAACTGGAAAGAAGCTTTCTGAGAAACTGCTCTGTGTTCTGTTAATTCATCTCACAGAGTTACATCTTTCCCTTCAAGAAACCTTTCGCTAAGGCTGTTCTTGTGGAATTGGCAAAGGGATATTTGGAAGCCCATAGAGGGCTATGGTGAAAAAGGAAATATCTTCCGTTCTAAACTGGAAAGAAGCTTTTTGAGAAACTGCTCAGTGTTCTGTTAATTCATCTCGCAGAGTTACATCTTTCCCTTCAAGAAGCCTTTCGCTGATTCTGTTCTTGTGGAATTGGCAAAGGGATATTTGGAAGCACATAGAGGGCTATGGTGAAAAAAGAAATATCTTCCGTTCAAAACCGGAAAGAAGCTTTCTGAGAAACTGCTCTGTGTTCTGTTAATTCATCTCACAGAGCTACATCTTTCCTTTCAAGAAGCCTTTCGCTAAGGCTGTTCTTGTGGAAGTGGCAAAGGGATATTTGGAAGCCCATAGAGGGCTATGGTGAAAAAGGAAATATCTCCCGTTCAAAACTGGAAAGAAGATTTCTGAGAAACTGCTCTTTGTTCTGTGAATTTATCTCACAGTGTTATATCTTTCCCTTCCAGAAACCTTTCGCTAAGGATGTTCTTGTGGAATTGGCAAAGGGATATTTGGAAGCCCATAGAGGGCCATGGTGAAAAAGGAAATACTTTCCGTTCAAAACTGGAAAGAAGCTTTCTGAGAAGCTGCTCTGTGTTCTGTTAATTCATCTCACAGAGTTACATCTTTCCCTTCAAGAAGCCTTTCACTAAGGTTGTTCTTGTGAAATTGGCAAAGGGATATTTGGAAGCCCATAGAGGGCTATGGTGAGAAAGTAAATATCTTCCGTTCAAAACTGGAAAGAAGCTTTCTGAGAAACTGCTCTGTGTTCTGTTAATTCATCTCACAGAGTTACATGTTTCCCTTCAAGTAGCCTTTCGCTAAGGCTGTTTTTGTGGAATTGGCAAAGGGATATTTGGAAGCCCATAGAGGGCTATGATGAAAAAGGAAATATCTTCCGTTCAAAACTGGAAAGAAGCTTTCTGAGAAACTGCTCTGTGTTCTGTTAATTCATCTCACAGAGTTACATCTTTCCCTTGAAGAATCCTTTCGCTAAGGCTGTTCTTGTGGAATTGGCAAAGGGATATTTGGAAGCCCATAGAGGGCTATGGTGAAAAAGGAAATATCTTCCGTTCAAACCTGGAAAGAAGCTCTCTGAGAAACTGCTCTGTGTTCTGTTAATTCATCTCACAGAGTTACATCTTTCCCTTCAAGAAACCTTTCGCTAAGGCTGTTCTTGTGGAATTGGCAAAGGGATATTTGGAAGCCCATAGAGGGCTATGGTGAAAAAGGAAATATCTTCCGTTCTAAACTGGAAAGAAGCTTTTTGGGAAACTGCTCAGTGTTCTGTTTATTCATCTCACTGAGTTACATCTTTCCCTTCAAGAAGCCTTTCGCTGATTCTGTTCTTGTGGAATTGGCAAAGGGATATTTGGAGGCCCATAGAGGGCTATGGTGAAAAAAGAAATATCTTCCGTTCAAAACCGGAAAGAAGCTTTCTGAGAAACTGCTCTGTGTTCTGTTAATTCATCTCACAGAGCTACATCTTTCCTCTCAAGAAGCCTTTCGCTAAGGCTGTTCTTGTGGAAGTGGCAAAGGGATATTTGGAAGCCCATAGAGGGCTATGGTGAAAAAGGAAATATCTCCCGTTCAAAACTGGAAAGAAGCTCTCTGAGAAACTGCTCTGTGTTCTGTTAATTCGTCTCACAGGGTTTTATCTTTCCCTTCAAGAAGCCTTTCGCTAAGGCTGTTCTTGTGGAATTGGCAAAGGGATATTTATAAGCCCATAGAGGGCTATGGTGAGAAAGGAAATATCTTCCGTTCAAAACCAGAAAGAAGCTTTCTGAGAAACCGCTCTTTGTTCTGTTAATTCATCTCAGAGAGTTACATCTTTCCTTTCAAGAAGCCTTTCGCTAAGGCTGTTCTTGTGGAATTGGCAAAGGGATATTTGGAAGCCCATAGAGGGCTATGGTGAAAAAGGAATTATCTTCCGTTCAAAACTGGAAAGAAGCCTCCTGAGAAACTGCTCTGTGTTCTCTTAATTCATCTCACAGAGTTACATCTTTCCCTTCAAGAAGCCTCTCGCTAAGGCTGTTCTTGTGGAATTGGCAAAGGGATATTTGGAAGTCCATAGAGGGCTATGGTGAAAAAAGAAATATCTTCCGCTCAAAACCGGAAAGAAACTTTCTGAGAAACTGCTCTGTGTTCTGTTAATTCATCTCACTGAGCTACATCTTACACTTCAAGAAGCCTTTCGCTAAGGCTGTTCTTGTGGAATTGGCAAAGGGATATTTGGAAGCCCATAGAGGGCTATGGTGAAAAAGGAAATATCTTCCGTTCAAACCTGGAAAGAAGCTCTCTGAGAAACTGCTCTGTGTTCTGTTAATTCATCTCACAGAGTTACATCTTTCCCTTCAAGAAGCCTTTCGCTAAGGCTGTTCTTGTGGAATTGGCAAAGGGATATTTGGAAGCCCTTAGAGGGCTATGGTGAAAAAGGAAATATCTTCCGTTCTAAACTGGAAAGAAGCTTTTTGAGAAACTGCTCAGTGTTCTGTTAATTCATCTCACAGAGTTACATCTTTCCCTTCAAGAAGCCTTTCGCTGATTCTGTTCTTATGGAATTGGCAAAGGGATATTTGGAAGCCCATAGAGGGCTATGGTGAAAAAGGAACTATCTTCCGTTCAAAACTGGAAAGAAACTTTCTGAGAAACTGCTCTGTGTTCTGTTAATTCATCTCACAGAGTTACATCTTTCCCTTCAAGAAGCCTTTCGCTAAGGCTGTTCTTGTGGAATTGGCAAAGGGATATTTGGAAGCACATAGAGGGAAATGGTGAAAAAGGAAATATCTTCCGTTCAAAACTGGAAAGAAGCTTTCTGAGAAACTGCTCTGTGTTCTGTTAATTCATCTCAGAGAGTTACATCTTTCCCTTCAAGAAGCCTTTAGCTAAGTCTGTTCTTGTGGAATTGGCAAAGGGATATTTGGAAGCCCATAGAGGGCTATGGTGTAAAAGGAAATATCTTCCGTTCAAAACTGGAAAGAAGCTTTCTGAGAAAATGCTCTGTGTTCTGTTAATTCATCTCAGAGAGTTACATCTTTCCCTTCAAGAAGCCTTTCGCTAAGGCTGTTCTTGTGGAATTGGCAAAGGGATATTTGGAAGCCCATAGAGGGCTACGGTGAGAAAGGAAATATCTTCCGTTCAAAACTGGAAAGAAGCTCTCTGAGAAACTGCTCTGTGTTCTGTTAATTCATCTCACAGAGTTACATCTTTCCCTTCAAGAAGCCTTTCGCTAAGGCTGTTCTTGTGGAATTGGCCAAGGGATATTTGGAAGCCCATAGAGGGCTATGGTGTAAAAGGAAATATCTTCCGTTCAAAACTGGAAAGAAGCTTTCTGAGAAACTGCTCTGTGTTCTGTTAATTCATCTCAGAGAGTTACATCTTTCCCTTCAAGAAGCCTTTCGATAAGGCTGTTCTTGTGGAATTGGCAAAGGGATATTTGGAAGCCCATAGAGGGCTATGGTGAGAAAGGAAATATCTTCTGTTCAAAACTGGAAAGAGGCTTTCTGAGAAACTGCTCTGTGTTCTGTTAATTCATCTCACAGAGTTACATCTTTCCCTTCAAGAAGCCTTTCGCTAAGGCTGTTCTTGTGGAATTGGCCAAGGGATATTTGGAAGCCCATGGAGGGCTATGGTGAGAAAGGAAATATCTTCCGTTCAAAACTGGAAAGAAGCTTTCTGAGAAACTTCTCTGTGTTCTGTTAATTCATCTCACAGAGTTACATCTTTCCCTTCAGGAAGCCTTTCGGTAAGTCTGTTCTTGTGGAAATGGCAAAGGGATATTTGGAAGCCAATAGAGGGCTATGGTGAAAAGGGAAATATCTTCCGTTCAAACCTGGAAAGAAGCTCTCTGAGAAACTGCTCTGTGTTCTGTTAATTCATCTCACAGAGTTACATCTTTCCCTTCAAGAAGCCTTTCGCTGATTCTGTTCTTGTGGAATTGGCAAAGGGATATTTGGAAGCCCATAGAGGGCTATGGTGAAAAAGGAACTATCTCCCGTTCAAAACTGGAAAGAAGCTTTCTGAGAAACTGCTCTGTGTTCTGTTAATTCATCTCACAGAGTTACATCTTTCCCTTCAAGAAGCCTTTCGTTAAGGCTGTTCCTATGGTATTCGCAAAGGGATATTTGAAAGCCCATAGAGGGCTATGATGAAAACGGAAATATCTTCCGTTCAAAACTGGAAAGAAGATTTCTGAAAAACTGCTCTTTGTTCTGTGAATTTATCTCACAGTGTTATATCTTTCCCTTCAAGAAACCTTTCGCTAAGGATGTTCTTGTGGAATTGGCAAAGGGATATTTGGAAGCCCATAGAGGGCCATGGTGAAAAAGGAAATACCTTCCGTTCAAAACTGGAAAGAAGCTTTCTGAGAAGCTGCTCTGTGTTCTGTTAATTCATCTCACAGAGTTACATCTTTCCCTTCAAGAAGCCTTTCACTAAGGTTGTTCTTGTGGAATTGGCAAAGGGATATTTGGAAGCCCATAGAGGGCTATGGTGAGAAAGGAAATATCTTCCGTTCAAAACTGGAAAGAAGCTTTCTGAGAAACTGCTCTGTGTTCTGTTAATTCATCTCACAGAGTTACATGTTTCCCTTCAAGTAGCCTTTCGCTAAGGCTGTTTTTGTGGAATTGGCAAAGGGATATTTGGAAGCCCATAGAGGGCTATGGTGAAAAAGGAAATATCTTCCGTTCAAAACTGGAAAGAAGCTTTCTGAGAAACTGCTCTGTGTTCTGTTAATTCATCTCACAGAGTTACATCTTTCCCTTCAAGAAACCTTTCGCTAAGGCTGTTCTTGTGGAATTGGCAAAGGGATATTTGGAAGCCCATAGAGGGCTATGGTGAAAAAGGAAATATCTTCCGTTCTAAACTGGAAAGAAGCTTTTTGAGAAACTGCTCAGTGTTCTGTTAATTCATCTCGCAGAGTTACATCTTTCCCTTCAAGAAGCCTTTCGCTGATTCTGTTCTTGTGGAATTGGCAAAGGGATATTTGGAAGCACATAGAGGGCTATGGTGAAAAAAGAAATATCTTCCGTTCAAAACCGGAAAGAAGCTTTCTGAGAAACTGCTCTGTGTTCTGTTAATTCATCTCACAGAGCTACATCTTTCCTTTCAAGAAGCCTTTCGCTAAGGCTGTTCTTGTGGAAGTGGCAAAGGGATATTTGGAAGCCCATAGAGGGCTATGGTGAAAAAGGAAATATCTCCCGTTCAAAACTGGAAAGAAGATTTCTGAGAAACTGCTCTTTGTTCTGTGAATTTATCTCACAGTGTTATATCTTTCCCTTCAAGAAACCTTTCGCTAAGGATGTTCTTGTGGAATTGGCAAAGGGATATTTGGAAGCCCATAGAGGGCCATGGTGAAAAAGGAAATACTTTCCGTTCAAAACTGGAAAGAAGCTTTCTGAGAAGCTGCTCTGTGTTCTGTTAATTCATCTCACAGAGTTACATCTTTCCCTTCAAGAAGCCTTTCACTAAGGTTGTTCTTGTGAAATTGGCAAAGGGATATTTGGAAGCCCATAGAGGGCTATGGTGAGAAAGTAAATATCTTCCGTTCAAAACTGGAAAGAAGCTTTCTGAGAAACTGCTCTGTGTTCTGTTAATTCATCTCACAGAGTTACATGTTTCCCTTCAAGTAGCCTTTCGCTAAGGCTGTTTTTGTGGAATTGGCAAAGGGATATTTGGAAGCCCATAGAGGGCTATGATGAAAAAGGAAATATCTTCCGTTCAAAACTGGAAAGAAGCTTTCTGAGAAACTGCTCTGTGTTCTGTTAATTCATCTCACAGAGTTACATCTTTCCCTTGAAGAATCCTTTCGCTAAGGCTGTTCTTGTGGAATTGGCAAAGGGATATTTGGAAGCCCATAGAGGGCTATGGTGAAAAAGGAAATATCTTCCGTTCAAACCTGGAAAGAAGCTCTCTGAGAAACTGCTCTGTGTTCTGTTAATTCATCTCACAGAGTTACATCTTTCCCTTCAAGAAACCTTTCGCTAAGGCTGTTCTTGTGGAATTGGCAAAGGGATATTTGGAAGCCCATAGAGGGCTATGGTGAAAAAGGAAATATCTTCCGTTCTAAACTGGAAAGAAGCTTTTTGGGAAACTGCTCAGTGTTCTGTTTATTCATCTCACTGAGTTACATCTTTCCCTTCAAGAAGCCTTTCGCTGATTCTGTTCTTGTGGAATTGGCAAAGGGATATTTGGAGGCCCATAGAGGGCTATGGTGAAAAAAGAAATATCTTCCGTTCAAAACCGGAAAGAAGCTTTCTGAGAAACTGCTCTGTGTTCTGTTAATTCATCTCACAGAGCTACATCTTTCCTCTCAAGAAGCCTTTCGCTAAGGCTGTTCTTGTGGAAGTGGCAAAGGGATATTTGGAAGCCCATAGAGGGCTATGGTGAAAAAGGAAATATCTCCCGTTCAAAACTGGAAAGAAGCTCTCTGAGAAACTGCTCTGTGTTCTGTTAATTCGTCTCACAGGGTTTTATCTTTCCCTTCAAGAAGCCTTTCGCTAAGGCTGTTCTTGTGGAATTGGCAAAGGGATATTTATAAGCCCATAGAGGGCTATGGTGAGAAAGGAAATATCTTCCGTTCAAAACCAGAAAGAAGCTTTCTGAGAAACCGCTCTTTGTTCTGTTAATTCATCTCAGAGAGTTACATCTTTCCTTTCAAGAAGCCTTTCGCTAAGGCTGTTCTTGTGGAATTGGCAAAGGGATATTTGGAAGCCCATAGAGGGCTATGGTGAAAAAGGAATTATCTTCCGTTCAAAACTGGAAAGAAGCCTCCTGAGAAACTGCTCTGTGTTCTCTTAATTCATCTCACAGAGTTACATCTTTCCCTTCAAGAAGCCTCTCGCTAAGGCTGTTCTTGTGGAATTGGCAAAGGGATATTTGGAAGTCCATAGAGGGCTATGGTGAAAAAAGAAATATCTTCCGCTCAAAACCGGAAAGAAACTTTCTGAGAAACTGCTCTGTGTTCTGTTAATTCATCTCACTGAGCTACATCTTACACTTCAAGAAGCCTTTCGCTAAGGCTGTTCTTGTGGAATTGGCAAAGGGATATTTGGAAGCCCATAGAGGGCTATGGTGAAAAAGGAAATATCTTCCGTTCAAACCTGGAAAGAAGCTCTCTGAGAAACTGCTCTGTGTTCTGTTAATTCATCTCACAGAGTTACATCTTTCCCTTCAAGAAGCCTTTCGCTAAGGCTGTTCTTGTGGAATTGGCAAAGGGATATTTGGAAGCCCTTAGAGGGCTATGGTGAAAAAGGAAATATCTTCCGTTCTAAACTGGAAAGAAGCTTTTTGAGAAACTGCTCAGTGTTCTGTTAATTCATCTCACAGAGTTACATCTTTCCCTTCAAGAAGCCTTTCGCTGATTCTGTTCTTATGGAATTGGCAAAGGGATATTTGGAAGCCCATAGAGGGCTATGGTGAAAAAGGAACTATCTTCCGTTCAAAACTGGAAAGAAACTTTCTGAGAAACTGCTCTGTGTTCTGTTAATTCATCTCACAGAGTTACATCTTTCCCTTCAAGAAGCCTTTCGCTAAGGCTGTTCTTGTGGAATTGGCAAAGGGATATTTGGAAGCACATAGAGGGAAATGGTGAAAAAGGAAATATCTTCCGTTCAAAACTGGAAAGAAGCTTTCTGAGAAACTGCTCTGTGTTCTGTTAATTCATCTCAGAGAGTTACATCTTTCCCTTCAAGAAGCCTTTAGCTAAGTCTGTTCTTGTGGAATTGGCAAAGGGATATTTGGAAGCCCATAGAGGGCTATGGTGTAAAAGGAAATATCTTCCGTTCAAAACTGGAAAGAAGCTTTCTGAGAAAATGCTCTGTGTTCTGTTAATTCATCTCAGAGAGTTACATCTTTCCCTTCAAGAAGCCTTTCGCTAAGGCTGTTCTTGTGGAATTGGCAAAGGGATATTTGGAAGCCCATAGAGGGCTACGGTGAGAAAGGAAATATCTTCCGTTCAAAACTGGAAAGAAGCTCTCTGAGAAACTGCTCTGTGTTCTGTTAATTCATCTCACAGAGTTACATCTTTCCCTTCAAGAAGCCTTTCGCTAAGGCTGTTCTTGTGGAATTGGCCAAGGGATATTTGGAAGCCCATGGAGGGCTATGGTGAGGAAGGAAATATCTTCCGTTCAAAACTGGAAAGAAGCTTTCTGAGAAACTTCTCTGTGTTCTGTTAATTCATCTCACAGAGTTACATCTTTCCCTTCAGGAAGCCTTTCGGTAAGTCTGTTCTTGTGGAATTGGCAAAGGGATATTTGGAAGCAAATAGAGGGCTATGGTGAAAAGAGAAATATCTTCCGTTCAAACCTGGAAAGAAGCTCTCTGAGAAACTGCTCTGTGTTCTGTTAATTCATCTCACAGAGTTACATCTTTCCCTTCAAGAAGCCTTTCGCTAAGGCTGTTCTTGTGGAATTGGCAAAGGGATATTTGGAAGCCCTTAGAGGTCTATGGTGAAAAAGGAAATATCTTCCGTTCTAAACTGGAAAGAAGCTTTTTGAGAAACTGCTCAGTGTTCTGTTAATTCATCTCACAGAGTTACATCTTTCCCTTCAAGAAGCCTTTCGCTGATTCTGTTCTTGTGGAATTGGCAAAGGGATATTTGGAAGCCCATAGAGGGCTATGGTGAAAAAGGAACTATCTTCCGTTCAAAACTGGAAAGAAGCTTTCTGAGAAACTGCTCTGTGTTCTGTTAATTCATCTCACAGAGTTACATCTTTCCCTTCAAGAAGCCTTTCGCTAAGGCTGTTCTTGTGGAATTGGCAAAGGGATATTTGGAAGCACATAGAGGGAAATGGTGAAAAAGGAAATATCTTCCGTTAAAAACTGGAAAGAAGCTTTCTGAGAAACTGCTCTGTGTTCTGTTAGTTCATCTCAGAGAGTTACATCTTTCCCTTCAAGAAGCCTTTAGCTAAGGCTGTTCTTGTGGAGTTGGCAAAGGGATATTTGGAAGCCCATAGAGGGCTATGGTGTAAAAGGAAATATCTTCCGTTCAAAACTGGAAAGAAGCTTTCTGAGAAAGTGCTCTGTGTTCTGTTAATTCATCTCAGAGAGTTACATCTTTCCCTTCAAGAAGCCTTTCGCTAAGGCTGTTCTTGTGGAATTGGCAAAGGGATATTTGGAAGCCCATAGAGGGCTATGGTGAAAAAGGAAATATCTTCCGTTCAAAACTGGAAAGAAGCTTTCTGAGAAACTTCTCTGTATTCTGTTAATTCATCTCACAGAGTTACATCTTTCCCTTCAGAAAGGCTTTCGGTAAGTCTGTTCTTGTGGAATTGGAAAAGGGATATTTGGAAGCCCAAAGAGGGCTATGGTCAAAAAGGAAATATCTTCCGTTCAAAACTAGAAAGAAGCTTTCTGAGAAACTGCTCTGTGTTCTGCTAATTCATCTCACAGATCTACATCTTTCCCTTCAAGAAGCCTTTCGCTAAGGCTGTTCTTGTGGAATTGGCAAAGGGATATTTGGAAGCCCATAGAGGGCTCTGGTGAGAAAGGGAATATCTTCCATTGAAAACCGGAAAGAAGCTTTCTGAGAAACTGCTGTGTGTTCTGTTAATTCATCTCAGAGAGTTACATCTTTCCTTTCAAGAAGCCTTTCGCTAATGCTGTTCTTGTGGAATTGGCAAAGGGATATTTGGAAGCCCATAGAGGGCTATGGTGAAAAAGGAATTATCTTCCGTTCAAAACCGGAAAGAAGCTTCCTGAGAAACTGCTCTGTGTTCTGTTAATTCATCTCACAGAGTTACATCTTTCCCTTCAAGAAGCCTCTCGCTAAGACTGTTCTTGTGGAATTGGCAAAGGGATATTTGGAAGCCAATAGAGGGCTATGGTAAAAAAAGAAATATCTTCCGTTCAAAACCGGAAAGAAGCTTTCTGAGAAACTGCTCTGTGTTCTGTTAATTCATCTCACTGAGCTACATCTTACACTTCAAGAAGCCTTTCGCTAAGGCTGTTCTTGTGGAATTGGCAAAGGGATATTTGGAAGCCAATAGAGGGCTATGGTGAAAAGGGAAATATCTTCCGTTCAAACCTGGAAAGAAGCTCTCTGAGAAACTGCTCTGTGTTCTGTTAATTCATCTCACAGAGTTACATCTTTCCCTTCAAGAAGCCTTTCGCTGATTCTGTTCTTGTGGAATTGGCAAAGGGATATTTGGAAGCCCATAGAGGGCTATGGTGAAAAAGGAACTATCTTCCGTTCAAAACTGGAAAGAAGCTTTCTGAGAAACTGCTCTGTGTTCTGTTAATTCATCTCACAGAGTTACATCTTTGCCTTCAAGAAGCCTTTCGCTAAGTCTGTTCTTGTGGAATTGGCAAAGGGATATTTGGAAGCACATAGAGGGAAATGGTGAAAAAGGAAATATCTTCCGTTAAAAACTGGAAAGAAGCTTTCTGAGAAACTGCTCTGTGTTCTGTTAGTTCATCTCAGAGAGTTACATCTTTCCCTTCAAGAAGCCTTTAGCTAAGGCTGTTCTTGTGGAGTTGGCAAAGGGATATTTGGAAGCCCATAGAGGGCTATGGTGAAAAAGGAAATATCTTCCGTTCAAAACTGGAAAGAAGCTTTCTGAGAAACTTCTCTGTATTCTGTTAATTCATCTCACAGAGTTACATCTTTCCCTTCAGAAAGGCTTTCGGTAAGTCTGTTCTTGTGGAATTGGAAAAGGGATATTTGGAAGCCCAAAGAGGGCTATGGTGAAAAAGGAAATATCTTCCGTTCAAAACTAGAAAGAAGCTTTCTGAGAAACTGCTCTGTGTTCTGCTAATTCATCTCACAGATCTACATCTTTCCCTTCAAGAAGCCTTTCGCTAAGGCTGTTCTTGTGGAATTGGCAAAGGGATATTTGGAAGCCCATAGAGGGCTCTGGTGAGAAAGGGAATATCTTCCGTTGAAAACCGGAAAGAAGCTTTCTGAGAAACTGCTGTGTGTTCTGTTAATTCATCTCAGAGAGTTACATCTTTCCTTTCAAGAAGCCTTTCGCTAATGCTGTTCTTGTGGAATTGGCAAAGGGATATTTGGAAGCCCATAGAGGGCTATGGTGAAAAAGGAATTATCTTCCGTTCAAAACCGGAAAGAAGCTTCCTGAGAAACTGCTCTGTGTTCTGTTAATTCATCTCACAGAGTTACATCTTTCCCTTCAAGAAGCCTCTCGCTAAGACTGTTCTTGTGGAATTGGCAAAGGGATATTTGGAAGCCAATAGAGGGCTATGGTAAAAAAAGAAATATCTTCCGTTCAAAACCGGAAAGAAGCTTTCTGAGAAACTGCTCTGTGTTCTGTTAATTCATCTCACTGAGCTACATCTTACACTTCAAGAAGCCTTTCGCTAAGGCTGTTCTTGTGGAATTGGCAATGGGATATTTGGAAGCCAATAGAGGGCTATGTTGAAAAGGGAAATATCTTCCGTTCAAACCTGGAAAGAAGCTCTCTGAGAAACTGCTCTGTGTTCTGTTAATTCATCTCACAGAGTTACATCTTTCCCTTCAAGAAGCCTTTCGCTGATTCTGTTCTTGTGGAATTGGCAAAGGGATATTTGGAAGCCCATAGAGGGCTATGGTGAAAAAGGAACTATCTTCCGTTCAAAACTGGAAAGAAGCTTTCTGAGAAACTGCTCTGTGTTCTGTTAATTCATCTCACAGAGTTACATCTTTCCCTTCAAGAAGCCTTTCGCTAAGGCTGTTCTTGTGGAATTGGCAAAGGGATATTTGGAAGCACATAGAGGGAAATGGTGAAAAAGGAAATATCTTCCGTTCAAAACTGGAAAGAAGCTTTCTGAGAAACTGCTCTGTGTTCTGTTAATTCATCTCAGAGAGTTTCATCTTTCCCTTCAAGAAGCCTTTAGCTAAGTCTTTTCTTGTGGAATTGGCAAAGGGATATTTGGAAGCCCATAGAGGGCTATGGTGTAAAAGGAAATATCTTCCGTTCAAAACTGGAAAGAAGCTTTCTGAGAAACTGCTCTGTGTTCTGTTAATTCATCTCAGAGAGTTACATCTTTCCCTTCAAGAAGCCTTTCGATAAGGCTGTTCTTGTGGAATTGGCAAAGGGATATTTGGAAGCCCATAGAGGGCTATGGTGAGAAAGGAAATATCTTCTGTTCAAAACTGGAAAGAGGCTTTCTGAGAAACTGCTCTGTGTTCTGTTAATTCATCTCACAGAGTTACATCTTTCCCTTCAAGAAGCCTTTCGCTAAGGCTGTTCTTGTGGAATTGGCCAAGGGATATTTGGAAGCCCATGGAGGGCTATGGTGAGAAAGGAAATATCTTCCGTTCAAAACTGGAAAGAAGCTTTCTGAGAAACTTCTCTGTGTTCTGTTAATTCATCTCACAGAGTTACATCTTTCCCTTCAGGAAGCCTTTCGGTAAGTCTGTTCTTGTGGAAATGGCAAAGGGATATTTGGAAGCCAATAGAGGGCTATGGTGAAAAGGGAAATATCTTCCGTTCAAACCTGGAAAGAAGCTCTCTGAGAAACTGCTCTGTGTTCTGTTAATTCATCTCACAGAGTTACATCTTTCCCTTCAAGAAGCCTTTCGCTGATTCTGTTCTTGTGGAATTGGCAAAGGGATATTTGGAAGCCCATAGAGGGCTATGGTGAAAAAGGAACTATCTCCCGTTCAAAACTGGAAAGAAGCTTTCTGAGAAACTGCTCTGTGTTCTGTTAATTCATCTCACAGAGTTACATCTTTCCCTTCAAGAAGCCTTTCGTTAAGGCTGTTCCTATGGTATTCGCAAAGGGATATTTGAAAGCCCATAGAGGGCTATGATGAAAACGGAAATATCTTCCGTTCAAAACTGGAAAGAAGATTTCTGAAAAACTGCTCTTTGTTCTGTGAATTTATCTCACAGTGTTATATCTTTCCCTTCAAGAAACCTTTCGCTAAGGATGTTCTTGTGGAATTGGCAAAGGGATATTTGGAAGCCCATAGAGGGCCATGGTGAAAAAGGAAATACCTTCCGTTCAAAACTGGAAAGAAGCTTTCTGAGAAGCTGCTCTGTGTTCTGTTAATTCATCTCACAGAGTTACATCTTTCCCTTCAAGAAGCCTTTCACTAAGGTTGTTCTTGTGGAATTGGCAAAGGGATATTTGGAAGCCCATAGAGGGCTATGGTGAGAAAGGAAATATCTTCCGTTCAAAACTGGAAAGAAGCTTTCTGAGAAACTGCTCTGTGTTCTGTTAATTCATCTCACAGAGTTACATGTTTCCCTTCAAGTAGCCTTTCGCTAAGGCTGTTTTTGTGGAATTGGCAAAGGGATATTTGGAAGCCCATAGAGGGCTATGGTGAAAAAGGAAATATCTTCCGTTCAAAACTGGAAAGAAGCTTTCTGAGAAACTGCTCTGTGTTCTGTTAATTCATCTCACAGAGTTACATCTTTCCCTTGAAGAATCCTTTCGCTAAGGCTGTTCTTGTGGAATTGGCAAAGGGATATTTGGAAGCCCATAGAGGGCTATGGTGAAAAAGGAATTATCTTCCGTTCAAAACTGGAAAGAAGCTTCCCGAGAAACTCCTCTGTGTTCTCTTAATTCATCTCACAGAGTTACATCTTTCCCTTCAAGAAGCCTCTCGCTAAGGCTGTTCTTGTGGAATTGACAAAGGGATATTTGGAAGCCCATAGAGGGCTATGGTGAAAAAAGAAATATCTACCGCTCAAAACCGGAAAGAAACTTTCTGAGAAACTGCTGTGTGTTCTGTTAATTCATCTCACTGAGCTACATCTTACACTTCAAGAAGCCTTTCTCTGATTCTGTTCTTGTGGAAATGGCAAAGGGATATTTGGAAGCCAATAGAGGGCTATGGTGAAAAAGGAAATATCTTCCGTTCAAAACCGGAAAGAAGATTTCTGAGAAACTGCTCTGTGTTCTCTTAATTCATCTCACAGAGTTACATCTTTCCCTTCAAGAAGCCTTTCGCTAAGGCTGTTCTTGTGGAATTGGCAAAGGGATATTTGGAAGCCCTTAGAGGGCTATGGAGAAAAAGCAAATATCTTCCGTTCTAAACTGGAAAGAAGCTTTTTGAGAAACTGCTCAGTGTTCTGTTAATTCATCTCACAGAGTTACATCTTTCCCTTCAAGAATCCTTTCGCTGATTCTGTTCTTGTGGAATTGGCAAAGGGATATTTGGAAGCCCATAGAGGGCTATGGTGAAAAAGGAACTATCTTCCGTTCAAAACTGGAAAGAAGCTTTCTGAGAAACTGCTCTGTGTTCTGTTAATTCATCTCACAGAGTTACATCTTTCCCTTCAAGAAGCCTTTCGCTAAGGCTGTTCTTGTGGAATTGGCAAAGGGATATTTGGAAGCACATAGAGGGAAATGGTGAAAAAGGAAATATCTTCCGTTCAAAACTGGAAAGAAGCTTTCTGAGAAACTGCTCTGTGTTCTGTTAATTCATCTCAGAGAGTTACATCTTTCCCTTCAAGAAGCCTTTCGCTGATTCTGTTCTTGTGGAATTGGCAAAGGGATATTTGGAAGCCCATAGAGGGCTATGGTGAAAAAGGAACTATCTTCCGTTCAAAACTGGAAAGAAGCTTTCTGAGAAACTGCTCTGTGTTCTGTTAATTCATCTCACAGAGTTACATCTTTCCCTTCAAGAAGCCTTTCGCTAAGGCTGTTCTTGTGGAATTGGCAAAGGGATATTTGGAAGCACATTGAGGGAAATGGTGAAAAAGGAAATATCTTCCGTTCAAAACTGGAAAGAAGCTTTCTGAGAAACTGCTCTGTGTTCTGTTAGTTCATCTCAGAGAGTTACATCTTTCCCTTCAAGAAGCCTTTAGCTAAGGCTGTTCTTGTGGAGTTGGCAAAGGGATATTTGGAAGCCCATAGAGGGCTATGGTGTAAAAGGAAATATCTTCCGTTCAAAACTGGAAAGAAGCTCTCTGAGAAACTGCTATGTGTTCTGTTAATTGGTCTCACAGGGTTATATCTTTCCCTTCAAGAAGCCTTTCGCTAAGGCTGCTCTTGTGGAATTGGCAAAGGGATATTTGGAAGCTCAAAGAGGGCTATGGTGAGAAAGGAAATATCTTCCGTTCAAAACTAGAAAGAAGCTCTCTGAGAAACTGCTCTGTGTTCTGTTAATTCATCTCACAGAGTTACATCTTTCCCTTCAAGAAGCCTTTCGTTAAGGCTGTTCCTATGGTATTCGCAAAGGGATATTTGAAAGCCCATAGAGGGCTATGATGAAAACGGAAATATCTTCCGTTCAAAACTGGAAAGAAGATTTCTGAGAAACTGCTCTTTGTTCTGTGAATTTATATCACAGTGTTATATCTTTCCCTTCAAGAAGCCTTTCGCTAAGGATGTTCTTGTGGAATTGGCAAAGGGATATTTGGAAGCCCATAGAGGGCCATGGTGAAAAAGGAAATACCTTCCGTTCAAAACTGGAAAGAAGCTTTCTGAGAAGCTGCTCTGTGTTCTGTTAATTCATCTCACAGAGTTACATCTTTCCCTTCAAGAAGCCTTTCACTAAGGCTGTTCCTGTGGAATTGGCAAAGGGATATTTGGAAGCCCTTAGAGGGCTATGGTGAGAAAGGAAATATCTTCCGTTCAAAACTGGAAAGAAGTTTTCTGAGAGACTGCTCTGTGTTCTGTTAATTCATCTCACAGAGTTACATCTTTCCCTTCAAGTAGCCTTTCGCTAAGGCTGTTCTTGTGGAATTGGCAAAGGGATATTTGGAAGCCCATAGAGGGCTATGGTGAAAAAGGAAATATCTTCCGTTCAAAACTGGAAAGAAGCTTTTTGAAAAACTGCTCTGTGTTCTGTTAATTCATCTCACAGAGTTACATCTTTCCCTTGAAGAAGCCTTTCGCTGAGGCTGTTCTTGTGGAATTGGCAAAGGGATATTTGGAAGCACATAGAGGGCTATGGTGAAAAAAGAAATATCTTCCGTTCAAAACCGGAAAGAAGCTTTCTGAGAAACTGCTCTGTGTTCTGTTAATTCATCTCACAGAGTTACATCTTTCCCTTCAAGAAGCCTTTCGCTAAGACTGTTCTTGTGGAAGTGGAAAAGGGATATTTGGAAGCCCATAGAGGTCTATGGTGAAAAAGGAAATATCTTCCGTTCAAAACTGGAAAGAAGCTCTCTGAGAAACTGCTCTGTGTTCTGTTAATTCATCTCACAGGGTTATATCTTTCCCTTCAAGAAGCCTTTCGCTAAGGCTGTTTTTGTGGAATTGGCAAAGGGATATTTGGAAGCCCATAGAGGGCTATGGTCAAAAACGAATTATCTTCCGTTCAAAACTGGAAAGAAGCTATCTGAGAAACTGCTATGTGTTCTGTTAATTCATCTCAGAGAGTTACATCTTTCCTTTCAAGACGCCTTTCGCTAAGGCTGTTCTTGTGGAATTGGCAAAGGGATATTTGGAAGCCCATAGAGGGCTATGGTGAAAAAGGAATTATCTTCCGTTCAAAACTGGAAAGAAGCTTCCTGAGAAACTGCTCTGTGTTCTGTTAATTCATCTCACAGAGTTACATCTTTCCCTTCAAGAAGCCTCTCGCTAAGGCTGTTCTTGTGGAATTGGCAAAGGGATATTTGGAAGCCCATAGAGGGCTCTGGTGAAAAAAGAAATATCTTCCGTTCAAAACCGGAAAGAAGCTTTCTGAGAAACTGCTCTGTGTTCTGTTAATTCATCTCACTGAGCTACATCTTACACTTCAAGAAGCCTTTCGCTAAGGCTGTTCTTGTGGAATTGGCAAAGGGATATTTGGAAGCCAATAGAGGGCTATGGTGAAAAAGGAAATATCTTCCGTTCAAACCTGGAAAGAAGCTCTCTGAGAAACTGCTCTGTGTTCTGTTAATTCATCTCACAGAGTTACATCTTTCCCTTCAAGAAACCTTTCGCTAAGGCTGTTCTTGTGGAATTGGCAAAGGGATATTTGGAAGCCCATAGAGGGCTATGGTGAAAAAGGAAATATCTTCCGTTCTAAACTGGAAAGAAGCTCTCTGAGAAACTGCTCTGTGTTCTGTTAATTCATCTCACAGAGTTACATCTTTCCCTTCAAGAAGCCTTTCGCTAAGGCTGTTCTTGTGGAATTGGCAAAGGGATATTTGGAAGCCCATAGAGGGCTATGGTGAAAAAGGAATTATCTTCCGTTCAAAACTGGAAAGAAGCTCTCTGAGAAACTGCTCTGTGTTCTGCTAATTGGTCTCACAGGCTTATATCTTTCCCTTCAAGAAGCCTTTCGCTAAGGCTGTTCTTGTGGAATTGGCAAAGGGATATTTGGAAGCTCATAGAGGGCTATGGTGAGAAAGGAAATATCTTCCGTTCAAACCTGGAAAGAAGTTCTGAGAAACTGCTCTGTGTTCTGTTAATTCATCTCACAGAGTTACATCTTTCCCTTCAAGAAGCCTTTCGCTAAGGCTGTTCTTGTGGAATTGGCAAAGGGATATTTGGAAGCCCTTAGAGGGCTATGGTGAAAAAGGAAATATCTTCCGTTCTAAACTGGAAAGAAGCTTTTTGAGAAACTGCTCAGCGTTCTGTTAATTCATCTCACAGAGTTACATCTTTCCCTTCAAGAAGCCTTTCGTTGATTCTGTTCTTGTGGAATTGGCAAAGGGATATTTGGAAGCCCATAGAGGGCTATGGTGAAAAAGGAACTATCTTCCGTTCAAAACTGGAAAGAAGCGCTCTGAGAAACTGCTCTGTGTTCTGTTAATTCATCTCACAGAGTTACATCTTTCCCTTCAAGAAGCCTTTCGCTAAGGATGTTCTTGTGGAATTGGCAAAGGGATATTTGGAAGCACATAGAGGGCAATGGTGAAAAAGGAAATATCTTCCGTTCAAAACTGGAAAGAAGCTTTCTGAGAAACTGCTCTGTGTTCTGTTAATTCATCTCACAGAGTTACATCTTTCCCTTCAAGAAGCCTTTCGGTAAGGCTCTTCTTGTGGAATTGGCAAAGGGATATTTGGAAGCCCATAGAGGGCTATGGTGAAAAAGGAAATATCTTCCGTTCAAAACTAGAAAGAAGCTTTCTGAGAAACTGCTCTGTGTTCTGTTAATTCATCTCACAGAGTTACATCTTTCCCTTCAAGAAGCCTTTCGCTAAGGCTGTTCTTGTTTAATTGGCAAAGGGATATTTGGAAGCCCATAGAGGGCTATGGTGAAAAACGAAATATCTTCCGTTCAAAACTGGAAAGAAGCTTTCTGAGAAACTTCTCTGTGTTCTGTTAATTCATCTCACAGAGTTACATCTTTCCCTTCAGAAAGGCTTTCGGTAAGTCTGTTCTTGTGGAATTGGAAAAGGGATATTTGGAAGCCCAAAGAGGGCTATGGTGAAAAAGGAAATATCTTCCGTTCAAAACTAGAAAGAAGCTTTCTGAGAAACTGCTCTGTGTTCTGCTAATTCATCTCACAGATCTACATCTTTCCCTTCAAGAAGCCTTTCGCTAAGGCTGTTCTTGTGGAATTGGCAAAGGGATATTTGGAAGCCCATAGAGGGCTATGGTGAGAAAGGGAATATCTTCCGTTGAAAACCGGAAAGAAGCTTTCTGAGAAACGGCTATGTGTTCTGTTAATTCATCTCAGAGAGTTACATCTTTCCTTTCAAGAAGCCTTTCGCTAAGGCTGTTCTTGTGGAATTGGCAAAGGGATATTTGGAAGCCCATAGAGGGCTATGGTGAAAAAGGAATTATCTTCCGTTCAAAACTGGAAAGAAGCTTCCTGAGAAACTGCTCTGTGTTCTGTTAATTCATCTCACAGAGTTACATCTTTCCCTTCAAGAAGCCTCTCGCTAAGACTGTTCTTGTGGAATTGGCAAAGGGATATTTGGAAGCCAATAGAGGGCTATGGTGAAAAAAGAAATATCTTCCGTTCAAAACCGGAAAGAGGCTTTCTGAGAAACTGCTCTGTGTTCTGTTAATTCATCTCACTGAGCTACATCTTACACTTCAAGAAGCCTTTCGCTAAGGCTGTTCTTGTGGAATTGGCAAAGGGATATTTGGAAGCCAATAGATGGCTATGGTGAAAAGGGAAATATCTTCCGTTCAAACCTGGAAAGAAGCTCTCTGAGAAACTGCTCTGTGTTCTGTTAATTCATCTCACAGAGTTACATCTTTCCCTTCAAGAAGCCTTTCGCTAAGGCTGTTCTTGTGGAATTGGCAAAGGGATATTTGGAAGCCCTTAGAGGGCTATGGTGAAAAAGGAAATATCTTCCGTTCTAAACTGGAAAGAAGCTTTTTGAGAAACTGCTCAGTGTTCTGTTAATTCATCTCACAGAGTTACATCTTTCCCTTCAAGAAGCCTTTCGCTGATTCTGTTCTTGTGGAATTGGCAAAGGGATATTTGGAAGCCCATAGAGGGCTATGGTGAAAAAGGAACTATCTTACGTTCAAAACTGGAAAGAAGCTTTCTGAGAAACTTCTCTGTGTTCCGTTAATTCATCTCACAGAGTTACATCTTCCCTTCAAGAATCCTTTCGCTAAGGCTGTTCTTGTGGAATTGGCAAAGGGATATTTGGAAGCCCATAGAGGGCTATGGTGAGAAAGGAAATATCTTCCGTTCAAAACTGGAAAGAAGCTTTCTGAGAAACTTCTCTGTGTTCTGTTAATTCATCTCACAGAGTTACATCTTTCCCTTGAAGAAGCCTTTCGCTGAGGCTGTTCTTGCGGAATTGGCAAAGGGATATTTGGAAGCCCATAGAGGGCTATGGTGAAATAGGAAATATCTTCCGTTCTAAACTGGAAAGAATCTTTTTGAGATACTGCTCTGTGTTCTGATGATTCATCTCACAGAGTTACATCTTTCCCTCCAAGAAGCCTTTCGCTGATTCTGTTCTTGTGGAATTGGCAAAGGGATATTTGGAAGCCCATAGAGGGCTATGGTGAAAAAGGAACTATCTTCCGTTCAAAACTGGAAAGAAGCTCTGTGAGAAACTGCTCTGTGTTCTGTTAATTCATCTCACAGAGTTACATCTTTCCCTTCAAGAAGCCTTTCGCTAAGGCTGTTCTTGTGGAATTGGCAAAGGGATATTTTGAAGCCCAGAGAGGGCTATGGTTAAAAAGGTATTATCTTCCGTTCAAAACTGGAAAGAAGCTTTCTGAGAAACTGCTCTGTGTTCTGTTAATTCATCTAACAGAGTTACATCTTTCCCTTCAAGAAGCCTTTCGTTAAGGCTGTTCCTATGGTATTCGCAAAGGGATATTTGAAAGCCCATAGAGGGCTATGATGAAAACGGAAATATCTTCCGTTCAAAACTGGAAAGAAGCTTTCTGAGAAACTGCTCTGTGTTCTCTTAATTCATCTCACAGAGTTACATCTTTCCCTTCAAGTAGCCTTTCGCTAAGGATGTTCTTGTGGAATTGGCAAAGGGATATTTGGAAGCCCATAGAGGGCCATGGTGAAAAAGGAAATACCTTCCGTTCAAAACTGGAAAGAAGCTTTGTGAGAAGCTGCTCTGTGTTCTGTTAATTCATCTCACAGAGTTACATCTTTCCCTTCAAGAAGCCTTTCACTAAGGCTGTTCTTGTGGAATTGGCAAAGGGATATTTGGAAGCCCATAGAGGGCTATGGTGAGAAAGGAAATATCTTCCGTTCAAAACCAGAAAGAAGCTTTCTGAGAAACTGCTCTTTGTTCTGTTAATTCATCTCAGAGAGTTACATCTTTCCTTTCAAGAAGCCTTTCGCTAAGGCTGTTCTTGTGGAATTGGCAAAGGGATATTTGGAAGCCCATAGAGGGCCATGGTGAAAAAGGAATTTTCTTCCGTTCAAAACTGGAAAGAAGCTTCCTGAGAAACTGCTCTGTGTTCTGTTAATTCATCTCACAGAGTTACATCTTTCCCTTCAAGAAGCCTCTCGCTAAGGCTGTTCTTGTGGAATTGGCAAAGGTATATTTGGAAGCCCATAGAGGGCTATGGTGAAAAAAGAAATATCTTCCGTTCAAAACCGGAAAGAAGCTTTCTGAGAAACTGCTCTGTGTTCTGTTAATTCATCTCACTGAGCTACATCTTACACTTCAAGAAGCCTTTCGCTAAGGCTGTTCTTGTGGAATTGGCAAAGGGATATTTGGAAGCCAATAGAGGGCTATGGTGAAAAAGGAAATATCTTCCTTTCAAACCTGGAAAGAAGCTCTCTGAGAAACTGCTCTGTGTTCTGTTAATTCATCTCACAGAGTTACATCTTTCCCTTCAAGAAACCTTTCGCTAAGGCTGTTCTTGTGGAATTGGCAAAGGGATATTTGGAAGCCCATAGAGGGCTATGGTGAAAAAGGAAATATCTTCCGTTCTAAACTGGAAAGAAGCTTCCTGAGAAACTGCTCAGTGTTCTGTTAATTCATCTCACAGAGCTACATCTTTCCCTTCAAGAAGCCTTTCGCTGATTCTGTTCTAGTGGAATTGGCAAAGGGATATTTGGAAGCCCATAGAGGGCTATGGTGAAAAAAGAAATATCTTCCGTTCAAAACCGGAAAGAAGCTTTCTGAGAAACTGCTCTGTGTTCCGTTAATTCATCTCACAGAGCTACATCTTTCCCTTCAAGAATCCTTTCGCTAAGGCTGTTCTTGTGGGATTGGCAAAGGGATATTTGGAAGCCCTTAGAGGGCTATTTTGAAAAAGGAAATATCTTCCGTTCAAAATTGGAAAGAAGCTCTCTGAGAAACTGCTCTGTGTTCTGTTAACTCATCTCACCGAGTTACATCTTTCCCTTCAAGAAGCCTTTCGCTAAGGCTGTTCTTGTGGAATTGGCAAAGGGATATTTGGAAGCCCATTGAGGGCTATGGTGAAAAAGGAATTATCTTCCGATCTAAACTGGAAAGAAGCTTTCGGAGAAACTGCTCTGTGTTCTGTTAATTCATCTCACAGAGTTACATCTTTCCCTGGAAGAAGCCTTTCGCTAAGGCTGTTCTTGTGGAATTGGCAAAGGGATATTTGGAAGCCCATAGAGGGCTATGGTGAGAAAGGAAATATCTTCCGTTCTAAACTGGAAAGAAGCTTTCTGAGAAACTGCTCTGTGTTCTGTTAATTCATCTCACAGAGTTACATCTTTCCCTTCAAGAAGCCTCTCGCTAAGGCTGTTCTTGTGGAATTGGCAAAGGGATATTTGGAAGCCAATAGAGGGCTATGGTGAAAAAAGAAATATCTTCCGGTCAAAACCGGAAAGAAGCTTTCTGAGAAACTGCTCTGTGTTCTGTTAATTCATCTCACTGAGCTGCATCTTACACTTCAAGAAGCCTTTCGCTAAGGCTGTTCTTGTGGAATTGGCAAAGGGATATTTGGAAGCACATAGAGGGAAATGGTGAAAAAGGAAATATCTTCCATTCAAAACTGGAAAGAAGCTTTCTGAGAAACTGCTCTGTGTTCTGTTAATTCATCTCAGAGAGTTACATCTTTCCCTTCAAGAAGCCTTTAGCTAAGGCTGTTCTTGTGGAATTGGCAAAGGGATATTTGGAAGCCCATAGAGGGCTATGGTGTAAAAGGAAATATCTTCCGTTCAAAACTGGAAAAAAGCTTTCTGAGAAACTGCTCTGTGTTCTGTTAATTCATCTCAGAGAGTTACATCTTTCCCTTCAAGAAGCCTTTCGCTAAGGCTGTTCTTGTGGAATTGGCAAAGGGATATTTGGAAGCCCCTAGAGGGCTATGGTGAGAAAGGAAATATCTTCTGTTCAAAACTGGAAAGAGGCTTTCTGAGAAACTGCTCTGTGTTCTGTTAATTCATCTCACAGAGTTACATCTTTCCCTTCAAGAAGCCTTTCGCTAAGGCTGTTCTTGTGGAATTGACAAAGGGATATTTGGAAGCCCATGGAGGGCTATGGTGAGAAAGGAAATATCTTCCGTTCAAAACTGGAAAGAAGCTTTCTGAGAAACTTCTCTGTGTTCTGTTAATTCATCTCACAGAGTCACATCTTTCCCTTCAGAAAGGCTTTCGGTAAGTCTGTTCTTGTGGAATTGGAAAAGGGATATTTGGAAGCCCAAAGAGGGCTATGGTGAAAAAGGAAATATCTTCCGTTCAAAACTAGAAAGAAGCTTTCTGAGAAACTGCTCTGTGTTCTGTTAATTCATCTCAGAGAGTTACATCTTTCCTTTCAAGAAGCCTTTCGCTAAGGCTGTTCTTGTGGAATTGGCAAAGGGATATTTGGAAGCCCATAGAGGGCTATGATGAAAAAGGAATTATCTTCCGTTCAAAACTGGAAAGAAGCTTCCTGAGAAACTGCTCTGTGTTCTGTTAATTCATCTCACAGAGTTACATCTTTCCCTTCAAGAAGCCTCTCACTAAGACTCTTCTTGTGGAATTGGCAAAGGGATATTTGGAAGCCAATAGAGGGCTATGGTGAAAAAAGAAATATCTTCCGTTCAAAACCGGAAAGAAGCTTTCTGAGAAACTGCTCTGTGTTCTGTTAATTCATCTCACTGAGCTACATCTTACACTTCAAGAAGCCTCTCGCTAAGGCTGTTCTTGTGGAATTGGCAAAGGGATATTTGGAAGCTAATAGAGGGCTATGGTGAAAAGGGAAATATCTTCCGTTCAAACCTGGAAAGAAGCTCTCTGAGAAACTGCTCTGTGTTCTCTTAATTCATCTCACAGAGTTACATCTTTCCCTTCAAGAAGCCTTTCGCTGATTCTGTTCTAGTGGAATTGGCAAAGGGATATTTTGAAGCCCAGAGAGGGCTATGGTTAAAAAGGTATTATCTTCCGTTCAAAACTGGAAAGAAGCTTTCTGAGAAACTGCTCTGTGTTCTGTTAATTCATCTCACAGAGTTACATCTTTCCCTTCAAGAAGCCTTTCGTTAAGGCTGTTCCTATGGTATTCGCAAAGGGATATTTGAAAGCCCATAGAGGGCTATGATGAAAACGGAAATATCTTCCGTTCAAAACTGGAAAGAAGCTTTCTGAGAAACTGCTCTGTGTTCTGTTAATTCATCTCACAGAGTTACATCTTTCCCTTCAAGTAGCCTTTCGCTAAGGATGTTCTTGTGGAATTGGCAAAGGTATATTTGGAAGCCCATGGAGGGCCATGGTGAAAAAGGAAATACCTTCCGTTCAAAACTGGAAAGAAGCTTTCTGAGAAGCTGCTCTGTGTTCTGTTAATTCATCTCACAGAGTTACATCTTTCCCTTCAAGAAGCCTTTCACTAAGGCTGTTCTTGTGGAATTGGCAAAGGGATATTTGGAAGCCCATAGAGGGCTATGGTGAGAAAGGAAATATCTTCCGTTCAAAACCAGAAAGAAGCTTTCTGAGAAACTGCTCTTTGTTCTGTTAATTCATCTCAGAGAGTTACATCTTTCCTTTCAAGAAGCCTTTCGCTAAGGCTGTTCTTCTGGAATTGGCAAAGGGATATTTGGAAGCCCATAGAGGGCTGTGGTGAAAAAGGAATTATCTTCCGTTCAAAACTGGAAAGAAGCTTCCTGAGAAACTGCTCTGTGTTCTCTTAATTCATCTCACAGAGTTACATCTTTCCCTTCAAGAAGCCTCTCGCTAAGGCTGTTCTTGTGGAATTGGCAAAGGGATATTTGGAAGCCCCTAGAGGGCTATGGTGAAAAAAGAAATATCTTCCGCTCAAAACCGGAAAGAAACTTTCTGAGAAACTGCTGTGTGTTCTGTAAATTCATCTCACTGAGCTACATCTTACACTTCAAGAAGCCTTTCGCTAAGGCTGTTCTTGTGGAATTGGCAAAGGGATATTTGGAAGCCAATAGAGGGCTATGGTGAAAAAGGAAATATCTTCCGTTCAAAACCGGAAAGAAGCTTTCTGAGAAACTGCTCTGTGTTCTGTTAATTCATCTCACAGAGTTACATCTTTCCCTTCAAGAAGCCTTTCGCTAAGGCTGTTCTTGTGGAATTGGCAAAGGGATATTTGGAAGCCCTTAGAGGGCTATGGTGAAAAAGGAAGTATCTTCCGTTCTAAACTGGAAAGAAGCTTTTTGAGAAACTGCTCAGTGTTCTGTTAATTCATCTCACAGAGTTACATCTTTCCCTTCAAGAAGCCTTTCGCTGATTCTGTTCTTGTGGAATTGGCAAAGGGATATTTGGAAGCCCATAGAGGGCTATGGTGAAAAAGGAAATACCTTCCGTTCAAAACTGGAAAGAAGCTTTCTGAGAAGCTGCTCTGTGTTCTGTTAATTCATCTCACAGAGTTACATCTTTCCCTTCAAGAAGCCTTTCACTAAGGTTGTTCTTGTGGAATTGGCAAAGGGATATTTGGAAGCCCATAGAGGGCTATGGTGAGAAAGGAAATATCTTCCGTTCAAAACTGGAAAGAAGCTTCCTGAGAAACTGCTCTGTGTTCTCTTAATTCATCTCACAGAGTTACATCTTTCCCTTCAAGAAGCCTCTCGCTAAGGCTGTTCTTGTGGAATTGGCAAAGGGATATTTGGAAGCCCATAGAGGGCTATGGTGAAAAAAGAAATATCTTCCGCTCAAAACCGGAAAGAAACTTTCTGAGAAACTGCTGTGTGTTCTGTTAATTCATCTCACTGAGCTACATCTTACACTTCAAGAAGCCTTTCGCTGATTCTGTTCTTGTGGAATTGGCAAAGGGATATTTGGAAGCCAATAGAGGGCTATGGTGAAAAAGGAAATATCTTCCGTTCAAAACCGGAAAGAAGCTTTCTGAGAAACTGCTCTGTATTCTGTTAATTCATCTCACAGAGTTACATCTTTCCCTTCAAGAAGCCTTTCGCTAAGACTGTTCTTGTGGAAGTGGCAAAGGGATATTTGGAAGCCCATAGAGGGCTATGGTGAAAAAGGAAATATCTTCCGTTCAAAACTGGAAAGAAGCTCTCTGAGAAACTGCTCTGTGTTCTGTTAATTCATCTCACGGGGTTATATCTTTCCCTTCAAGAAGCCTTTCGCTAAGGCTGTTTTTGTGGAATTGGCAAAGGGATATTTGGAAGCCCATAGAGGGCTATGGTCAAAAAGGAATTATCTTCCGTTCAAAACTGGAAAGAAGCTTTCTGAGAAACTGCTATGTGTTCTGTTAATTCATCTCAGAGAGTTACATCTTTCCTTTCAAGAAGCCTTTCGCTAAGGCTGTTCTTGTGGAATTGGCAGAGGGATATTTGGAAGCCCATAGAGGGCTATGGTGAAAAAGGAATTATCTTGCGTTCAAAACTGGAAAGAAGCTTCCTGAGAAACTGCTCTGTGTTCTGTTAATTCATCTCACAGAGTTACATCTTTCCCTTCAAGAAGCCTCTCGCTAAGGCTGTTCTTGTGGAATTGGCAAAGGGATATTTGGAAGCCCATAGAGGGCTATGGTGAAAAAAGAAATATCTTCCGTTCAAAACAGGAAAGAAGCTTTCTGAGAAACTGCTCTGTGTTCTGCTAATTCATCTCACTGAGCTACATCTTACACTTCAAGAAGCCTTTCGCTAAGGCTGTTCTTGTGGAATTGGCAAAGGGATATTTGGAAGCCAGTAGAGGGCTATGGTGAAAAAGGAAATATCTTCCGTTCAAACCTGGAAAGAAGCTCTCTGAGAAACTGCTCTGTGTTCTGTTAATTCATCTCCCAGAGTTACATCTTTCCCTTCAAGAAACCTTTCGCTAAGGCTGTTCTTGTGGAATTGGCAAAGGGATATTTGGAAGCCCATAGAGGGCTATGGTGAAAAAGGAAATATCTTCCGTTCTAAACTGGAAAGAAGCTTTTTGAGAAACTGCTCAGTGTTCTGTTAATTCATCTCACAGAGTTACATCTTTCCTTCAAGAAGCCTTTCGCTGATTCTGTTCTTGTGGAATTGGCAAAGGGATATTTGGAAGCCCATAGAGGGCTATGGTGAAAAAGGAAATATCTCCCGTTCAAAACTGGAAAGAAGCTCTCTGAGAAACTGCTCTGTGTTCTGTTAATTCGTCTCACAGGGTTTTATCTTTCCCTTCAAGAAGCCTTTCGCTAAGGCTGTTCTTGTGGAAGTGGCAAAGGGATATTTGGAAGCCCATAGAGGGCTATGGTGAAAAAGGAAATATCTCCCGTTCAAAACTGGAAAGAAGCTCTCTGAGAAACTGCTCTGTGTTCTGTTAATTCGTCTCACAGGGTTTTATCTTTCCCTTCAAGAAGCCTTTCGCTAAGGCTGTTCTTGTGGAATTGGCAAAGGGATATTTGGAAGCCCATAGAGGGCTATGGTGAAAAAGGAAATATCTTCCGTTCTAAACTGGAAAGAAGCTTTTTGAGAAACTGCTCAGTGTTCTGTTAATTCATCTCTCAGAGTTACATCTTTCCTTCAAGAAGCCTTTCGCTGATTCTGTTCTTGTGGAATTGGCAAAGGGATATTTGGAAGCCCATAGAGGGCTATGGTGAAAAAAGAAATATCTTCCGTTCAAAACCGGAAAGAAGCTTTCTGAGAAACTGCTCTGTGTTCTGTTAATTCATCTCACAGAGCTACATCTTTCCTTTCAAGAAGCCTTTCGCTAAGGCTGTTCTTGTGGAAGTGGCAAAGGGATATTTGGAAGCCCATAGAGGGCTATGGTGAAAAAGGAAATATCTCCCGTTCAAAACTGGAAAGAAGCTCTCTGAGAAACTGCTCTGTGTTCTGTTAATTCGTCTCACAGGGTTTTATCTTTCCCTTCAAGAAGCCTTTCGCTAAGGCTGTTCTTGTGGAATTGGCAAAGGGATATTTGGAAGCCCATAGAGGGCTATGGTGAAAAAGGAATTATCTTCCGTTCAAAACTGGAAAGAAGCTTCCTGAGAATCTGCTCTGTGTTCTCTTAATTCATCTCACAGAGTTACATCTTTCCCTTCAAGAAGCCTCTCGCTAAGGCTGTTCTTGTGGAATTGGCAAAGGGATATTTGGAAGCCCATACAGGGCTATGGTGAAAAAAGAAATATCTTCCGCTCAAAACCGGAAAGAAACTTTCTGAGAAACTGCTCTGTGTTCTGTTAATTCATCTCACTGAGCTACATATTACACTTCAAGAAGCCTTTCGCTAAGGCTGTTCTTGTGGAATTGGCAAAGGTATATTTGGAAGCCAATAGAGGGCTATGGTGAAAAAGGAAATATCTTCCGTTCAAACCTGGAAAGAAGCTCTCTGAGAAACTGCTCTGTGTTCTGTTAATTCATCTCACAGAGTTACATCTTTCCCTTCAAGAAGCCTTTCGCTAAGGCTGTTCTTGTGGAATTGGCAAAGGGATATTTGGAAGCCCTTAGAGGGCTGTGGTGAAAAAGGAAATATCTTCCGTTCTAAACTGGAAAGAAGCTTTTTGAGAAACTGCTCAGTGTTCTGTTAATTCATCTCACAGAGTTACATCTTTCCCTTCAAGAAGCCTTTCGCTGATTCTGTTCTTGTGGAATTGGCAAAGGGATATTTGGAAGCCCATAGAGGGCTATGGTGAAAAAGGAACTATCTTCCGTTCAAAACTGGAAAGAAGCTTTCTGAGAAACTGCTCTGTGTTCTGTTAATTCATCTCACAGAGTTACATCTTTCCCTTCAAGAAGCCTTTCGCTAAGGCTGTTCTTGTTTAATTGGCAAAGGGATATTTGGAAGCACATAGAGGGAAATGGTGAAAAAGGAAATATCTTCCGTTCAAAACTGGAAAGAAGCTTTCTGAGAAACTGCTCTGTGTTCTGTTAATTCATCTCAGAGAGTTACATCTTTCCCTTCAAGAAGCCTTTAGCTAAGTCTGTTCTTGTGGAATTGGCAAAGGGATATTTGGAAGCCCATAGAGGGCTATGGTGTAAAAGGAAATATCTTCCGTTCAAAACTGGAAAGAAGCATTCTGAGAAAATGCTCTGTGTTCTGTTAATTCGTCTCAGAGAGTTACATCTTTCCCTTCAAGAAGCCTTTCGCTAAGGCTGTTCTTGTGGAATTGGCAAAGGGATATTTGGAAGCCCATAGAGGGCTACGGTGAGAAAGGAAATATCTTCCGTTCAAAACTGGAAAGAAGCTCTCTGAGAACCTGCTGTGTGTTCTGTTACTTCATCTCACAGAGTTACATCTTTCCCTTCAAGAAGCCTTTCGCTAAGGCTGTTCTTGTGGAATTGGCGAAGGGATATTTGGAAGCCCATGGAGGGCTATGGTGAGGAAGGAAATATCTTCCGTTCAAAACTGGAAAGAAGCTTTCTGAGAAACTTCTCTGTGTTCTGTTAATTCATCTCACAGAGTTACATCTTTCCCTTCAGGAAGCCTTTCGGTAAGTCTGTTCTTGTGGAATTGGCAAAGGGATATTTGGAAGCCAATAGAGGGCTATGGTGAAAAGGGAAATATCTTCCGTTCAAACCTGGAAAGAAGCTCTCTGAGAAACTGCTCTGTGTTCTGTTAATTCATCTCACAGAGTTACATCTTTCCCTTCAAGAAGCCTTTCGCTAAGGCTGTTCTTGTGGAATTGGCAAAGGGATATTAGGAAGCACATAGAGGGAAATGGTGAAAAAGGAAATATCTTCCGTTCAAAACTGGAAAGAAGCTTTCTGAGAAACTGCTCTGTGTTCTGTTAGTTCATCTCAGAGAGTTACATCTTTCCCTTCAAGAAGCCTTTAGCTAAGGCTGTTCTTGTGGAGTTGGCAAAGGGATATTTGGAAGCCCTTAGAGGGCTGTGGTGAAAAAGGAAATATCTTCCGTTCTAAACTGGAAAGAAGCTTTTTGAGAAACTGCTCAGTGTTCTGTTAATTCATCTCACAGAGTTACATCTTTCCCTTCAAGAAGCCTTTCGCTGATTCTGTTCTTGTGGAATTGGCAAAGGGATATTTGGAAGCCCATAGAGGGCTATGGTGAAAAAGGAACTATCTTCCGTTCAAAACTGGAAAGAAGCTTTCTGAGAAACTGCTCTGTGTTCTGTTAATTCATCTCACAGAGTTACATCTTTCCCTTCAAGAAGCCTTTCGCTAAGGCTGTTCTTGTTTAATTGGCAAAGGGATATTTGGAAGCACATAGAGGGAAATGGTGAAAAAGGAAATATCTTCCGTTCAAAACTGGAAAGAAGCTTTCTGAGAAACTGCTCTGTGTTCTGTTAATTCATCTCAGAGAGTTACATCTTTCCCTTCAAGAAGCCTTTAGCTAAGTCTGTTCTTGTGGAATTGGCAAAGGGATATTTGGAAGCCCATAGAGGGCTATGGTGAAAAAGGAACTATCTTCCGTTCAAAACTGGAAAGAAGCTCTGTGAGAAACTGCTCTGTGTTCTGTTAATTCATCTCACAGAGGTACATCTTTCCCTTCAAGAAGCCTTTCGCTAAGGCTGTTCTTGTGGAATTGGCAAAGGGATATTTGGAAGCCCAGAGAGGGCTATGGTTAAAAAGGAATTATCTTCCGTTCAAAACTGGAAAGAAGCTTTCTGAGAAAATGCTCTGTGTTCTGTTAATTCATCTCACAGAGTTACATCTTTCCCTTCAAGAAGCCTTTCGCTAAGGCTGTTCTTGTGGAATTGGCAAAGGGATATTTGGAAGCCCATAGAGGGCTATGGTGAAAAAGGAATTATCTTCCGTTCAAAACTGGAAAGAAGCTCTCTGAGAAACTGCTCTGTGTTCTGTTAATTGGTCTCACAGGGTTATATCTTTCCCTTCAAGAAGCCTTTCGCTAAGGCTGCTCTTGTGGAATTGGCAAAGGGATATTTGGAAGCTCAAAGAGGGCTATGGTGAGAAAGGAAATATCTTCCGTTCAAAACTGGAAAGAAGCTCTCTGAGAAACTGCTCTGTGTTCTGTTAATTCATCTCACAGAGTTACATCTTTCCCTTCAAGAAGCCTTTCGCTAAGGCTGTTCTTGTGGAATTGGCAAAGGGATATTTGGAAGCCCATAGAGGGCTATGGTGAAAAAGGAAATATCTTCCGTTCAAAATTGTAAAGAAGCGTTCTGAGAAACTGCTCTGTGTTCTGTTAATTCATCTCACAGAGTTACATCTTTCCCTTCAAGAAGCCTTTCGCTAAGACTATTCTTGTGGAATTGGCAAAGGGATATTTGGAAGCCCATAGAGGGCTATGGTGAAAAAAGAAATATCTTCCGTTCAAAACCGGAAAGAAGCTTTCTGAGAAACTGCTCTGTGTTCTGTTAATTCATCTCACAGAGCTACATCTTTCCTTTCAAGAAGCCTTTCGCTAAGGCTGTTCTTGTGGAAGTGGCAAAGGGATATTTGGAAGCCCATAGAGGGCTATGGTGAAAAAGGAAATATCTCCCGTTCAAAACTGGAAAGAAGCCCTCTGAGAAACTGCTCTGTGTTCTGTTAATTCGTCTCACAGGGTTATATCTTTCCCTTCAAGAAGCCTTTCGCTAAGGCTGTTCTTGTGGAATTGGCAAAGGGATATTTGGAAGCCCATAGAGGGCTATGGTGAGAAAGGAAATATCTTCCGTTCAAAACCAGAAAGAAGCTTTCTGAGAAACTGCTCTGTGTTCTGTTAATTCATCTCACTGAGTTACATCTTTCCCTTCAAGAAGCCTTTCGCTAAGGCTGTTCTTGTGGAATTGGCAAAGGGATATTTGGAAGCCCATAGAGGGCTATGGTGAGAAAGGAAATATCTTCTGTTCAAAACTGGAAAGAGGCATTCTGAGAAACTGCTCTGTGTTCTGTTAATTCATCTCACAGAGTTACATCTTTCCCTTCAAGAAGCCTTTCGCTAAGGCTGTTCTTGTGGAATTGGCAAAGGCATATTTGGAAGCCCATGGAGGGCTATGGTGAGAAAGGAAATATCTTCCGTTCAAAACTGGAAAGAAGCTTTCTGAGAAACTTCTCTGTGTTCTGTTAATTCATCTCACAGAGTTACATCTTTCCCTTCAGGAACCCTTTCGGTAAGTCTGTTCTTGTGGAATTGGTAAAGGGATATTTGGAAGCCCATAGAGGGCTATGGTGAAATAGGAAATATCTTCCGTTCTAAACTGGAAAGAAGCTTTTTGAGAAACTGCTCTGTGTTCTGTTAATTCATCTCACAGAGTTACATCTTTCCTTTCAAGAAGCCTTTCGCTGATTCTGATCTTGTGGAATTGGCAAAGGGATATTTGGAAGCCCATAGAGGGCTATGGTGAAAAAGGAACTATCTTCCGTTCAAAACTGGAAAGAAGCTTTCTGAGAAACTGCTCTGTGTTCTGTTAATTCATCTCACAGAGTTACATCTTTCCCTTCAAGAAGCCTTTCGCTAATGCTGTTCTTGTGGAATTGGCAAAGGGATATTTGGAAGCACATAGAGGGCAATGGTGAAAAAGGAAATATCTTCCGTTCAAAACTGGAAAGAAGCTTTCTGAGAAACTGCTCTGGGTTCTGTTAATTCATCTCACAGAGTTACATCTTTCCCTTCAAGTAGCCTTTCGCTAAGGCTCTTCTTGTGGATTTGGCAAAGGGATATTTGGAAGCCCATAGAGGGCTATGGTGAAAAAGGAAATATCTTCCGTTCAAAACTGGAAAGAAGCTTTCTGAGAAACTGCTCTGTGTTCTGTTAATTCGTCTCACAGAGTTACATCTTTCCCTTCAAGAAACCTTTCGCTAAGGCTGTTCTTGTGGAATTGGCAAAGGGATATTTGGAAGCCCATAGAGGGCTATGGTGAAAAAGGAAATATCTTCCGTTCAAAACTGGAAGGAAGCTTCCTGAGAAACGGCTCTGTGTTCTGTTAATTCATCTCACAGAGTTACATCTTTCCCTTCAAGAAGCCTTTCGCTAAGGCTGTTCTTGTGGAATTGGCAAGGGGATATTTGGAATCCCATAGAGGGCTATGGTGAAAAAAGAAATATCTTCCGTTCAAAACCGGAAAGAAGCTTTCTGAGAATCTGCTCTGTGTTCTGTTAATTCATCTCACAGAGCTACATCTTTCCCTTCAAGAAGCCTTTCGCTAAGGCTGTTCTTGTGGAATTGGCAAAGGGATATTTGGAAGCCAATAGAGGGCTATTTTGAAAAAGGAAATATCTTCCGTTCAAAATTGGAAAGAAGCTCTCTGAGAAACTGCTCTGTGTTCTGTTAACTCATCTCACCGAGTTACATCTTTCCCTTCAAGAAGCCTTTCGCTAAGGCTGTTCTTGTGGAATTGGCAAAGGGATATTTGGAAGCCCATTGAGGGCTATGGTGAAAAAGGAATTATCTTCCGATCTAAACTGGAAAGAAGCTTTCTGAGAAACTTCTCTGTGTTCTGTTAATTCATCTCACAGAGTTACATCTTTCCCTTGAAGAAGCCTTTCGCTAAGGCTGTTCTTGTGGAATTGGCAAAGGGATATTTGGAAGCCCATAGAGGGCTATGGTGAGAAAGGAAATATCTTCTGTTCAAAACTGGAAAGAAGCTTTCTGAGAAACTGCTCTGTGTTCTGTTAATTCATCTCACAGAGTTACATCTTTCCCTTCAAGAAGCCTTTCGCTAAGGCTGTTCTTGTGGAATTGGCAAAGGGATATTTGGAAGCCCATAGAGGGCTATGGTGAGAAAGGAAATATCTTCCGTTCAAAACTGGAAAGAAGCTTTCTGAGAAACTGCTCTGTGTTCTGTTAATTCATCTCACAGAGGTACATCTTTCCCTTCAAGAAGCCTTTCGTTAAGGCTGTTCCTATGGTATTCGCAAAGGGATATTTGAAAGCCCATAGAGGGCTATGATGAAAACGGAAATATCTTCCGTTCAAAACTGGAAAGAAGATTTCTGAGAAACTGCTCTTTGTTCTGTGAATTTATCTCACAGTGATACATCTTTCAATTCAAGAAGCCTTTCGCTAAGGATGTTCTTGTGGAATTGGCAAAGGGATATTCGGAAGCCCATAGAGGGCCATGGTGAAAAAGGAAATACCTTCCGTTCAAAACTGGAAAGAAGCTTTCTGAGAAACTGCTCTGTGTTCTGTTAATTCATCTCACAGAGTTACATCTTTGCCTTCAAGAAGCCTTTCGCTAAGGCTGTTCTTGTGGAATTGCCAAAGGCATATTTGGAAGCCAATAGAAGGCTAAGGTGAAAAAGGAAATATCTTCCGTTCAAAACTGGAAAGAAGCTTTCTGAGAAACTGCTCTGTGTTCTGTTAATTCATCTCACAGAGTTACATCTTTCCCTTCAAGAAGCCTTTCGCTAAGTCTGTTCTTGTGGAATTGGCAAAGGGATATTTGGAAGCCCATAGAGGGCGATGTTGAGAAAGGAAATATCTTCTGTTCAAAACTGGAAAGAAGCTTTCTGAGAAACTGCTCTGTGTTCTGTTAATTCATCTCACAGAGTTACATCTTTCCCTTCAAGAAGCCTTTCGCTAAGGCTGTTCTTGTGGAATTGGCAAAGGGATATTTGGAAGCCAATAGAGGGCTATGGTGAAAAAGGAAATATCTTCCGTTCAAAACTGGAAAGAAGCTCTCTGAGAAACTGCTCTGTGTTCTGTTAATTCATCTCACAGAGTTACATCTTTCCCTTCAAGAAGCCTTTCGCTAAGGCTGTTCTTGTGGAATTGGCAAAGGGATATTTGGAAGCTCGTAGAGGGCTATGGTGAAAAAGGAATTATCTTCCGTTCAAAACTGGAAAGAAGCTCTCTGAGAAACTGCTCTGTGTTCTGTTAATTCGTCTCACAGGGTTATATCTTTCCCTTCAAGAAGCCTTTCCCTAAGGCAGTTCTTGTGGAATTGGCAAAGGGATATTTGGAAGCCCATAGAGGGCTATGGTGAGAAAGGAAATATCTTCTGTTCAAAACTGGAAAGAAGCTTTCTGAGAAGCTGCTCTGTGTTCTGTTAATTCATCTCACAGAGTTACTTCTTTCCCTTCAAGAAGCCTTTCACTAAGGCTGTTCTTGTGAAATTGGCAAAGGGATATTTGGAAGCACATAGAGGGCTCTGGTGAGAAAGGAAATATCTTCCGTTCAAAACTGGAAAGAAGCTTTCTGAGAAACTGCTCTGTGTTCTGTTAATTCATCTCACAGAGTTACATCTTTCCCTTCAAGTAGCCTTTCGCTAAGGCTGTTCTTGTGGAATTGGCAAAGGGATATTTGGAAGCCCATAGAGGGCTATTGTGAAAAAGGAAATATCTTCCGTTCAAAACTGGAAAGAAGCTTTCTGAGAAACTGCTCTGTGTTCTGTTAATTCATCTCACAGAGTTACATCTTTCCCTTGAAGAAGCCTTTCGCTAAGGCTGTTCTTGTGGAATTGGCAAAGGGATATTTGGAAGCATATAGAGGGCTATGGTGAAAAAAGAAATATCTTCCGTTCAAAACCGGAAAGAAGCTTTCTGAGAAACTGCTCTGTGTTCTGTTAATTCATCTCACAGAGTTACATCTTTCCCTTCAAGAAGCCTATCGCTAAGACTGTTCTTGTGGAAGTGGCAAAGGGATATTTGGAAGCCCATAGAGGTCTATGGTGAAAAAGGAAATATCTTCCGTTCAAAACTGGAAAGAAGCTCTCTGAGAAACTGCTCTGTGTTCTGTTAATTCATCTCACAGGGTTATATCTTTCCCTTCAAGAAGCCTTTCGCTAAGGCTGTTTTTGTGGAATTGGCAAAGGGATATTGGGAAGCCCATAGAGGGCTATGGTGAAAAAGGAAATATCTTCCGTTCAAAACTGCAAAGAAGCTTTCTGCGAAACTGCTCTGTGTTCTGTTAATTCATCTCACAGTGTTACATCTTTCCCTTCAAGAAGCCTTTCGCTAAGGCTGTTCTTGTGGAATTGGCAAAGGGATATTTGGAAGCCCATAGAGGGCTATGGTGAAAAAAGAAATATCTTCCGTTCAAAACCGTAAAGAAGCTTTCTGAGAAACTACTCTGTGTTCTGTTAATTCATCTCACAGAGCTACATCTTTCCCTTCAAGAAGCCTTTCGCTAAGTCTGTTCTTGTGGAATTGGCAAAGGTATATTTGGAAGCGAATAGAGGGCTATGGTGAAAAAGGAAATATCTTCCGTTCAAAACAGGAAAGAAGCTCTCTGAGAAACTGCTCTGTGTTCTGTTAATTCATCTCACAGAGTTACATCTTTCCCTTCAAGAAGCCTTTCGCTAAGGCTGTTCTTGTGGAATTGGCAAAGGTATATTTGGAAGCCCATAGAAGGCTATGGTGAAAAAGGAATTATCTTCCGTTCAAAACTGGAAAGAAGCTTTCTGAGAAGCTGCTCTGTGTTCTGTTAATTCATCTCACAGAGTTACATCTTTCCCTTCAAGAAGCCTTTCGTTAAGGCTGTTCCTATGGTATTCGCAAAGGGATATTTGAAAGCCGATAGAGGGCTATGGTGAAAAAAGAAATATCTTCCGTTCAAAACTGGAAAGAAGATTTCTGAGAAACTGCTCTTTGTTCTGTTAATATATCTCACAGTGTTACATCTTTCCCTTCAAGAAGCCTTTCGCTAAGGATGTTCTTGTGGAATTGGCAAAGGGATATTTGGAAGCCCGTAGAGGGCTATGGTGAAAAAGGAAATATCTTCCGTTCAAAACTGGAAAGAAGCTTTCTGAGAAACTGCTCTGTGTTCTGTTAATTCATCTCAGAGAGTTACATCTTTCCCTTCAAGAAGCCTTTAGCTAAGTCTGTTCTTGTGGAATTGGCAAAGGGATATTTGGAAGCCCATAGAGGGCTATGGTGTAAAAGGAAATATCTTCCGTTCAAAACTGGAAAGAAGCATTCTGAGAAAATGCTCTGTGTTCTGTTAATTCATCTCAGAGAGTTACATCTTTCCCTTCAAGAAGCCTTTCGCTAAGGCTGTTCTTGTGGAATTGGCAAAGGGATATTTGGAAGCCCATAGAGGGCTACGGTGAGAAAGGAAATATCTTCCGTTCAAAACTGGAAAGAAGCTCTCTGAGAACCTGCTGTGTGTTCTGTTAATTCATCTCACAGAGTTACATCTTTCCCTTCAAGAAGCCTTTCGCTAAGGCTGTTCTTGTGGAATTGGCCAAGGGATATTTGGAAGCCCATGGAGGGCTATGGTGAGGAAGGAAATATCTTCCGTTCAAAACTGGAAAGAAGATTTCTGAGAAACTTCTCTGTGTTCTGTTAATTCATCTCACAGAGTTACATCTTTCCCTTCAGGAAGCCTTTCGGTAAGTCTGTTCTTGTGGAATTGGCAAAGGGATATTTGGAAGCCAATAGAGGGCTATGGTGAAAAGGGAAATATCTTCCGTTCAAACCTGGAAAGAAGCTCTCTGAGAAACTGCTCTGTGTTCTGTTAATTCATCTCACAGAGTTACATCTTTCCCTTCAAGAAGCCTTTCGCTAAGGCTGTTCTTGTGGAATTGGCAAAGGGATATTAGGAAGCACATAGAGGGAAATGGTGAAAAAGGAAATATCTTCCGTTCAAAACTGGAAAGAAGCTTTCTGAGAAACTGCTCTGTGTTCTGTTAGTTCATCTCAGAGAGTTACATCTTTCCCTTCAAGAAGCCTTTAGCTAAGGCTGTTCTTGTGGAGTTGGCAAAGGGATATTTGGAAGCCCATAGAGGGCTATGGTGTAAAAGGAAATATCTTCCGTTCAAAACTGGAAAGAAGCTTTCTGAGAAACTGCTCTGTGTTCTGTTAATTCATCTCAGAGAGTTACATCTTTCCCTTCAAGAAGCCTTTCGCTAAGGCTGTTCTTGTGGAATTGGCAAAGGGATATTTGGAAGCCCATAGAGGGCTATGGTGAGAAAGGAAATATCTTCTGTTCAAAACTGGAAAGAGGCTTTCTGAGAAACTGCTCTGTGTTCTGTTAATTCATCTCACTGAGCTACATATTACACTTCAAGAAGCCTTTCGCTAAGGCTGTTCTTGTGGAATTGGCAAAGGTATATTTGGAAGCCAATAGAGGGCTATGGTGAAAAAGGAAATATCTTCCGTTCAAACCTGGAAAGAAGATCTCTGAGAAACTGCTCTGTGTTCTGTTAATTCATCTCACAGAGTTACATCTTTCCCTTCAAGAAGCCTTTCGCTAAGGCTGTTCTTGTGGAATTGGCAAAGGGATATTTGGAAGCCCTTAGAGGGCTGTGGTGAAAAAGGAAATATCTTCCGTTCTAAACTGGAAAGAAGCTTTTTGAGAAACTGCTCAGTGTTCTGTTAATTCATCTCACAGAGTTACATCTTTCCCTTCAAGAAGCCTTTCGCTGATTCTGTTCTTGTGGAATTGGCAAAGGGATATTTGGAAGCCCATAGAGGGCTATGGTGAAAAAGGAACTATCTTCCGTTCAAAACTGGAAAGAAGCTTTCTGAGAAACTGCTCTGTGTTCTGTTAATTCATCTCACAGAGTTACATCTTTCCCTTCAAGAAGCCTTTCGCTAAGGCTGTTCTTGTTTAATTGGCAAAGGGATATTTGGAAGCACATAGAGGGAAATGGTGAAAAAGGAAATATCTTCCGTTCAAAACTGGAAAGAAGCTTTCTGAGAAACTGCTCTGTGTTCTGTTAATTCATCTCAGAGAGTTACATCTTTCCCTTCAAGAAGCCTTTAGCTAAGTCTGTTCTTGTGGAATTGGCAAAGGGATATTTGGAAGCCCATAGAGGTCTATGGTGTAAAAGGAAGTATCTTCCGTTCAAAACTGGAAAGAAGCTTTCTGAGAAACTGCTCTGTGTTCTGTTAATTCATCTCAGAGAGTTACATCTTTCCCTTCAAGAAGCCTTTCGCTAAGGCTGTTCTTGTGGAATTGGCAAAGGGATATTTGGAAGCCCATAGAGGGCTACGGTGAGAAAGGAAATATCTTCCGTTCAAAACTGGAAAGAAGCTCTCTGAGAAACTGCTGTGTGTTCTGTTAATTCATCTCACAGAGTTACATCTTTCCCTTCAAGAAGCCTTTCGCTAAGGCTGTTCTTGTGGAATTGGCCAAGGGATATTTGGAAGCCCATGGAGGGCTATGGTGAGGAAGGAAATATCTTCCGTTCAAAACTGGAAAGAAGCTTTCTGAGAAACTTCTCTGTGTTCTGTTAATTCATCTCACAGAGTTACATCTTTCCCTTCAGGAAGCCTTTCGGTAAGTCTGTTCTTGTGGAATTGGAAAAGGGATATTTGGAAGCCCATAGAGGGCTATGGTGAAATAGGAAATATCTTCCGTTCTAAACTGGAAAGAATCGTTTTGAGAAACTGCTCTGTGTTCTGTTAATTCATCTCACAGAGTTACATCTTTCCCTTCAAGAAGCCTTTCGCTGATTCTGTTCTTGTGGAATTGGCAAAGGGATATTTGGAAGCCCATAGAGGGCTATGGTGAAAAAGGAACTATCTTCCGTTCAAAACTGGAAAGAAGCTCTGTGAGAAACTGCTCTGTGTTCTGTTAATTCATCTCACAGAGGTACATCTTTCCCTTCAAGAAGCCTTTCGCTAAGGCTGTTCTTGTGGAATTGGCAAAGGGATATTTGGAAGCCCAGAGAGGGCTATGGTTAAAAAGGAATTATCTTCCGTTCAAAACTGGAAAGAAGCTTTCTGAGAAAATGCTCTGTGTTCTGTTAATTCATCTCACAGAGTTACATCTTTCCCTTCAAGAAGCCTTTCGCTAAGGCTGTTCTTGTGGAATTGGCAAAGGGATATTTGGAAGCCCATAGAGGGCTATGGTGAAAAAGGAATTATCTTCCGTTCAAAACTGGAAAGAAACTCTCTGAGAAACTGCTCTGTGTTCTGTTAATTGGTCTCACAGGGTTATATCTTTCCCTTCAAGAAGCCTTTCGCTAAGGCTGCTCTTGTGGAATTGGCAAAGGGATATTTGGAAGCTCAAAGAGGGCTATGGTGAGAAAGGAAATATCTTCCGTTCAAAACTGGAAAGAAGCTCTCTGAGAAACTGCTCTGTGTTCTGTTAATTCATCTCACAGAGTTACATCTTTCCCTTCAAGAAGCCTTTCGCTAAGGCTGTTCTTGTGGAATTGGCAAAGGGATATTTGGAAGCCCATAGAGGGCTATGGTGAAAAAGGAAATATCTTCCGTTCAAAATTGTAAAGAAGCGTTCTGAGAAACTGCTCTGTGTTCTGTTAATTCATCTCACAGAGTTACATCTTTCCCTTCAAGAAGCCTTTCGCTAAGACTATTCTTGTGGAATTGGCAAAGGGATATTTGGAAGCCCATAGAGGGCTATGGTGAAAAAAGAAATATCTTCCGTTCAAAACCGGAAAGAAGCTTTCTGAGAAACTGCTCTGTGTTCTGTTAATTCATCTCACAGAGCTACATCTTTCCTTTCAAGAAGCCTTTCGCTAAGGCTGTTCTTGTGGAAGTGGCAAAGGGATATTTGGAAGCCCATAGAGGGCTATGGTGAAAAAGGAAATATCTCCCGTTCAAAACTGGAAAGAAGCCCTCTGAGAAACTTCTCTGTGTTCTGTTAATTCGTCTCACAGGGTTATATCTTTCCCTTCAAGAAGCCTTTCGCTAAGGCTGTTCTTGTGGAATTGGCAAAGGGATACTTGGAAGCCCATAGAGGGCTATGGTGAGAAAGGAAATATCTTCCGTTCAAAACCAGAAAGAAGCTTTCTGAGAAACTGCTCTGTGTTCTGTTAATTCATCTCACTGAGTTACATCTTTCCCTTCAAGAAGCCTTTCGCTAAGGCTGTTCTTGTGGAATTGGCAAAGGGATATTTGGAAGCCCATAGAGGGCTATGGTGAGAAAGGAAATATCTTCTGTTCAAAACTGGAAAGAGGCATTCTGAGAAACTGCTCTGTGTTCTGTTAATTCATCTCACAGAGTTACATCTTTCCCTTCAAGAAGCCTTTCGCTAAGGCTGTTCTTGTGGAATTGGCAAAGGCATATTTGGAAGCCCATGGAGGGCTATGGTGAGAAAGGAAATATCTTCCGTTCAAAACTGGAAAGAAGCTTTCTGAGAAACTTCTCTGTGTTCTGTTAATTCATCTCACAGAGTTACATCTTTCCCTTCAGGAACCCTTTCGGTAAGTCTGTTCTTGTGGAATTGGTAAAGGGATATTTGGAAGCCCATAGAGGGCTATGGTGAAATAGGAAATATCTTCCGTTCTAAACTGGAAAGAAGCTTTTTGAGAAACTGCTCTGTGTTCTGTTAATTCATCTCACAGAGTTACATCTTTCCTTTCAAGAAGCCTTTCGCTGATTCTGATCTTGTGGAATTGGCAAAGGGATATTTGGAAGCCCATAGAGGGCTATGGTGAAAAAGGAACTATCTTCCGTTCAAAACTGGAAAGAAGCTTTCTGAGAAACTGCTCTGTGTTCTGTTAATTCATCTCACAGAGTTACATCTTTCCCTTCAAGAAGCCTTTCGCTAATGCTGTTCTTGTGGAATTGGCAAAGGGATATTTGGAAGCACATAGAGGGCAATGGTGAAAAAGGAAATATCTTCCGTTCAAAACTGGAAAGAAGCTTTCTGAGAAACTGCTCTGGGTTCTGTTAATTCACCTCACAGAGTTACATCTTTCCCTTCAAGAAGCCTTTCGCTAAGGCTCTTCTTGTGGATTTGGCAAAGGGATATTTGGAAGCCCATAGAGGGCTACGGTGAAAAAGGAAATATCTTCCGTTCAAAACTGGAAAGAAGCTTTCTGAGAAACTGCTCTGTGTTCTGTTAATTCGTCTCACAGAGTTACATCTTTCCCTTCAAGAAACCTTTCGCTAAGGCTGTTCTTGTGGAATTGGCAAAGGGATATTTGGAAGCCCATAGAGGGCTATGGTGAAAAAGGAAATATCTTCCGTTCAAAACTGGAAGGAAGCTTCCTGAGAAACTGCTCTGTGTTCTGTTAATTCATCTCACAGAGTTACATCTTTCCCTTCAAGAAGCCTTTCGCTAAGGCTGTTCTTGTGGAATTGGCAAGGGGATATTTGGAATCCCATAGAGGGCTATGGTGAAAAAAGAAATATCTTCCGTTCAAAACCGGAAAGAAGCTTTCTGAGAATCTGCTCTGTGTTCTGTTAATTCATCTCACAGAGCTACATCTTTCCCTTCAAGAAGCCTTTCGCTAAGGCTGTTCTTGTGGAATTGGCAAAGGGATATTTGGAAGCCAATAGAGGGCTATTTTGAAAAAGGAAATATCTTCCGTTCAAAATTGGAAAGAAGCTCTCTGAGAAACTGCTCTGTGTTCTGTTAACTCATCTCACCGAGTTACATCTTTCCCTTCAAGAAGCCTTTCGCTAAGGCTGTTCTTGTGGAATTGGCAAAGGGATATTTGGAAGCCCATTGAGGGCTATGGTGAAAAAGGAATTATCTTCCGATCTAAACTGGAAAGAAGCTTTCTGAGAAACTTCTCTGTGTTCTGTTAATTCATCTCACAGAGTTACATCTTTCCCTTGAAGAAGCCTTTCGCTAAGGCTGTTCTTGTGGAATTGGCAAAGGGATATTTGGAAGCCCATAGAGGGCTATGGTGAGAAAGGAAATATCTTCTGTTCAAAACTGGAAAGAAGCTTTCTGAGAAACTGCTCTGTGTTCTGTTAATTCATCTCACAGAGTTACATCTTTCCCTTCAAGAAGCCTTTCGCTAAGGCTGTTCTTGTGGAATTGGCAAAGGGATATTTGGAAGCCCATAGAGGGCTATGGTGAGAAAGGAAATATCTTCCGTTCAAAACTGGAAAGAAGCTTTCTGAGAAACTGCTCTGTGTTCTGTTAATTCATCTCACAGAGGTACATCTTTCCCTTCAAGAAGCCTTTCGTTAAGGCTGTTCCTATGGTATTCGCAAAGGGATATTTGAAAGCCCATGGAGGGCTATGATGAAAACGGAAATATCTTCCGTTCAAAACTGGAAAGAAGATTTCTGAGAAACTGCTCTTTGTTCTGTGAATTTATCTCACAGTGATACATCTTTCAATTCAAGAAGCCTTTCGCTAAGGATGTTCTTGTGGAATTGGCAAAGGGATATTCGGAAGCCCATAGAGGGCCATGGTGAAAAAGGAAATACCTTCCGTTCAAAACTGGAAAGAAGCTTTCTGAGAAACTGCTCTGTGTTCTGTTAATTCATCTCACAGAGTTACATCTTTGCCTTCAAGAAGCCTTTCGCTAAGGCTGTTCTTGTGGAATTGCCAAAGGCATATTTGGAAGCCAATAGAAGGCTAAGGTGAAAAAGGAAATATCTTCCGTTCAAAACTGGAAAGAAGCTTTCTGAGAAACTGCTCTGTGTTCTGTTAATTCATCTCACAGAGTTACATCTTTCCCTTCAAGAAGCCTTTCGCTAAGTCTGTTCTTGTGGAATTGGCAAAGGGATATTTGGAAGCCCATAGAGGGCTATGTTGAGAAAGGAAATATCTTCTGTTCAAAACTGGAAAGAAGCTTTCTGAGAAACTGCTCTGTGTTCTGTTAATTCATCTCACAGAGTTACATCTTTCCCTTCAAGAAGCCTTTCGCTAAGGCTGTTCTTGTGGAATTGGCAAAGGGATATTTGGAAGCCAATAGAGGGCTATGGTGGAAAAGGAAATATCTTCCGTTCAAAACTGGAAAGAAGCTCTCTGAGAAACTGCTCTGTGTTCTGTTAATTCATCTCACAGAGTTACATCTTTCCCTTCAAGAAGCCTTTCGCTAAGGCTGTTCTTGTGGAATTGGCAAAGGGATATTTGGAAGCTCGTAGAGGGCTATGGTGAAAAAGGAATTATCTTCCGTTCAAAACTGGAAAGAAGCTCTCTGAGAAACTGCTCTGTGTTCTGTTAATTCGTCTCACAGGGTTATATCTTTCCCTTCAAGAAGCCTTTCCCTAAGGCAGTTCTTGTGGAATTGGCAAAGGGATATTTGGAAGCCCATAGAGGGCTATGGTGAGAAAGGAAATATCTTCTGTTCAAAACTGGAAAGAAGCTTTCTGAGAAGCTGCTCTGTGTTCTGTTAATTCATCTCACAGAGTTACTTCTTTCCCTTCAAGAAGCCTTTCACTAAGGCTGTTCTTGTGAAATTGGCAAAGGGATATTTGGAAGCACATAGAGGGCTCTGGTGAGAAAGGAAATATCTTCCGTTCAAAACTGGAAAGAAGCTTTCTGAGAAACTGCTCTGTGTTCTGTTAATTCATCTCACAGAGTTACATCTTTCCCTTCAAGTAGCCTTTCGCTAAGGCTGTTCTTGTGGAATTGGCAAAGGGATATTTGGAAGCCCATAGAGGGCTATGGTGAAAAAGGAAATATCTTCCGTTCAAAACTGGAAAGAAGCTTTCTGAGAAACTGCTCTGTGTTCTGTTAATTCATCTCACAGAGTTACATCTTTCCCTTGAAGAAGCCTTTCGCTAAGGCTGTTCTTGTGGAATTGGCAAAGGGATATTTGGAAGCATATAGAGGGCTATGGTGAAAAAAGAAATATCTTCCGTTCAAAACCGGAAAGAAGCTTTCTGAGAAACTGCTCTGTGTTCTGTTAATTCATCTCACAGAGTTACATCTTTCCCTTCAAGAAGCCTATCGCTAAGACTGTTCTTGTGGAAGTGGCAAAGGGATATTTGGAAGCCCATAGAGGTCTATGGTGAAAAAGGAAATATCTTCCGTTCAAAACTGGAAAGAAGCTCTCTGAGAAACTGCTCTGTGTTCTGTTAATTCATCTCACAGGGTTATATCTTTCCCTTCAAGAAGCCTTTCGCTAAGGCTGTTTTTGTGGAATTGGCAAAGGGATATTGGGAAGCCCATAGAGGGCTATGGTGAAAAAGGAAATATCTTCCGTTCAAAACTGCAAAGAAGCTTTCTGCGAAACTGCTCTGTGTTCTGTTAATTCATCTCACAGTGTTACATCTTTCCCTTCAAGAAGCCTTTCGCTAAGGCTGTTCTTGTGGAATTGGCAAAGGGATATTTGGAAGCCCATAGAGGGCTATGGTGAAAAAAGAAATATCTTCCGTTCAAAACCGTAAAGAAGCTTTCTGAGAAACTACTCTGTGTTCTGTTAATTCATCTCACAGAGCTACATCTTTCCCTTCAAGAAGCCTTTCGCTAAGTCTGTTCTTGTGGAATTGGCAAAGGTATATTTGGAAGCGAATAGAGGGCTATGGTGAAAAAGGAAATATCTTCCGTTCAAAACTGGAAAGAAGCTCTCTGAGAAACTGCTCTGTGTTCTGTTAATTCATCTCACAGAGTTACATCTTTCCCTTCAAGAAGCCTTTCGCTAAGGCTGTTCTTGTGGAATTGGCAAAGGTATATTTGGAAGCCCATAGAAGGCTATGGTGAAAAAGGAATTATTTTCCGTTCAAAACAGGAAAGAAGCTTTCTGAGAAGCTGCTCTGTGTTCTGTTAATTCTTCTCACAGAGTTACATCTTTCCCTTCAAGAAGCCTTTCGTTAAGGCTGTTCCTATGGTATTCGCAAAGGGATATTTGAAAGCCGATAGAGGGCTATGGTGAAAAAAGAAATATCTTCCGTTCAAAACTGGAAAGAAGATTTCTGAGAAACTGCTCTTTGTTCTGTTAATATATCTCACAGTGTTACATCTTTCCCTTCAAGAAGCCTTTCGCTAAGGATGTTCTTGTGGAATTGGCAAAGGGATATTTGGAAGCCCGTAGAGGGCTATGGTGAAAAAGGAAATATCTTCCGTTAAAAACTGGAAAGAAGCTTTCTGAGAAACTGCTCTGTGTTCTGTTAATTCATCTCACAGAGTTACATCTTTGTCTTCAAGAAGCCTTTCGCTAAGGCTGTTCTTGTGGAATTGGCAAAGGGATATTTGGAAGCCCATAGAGGGCTATGGTGAAAAAGGAAATATCTTCCGTTCAAAACTGGAAAGAAGCTTTCTGAGAAACTGCTCTGTGTTCTGTTAATTCAACTCACAGAGTTACATCTTTCCCTTCAAGAAGCCTTTCGCTAACGCTGTTCTTGTGGAATTGGCAAAGGGATATTTGGAAGCCCTTAGAGGGCTACGGTGAAAAAGGAAATATCTTCCGTTCAAAACTGGAAAGAAGCATTCTCAGAAACTGCTCTGTGTTCTGCTAATTCATCTCACAGAGTTACATCTTTCCCTTCAAGAAGCCTTTCCATAAGTCTGTTCTTGTGGAATTGGCAAAGGGATATTTGGAAGCCCATAGAGGGCTATGGTGAGAAAGGAAATATCTTCTGTTCAAAACTGGAAAGAACCTTTCTGAGAAACTGCTCTGTGTTCTGTTAATTCATCTCACAGAGTTACATCTTTCCCTTCAAGAAGCCTTTCGCTAAAGCTGTTCTTGTGGAATTGGCAAAGGGATATTTGGAAGCCCATAGAGGGCTATGGTGAGAAAGGAAATATCTTCCGTTCAAAATTGGAAAGAAGCTTTCTGAGAAACTGCTCTGTGTTCTGTTAATTCATCTCAGAAAGTTACATCTTTCCCTTCAAGAAGCCTTTCGCTAAGGCTGTTCTTGTGGAATTGGCAAAGGGATATTTGGAAGCACATAGAGGGCTCTGGTGAGAAAGGAAATATCTTCCGTTCAAAACTGGAAAGAAGCTTTCTGAGAAACTGCTCTGTGTTCTGTTAATTCATCTCACAGAGTTACATCTTTCCCTTCAAGTAGCCTTTCGCTAAGGCTGTTCTTGTGGAATTGGCAAAGGGATATTTGGAAGCCCATAGAGGGCTATGGTGAAAAAGGAAATATCTTCCGTTCAAAACTGGAAAGAAGCTTTCTGAGAAACTGCTCTGTGTTCTGTTAATTCATCTCACAGAGTTAAATCTTTCCCTTGAAGAAGCCTTTCGCTAAGGCTGTTCTTGTGGAATTGGCAAAGGGATATTTGGAAGCATATAGAGGGCTATGGTGAAAAAAGAAATATCTTCCGTTCAAAACCGGAAAGAAGCTTTCTGAGAAACTGCTCTGTGTTCTGTTAATTCATCTCACAGAGTTGCATCTTTCCCTTCAAGAAGCCTTTCGCTAAGACTGTTCTTGTGGAAGTGGCAAAGGGATATTTGGAAGCCCATAGAGGTCTATGGTGAAAAAGGAAATATCTTCCGTTCAAAACTGGAAAGAAGCTCTCTGAGAAACTGCTCTGTGTTCTGTTAATTCATCTCACAGGGTTATATCTTTCCCTTCAAGAAGCCTTTCGCTAAGGCTGTTTTTGTGGAATTGGCAAAGGGATATTTGGAAGCCCATAGAGGGCTATGGTGAAAAAGGAATTATCTTCCGTTCAAAACTGGAAAGAAGCTCTCTGAGAAACTGCTCTGTGTTCTGTTAATTCATCTCACAGAGTTACATCTTTCCCTTCAAGAAGCCTTTCGCTAAGGCTGTTCTTGTGGAATTGGCAAAGGGATATTTGGAAGCCCCTAGAGGGCTATGGTGAGAAAGGAAATATCTTCTGTTCAAAACTGGAAAGAAACTTTCTGAGAAACTGCTCTGTGTTCTGTTAATTCATCTAACAGAGTTACATCTTTGCCTTCAAGAAGCCTTTCGCTAAGGCTGTTCTTGTGGAATTGGCAAAGGGATATTTGGAAGCCATTAGAGGGTTATGGTGAAAAAGGAAATACCTTCCGTTCAAAACTGGAAAGAAGCTTTCTGATAAACTGCTCTGTGTTCTGTTAATTCATCTCACCGAGTTACATCTTTCCCTTCCAGAAGCCTTTCGCTAAGGCTGTTCTTGTGGAATTGGCAAAGGGATATTTGGAAGCCCATAGAGGGCTATGGTGAGAAAGGAAATATCTTCCGTTCAAAACTGGAAAGAAGCTTTCTGAGAAACTGCTCTGTGTTCTGTTAATTCATCTCACAGAGTTACATCTTTCCCTTCAAGAATCCTTTCGCTAAGGCTGTTCTTGTGGAATTGGCAAAGGGATATTGGGAAGCCCATAGAGGGCTATGGTGAAAAAGGAAATATCTTCCGTTCAAAACTGGAAAGAAGCTCTCTGAGAAACTGCTCTGTGTTCTGTTAATTCATCTCACAGAGTTACATCTTTCCCTTCAAGAAGCCTTTCGCTAAGGCTGTTCTTGTGGAATTGGCAAAGGGATATTTGGAAGCACATAGAGGGCTATGGTGAAAAAAGAAATATCTTCCGTTCAAAACCGTAAAGAAGCTTTCTGAGAAACTACTCTGTGTTCTGTTAATTCATCTCACAGAGCTACATCTTTCCCTTCAAGAAGCCTTTCGCTAAGTCTGTTCTTGTGGAATTGGCAAAGGGATATTTGGAAGCGAATAGAGGGCTATGGTGAAAAAGGAAATATCTTCCGTTCAAAACTGGAAAGAAGCTCTCTGAGAAACTGCTCTGTGTTCTGTTAATTCATCTCACAGGGTTATATCTTTCCCTTCAAGAAGCCTTTCGCTAAGGCTGTTCTTGTGGAATTGGCAAAGGGATATTTGGAAGCCCATAGAGGGCTATGGTGAGAAAGGAAATATCTTCCGTTCAAAACCAGAAAGAAGCTTTCTGAGAAACTGCTCTGTGTTCTCTTAATTCACCTCACTGAGTTACATCTTTCCCTTCAAGAAGCCTTTCGCTAAGGCTGTTCTTGTGGAATTGGCAAAGGGATATTTGGAAGCCCATAGAGGGCTATGGTGAAAAAGGAATTATCTTCCGTTCAAAACTGGAAAGAAGCTCTCTGAGAAACTGCTCTGTGTTCTGTTAATTCATCTCACAGAGTTACATCTTTCCCTTCAAGAAGCCTTTCGCTAAGGCTGTTCTTGTGGAATTGGCAAAGGGATATTTGGAAGCCCCTAGAGGGCTATGGTGAGAAAGGAAATATCTTCTGTTCAAAACTGGAAAGAAACTTTCTGAGAAACTGCTCTGTGTTCTGTTAATTCATCTAACAGAGTTACATCTTTGCCTTCAAGAAGCCTTTCGCTAAGGCTGTTCTTGTGGAATTGGCAAAGGGATATTTGGAAGCCATTAGAGGGTTATGGTGAAAAAGGAAATACCTTCCGTTCAAAACTGGAAAGAAGCTTTCTGATAAACTGCTCTGTGTTCTGTTAATTCATCTCACCGAGTTACATCTTTCCCTTCCAGAAGCCTTTCGCTAAGGCTGTTCTTGTGGAATTGGCAAAGGGATATTTGGAAGCCCATAGAGGGCTATGGTGAGAAAGGAAATATCTTCCGTTCAAAACTGGAAAGAAGCTTTCTGAGAAACTGCTCTGTGTTCTGTTAATTCATCTCACAGAGTTACATCTTTCCCTTCAAGAATCCTTTCTCTAAGGCTGTTCTTGTGGAACTGGCAAAGGGATATTGGGAAGCCCATAGAGGGCTATGGTGAAAAAGGAAATATCTTCCGTTCAAAACTGGAAAGAAGCTCTCTGAGAAACTGCTCTGTGTTCTGTTAATTCATCTCACAGAGTTACATCTTTCCCTTCAAGAAGCCTTTCGCTAAGGCTGTTCTTGTGGAATTGGCAAAGGGATATTTGGAAGCCCATAGAGGGCTATGGTGAAAAAAGAAATATCTTCCGTTCAAAACCGTAAAGAAGCTTTCTGAGAAACTACTCTGTGTTCTGTTAATTCATCTCACAGAGCTACATCTTTCCCTTCAAGAAGCCTTTCGCTAAGTCTGTTCTTGTGGAATTGGCAAAGGGATATTTGGAAGCGAATAGAGGGCTATGGTGAAAAAGGAAATATCTTCCGTTCAAAACTGGAAAGAAGCTCTCTGAGAAACTGCTCTGTGTTCTGTTAATTCATCTCACAGGGTTATATCTTTCCCTTCAAGAAGCCTTTCGCTAAGGCTCTTCTTGTGGAATTGGCAAAGGGATATTGGGAAGCCCATAGAGGGCTATGGTGAGAAAGGAAATATCTTCCGTTCAAAACCAGAAAGAAGCTTTCTGAGAAACTGCTCTGTGTTCTCTTAATTCATCTCACTGAGTTACATCTTTCCCTTCAAGAAGCCTTTCGCTAAGGCTGTTCTTGTGGAATTGGCAAAGGGATATTTGGAAGCCCATAGAGGGCTATGGTGGGAAAGGAAATATCTTCTGTTCAAAACTGGAAAGAGGCATTCTGAGAAACTGCTCTGTGTTCTGATAATTCATCTCACAGAGTTACATCTTTCCCTTCAAGAAGCCTTTCGCTAAGGCTGTTCTTGTGGAATTGGCAAAGGCATATTTGGAAGCACATAGAGGGCTATGGTGAAAAAGGAACTATCTTCCGTTCAAAACTGGAAAGAAGCTTTCTGAGAAACTGCTCTGTGGTCTGTTAATTCATCTCACAGAGTTACATCTTTCCCTTCAAGAAGCCTTTCGCTAAGGCTGTTCTTGTGGAATTGGAAAAGGGATATTTGGAAGCACTTAGAGGGCAATGGTGAAAAAGGAAATATCTTCCGTTCCAAACTGGAAAGAAGCTTTCTGAGAAACTGCTCTGGGTTCTGTTAATTCATCTCACAGAGTTACATCTTTCCCTTCAAGAAGCCTTTCGCTAAGGCTCTTCTTGTGGAATTGGAAAAGGGATATTTGGAAGCCCATAGAGGGCTATGGTGAAAAAGGAAATATCTTCCGTTCAAAACTGGAAAGAAGCTTTCTGAGAAACTGCTCTGTGTTCTGTTAATTCATCTCACAGAGTTACATCTTTCCCTTCAAGAAACCTTTCGCTAAGGCTGTTCTTGTGGAATTGGCAAAGGGATATTTGGAAGCCCATAGAGGGCTATGGTGAAAAAGGAAATATCTTCCGTTCAAAACTGGAAAGAAGCTCTCTGAGAAACTGCTCTGTGTTCTGTTAATTCATCTCACAGAGTTACATCTTTCCCTTCAAGAAGCCTTTCGCTAAGGCTGTTCTTGTGGAATTGGCAAAGGGATATTTGGAAGCCCATAGAGGGCTATGGTGAAAAAAGAAATATCTTCCGTTCAAAACCGTAAAGAAGCTTTCTGAGAAACTACTCTGTGTTCTGTTAATTCATCTCACAGAGCTACATCTTTCCCTTCAAGAAGCCTTTCGCTAAGTCTGTTCTTGTGGAATTGGCAAAGGGATATTTGGAAGCGAATAGAGGGCTATGGTGAAAAAGGAAATATCTTCCGTTCAAAACTGGAAAGAAGCTCTCTGAGAAACTGCTCTGTGTTCTGTTAATTCATCTCACAGGGTTATATCTTTCCCTTCAAGAAGCCTTTCGCTAAGGCTCTTCTTGTGGAATTGGCAAAGGGATATTTGGAAGCCCATAGAGGGCTATGGTGAGAAAGGAAATATCTTCCGTTCAAAACCAGAAAGAAGCTTTCTGAGAAACTGCTCTGTGTTCTCTTAATTCATCTCACTGAGTTACATCTTTCCCTTCAAGAAGCCTTTCGCTAAGGCTGTTCTTGTGGAATTGGCAAAGGGATATTTGGAAGCCCATAGAGGGCTATGGTGAAAAAGGAAATATCTTCCGTTCAAAACTGGAAGGAAGCTTCCTGAGAAACTGCTCTGTGTTCTGTTAATTCATCTCACAGAGTTACATCTTTCCCTTCAAGAAGCCTTTCGCTAAGGCTGTTCTTGTGGAATTGGCAAGGGGATATTTGGAATCCCATAGAGGGCTATGGTGAAAAAAGAAATATCTTCCGTTCAAAACCGGAAAGAAGCTTTCTGAGAATCTGCTCTGTGTTCTGTTAATTCATCTCACAGAGCTACATCTTTCCCTTCAAGAAGCCTTTCGCTAAGGCTGTTCTTGTGGAATTGGCAAAGGGATATTTGGAAGCCAATAGAGGGCTATTTTGAAAAAGGAAATATCTTCCGTTCAAAATTGGAAAGAAGCTCTCTGAGAAACTGCTCTGTGTTCTGTTAACTCATCTCACCGAGTTACATCTTTCCCTTCAAGAAGCCTTTCGCTAAGGCTGTTCTTGTGGAATTGGCAAAGGGATATTTGGAAGCCCATTGAGGGCTATGGTGAAAAAGGAATTATCTTCCGATCTAAACTGGAAAGAAGCTTTCTGAGAAACTTCTCTGTGTTCTGTTAATTCATCTCACAGAGTTACATCTTTCCCTTGAAGAAGCCTTTCGCTAAGGCTGTTCTTGTGGAATTGGCAAAGGGATATTTGGAAGCCCATAGAGGGCTATGGTGAGAAAGGAAATATCTTCTGTTCAAAACTGGAAAGAAGCTTTCTGAGAAACTGCTCTGTGTTCTGTTAATTCATCTCACAGAGTTACATCTTTCCCTTCAAGAAGCCTTTCGCTAAGGCTGTTCTTGTGGAATTGGCAAAGGGATATTTGGAAGCCCATAGAGGGCTATGGTGAGAAAGGAAATATCTTCCGTTCAAAACTGGAAAGAAGCTTTCTGAGAAACTGCTCTGTGTTCTGTTAATTCATCTCACAGAGGTACATCTTTCCCTTCAAGAAGCCTTTCGTTAAGGCTGTTCCTATGGTATTCGCAAAGGGATATTTGAAAGCCCATAGAGGGCTATGATGAAAACGGAAATATCTTCCGTTCAAAACTGGAAAGAAGATTTCTGAGAAACTGCTCTTTGTTCTGTGAATTTATCTCACAGTGATACATCTTTCAATTCAAGAAGCCTTTCGCTAAGGATGTTCTTGTGGAATTGGCAAAGGGATATTCGGAAGCCCATAGAGGGCCATGGTGAAAAAGGAAATACCTTCCGTTCAAAACTGGAAAGAAGCTTTCTGAGAAACTGCTCTGTGTTCTGTTAATTCATCTCACAGAGTTACATCTTTGCCTTCAAGAAGCCTTTCGCTAAGGCTGTTCTTGTGGAATTGCCAAAGGCATATTTGGAAGCCAATAGAAGGCTAAGGTGAAAAAGGAAATATCTTCCGTTCAAAACTGGAAAGAAGCTTTCTGAGAAACTGCTCTGTGTTCTGTTAATTCATCTCACAGAGTTACATCTTTCCCTTCAAGAAGCCTTTCGCTAAGTCTGTTCTTGTGGAATTGGCAAAGGGATATTTGGAAGCCCATAGAGGGCGATGTTGAGAAAGGAAATATCTTCTGTTCAAAACTGGAAAGAAGCTTTCTGAGAAACTGCTCTGTGTTCTGTTAATTCATCTCACAGAGTTACATCTTTCCCTTCAAGAAGCCTTTCGCTAAGGCTGTTCTTGTGGAATTGGCAAAGGGATATTTGGAAGCCAATAGAGGGCTATGGTGAAAAAGGAAATATCTTCCGTTCAAAACTGGAAAGAAGCTCTCTGAGAAACTGCTCTGTGTTCTGTTAATTCATCTCACAGAGTTACATCTTTCCCTTCAAGAAGCCTTTCGCTAAGGCTGTTCTTGTGGAATTGGCAAAGGGATATTTGGAAGCTCGTAGAGGGCTATGGTGAAAAAGGAATTATCTTCCGTTCAAAACTGGAAAGAAGCTCTCTGAGAAACTGCTCTGTGTTCTGTTAATTCGTCTCACAGGGTTATATCTTTCCCTTCAAGAAGCCTTTCCCTAAGGCAGTTCTTGTGGAATTGGCAAAGGGATATTTGGAAGCCCATAGAGGGCTATGGTGAGAAAGGAAATATCTTCTGTTCAAAACTGGAAAGAAGCTTTCTGAGAAGCTGCTCTGTGTTCTGTTAATTCATCTCACAGAGTTACTTCTTTCCCTTCAAGAAGCCTTTCACTAAGGCTGTTCTTGTGAAATTGGCAAAGGGATATTTGGAAGCACATAGAGGGCTCTGGTGAGAAAGGAAATATCTTCCGTTCAAAACTGGAAAGAAGCTTTCTGAGAAACTGCTCTGTGTTCTGTTAATTCATCTCACAGAGTTACATCTTTCCCTTCAAGTAGCCTTTCGCTAAGGCTGTTCTTGTGGAATTGGCAAAGGGATATTTGGAAGCCCATAGAGGGCTATGGTGAAAAAGGAAATATCTTCCGTTCAAAACTGGAAAGAAGCTTTCTGAGAAACTGCTCTGTGTTCTGTTAATTCATCTCACAGAGTTACATCTTTCCCTTGAAGAAGCCTTTCGCTAAGGCTGTTCTTGTGGAATTGGCAAAGGGATATTTGGAAGCATATAGAGGGCTATGGTGAAAAAAGAAATATCTTCCGTTCAAAACCGGAAAGAAGCTTTCTGAGAAACTGCTCTGTGTTCTGTTAATTCATCTCACAGAGTTACATCTTTCCCTTCAAGAAGCCTATCGCTAAGACTGTTCTTGTGGAAGTGGCAAAGGGATATTTGGAAGCCCATAGAGGTCTATGGTGAAAAAGGAAATATCTTCCGTTCAAAACTGGAAAGAAGCTCTCTGAGAAACTGCTCTGTGTTCTGTTAATTCATCTCACAGGGTTATATCTTTCCCTTCAAGAAGCCTTTCGCTAAGGCTGTTTTTGTGGAATTGGCAAAGGGATATTGGGAAGCCCATAGAGGGCTATGGTGAAAAAGGAAATATCTTCCGTTCAAAACTGCAAAGAAGCTTTCTGCGAAACTGCTCTGTGTTCTGTTAATTCATCTCACAGTGTTACATCTTTCCCTTCAAGAAGCCTTTCGCTAAGGCTGTTCTTGTGGAATTGGCAAAGGGATATTTGGAAGCCCATAGAGGGCTATGGTGAAAAAAGAAATATCTTCCGTTCAAAACCGTAAAGAAGCTTTCTGAGAAACTACTCTGTGTTCTGTTAATTCATCTCACAGAGCTACATCTTTCCCTTCAAGAAGCCTTTCGCTAAGTCTGTTCTTGTGGAATTGGCAAAGGTATATTTGGAAGCGAATAGAGGGCTATGGTGAAAAAGGAAATATCTTCCGTTCAAAACAGGAAAGAAGCTCTCTGAGAAACTGCTCTGTGTTCTGTTAATTCATCTCACAGAGTTACATCTTTCCCTTCAAGAAGCCTTTCGCTAAGGCTGTTCTTGTGGAATTGGCAAAGGTATATTTGGAAGCCCATAGAAGGCTATGGTGAAAAAGGAATTATCTTCCGTTCAAAACTGGAAAGAAGCTTTCTGAGAAGCTGCTCTGTGTTCTGTTAATTCATCTCACAGAGTTACATCTTTCCCTTCAAGAAGCCTTTCGTTAAGGCTGTTCCTATGGTATTCGCAAAGGGATATTTGAAAGCCGATAGAGGGCTATGGTGAAAAAAGAAATATCTTCCGTTCAAAACTGGAAAGAAGATTTCTGAGAAACTGCTCTTTGTTCTGTTAATATATCTCACAGTGTTACATCTTTCCCTTCAAGAAGCCTTTCGCTAAGGATGTTCTTGTGGAATTGGCAAAGGGATATTTGGAAGCCCGTAGAGGGCTATGGTGAAAAAGGAAATATCTTCCGTTCAAAACTGGAAAGAAGCTTTCTGAGAAACTGCTCTGTGTTCTGTTAATTCATCTCAGAGAGTTACATCTTTCCCTTCAAGAAGCCTTTAGCTAAGTCTGTTCTTGTGGAATTGGCAAAGGGATATTTGGAAGCCCATAGAGGGCTATGGTGTAAAAGGAAATATCTTCCGTTCAAAACTGGAAAGAAGCATTCTGAGAAAATGCTCTGTGTTCTGTTAATTCATCTCAGAGAGTTACATCTTTCCCTTCAAGAAGCCTTTCGCTAAGGCTGTTCTTGTGGAATTGGCAAAGGGATATTTGGAAGCCCATAGAGGGCTACGGTGAGAAAGGAAATATCTTCCGTTCAAAACTGGAAAGAAGCTCTCTGAGAACCTGCTGTGTGTTCTGTTAATTCATCTCACAGAGTTACATCTTTCCCTTCAAGAAGCCTTTCGCTAAGGCTGTTCTTGTGGAATTGGCCAAGGGATATTTGGAAGCCCATGGAGGGCTATGGTGAGGAAGGAAATATCTTCCGTTCAAAACTGGAAAGAAGCTTTCTGAGAAACTTCTCTGTGTTCTGTTAATTCATCTCACAGAGTTACATCTTTCCCTTCAGGAAGCCTTTCGGTAAGTCTGTTCTTGTGGAATTGGCAAAGGGATATTTGGAAGCCAATAGAGGGCTATGGTGAAAAGGGAAATATCTTCCGTTCAAACCTGGAAAGAAGCTCTCTGAGAAACTGCTCTGTGTTCTGTTAATTCATCTCACAGAGTTACATCTTTCCCTTCAAGAAGCCTTTCGCTAAGGCTGTTCTTGTGGAATTGGCAAAGGGATATTAGGAAGCACATAGAGGGAAATGGTGAAAAAGGAAATATCTTCCGTTCAAAACTGGAAAGAAGCTTTCTGAGAAACTGCTCTGTGTTCTGTTAGTTCATCTCAGAGAGTTACATCTTTCCCTTCAAGAAGCCTTTAGCTAAGGCTGTTCTTGTGGAGTTGGCAAAGGGATATTTGGAAGCCCATAGAGGGCTATGGTGTAAAAGGAAATATCTTCCGTTCAAAACTGGAAAGAAGCTTTCTGAGAAACTGCTCTGTGTTCTGTTAATTCATCTCAGAGAGTTACATCTTTCCCTTCAAGAAGCCTTTCGCTAAGGCTGTTCTTGTGGAATTGGCAAAGGGATATTTGGAAGCCCATAGAGGGCTATGGTGAGAAAGGAAATATCTTCTGTTCAAAACTGGAAAGAGGCTTTCTGAGAAACTGCTCTGTGTTCTGTTAATTCATCTCACTGAGCTACATATTACACTTCAAGAAGCCTTTCGCTAAGGCTGTTCTTGTGGAATTGGCAAAGGTATATTTGGAAGCCAATAGAGGGCTATGGTGAAAAAGGAAATATCTTCCGTTCAAACCTGGAAAGAAGCTCTCTGAGAAACTGCTCTGTGTTCTGTTAATTCATCTCACAGAGTTACATCTTTCCCTTCAAGAAGCCTTTCGCTAAGGCTGTTCTTGTGGAATTGGCAAAGGGATATTTGGAAGCCCTTAGAGGGCTGTGGTGAAAAAGGAAATATCTTCCGTTCTAAACTGGAAAGAAGCTTTTTGAGAAACTGCTCAGTGTTCTGTTAATTCATCTCACAGAGTTACATCTTTCCCTTCAAGAAGCCTTTCGCTGATTCTGTTCTTGTGGAATTGGCAAAGGGATATTTGGAAGCCCATAGAGGGCTATGGTGAAAAAGGAACTATCTTCCGTTCAAAACTGGAAAGAAGCTTTCTGAGAAACTGCTCTGTGTTCTGTTAATTCATCTCACAGAGTTACATCTTTCCCTTCAAGAAGCCTTTCGCTAAGGCTGTTCTTGTTTAATTGGCAAAGGGATATTTGGAAGCACATAGAGGGAAATGGTGAAAAAGGAAATATCTTCCGTTCAAAACTGGAAAGAAGCTTTCTGAGAAACTGCTCTGTGTTCTGTTAATTCATCTCAGAGAGTTACATCTTTCCCTTCAAGAAGCCTTTAGCTAAGTCTGTTCTTGTGGAATTGGCAAAGGGATATTTGGAAGCCCATAGAGGGCTATGGTGTAAAAGGAAGTATCTTCCGTTCAAAACTGGAAAGAAGCTTTCTGAGAAACTGCTCTGTGTTCTGTTAATTCATCTCAGAGAGTTACATCTTTCCCTTCAAGAAGCCTTTCGCTAAGGCTGTTCTTGTGGAATTGGCAAAGGGATATTTGGAAGCCCATAGAGGGCTACGGTGAGAAAGGAAATATCTTCCGTTCAAAACTGGAAAGAAGCTCTCTGAGAAACTGCTGTGTGTTCTGTTAATTCATCTCACAGAGTTACATCTTTCCCTTCAAGAAGCCTTTCGCTAAGGCTGTTCTTGTGGAATTGGCCAAGGGATATTTGGAAGCCCATGGAGGGCTATGGTGAGGAAGGAAATATCTTCCGTTCAAAACTGGAAAGAAGCTTTCTGAGAAACTTCTCTGTGTTCTGTTAATTCATCTCACAGAGTTACATCTTTCCCTTCAGGAAGCCTTTCGGTAAGTCTGTTCTTGTGGAATTGGAAAAGGGATATTTGGAAGCCCATAGAGGGCTATGGTGAAATAGGAAATATCTTCCGTTCTAAACTGGAAAGAATCGTTTTGAGAAACTGCTCTGTGTTCTGTTAATTCATCTCACAGAGTTACATCTTTCCCTTCAAGAAGCCTTTCGCTGATTCTGTTCTTGTGGAATTGGCAAAGGGATATTTGGAAGCCCATAGAGGGCTATGGTGAAAAAGGAACTATCTTCCGTTCAAAACTGGAAAGAAGCTCTGTGAGAAACTGCTCTGTGTTCTGTTAATTCATCTCACAGAGGTACATCTTTCCCTTCAAGAAGCCTTTCGCTAAGGCTGTTCTTGTGGAATTGGCAAAGGGATATTTGGAAGCCCAGAGAGGGCTATGGTTAAAAAGGAATTATCTTCCGTTCAAAACTGGAAAGAAGCTTTCTGAGAAAATGCTCTGTGTTCTGTTAATTCATCTCACAGAGTTACATCTTTCCCTTCAAGAAGCCTTTCGCTAAGGCTGTTCTTGTGGAATTGGCAAAGGGATATTTGGAAGCCCATAGAGGGCTATGGTGAAAAAGGAATTATCTTCCGTTCAAAACTGGAAAGAAACTCTCTGAGAAACTGCTCTGTGTTCTGTTAATTGGTCTCACAGGGTTATATCTTTCCCTTCAAGAAGCCTTTCGCTAAGGCTGCTCTTGTGGAATTGGCAAAGGGATATTTGGAAGCTCAAAGAGGGCTATGGTGAGAAAGGAAATATCTTCCGTTCAAAACTGGAAAGAAGCTCTCTGAGAAACTGCTCTGTGTTCTGTTAATTCATCTCACAGAGTTACATCTTTCCCTTCAAGAAGCCTTTCGCTAAGGCTGTTCTTGTGGAATTGGCAAAGGGATATTTGGAAGCCCATAGAGGGCTATGGTGAAAAAGGAAATATCTTCCGTTCAAAATTGTAAAGAAGCGTTCTGAGAAACTGCTCTGTGTTCTGTTAATTCATCTCACAGAGTTACATCTTTCCCTTCAAGAAGCCTTTCGCTAAGACTATTCTTGTGGAATTGGCAAAGGGATATTTGGAAGCCCATAGAGGGCTATGGTGAAAAAAGAAATATCTTCCGTTCAAAACCGGAAAGAAGCTTTCTGAGAAACTGCTCTGTGTTCTATTAATTCATCTCACAGAGCTACATCTTTCCTTTCAAGAAGCCTTTCGCTAAGGCTGTTCTTGTGGAAGTGGCAAAGGGATATTTGGAAGCCCATAGAGGGCTATGGTGAAAAAGGAAATATCTCCCGTTCAAAACTGGAAAGAAGCCCTCTGAGAAACTTCTCTGTGTTCTGTTAATTCGTCTCACAGGGTTATATCTTTCCCTTCAAGAAGCCTTTCGCTAAGGCTGTTCTTGTGGAATTGGCAAAGGGATACTTGGAAGCCCATAGAGGGCTATGGTGAGAAAGGAAATATCTTCCGTTCAAAACCAGAAAGAAGCTTTCTGAGAAACTGCTCTGTGTTCTGTTAATTCATCTCACTGAGTTACATCTTTCCCTTCAAGAAGCCTTTCGCTAAGGCTGTTCTTGTGGAATTGGCAAAGGGATATTTGGAAGCCCATAGAGGGCTATGGTGAGAAAGGAAATATCTTCTGTTCAAAACTGGAAAGAGGCATTCTGAGAAACTGCTCTGTGTTCTGTTAATTCATCTCACAGAGTTACATCTTTCCCTTCAAGAAGCCTTTCGCTAAGGCTGTTCTTGTGGAATTGGCAAAGGCATATTTGGAAGCCCATGGAGGGCTATGGTGAGAAAGGAAATATCTTCCGTTCAAAACTGGAAAGAAGCTTTCTGAGAAACTTCTCTGTGTTCTGTTAATTCATCTCACAGAGTTACATCTTTCCCTTCAGGAACCCTTTCGGTAAGTCTGTTCTTGTGGAATTGGTAAAGGGATATTTGGAAGCCCATAGAGGGCTATGGTGAAATAGGAAATATCTTCCGTTCTAAACTGGAAAGAAGCTTTTTGAGAAACTGCTCTGTGTTCTGTTAATTCATCTCACAGAGTTACATCTTTCCTTTCAAGAAGCCTTTCGCTGATTCTGATCTTGTGGAATTGGCAAAGGGATATTTGGAAGCCCATAGAGGGCTATGGTGAAAAAGGAACTATCTTCCGTTCAAAACTGGAAAGAAGCTTTCTGAGAAACTGCTCTGTGTTCTGTTAATTCATCTCACAGAGTTACATCTTTCCCTTCAAGAAGCCTTTCGCTAATGCTGTTCTTGTGGAATTGGCAAAGGGATATTTGGAAGCACATAGAGGGCAATGGTGAAAAAGGAAATATCTTCCGTTCAAAACTGGAAAGAAGCTTTCTGAGAAACTGCTCTGGGTTCTGTTAATTCACCTCACAGAGTTACATCTTTCCCTTCAAGAAGCCTTTCGCTAAGGCTCTTCTTGTGGATTTGGCAAAGGGATATTTGGAAGCCCATAGAGGGCTATGGTGAAAAAGGAAATATCTTCCGTTCAAAACTGGAAAGAAGCTTTCTGAGAAACTGCTCTGTGTTCTGTTAATTCGTCTCACAGAGTTACATCTTTCCCTTCAAGAAACCTTTCGCTAAGGCTGTTCTTGTGGAATTGGCAAAGGGATATTTGGAAGCCCATAGAGGGCTATGGTGAAAAAGGAAATATCTTCCGTTCAAAACTGGAAGGAAGCTTCCTGAGAAACTGCTCTGTGTTCTGTTAATTCATCTCACAGAGTTACATCTTTCCCTTCAAGAAGCCTTTCGCTAAGGCTGTTCTTGTGGAATTGGCAAGGGGATATTTGGAATCCCATAGAGGGCTATGGTGAAAAAAGAAATATCTTCCGTTCAAAACCGGAAAGAAGCTTTCTGAGAATCTGCTCTGTGTTCTGTTAATTCATCTCACAGAGCTACATCTTTCCCTTCAAGAAGCCTTTCGCTAAGGCTGTTCTTGTGGAATTGGCAAAGGGATATTTGGAAGCCAATAGAGGGCTATTTTGAAAAAGGAAATATCTTCCGTTCAAAATTGGAAAGAAGCTCTCTGAGAAACTGCTCTGTGTTCTGTTAACTCATCTCACCGAGTTACATCTTTCCCTTCAAGAAGCCTTTCGCTAAGGCTGTTCTTGTGGAATTGGCAAAGGGATATTTGGAAGCCCATTGAGGGCTATGGTGAAAAAGGAATTATCTTCCGATCTAAACTGGAAAGAAGCTTTCTGAGAAACTTCTCTGTGTTCTGTTAATTCATCTCACAGAGTTACATCTTTCCCTTGAAGAAGCCTTTCGCTAAGGCTGTTCTTGTGGAATTGGCAAAGGGATATTTGGAAGCCCATAGAGGGCTATGGTGAGAAAGGAAATATCTTCTGTTCAAAACTGGAAAGAAGCTTTCTGAGAAACTGCTCTGTGTTCTGTTAATTCATCTCACAGAGTTACATCTTTCCCTTCAAGAAGCCTTTCGCTAAGGCTGTTCTTGTGGAATTGGCAAAGGGATATTTGGAAGCCCATAGAGGGCTATGGTGAGAAAGGAAATATCTTCCGTTCAAAACTGGAAAGAAGCTTTCTGAGAAACTGCTCTGTGTTCTGTTAATTCATCTCACAGAGGTACATCTTTCCCTTCAAGAAGCCTTTCGTTAAGGCTGTTCCTATGGTATTCGCAAAGGGATATTTGAAAGCCCATAGAGGGCTATGATGAAAACGGAAATATCTTCCGTTCAAAACTGGAAAGAAGATTTCTGAGAAACTGCTCTTTGTTCTGTGAATTTATCTCACAGTGATACATCTTTCAATTCAAGAAGCCTTTCGCTAAGGATGTTCTTGTGGAATTGGCAAAGGGATATTCGGAAGCCCATAGAGGGCCATGGTGAAAAAGGAAATACCTTCCGTTCAAAACTGGAAAGAAGCTTTCTGAGAAACTGCTCTGTGTTCTGTTAATTCATCTCACAGAGTTACATCTTTGCCTTCAAGAAGCCTTTCGCTAAGGCTGTTCTTGTGGAATTGCCAAAGGCATATTTGGAAGCCAATAGAAGGCTAAGGTGAAAAAGGAAATATCTTCCGTTCAAAACTGGAAAGAAGCTTTCTGAGAAACTGCTCTGTGTTCTGTTAATTCATCTCACAGAGTTACATCTTTCCCTTCAAGAAGCCTTTCGCTAAGTCTGTTCTTGTGGAATTGGCAAAGGGATATTTGGAAGCCCATAGAGGGCTATGTTGAGAAAGGAAATATCTTCTGTTCAAAACTGGAAAGAAGCTTTCTGAGAAACTGCTCTGTGTTCTGTTAATTCATCTCACAGAGTTACATCTTTCCCTTCAAGAAGCCTTTCGCTAAGGCTGTTCTTGTGGAATTGGCAAAGGGATATTTGGAAGCCAATAGAGGGCTATGGTGGAAAAGGAAATATCTTCCGTTCAAAACTGGAAAGAAGCTCTCTGAGAAACTGCTCTGTGTTCTGTTAATTCATCTCACAGAGTTACATCTTTCCCTTCAAGAAGCCTTTCGCTAAGGCTGTTCTTGTGGAATTGGCAAAGGGATATTTGGAAGCTCGTAGAGGGCTATGGTGAAAAAGGAATTATCTTCCGTTCAAAACTGGAAAGAAGCTCTCTGAGAAACTGCTCTGTGTTCTGTTAATTCGTCTCACAGGGTTATATCTTTCCCTTCAAGAAGCCTTTCCCTAAGGCAGTTCTTGTGGAATTGGCAAAGGGATATTTGGAAGCCCATAGAGGGCTATGGTGAGAAAGGAAATATCTTCTGTTCAAAACTGGAAAGAAGCTTTCTGAGAAGCTGCTCTGTGTTCTGTTAATTCATCTCACAGAGTTACTTCTTTCCCTTCAAGAAGCCTTTCACTAAGGCTGTTCTTGTGAAATTGGCAAAGGGATATTTGGAAGCACATAGAGGGCTCTGGTGAGAAAGGAAATATCTTCCGTTCAAAACTGGAAAGAAGCTTTCTGAGAAACTGCTCTGTGTTCTGTTAATTCATCTCACAGAGTTACATCTTTCCCTTCAAGTAGCCTTTCGCTAAGGCTGTTCTTGTGGAATTGGCAAAGGGATATTTGGAAGCCCATAGAGGGCTATGGTGAAAAAGGAAATATCTTCCGTTCAAAACTGGAAAGAAGCTTTCTGAGAAACTGCTCTGTGTTCTGTTAATTCATCTCACAGAGTTACATCTTTCCCTTGAAGAAGCCTTTCGCTAAGGCTGTTCTTGTGGAATTGGCAAAGGGATATTTGGAAGCATATAGAGGGCTATGGTGAAAAAAGAAATATCTTCCGTTCAAAACCGGAAAGAAGCTTTCTGAGAAACTGCTCTGTGTTCTGTTAATTCATCTCACAGAGTTACATCTTTCCCTTCAAGAAGCCTATCGCTAAGACTGTTCTTGTGGAAGTGGCAAAGGGATATTTGGAAGCCCATAGAGGTCTATGGTGAAAAAGGAAATATCTTCCGTTCAAAACTGGAAAGAAGCTCTCTGAGAAACTGCTCTGTGTTCTGTTAATTCATCTCACAGGGTTATATCTTTCCCTTCAAGAAGCCTTTCGCTAAGGCTGTTTTTGTGGAATTGGCAAAGGGATATTGGGAAGCCCATAGAGGGCTATGGTGAAAAAGGAAATATCTTCCGTTCAAAACTGCAAAGAAGCTTTCTGCGAAACTGCTCTGTGTTCTGTTAATTCATCTCACAGTGTTACATCTTTCCCTTCAAGAAGCCTTTCGCTAAGGCTGTTCTTGTGGAATTGGCAAAGGGATATTTGGAAGCCCATAGAGGGCTATGGTGAAAAAAGAAATATCTTCCGTTCAAAACCGTAAAGAAGCTTTCTGAGAAACTACTCTGTGTTCTGTTAATTCATCTCACAGAGCTACATCTTTCCCTTCAAGAAGCCTTTCGCTAAGTCTGTTCTTGTGGAATTGGCAAAGGTATATTTGGAAGCGAATAGAGGGCTATGGTGAAAAAGGAAATATCTTCCGTTCAAAACTGGAAAGAAGCTCTCTGAGAAACTGCTCTGTGTTCTGTTAATTCATCTCACAGAGTTACATCTTTCCCTTCAAGAAGCCTTTCGCTAAGGCTGTTCTTGTGGAATTGGCAAAGGTATATTTGGAAGCCCATAGAAGGCTATGGTGAAAAAGGAATTATCTTCCGTTCAAAACTGGAAAGAAGCTTTCTGAGAAGCTGCTCTGTGTTCTGTTAATTCTTCTCACAGAGTTACATCTTTCCCTTCAAGAAGCCTTTCGTTAAGGCTGTTCCTATGGTATTCGCAAAGGGATATTTGAAAGCCGATAGAGGGCTATGGTGAAAAAAGAAATATCTTCCGTTCAAAACTGGAAAGAAGATTTCTGAGAAACTGCTCTTTGTTCTGTTAATATATCTCACAGTGTTACATCTTTCCCTTCAAGAAGCCTTTCGCTAAGGATGTTCTTGTGGAATTGGCAAAGGGATATTTGGAAGCCCGTAGAGGGCTATGGTGAAAAAGGAAATATCTTCCGTTAAAAACTGGAAAGAAGCTTTCTGAGAAACTGCTCTGTGTTCTGTTAATTCATCTCACAGAGTTACATCTTTGTCTTCAAGAAGCCTTTCGCTAAGGCTGTTCTTGTGGAATTGGCAAAGGGATATTTGGAAGCCCATAGAGGGCTATGGTGAAAAAGGAAATATCTTCCGTTCAAAACTGGAAAGAAGCTTTCTGAGAAACTGCTCTGTGTTCTGTTAATTCAACTCACAGAGTTACATCTTTCCCTTCAAGAAGCCTTTCGCTAACGCTGTTCTTGTGGAATTGGCAAAGGGATATTTGGAAGCCCTTAGAGGGCTACGGTGAAAAAGGAAATATCTTCCGTTCAAAACTGGAAAGAAGCATTCTCAGAAACTGCTCTGTGTTCTGCTAATTCATCTCACAGAGTTACATCTTTCCCTTCAAGAAGCCTTTCCATAAGTCTGTTCTTGTGGAATTGGCAAAGGGATATTTGGAAGCCCATAGAGGGCTATGGTGAGAAAGGAAATATCTTCTGTTCAAAACTGGAAAGAACCTTTCTGAGAAACTGCTCTGTGTTCTGTTAATTCATCTCACAGAGTTACATCTTTCCCTTCAAGAAGCCTTTCGCTAAAGCTGTTCTTGTGGAATTGGCAAAGGGATATTTGGAAGCCCATAGAGGGCTATGGTGAGAAAGGAAATATCTTCCGTTCAAAATTGGAAAGAAGCTTTCTGAGAAACTGCTCTGTGTTCTGTTAATTCATCTCAGAAAGTTACATCTTTCCCTTCAAGAAGCCTTTCGCTAAGGCTGTTCTTGTGGAATTGGCAAAGGGATATTTGGAAGCACATAGAGGGCTCTGGTGAGAAAGGAAATATCTTCCGTTCAAAACTGGAAAGAAGCTTTCTGAGAAACTGCTCTGTGTTCTGTTAATTCATCTCACAGAGTTACATCTTTCCCTTCAAGTAGCCTTTCGCTAAGGCTGTTCTTGTGGAATTGGCAAAGGGATATTTGGAAGCCCATAGAGGGCTATGGTGAAAAAGGAAATATCTTCCGTTCAAAACTGGAAAGAAGCTTTCTGAGAAACTGCTCTGTGTTCTGTTAATTCATCTCACAGAGTTAAATCTTTCCCTTGAAGAAGCCTTTCGCTAAGGCTGTTCTTGTGGAATTGGCAAAGGGATATTTGGAAGCATATAGAGGGCTATGGTGAAAAAAGAAATATCTTCCGTTCAAAACCGGAAAGAAGCTTTCTGAGAAACTGCTCTGTGTTCTGTTAATTCATCTCACAGAGTTACATCTTTCCCTTCAAGAAGCCTTTCGCTAAGACTGTTCTTGTGGAAGTGGCAAAGGGATATTTGGAAGCCCATAGAGGTCTATGGTGAAAAAGGAAATATCTTCCGTTCAAAACTGGAAAGAAGCTCTCTGAGAAACTGCTCTGTGTTCTGTTAATTCATCTCACAGGGTTATATCTTTCCCTTCAAGAAGCCTTTCGCTAAGGCTGTTTTTGTGGAATTGGCAAAGGGATATTTGGAAGCCCATAGAGGGCTATGGTGAAAAAGGAATTATCTTCCGTTCAAAACTGGAAAGAAGCTCTCTGAGAAACTGCTCTGTGTTCTGTTAATTCATCTCACAGAGTTACATCTTTCCCTTCAAGAAGCCTTTCGCTAAGGCTGTTCTTGTGGAATTGGCAAAGGGATATTTGGAAGCCCCTAGAGGGCTATGGTGAGAAAGGAAATATCTTCTGTTCAAAACTGGAAAGAAACTTTCTGAGAAACTGCTCTGTGTTCTGTTAATTCATCTAACAGAGTTACATCTTTGCCTTCAAGAAGCCTTTCGCTAAGGCTGTTCTTGTGGAATTGGCAAAGGGATATTTGGAAGCCATTAGAGGGTTATGGTGAAAAAGGAAATACCTTCCGTTCAAAACTGGAAAGAAGCTTTCTGATAAACTGCTCTGTGTTCTGTTAATTCATCTCACCGAGTTACATCTTTCCCTTCCAGAAGCCTTTCGCTAAGGCTGTTCTTGTGGAATTGGCAAAGGGATATTTGGAAGCCCATAGAGGGCTATGGTGAGAAAGGAAATATCTTCCGTTCAAAACTGGAAAGAAGCTTTCTGAGAAACTGCTCTGTGTTCTGTTAATTCATCTCACAGAGTTACATCTTTCCCTTCAAGAATCCTTTCGCTAAGGCTGTTCTTGTGGAATTGGCAAAGGGATATTGGGAAGCCCATAGAGGGCTATGGTGAAAAAGGAAATATCTTCCGTTCAAAACTGGAAAGAAGCTCTCTGAGAAACTGCTCTGTGTTCTGTTAATTCATCTCACAGAGTTACATCTTTCCCTTCAAGAAGCCTTTCGCTAAGGCTGTTCTTGTGGAATTGGCAAAGGGATATTTGGAAGCACATAGAGGGCTATGGTGAAAAAAGAAATATCTTCCGTTCAAAACCGTAAAGAAGCTTTCTGAGAAACTACTCTGTGTTCTGTTAATTCATCTCACAGAGCTACATCTTTCCCTTCAAGAAGCCTTTCGCTAAGTCTGTTCTTGTGGATTTGGCAAAGGGATATTTGGAAGCGAATAGAGGGCTATGGTGAAAAAGGAAATATCTTCCGTTCAAAACTGGAAAGAAGCTCTCTGAGAAACTGCTCTGTGTTCTGTTAATTCATCTCACAGGGTTATATCTTTCCCTTCAAGAAGCCTTTCGCTAAGGCTGTTCTTGTGGAATTGGCAAAGGGATATTTGGAAGCCCATAGAGGGCTATGGTGAGAAAGGAAATATCTTCCGTTCAAAACCAGAAAGAAGCTTTCTGAGAAACTGCTCTGTGTTCTCTTAATTCACCTCACTGAGTTACATCTTTCCCTTCAAGAAGCCTTTCGCTAAGGCTGTTCTTGTGGAATTGGCAAAGGGATATTTGGAAGCCCATAGAGGGCTATGGTGAAAAAGGAATTATCTTCCGTTCAAAACTGGAAAGAAGCTCTCTGAGAAACTGCTCTGTGTTCTGTTAATTCATCTCACAGAGTTACATCTTTCCCTTCAAGAAGCCTTTCGCTAAGGCTGTTCTTGTGGAATTGGCAAAGGGATATTTGGAAGCCCCTAGAGGGCTATGGTGAGAAAGGAAATATCTTCTGTTCAAAACTGGAAAGAAACTTTCTGAGAAACTGCTCTGTGTTCTGTTAATTCATCTAACAGAGTTACATCTTTGCCTTCAAGAAGCCTTTCGCTAAGGCTGTTCTTGTGGAATTGGCAAAGGGATATTTGGAAGCCATTAGAGGGTTATGGTGAAAAAGGAAATACCTTCCGTTCAAAACTGGAAAGAAGCTTTCTGATAAACTGCTCTGTGTTCTGTTAATTCATCTCACCGAGTTACATCTTTCCCTTCCAGAAGCCTTTCGCTAAGGCTGTTCTTGTGGAATTGGCAAAGGGATATTTGGAAGCCCATAGAGGGCTATGGTGAGAAAGGAAATATCTTCCGTTCAAAACTGGAAAGAAGCTTTCTGAGAAACTGCTCTGTGTTCTGTTAATTCATCTCACAGAGTTACATCTTTCCCTTCAAGAATCCTTTCTCTAAGGCTGTTCTTGTGGAACTGGCAAAGGGATATTGGGAAGCCCATAGAGGGCTATGGTGAAAAAGGAAATATCTTCCGTTCAAAACTGGAAAGAAGCTCTCTGAGAAACTGCTCTGTGTTCTGTTAATTCATCTCACAGAGTTACATCTTTCCCTTCAAGAAGCCTTTCGCTAAGGCTGTTCTTGTGGAATTGGCAAAGGGATATTTGGAAGCCCATAGAGGGCTATGGTGAAAAAAGAAATATCTTCCGTTCAAAACCGTAAAGAAGCTTTCTGAGAAACTACTCTGTGTTCTGTTAATTCATCTCACAGAGCTACATCTTTCCCTTCAAGAAGCCTTTCGCTAAGTCTGTTCTTGTGGAATTGGCAAAGGGATATTTGGAAGCGAATAGAGGGCTATGGTGAAAAAGGAAATATCTTCCGTTCAAAACTGGAAAGAAGCTCTCTGAGAAACTGCTCTGTGTTCTGTTAATTCATCTCACAGGGTTATATCTTTCCCTTCAAGAAGCCTTTCGCTAAGGCTCTTCTTGTGGAATTGGCAAAGGGATATTGGGAAGCCCATAGAGGGCTATGGTGAGAAAGGAAATATCTTCCGTTCAAAACCAGAAAGAAGCTTTCTGAGAAACTGCTCTGTGTTCTCTTAATTCATCTCACTGAGTTACATCTTTCCCTTCAAGAAGCCTTTCGCTAAGGCTGTTCTTGTGGAATTGGCAAAGGGATATTTGGAAGCCCATAGAGGGCTATGGTGGGAAAGGAAATATCTTCTGTTCAAAACTGGAAAGAGGCATTCTGAGAAACTGCTCTGTGTTCTGATAATTCATCTCACAGAGTTACATCTTTCCCTTCAAGAAGCCTTTCGCTAAGGCTGTTCTTGTGGAATTGGCAAAGGCATATTTGGAAGCACATAGAGGGCTATGGTGAAAAAGGAACTATCTTCCGTTCAAAACTGGAAAGAAGCTTTCTGAGAAACTGCTCTGTGGTCTGTTAATTCATCTCACAGAGTTACATCTTTCCCTTCAAGAAGCCTTTCGCTAAGGCTGTTCTTGTGGAATTGGAAAAGGGATATTTGGAAGCACATAGAGGGCAATGGTGAAAAAGGAAATATCTTCCGTTCCAAACTGGAAAGAAGCTTTCTGAGAAACTGCTCTGGGTTCTGTTAATTCATCTCACAGAGTTACATCTTTCCCTTCAAGAAGCCTTTCGCTAAGGCTCTTCTTGTGGAATTGGAAAAGGGATATTTGGAAGCCCATAGAGGGCTATGGTGAAAAAGGAAATATCTTCCGTTCAAAACTGGAAAGAAGCTTTCTGAGAAACTGCTCTGTGTTCTGTTAATTCATCTCACAGAGTTACATCTTTCCCTTCAAGAAACCTTTCGCTAAGGCTGTTCTTGTGGAATTGGCAAAGGGATATTTGGAAGCCCATAGAGGGCTATGGTGAAAAAGGAAATATCTTCCGTTCAAAACTGGAAAGAAGCTCTCTGAGAAACTGCTCTGTGTTCTGTTAATTCATCTCACAGAGTTACATCTTTCCCTTCAAGAAGCCTTTCGCTAAGGCTGTTCTTGTGGAATTGGCAAAGGGATATTTGGAAGCCCATAGAGGGCTATGGTGAAAAAAGAAATATCTTCCGTTCAAAACCGTAAAGAAGCTTTCTGAGAAACTACTCTGTGTTCTGTTAATTCATCTCACAGAGCTACATCTTTCCCTTCAAGAAGCCTTTCGCTAAGTCTGTTCTTGTGGAATTGGCAAAGGGATATTTGGAAGCGAATAGAGGGCTATGGTGAAAAAGGAAATATCTTCCGTTCAAAACTGGAAAGAAGCTCTCTGAGAAACTGCTCTGTGTTCTGTTAATTCATCTCACAGGGTTATATCTTTCCCTTCAAGAAGCCTTTCGCTAAGGCTCTTCTTGTGGAATTGGCAAAGGGATATTTGGAAGCCCATAGAGGGCTATGGTGAGAAAGGAAATATCTTCCGTTCAAAACCAGAAAGAAGCTTTCTGAGAAACTGCTCTGTGTTCTCTTAATTCATCTCACTGAGTTACATCTTTCCCTTCAAGAAGCCTTTCGCTAAGGCTGTTCTTGTGGAATTGGCAAAGGGATATTTGGAAGCCCATAGAGGGCTATGGTGGGAAAGGAAATATCTTCTGTTCAAAACTGGAAAGAGGCATTCTGAGAAACTGCTCTGTGTTCTGATAATTCATCTCACAGAGTTACATCTTTCCCTTCAAGAAGCCTTTCGCTAAGGCTGTTCTTGTGGAATTGGCAAAGGCATATTTGGAAGCACATAGAGGGCTATGGTGAAAAAGGAACTATCTTCCGTTCAAAACTGGAAAGAAGCTTTCTGAGAAACTGCTCTGTGTTCTGTTAATTCATCTCACAGAGTTACATCTTTCCCTTCAAGAAGCCTTTCGCTAAGGCTGTTCTTGTGGAATTGGAAAAGGGATATTTGGAAGCACATAGAGGGCAATGGTGAAAAAGGAAATATCTTCCGTTCCAAACTGGAAAGAAGCTTTCTGAGAAACTGCTCTGGGTTCTGTTAATTCATCTCACAGAGTTACATCTTTCCCTTCAAGAAGCCTTTCGCTAAGGCTCTTCTTGTGGAATTGGAAAAGGGATATTTGGAAGCCCATAGAGGGCTATGGTGAAAAAGGAAATATCTTCCGTTCAAAACTGGAAAGAAGCTTTCTGAGAAACTGCTCTGTGTTCTGTTAATTCATCTCACAGAGTTACATCTTTCCCTTCAAGAAACCTTTCGCTAAGGCTGTTCTTGTGGAATTGGCAAAGGGATATTTGGAAGCCCATAGAGGGCTATGGTGAAAAAGGAAATATCTTCCGTTCAAAACTGGAAGGAAGCTTCCTGAGAAACTGCTCTGTGTTCTGTTAATTCATCTCACAGAGTTACATCTTTCCCTTCAAGAAGCCTTTCGCAAAGGCTGTTCTTGTCTAATTGGCAAAGGGATATTTGGAATCCCATAGAGGGCTATGGAGAAAAAAGAAATATTTTCCGTTCAAAACCGGAAAGAAGCTTTCTGAGAATCTGCTCTGTGTTCTGTTAATTCATCTCACAGAGCTACATCTTTCCCTTCAAGAAGCCTTTCGCTAAGGCTGTTCTTGTGGAATTGGCAAAGGGATATTTGGAAGCCAATAGAGGGCTATTTTGAAAAAGGAAATAATTTCCGTTCAAAATTGGAAAGAAGCTCTCTGAGAAACTGCTCTGTGTTCTGTTAACTCATCTCACCGAGTTACATCTTTCCCTTCAAGAAGCCTTTCGCTAAGGCTGTTCTTGTGGAATTGGCAAAGGGATATTTTGAAGCCCATTGAGGGCTATGGTGAAAAAGGAATTATCTTCCGATCTAAACTGGAAAGAAGCTTTCTGAGAAACTTCTCTGTGTTCTGTCAATTCATCTCACAGAGTTACATCTTTCCCTTGAAGAAGCCTTTCGCTAAGGCTGTTCTTGTGGAATTGGCAAAGGGATATTTGGAAGCCCATAGAGGGCTATGGTGAGAAAGGAAATATCTTCTGTTCAAAACTGGAAAGAAGCTTTCTGAGAAACTGCTCTGTGTTCTGTTAATTCATCTCACAGAGTTACATCTTTCCCTTCAAGAAGCCTTTCGCTAAGGCTGTTCTTGTGGAATTGGCAAAGGGATATTTGGAAGCCCATAGAGGGCTATGGTGAGAAAGGAAATATCTTCCGTTCAAAACTGGAAAGAAGCTTTCTGAGAAACTGCTCTGTGTTCTGTTAATTCATCTCACAGAGGTACATCTTTCCCTTCAAGAAGCCTTTCGTTAAGGCTGTTCCTATGGTATTCGCAAAGGGATATCTGAAAGCCCATAGAGGGCTATGATGAAAACGGAAATATCTTCCGTTCAAAACTGGAAAGAAGATTTCTGAGAAACTGCTCTTTGTTCTGTGAATTTATCTCACAGTGATACATCTTTCAATTCAAGAAGCCTTTCGCTAAGGATGTTCTTGTGGAATTGGCAAAGGGATATTCGGAAGCCCATAGAGGGCCATGGTGAAAAAGGAAATACCTTCCGTTCAAAACTGGAAAGAAGCTTTCTGAGAAACTGCTCTGTGTTCTGTTAATTCATCTCACAGATTTACATCTTTGCCTTCAAGAAGCCTTTCGCTAAGGCTGTTCTTGTGGAATTGCCAAAGGCATATTTGGAAGCCAATAGAAGGCTAAGGTGAAAAAGGAAATATCTTCCGTTCAAAACTGGAAAGAAGCTTTCTGAGAAACTGCTCTGTGTTCTGTTAATTCATCTCACAGAGTTACATCTTTCCCTTCAAGAAGCCTTTCGCTAAGTCTGTTCTTGTGGAATTGGCAAAGGGATATTTGGAAGCCCATAGAGGGCTATGGTGAGAAAGGAAATATTTTCTGTTCAAAACTGGAAAGAAGCTTTCTGAGAAACTGCTCTGTGTTCTGTTAATTCATCTCACAGAGTTACATCTTTCCCTTCAAGAAGCCTTTCGCTAAGGCTGTTCTTGTGGAATTGGCAAAGGGATATTTGGAAGCCCATAGAGGGTTATGGTGAGAAAGGAAATATCTTCCGTTCAAAACTGGAAAGAAGCTTTCTGAGAAACTGCTCTGTGTTCTGTTAATTCATCTCACCGAGTTACATCTTTCCCTTCAAGAAGCCTTTCGCTAAGGCTGTTCTTGTGGAATTGGCAAAGGGATATTTGGAAGCCCCTAGAGGGCTATGGTGAGAAAGGAAATATCTTCTGTTCAAAACTGGAAAGAAGCTTTCTGAGAAACTGCTCTGTGTTCGGTTAATTCATCTCACAGAGTTACATCTTTCCCTTCAAGAAGCCTTTCGCTAAGACTGTTCTTGTGGAAGTGGCAAAGGGATATTTGGAAGCCCATAGAGGTCTATGGTGAAAAAGGAAATATCTTCCGTTCAAAACTGGAAAGAAGCTCTCTGAGAAACTGCTCTGTGTTCTGTTAATTCATCTCACAGGGTTATATCTTTCCCTTCAAGAAGCCTTTCGCTAAGGCTGTTTTTGTGGAATTGGCAAAGGGATATTTGGAAGCCCATAGAGGGCTATGGTGAAAAAGGAATTATCTTCCGTTCAAAACTGGAAAGAAGCTCTCTGAGAAACTGCTCTGTGTTCTGTTAATTCATCTCACAGAGTTACATCTTTCCCTTCAGGAAGCCTTTCGCTAAGGCTGTTCTTGTGGAATTGGCAAAGGGATATTTGGAAGCCCCTAGAGGGCTATGGTGAGAAAGGAAATATCTTCTGTTCAAAACTGGAAAGAAGCTTTCTGAGAAACTGCTCTCTGTTCTGTTAATTCATCTAACAGAGTTACATCTTTGCCTTCAAGAAGCCTTTCGCTAAGGCTGTTCTTGTGGAATTGGCAAAGGGATATTTGGAAGCCATTAGAGGGTTATGGTGAAAAAGGAAATACCTTCCGTTCAAAACTGGAAAGAAGCTTTCTGATAAACTGCTCTGTGTTCTGTTAATTCATCTCTCCGAGTTACATCTTTCCCTTCCAGAAGCCTTTCGCTAAGGCTGTTCTTGTGGAATTGGCAAAGGGATATTTGGAAGCCCATAGAGGGCTATGGTGAGAAAGGAAATATCTTCCGTTCAAAACTGGAAAGAAGCTTTCTGAGAAACTGCTCTGTGTTCTGTTAATTCATCTCACAGAGTTACATCTTTCCCTTCAAGAATCCTTTCGCTAAGGCTTTTCTTGTGGAATTGGCAAAGGGATATTGGGAAGCCCATAGAGGGCTATGGTGAAAAAGGAAATATCTTCCGTTCAAAACTGGAAAGAAGCTTTCTGAGAAACTGCTCTGTGTTCTGTTAATTCATCTCACAGTGTTACATCTTTCCCTTCAAGAAGCCTTTCGCTAAGGCTGTTCTTGTGGAATTGGCAAAGGGATATTTGGAAGCCCATAGAGGGCTATGGTGAAAAAAGAAATATCTTCCGTTCAAAACCGTAAAGAAGCTTTCTGAGAAACTACTCTGTGTTCTGTTAATTCATCTCACAGAGCTACATCTTTCCCTTCAAGAAGCCTTTCGCTAAGTCTGTTCTTGTGGAATTGGCAAAGGGATATTTGGAAGCGAATAGAGGGCTATGGTGAAAAAGGAAATATCTTCCGTTCAAAACTGGAAAGAAGCTCTCTGAGAAACTGCTCTGTGTTCTGTTAATTCATCTCACAGAGTTACATCTTTCCCTTCAAGAAGCCTTTCGCTAAGGCTGTTCTTGTGGAATTGGCAAAGGTATATTTGGAAGCCCATAGAAGGCTATGGTGAAAAAGGAATTATCTTCCGTTCAAAACTGGAAAGAAGCTTTCTGAGAAGCTGCTCTGTGTTCTGTTAATTCATCTCACAGAGTTACATCTTTCCCTTCAAGAAGCCTTTCGTTAAGGCTGTTCCTATGGTATTCGCAAAGGGATATTTGAAAGCCGATAGAGGGCTATGGTGAAAAAAGAAATATCTTCCGTTCAAAACTGGAAAGAAGATTTCTGAGAAACTGCTCTTTGTTCTGTTAATATATCTCACAGTGTTACATCTTTCCCTTCAAGAAGCCTTTCGCTAAGGATGTTCTTGTGGAATTGGCAAAGGGATATTTGGAAGCCCGTAGAGGGCTATGGTGAAAAAGGAAATATCTTCCGTTAAAAACTGGAAAGAAGCTTTCTGAGAAACTGCTCTGTGTTCTGATAATTCATCTCACAGAGTTACATCTTTGCCTTCAAGAAGCCTTTCGCTAAGGCTGTTCTTGTGGAATTGGCAAAGGGATATTTGGAAGCCCTTAGAGGGCTATGGTGAAAAAGGAAATATCTTCCGTTCAAAACTGGAAAGAAGCTTTCTGAGAAACTGCTCTGTGTTCTGTTAATTCAACTCACAGAGTTACATCTTTCCCTTCAAGAAGCCTTTCGCTAACGCTGTTCTTGTGGAATTGGCAAAGGGATATTTGGAAGCCCTTAGAGGGCTACGGTGAAAAAGGAAATATCTTCCGTTCAAAACTGGAAAGAAGCATTCTCAGAAACTGCTCTGTGTTCTGCTAATTCATCTCACAGAGTTACATCTTTCCCTTCAAGAAGCCTTTCCATAAGTCTGTTCTTGTGGAATTGGCAAAGGGATATTTGGAAGCCCATAGAGGGCTATGGTGAGAAAGGAAATATCTTCTGTTCAAAACTGGAAAGAACCTTTCTGAGAAACTGCTCTGTGTTCTGTTAATTCATCTCACAGAGTTACATCTTTCCCTTCAAGAAGCCTTTCGCTAAAGCTGTTCTTGTGGAATTGGCAAAGGGATATTTGGAAGCCCATAGAGGGCTATGGTGAGAAAGGAAATATCTTCCGTTCAAAATTGGAAAGAAGCTTTCTGAGAAACTGCTCTGTGTTCTGTTAATTCATCTCAGAAAGTTACATCTTTCCCTTCAAGAAGCCTTTCGCTAAGGCTGTTCTTGTGGAATTGGCAAAGGGATATTTGGAAGCACATAGAGGGCTCTGGTGAGAAAGGAAATATCTTCCGTTCAAAACTGGAAAGAAGCTTTCTGAGAAACTGCTCTGTGTTCTGTTAATTCATCTCACAGAGTTACATCTTTCCCTTCAAGTAGCCTTTCGCTAAGGCTGTTCTTGTGGAATTGGCAAAGGGATATTTGGAAGCCCATAGAGGGCTATGGTGAAAAAGGAAATATCTTCCGTTCAAAACTGGAAAGAAGCTTTCTGAGAAACTGCTCTGTGTTCTGTTAATTCATCTCACAGAGTTACATCTTTCCCTTGAAGAAGCCTTTCGCTAAGGCTGTTCTTGTGGAATTGGCAAAGGGATATTTGGAAGCATATAGAGGGCTATGGTGAAAAAAGAATTATCTTCCGTTCAAAACCGGAAAGAAGCTTTCTGAGAAACTGCTCTGTGTTCTGTTAATTCATCTCACAGAGTTACATCTTTCCCTTCAAGAAGCCTTTCGCTAAGACTGTTCTTGTGGTAGTGGCAAAGGGATATTTGGAAGCCCATAGAGGTCTATGGTGAAAAAGGAAATATCTTCCGTTCAAAACTGGAAAGAAGCTCTCTGAGAAACTGCTCTGTGTTCTGTTAATTCATCTCACAGGGTTATATCTTTCCCTTCAAGAAGCCTTTCGCTAAGGCTGTTTTTGTGGAATTGGCAAAGGGATATTTGGAAGCCCATAGAGGGCTATGGTGAAAAAGGAATTATCTTCCGTTCAAAACTGGAAAGAAGCTCTCTGAGAAACTGCTCTGTGTTCTGTTAATTCATCTCACAGAGTTACATCTTTCCCTTCAAGAAGCCTTTCGCTAAGGCTGTTCTTGTGGAATTGGCAAAGGGATATTTGGAAGCCCCTAGAGGGCTATGGTGAGAAAGGAAATATCTTCTGTTCAAAACTGGAAAGAAGCTTTCTGAGAAACTGCTCTGTGTTCTGTTAATTCATCTAACAGAGTTACATCTTTGCCTTCAAGAAGCCTTTCGCTAAGGCTGTTCTTGTGGAATTGGCAAAGGGATATTTGGAAGCCATTAGAGGGTTATGGTGAAAAAGGAAATACCTTCCGTTCAAAACTGGAAAGAAGCTTTCTGATAAACTGCTCTGTGTTCTGTTAATTCATCTCACCGAGTTACATCTTTCCCTTCCAGAAGCCTTTCGCTAAGGCTGTTCTTGTGGAATTGGCAAAGGGATATTTGGAAGCCCATAGAGGGCTATGGTGAGAAAGGAAATATCTTCCGTTCAAAACTGGAAAGAAGCTTTCTGAGAAACTGCTCTGTGTTCTGTTAATTCATCTCACAGAGTTACATCTTTCCCTTCAAGAATCCTTTCGCTAAGGCTGTTCTTGTGGAATTGGCAAAGGGATATTGGGAAGCCCATAGAGGGCTATGGTGAAAAAGGAAATATCTTCCGTTCAAAACTGGAAAGAAGCTTTCTGAGAAACTGCTCTGTGTTCTGTTAATTCATCTCACAGAGTTACATCTTTCCCTTCAAGAAGCCTTTCGCTAAGGCTGTTCTTGTGGAATTGGCAAAGGGATATTTGGAAGCCCATAGAGGGCTATGGTGAAAAAAGAAATATCTTCCGTTCAAAACCGTAAAGAAGCTTTCTGAGAAACTACTCTGTGTTCTGTTAATTCATCTCACAGAGCTACATCTTTCCCTTCAAGAAGCCTTTCGCTAAGTCTGTTCTTGTGGAATTGGCAAAGGGATATTTGGAAGCGAATAGAGGGCTATGGTGAAAAAGGAAATATCTTCCGTTCAAAACTGGAAAGAAGCTCTCTGAGAAACTGCTCTGTGTTCTGTTAATTCATCTCACAGAGTTACATCTTTCCCTTCAAGAAGCCTTTCGCTAAGGCTGTTCTTGTGGAATTGGCAAAGGTATATTTGGAAGCCCATAGAAGGCTATGGTGAAAAAGGAATTATCTTCCGTTCAAAACTGGAAAGAAGCTTTCTGAGAAGCTGCTCTGTGTTCTGTTAATTCATCTCACAGAGTTACATCTTTCCCTTCAAGAAGCCTTTCGTTAAGGCTGTTCCTATGGTATTCGCAAAGGGATATTTGAAAGCCGATAGAGGGCTATGGTGAAAAAAGAAATATCTTCCGTTCAAAACTGGAAAGAAGATTTCTGAGAAACTGCTCTTTGTTCTGTTAATATATCTCACAGTGTTACATCTTTCCCTTCAAGAAGCCTTTCGCTAAGGATGTTCTTGTGGAATTGGCAAAGGGATATTTGGAAGCCCGTAGAGGGCTATGGTGAAAAAGGAAATATCTTCCGTTAAAAACTGGAAAGAAGCTTTCTGAGAAACTGCTCTGTGTTCTGTTAATTCATCTCACAGAGTTACATCTTTGCCTTCAAGAAGCCTTTCGCTAAGGCTGTTCTTGTGGAATTGGCAAAGGGATATTTGGAAGCCCATAGAGGGCTATGGTGAAAAAGGAAATATCTTCCGTTCAAAACTGGAAAGAAGCTTTCTGAGAAACTGCTCTGTGTTCTGTTAATTCAACTCACAGAGTTACATCTTTCCCTTCAAGAAGCCTTTCGCTAACGCTGTTCTTGTGGAATTGGCAAAGGGATATTTGGAAGCCCTTAGAGGGCTACGGTGAAAAAGGAAATATCTTCCGTTCAAAACTGGAAAGAAGCATTCTGAGAAACTGCTCTGTGTTCTGCTAATTCATCTCACAGAGTTACATCTTTCCCTTCAAGAAGCCTTTCCATAAGTCTGTTCTTGTGGAATTGGCAAAGGGATATTTGGAAGCCTATAGAGGGCTATGGTGAGAAAGGAAATATCTTCTGTTCAAAACTGGAAAGAACCTTTCTGAGAAACTGCTCTGTGTTCTGTTAATTCATCTCACAGAGTTACATCTTTCCCTTCAAGAAGCCTTTCGCTAAAGCTGTTCTTGTGGAATTGGAAAAGGGATATTTGGAAGCCCATAGAGGGCTATGGTGAGAAAGGAAATATCTTCCGTTCAAATTTGGAAAGAAGCTTTCTGAGAAACTGCTCTGTGTTCTGTTAATTCATCTCAGAAAGTTACATCTTTCCCTGCAAGAAGCCTTTCGCTAAGGCTGTTCTTGTGGAATTGGCAAAGGGATATTTGGAAGCACATAGAGGGCTATGGTGAAAAAGGAAATATCTTCCGTTCAAAACTGGAAAGAATCTTTCTGAGAAACTGCTATGTGTTCTGTTAATTCATCTCAGAGAGTTACATCGTTCCCTTCAAGAAGCCTTTCGCTAAGGCTGTTCTTGTATAATTGGCAAAGGGATATTTGGAAGCCCATAGAGCGCTATGGTGAAAAAGGAAATATCTTCCGTTCAAAACTGGAAAGAAGCTTCCTGAGAAATTGCTCTCTGTTCTGTTAATTCATCTCACAGAGTTACATCTTTCCCTTCAAGAAGCCTTTCGCTAAGGCTGTTCTTGTGGAATTGGCAAAGGGATATTTGGAAGCCCATAGAGGGCTATGGTGAAAAAAGAAATATCTTCCGTTCAAAACCGGAAAGAAGATTTCTGAGAAACTGCTCTGTGTTCTGTTAATTCATCTCACAGAGCTACATCTTTCCCTTCAAGAAGTCTTTCGCTAAGTCTGTTCTTGTGGAATTGGCAAAGGGATATTTGGAAGCGAATAGAGGGCTATGGTGAAAAAGGAAATATCTTCCGTTCAAAACTGGAAAGAAGATCTCTGAGAAACTGCTCTGTGTTCTGTTAATTCATCTCACAGAGTTACATCTTTCCCTTCAAGAAGCCTTTCGCTAAGGCTGTTCTTGTGGAATTGGCAAAGGGATATTTGGAAGCCCTTAGAAGGCTATGGTGAAAAAGGAATTATCTTCCGTTCAAAACTGGAAAGAAGCTTTCTGAGAAACTGCTCTGTGTTCTGTTAATTCATCTCACAGAGTTACATCTTTCCCTTCAAGAAGCCTTTCGTTAAGGCTGTTCCTATGGTATTCGCAAAGGGATATTTGAAAGCCGATAGAGGGCTATGGTGAAAAAGGAAATATCTTCCGTTCAAAACTGGAAAGAAGATTTCTGAGAAACTGCTCTTTGTTCTGTTAATTTATCTCACAGTGTTACATCTTTCCCTTCAAGAAGCCTTTCGCTAAGGATGTTCTTGTGGAATTGGCAAAGGGATATTTGGAAGCCCGTAGAGGGCTATGGTGAAAAAGGAAATATCTTCCGTTAAAAACTGGAAAGAAGCTTTCTGAGAAACTGCTCTGTGTTCTGTTAATTCATCTCACAGAGTTACATCTTTGCCTTCATGAAGCCTTTCGCTAAGGCTGTTCTTGTGGAATTGGCAAAGGGATATTTGGAAGCCCATAGAGGGCTATGGTGAAAAAGGAAATATCTTCCGTTCAAAACTGGAAAGAAGCTTTCTGAGAAACTGCTCTGTGTTCTGTTAATTCATCTCACAGAGTTACATCTTTCCCTTCAAGAAGCCTTTCGCTAACGCTGTTCTTGTGGAATTGGCAAAGGGATATTTGGAAGCCCTTAGAGGGCTATGGTGAGAAAGGAAATATCTTCCGTTCAAAATTGGAAAGAAGCTCTCTGAGAAACTGCTCTGTGTTCTGTTAATTCATCTCAGAAAGTTACATCTTTCCCTTCAAGAAGCCTTTCGCTAAAGCTGTTCTTTTGGAATTGGCAAAGGGATATTTGGAAGCACATAGAGGGCTATGGTGAAAAAGGAAATATCTTCCGTTCAAAACTGGAAAGAATCTTTCTGAGAAACTGCTATGTGTTCTGTTAATCCATCTCAGAGAGTTACATCGTTCCCTTCAAGAAGCCTTTCGCTAAGGCTGTTCTTGTGGAATTGGCAAAGGGATATTTGAAGCCCATAGAGCGCTATGGTGAAAAAGGAAATATCTTCCGTTCAAAACTGGAAAGAAACTCCCTGAGAAACTGCTCTGTGTTCTGTTAATTCATCTCACAGAGTTACATCTTTCCCTTCAAGAAGCCTTTCGCTAAGGCTGTTCTTGTGGAATTGGCAAAGGGATATTTGGAAACCCATAGATGGCTATGGTGAAAAAGCTAATATCTTCCGTTCAAAACAGTAAAGAAGCGTTCTGAGAAACTGCTCTGTGTTCTGTTAATTCATCTCACAGAGTTACATCTTTCCCTTCAAGAAGCCTTTCGCTAAGACTGTTCTTGTGGAATTGGCAAAGGGATATTTGGAAGCCCATAGAGGGCTATGGTGAAAAAAGTAATATCTTCCGTTCAAAACCGGAAAGAAGCTTTCTGAGAAACTGCTCTGTGTTCTGTTAATTCATCTCACAGAGCTACATCTTTCCTTTCAAGAAGCCTTTCGCTAAGGCTGTTCTTGTGGAAGTGGCAAAGGGATATTTGGAAGCACATAGAGGGCTATGGTGAAAAAGGAAATATCTCCCGTTCAAAACTGGAAAGAAGCTCTCTGAGAAACTGCTCTGTGTTCTGTTAATTCGTCTCACAGGGTTATATCTTTCCCTTCAAGAAGCCTTTCGCTAAGGCTGTTCTTGTGGAATTGGCAAAGGGATATTTGGAAGCCCATAGAGGGCTATGGTGAGAAAGGAAATATCTTCCGTTCAAAACCGGAAAGAAGCTTTCTGAGAAACTGCTATGTGTTCTGTTAATTCATCTCAGAGAGTTACATCTTTCCTTTCAAGAAGCCTTTCGCTAAGGCTGTTCTTGTGGAATTGGCAAAGGGATATTTGGAAGCCCATAGAGGGTTATGGTGAAAAAGGAATTATCTTCCGTTCAAAACTGGAAAGAAGCTTCCTGAGAAACTGCTCTGTGTTCTGTTAATTCATCTCACAGAGTTACATCTTTCCCTTCAAGAAGCCTTTCGCTAAGGCTGTTCTTGTGGAATTGGGAAAGGGATATTTGGAAGCCCATAGAAGGCTATGGTGAAAAAGGAATTATCTTCCGTTCAAAACTGGAAAGAAGCTTTCTGGGAAGCTGCTCTGTGTTCTGTTAATTCATCTCACAGAGTTACATCTTTCCCTTCAAGAAGCCTTTCAGTAAGTCTGTTCTTGTGGAATTGGCAAAGGGATATTTGGAAGCCCATAGAGGGCTATGGTGAGAAAGGAAATATCTTCTGTTGAAAACTGGAAAGAACCTTTCTGAGAAACTGCTCTGTGTTCTGTTAATTCATCTCACAGAGTTACATCTTTCCCTTCAAGAAGCCTTTCGCTAAAGCTGTTCTTGTGGAATTGGCAAAGGGATATTTGGAAGCCCATAGAGGGCTATGGTGAGAAAGGAAATATCTTCCGTTCAAAATTGGAAAGAAGCTTTCTGAGAAACTGCTCTGTGTTCTGTTAATTCATCTCAGAAAGTTACATCTTTCCCTTCAAGAAGCCTTTCGCTAAGGGTGTTCTTGTGGAATTGGCAAAGGGATATTTGGAAGCACATAGAGGGCTATGGTGAAAAAGGAAATATCTTCCGTTCAAAACTGGAAAGAATCTTTCTGAGAAACTGCTATGTGTTCTGTTAATTCATCTCAGAGAGTTACATCGTTCCCTTCAAGAAGCCTTTCGCTAAGGCTGTTCTTGTGGAATTGGCAAAGGGATATTTGGAAGCCCATAGAGCGCTATGGTGAAAAAGGAAATATCTTCCGTTCAAAACTGGAAAGAAGCTTCCTGAGAAATTGCTCTGTGTTCTGTTAATTCATCTCACAGAGTTACATCTTTCCCTTCAAGAAGCCTTTCGCTAAGGCTGTTCTTGTGGAATTGGCAAAGGGATATTTGGAAGCCCATAGAGGGCTATGGTGAAAAAAGAAATATCTTCCGTTCAAAACCGGAAAGAAGCTTTCTGAGAAACTGCTCTGTGTTCTGTTAATTCATGTCACAGAGCTACATCTTTCCCTTCAAGAAGCCTTTCGCTAAGGCTGTTCTTGTGGAATTGGCAAAGGGATATTTGGAAGCCCATAGAAGGCTATGGTGAAAAAGGAATTATCTTCCGTTCAAAACTGGAAAGAAGCTTTCTGAGAAGCTGCTCTGTGTTCTGTTAATTCATCTCACAGAGTTACATCTTTCCCTTCAAGAAGCCTTTCGTTAAGGCTGTTCCTATGGTATTCGCAAAGGGATATTTGAAAGCCGATAGAGGGCTATGGTGAAAAAGGAAATATCTTCCGTTCAAAACTGGAAAGAAGATTTCTGAGAAACTGCTCTTTGTTCTGTTAATATATCTCACAGTGTTACATCTTTCCCTTCAAGAAGCCTTTCGCTAAGGATGTTCTTGTGGAATTGGCAAAGGGATATTTGGAAGCCCTTAGAGGGCTACGGTGAAAAAGGAAATATCTTCCGTTCAAAACTGGAAAGAAGCATTCTGAGAATCTGCTCTGTGTTCTGCTAATTCATCTCACAGAGTTACATCTTTCCCTTCAAGAAGCCTTTCCATAAGTCTGTTCTTGTGGAATTGGCAAAGGGATATTTGGAAGCCCATAGAGGGCTATGGTGAGAAAGGAAATATCTTCTGTTCAAAACTTGAAAGAACCTTTCTGAGAAACTGCTCTGTGTTCTGTTAATTCATCTCACAGAGTTACATCTTTCCCTTCAAGAAGCCTTTCGCTAAAGCTGTTCTTGTGGAATTGGCAAAGGGATATTTGGAAGCCCATAGAGGGCTATGGTGAGAAAGGAAATATCTTCCGTTCAAAATTGGAAAGAAGCTTTCTGAGAAACTGTTCTGTGTTCTGTTAATTCATCTCAGAAAGTTACATCTTTCCCTTCAAGAAGCCTTTCGCTAAGGCTGTTCTTGTGGAATTGGCAAAGGGATATTTGGAAGCCCATAGAGGGCTATGGTGAAAAAAGAAATATCTTCCGTTCAAAACCGGAAAGAAGCTTTCTGAGAAACTGCTCTGTGTTCTGTTAATTCATGTCACAGAGCTACATCTTTCCCTTCAAGAAGCCTTTCGCTAAGGCTGTTCTTGTGGAATTGGCAAAGGGATATTTGGAAGCCAATAGAGGGCTATGGTGAAAAAAGAAATATCTTCCGTTCAAAACCGGAAAGAAGCTTTCTGAGAAACTGCTCTGTGTTCTGTTAATTCATCTCACAGAGTTACATCTTTCCCTTCAAGAAGCCTTTCGCTACGGCTGTTCTTGTGGAATTGGCAAAGGGATATTTGGAAGCCCATAGAGGGCTATGGTGAAAAAAGAAATATATTCCGTTCAAAACCGTAAAGAAGCTTTCTGAGAAACTGCTCTGTGTTCTGTTAATTCATCTCACAGAGCTACATCTTTCCCTTCAAGAAGCCTTTCGCTAAGTCTGTTCTTGTGGAATTGGCAAAGGGATATTTGGAAGCGAATAGAGGGCTATGGTGAAAAAGGAAATATCTTCCGTTCAAAACTGGAAAGAAGCTCTCTGAGAAACTGCTCTGTGTTCTGTTAATTCATCTCACAGAGTTACATCTTTCCCTTCAAGAAGCCTTTCGCTAAGGCTGTTCTTGTGGAATTGGCAAAGGGATATTTGGAAGCCCTTAGAAGGCTATGGTGAAAAAGGAATTATCTTCCGTTCAAAACTGGAAAGAAGCTTTCTGAGAAACTGCTCTGTGTTCTGTTAATTCATCTCACAGAGTTACATCTTTCCCTTCAAGAAGCCTTTCGTTAAGGCTGTTCCTATGGTATTCGCAAAGGGATATTTGAAAGCCGATAGAGGGCTATGGTGAAAAAGGAAATATCTTCCGTTCAAAACTGGAAAGAAGATTTCTGAGAAACTGCTCTTTGTTCTGTTAATTTATCTCACAGTGTTACATCTTTCCCTTCAAGAAGCCTTTCGCTAAGGATGTTCTTGTGGAATTGGCAAAGGGATATTTGGAAGCCCGTAGAGGGCTATGGTGAAAAAGGAAATATCTTCCGTTAAAAACTGGAAAGAAGCTTTCTGAGAAACTGCTCTGTGTTCTGTTAATTCATCTCACAGAGTTACATCTTTGCCTTCAAGAAGCCTTTCGCTAAGGCTGTTCTTGTGGAATTGGCAAAGGGATATTTAGAAGCCCATAGAGGGCTATGGTGAAAAAGGAAATATCTTCCGTTCAAAACTTAAAAGAAGCTTTCTGAGAAACTGCTCTGTGTTCTGTTAATTCATCTCACAGAGTTACATCTTTCCCTTCAAGAAGCCTTTCGCTAACGCTGTTCTTGTGGAATTGGCAAAGGGATATTTGGAAGCCCTTAGAGGGCTACGGTGAAAAAGGAAATATCTTCCGTTCAAAACTGGAAAGAAGCTTTTTGAGAAACTGCTCTGTGTTCTGCTAATTCATCTCACAGAGTTACATCATTCCCTTCAAGAAGCCTTTCGCTAAGTCTGTTCTTGTGGAATTGGCAAAGGGATATTTGGAAGCCCATAGAGGGCTATGGTGAGAAAGGAAATATCTTCTGTTCAAAACTGGAAAGAACCTTTCTGAGAAACTGCTCTGTGTTCTGTTAATTCATCTCACAGAGTTACATCTTTCCCTTCAAGAAGCCTTTCGCTAAAGCTGTTCTTGTGGAATTGGCAAAGGGATATTTGGAAGCCCATAGAGGGCTATGGTGAGAAAGGAAATATCTTCCATTCAAAATTGGAAAGAAGCTTTCTGAGAAACTGCTCTGTGTTCTGTTAATTCATCTCAGAAAGTTACATCTTTCCCTTCAAGAAGCCTTTCGCTAAAGCTGTTCTTGTGGAATTGGCAAAGGGATATTTGGAAGCACATAGAGGGCTATGGTGAAAAAGGAAATATCTTCCGTTCAAAACTGGAAAGAATCTTTCTGAGAAACTGCTATGTGTTCTGTTAATTCATCTCAGAGAGTTACATCGTTCCCTTCAAGAAGCCTTTCGCTAAGGCTGTTCTTGTGGAATTGGCAAAGGGATATTTGAAGCCCATAGAGCGCTATGGTGAAAAAGGAAATATCTTCCGTTCAAAACTGGAAAGAAGCTTCCTGAGAAATTGCTCTGTGTTCTGTTAATTCATCTCACAGAGTTACATCTTTCCCTTCAAGAAGCCTTTCGCTAAGGCTGTTCTTGTGGAATTGGCAAAGGGATATTTGGAAGCCCATAGAGGGCTATGGTGAAAAAAGAAATATCTTCCGTTCAAAACCGGAAAGAAGCTTTCTGAGAAACTGCTCTGTGTTCTGTTAATTCATGTCACAGAGCTACATGTTTCCCTTCAAGAAGCCTTTCGCTAAGGCTGTTCTTGTGGAATTGGCAAAGGGATATTTGGAAGTCAATAGAGGGCTATGGTGAAAAAAGAAATATCTTCCGTTCAAAACCGGAAAGAAGCTTTCTGAGAAACTGCTCTGTGTTCTGTTAATTCATCGCACTGAGCTACATCTTACACTTCAAGAAGCCTATCGCTAAGGTTGTTCTTGTGGAATTGGCAAAGGGATATTTGGAAGCCAATAGAGGGCAATAGTGAAAAAGGAAATATCTTCCGTTCAAACCTGGAAAGAAGCTCTCTGAGAAACTGCTCTGTGTTCTGTTAATTCATCTCACAGAGTTACATCTTTCCCTTCAAGAAACCTTTCGCTAAGGCTGTTCTTGTGGAATTGGCAAAGGGATATTTGGAAGCCCTTAGAGGGCTATGGTGAAAAAGGAAATATCTTCCGTTCTAAACTGGAAAGAAGCTTTTTGAGAAACTGCTCAGTGTTCTGTTAATTCATCTCACAGAGTTACATCTTTCCCTTCAAGAAGCCTTTCGTTAAGGCTGTTCCTATGGTATTCGCAAAGGGATATTTGAAAGCCGATAGAGGGCTATGGTGAAAAAGGAAATATCTTCCGTTCAAAACTGGAAAGAAGATTTCTGAGAAACTGCTCTTTGTTCTGTTAATTTATCTCACAGTGTTACATCTTTCCCTTCAAGAAGCCTTTCGCTAAGGATGTTCTTGTGGAATTGGCAAAGGGATATTTGGAAGCCCGTAGAGGGCTATGGTGAAAAAGGAAATATCTTCCGTTAAAAACTGGAAAGAAGCTTTCTGAGAAACTGCTCTGTGTTCTGTTAATTCATCTCACAGAGTTACATCTTTGCCTTCAAGAAGCCTTTCGCTAAGGCTGTTCTTGTGGAATTGGCAAAGGGATATTTGGAAGCCCATAGAGGGCTATGGTGAAAAAGGAAATATCTTCCGTTCAAAACTGGAAAGAAGCTTTCTGAGAAACTGCTCTGTGTTCTGTTAATTCATCTCACAGAGTTACATCTTTCCCTTCAAGAAGCCTTTCGCTAACGCTGTTCTTGTGGAATTGGCAAAGGGATATTTGGAAGCCCTTAGAGGGCTACGGTGAAAAAGGAAATATCTTCCGTTCAAAACTGGAAAGAAGCTTTTTGAGAAACTGCTCTGTGTTCTGCTAATTCATCTCACAGAGTTACATCTTTCCCTTCAAGAAGCCTTTCGCTAAGTCTGTTCTTGTGGAATTGGCAAAGGGATATTTGGAAGCCCATAGAGGGCTATGGTGTGAAAGGAAATATCTTCTGTTCAAAACTGGAAAGAACCTTTCTGAGAAACTGCTCTGTGTTCTGTTAATTCATCTCACAGAGTTACATCTTTCCCTTCAAGAAGCCTTTCGCTAAAGCTGTTCTTGTGGAATTGGCAAAGGGATATTTGGAAGCCCATAGAGGGCTATGGTGAGAAAGGAAATATCTTCCGTTCAAAATTGGAAAGAAGCTCTCTGAGAAACTGCTCTGTGTTCTGTTAATTCATCTCAGAAAGTTACATCTTTCCCTTCAAGAAGCCTTTCGCTAAAGCTGTTCTTTTGGAATTGGCAAAGGGATATTTGGAAGCACATAGAGGGCTATGGTGAAAAAGGAAATATCTTCCGTTCAAAACTGGAAAGAATCTTTCTGAGAAACTGCTATGTGTTCTGTTAATTCATCTCAGAGAGTTACATCGTTCCCTTCAAGAAGACTTTCGCTAAGGCTGTTCTTGTGGAATTGGCAAAGGGATATTTGAAGCCCATAGAGCGCTATGGTGAAAAAGGAAATATCTTCCGATCAAAACTGGAAAGAAGCTTCCTGAGAAATTGCTCTGTGTTCTGTTAATTCATCTCACAGAGTTACATCTTTCCCTTCAAGAAGCCTTTCGCTAAGGCTGTTGTTGTGGAATTGGCAAAGGGATATTTGGAAGCCCATAGAGGGCTATGGTGAAAAAAGAAATATCTTCCGTTCAAAACCGGAAAGAAGCTTTCTGAGAAACTGCTCTGTGTTCTGTTAATTCATCTCACAGGGTTACATCTTTCCCTTCAAAAAGCCTTTCGCTAAGGCTGTTCTTGTGGAATTGGCAAAGGGATATTTGGAAGCCCATAGAGGGCTATTTTGAAAAAGGAATTATCTTCCGTTCAAAACTGGAAAGAAGCTCTCTGAGAAACTGCTCTGTGTTCTGTTAATTCGTCTCACAGGGTTATATCTTTCCCTTCAAGAAGCCTTTCGCTAAGTCTGTTCTTGTGGAATTGGCAAAGGGATATTTGGAAGCGAATAGAGGGCTATGGTGAAAAAGGAAATATCTTCCGTTCAAAACTGGAAAGAAGCTCTCTGAGAAACTGCTCTGTGTTCTGTTAATTCATCTCACAGAGTTACATCTTTCCCTTCAAGAAGCCTTTCGCTAAGGCTGTTCTTATGGAATTGGCAAAGGTATATTTGGAAGCCCATAGAAGGCTATGGTGAAAAAGGAATTATCTTCCGTTCAAAACTGGAAAGAAGCTTTCTGAGAAGCTGCTCTGTGTTCTGTTAATTCATCTCACAGAGTTACATCTTTCCCTTCAAGAAGCCTTTCGTTAAGGCTGTTCCTATGGTATTCGCAAAGGGATATTTGAAAGCCGATAGAGGGCTATGGTGAAAAAAGAAATATCTTCCGTTCAAAACTGGAAAGAAGATTTCTGAGAAACTGCTCTTTGTTCTGTTAATATATCTCACAGTGTTACATCTTTCCCTTCAAGAAGCCTTTCGCTAAGGATGTTCTTGTGGAATTGGCAAAGGGATATTTGGAAGCCCGTAGAGGGCTATGGTGAAAAAGGAAATATCTTCCGTTAAAAACTGGAAAGAAGCTTTCTGAGAAACTGCTCTGTGTTCTGTTAATTCATCTAACAGAGTTACATCTTTGCCTTCAAGAAGCCTTTCGCTAAGGCTGTTCTTGTGGAATTGGCAAAGGGATATTTGGAAGCCCATAGAGGGCTATGGTGAAAAAGGAAATATCTTCCGTTCAAAACTGGAAAGAAGCTTTCTGAGAAACTGCTCTGTGTTCTGTTAATTCATCTCACAGAGTTACATCTTTCCCTTCAAGAAGCCTTTCGCTAACGCTGTTCTTGTGGAATTGGCAAAGGGATATTTGGAAGCCCTTAGAGGGCTACGGTGAAAAAGGAAATATCTTCCGTTCAAAACTGGAAAGAAGCATTCTGAGAAACTGCTCTGTGTTCTGCTAATTCATCTCACAGAGTTACATCTTTCCCTTCAAGAAGCCTTTCCATAAGTCTGTTCTTGTGGAATTGGCAAAGGGATATTTTAAAGCCCATAGAGGGCTATGGTGAGAAAGGAAATATCTTCTGTTCAAAACTGGAAAGAACCTTTCTGAGAAACTGCTCTGTGTTCTGTTAATTCATCTCACAGAGTTACATCTTTCCCTTCAAGAAGGCTTTCGCTAAAGCTGTTCTTGTGGAATTGGAAAAGGGATATTTGGAAGCCCATAGAGGGCTATGGTGAGAAAGGAAATATCTTCCGTTCAAAATTGGAAAGAAGCTTTCTGAGAAACTGCTCTGTGTTCTGTTAATTCATCTCAGAAAGTTACATCTTTCCCTTCAAGAAGCCTTTCGCTAAGGATGTTCTTGTGGAATTGGCAAAGGGATATTTGGAAGCCCGTAGAGGGCTATGGTGAAAAAGGAAATATCTTCCGTTAAAAACTGGAAAGAAGCTTTCTGAGAAACTGCTCTGTGTTCTGTTAATTCATCTCACAGAGTTACATCTTTGCCTTCAAGAAGCCTTTCGCTAAGGCTGTTCTTGTGGAATTGGCAAAGGGATATTTGGATGCCCATAGAGGGCTATGGTGAAAAAGGAAATATCTTCCGTTCAAAACTGGAAAGAAGCTTTCTGAGAAACTGCTCTGTGTTCTGTTAATTCAACTCACAGAGTTACATCTTTCCCTTCAAGAAGCCTTTCGCTAACGCTGTTCTTGTGGAATTGGCAAAGGGATATTTGGAAGCCCTTAGAGGGCTACGGTGAAAAAGGAAATATCTTCCGTTCAAAACTGGAAAGACGCTTTCTGAGAAACTGCTCTGTGTTCTGCTAATTCATCTCACAGAGTTACATCTTTCCCTTCAAGAAGCCTTTCAATAAGTCTGTTCTTGTGGAATTGGCAAAGGGATATTTGGAAGCCCATAGAGGGCTATGGTGAGAAAGGAAATATCTTCTGTTGAAAACTGGAAAGAACCTTTCTGAGAAACTGCTCTGTGTTCTGTTAATTCATCTCACAGAGTTACATCTTTCCCTTCAAGAAGCCTTTCGCAAAAGCTGTTCTTGTGGAATTGGCAAAGGGATATTTGGAAGCCCATAGAGGGCTATGGTGAGAAAGGAAATATCTTCCGTTCAAAATTGGAAAGAAGCTTTCTGAGAAACTGCTCTGTGTTCTGTTAATTCATCTCAGAAAGTTACATCTTTCCCTTCAAGAAGCCTTTCGCTAAGGGTGTTCTTGTGGAATTGGCAAAGGGATATTTGGAAGCACATAGAGGGCTATGGTGAAAAAGGAAATATCTTCCGTTCAAAACTGGAAAGAATCTTTCTGAGAAACTGCTATGTGTTCTGTTAATTCATCTCAGAGAGTTACATCGTTCCCTTCAAGAAGCCTTTCGCTAAGGCTGTTCTTGTGGAATTGGCAAAGGGATATTTGGAAGCCCATAGAGCGCTATGGTGAAAAAGGAAATATCTTCCGTTCAAAACTGGAAAGAAGCTTCCTGAGAAATTGCTCTGTGTTCTGTTAATTCATCTCACAGAGTTACATCTTTCCCTTCAAGAAGCCTTTCGCTAAGGCTGTTCTTGTGGAATTGGCAAAGGGATATTTGGAAGCCCATAGAGGGCTATGGTGAAAAAAGAAATATCTTCCGTTCAAAACCGGAAAGAAGCTTTCTGAGAAACTGCTCTGTGTTCTGTTAATTCATCTCACAGAGCTACATCTTTCCCTTCTATAAGCCTTTCGCTAAGTCTGTTCTTGTGGAATTCGCAAAGGGATATTTGGAAGCGAATAGAGGGCTATGGTGAAAAAGGAAATATCTTCCGTTCAAAACTGGAAAGAAGCTCTCTGAGAAACTGCTCTGTGTTCTGTTAATTCATCTCACAGAGTTACATCTTTCCCTTCAAGAAGCCTTTCGCTAAGGCTGTTCTTGTGGAATTGGCAAAGGGATATTTGGAAGCCCTTAGAAGGCTATGGTGAAAAAGGAATTATCTTCCGTTCAAAACTGGAAAGAAGCTTTCTGAGAAACTGCTCTGTGTTCTGTTAATTCATCTCACAGAGTTACATCTTTCCCTTCAAGAGCCTTTCGTTAAGGCTGTTCCTATGGTATTCGCAAAGGGATATTTGAAAGCCGATAGAGGGCTATGGTGAAAAAGGAAATATCTTCCGTTCAAAACTGGAAAGAAGATTTCTGAGAAACTGCTCTTTGTTCTGTTAATTTATCTCACAGTGTTACATCTTTCCCTTCAAGAAGCCTTTCGCTAAGGATGTTCTTGTGGAATTGGCAAAGGGATATTTGGAAGCCCGTAGAGGGCTATGGTGAAAAAGGAAATATCTTACGTTAAAAACTGGAAAGAAGCTTTCTGAGAAACTGCTCTGTGTTCTGTTAATTCATCTCACAGAGTTACATCTTTGCCTTCAAGAAGCCTTTCGCTAAGGCTGTTCTTGTGGAATTGGCAAAGGGATATTTGGAAGCCCATAGAGGGCTATGGTGAAAAAGGAAATATCTTCCGTTCAAAACTGGAAAGAAGCTTTCTGAGAAACTGCTCTGTGTTCTCTTAATTCATCTCACAGAGTTACATCTTTCCCTTCAAGAAGCCTTTCGCTAACGCTGTTCTTGTGGAATTGGCAAAGGGATATTTGGAAGCCCTTAGAGGGCTACGGTGAAAAAGGAAATATCTTCCGTTCAAAACTGGAAAGAAGCTTTTTGAGAAACTGCTCTGTGTTCTGCTAATTCATCTCACAGAGTTACATCTTTCCCTTCAAGAAGCCTTTCGCTAAGTCTGTTCTTGTGGAATTGGCAAAGGGATATTTGGAAGCCCATAGAGGGCTATGGTGAGAAAGGAAATATCTTCTGTTCAAAACTGGAAAGAACCTTTCTGAGAAACTGCTCTGTGTTCTGTTAATTCATCTCACAGAGTTACATCTTTCCCTTCAAGAAGCCTTTCGCTAAAGCTGTTCTTCTGGAATTGGCAAAGGGATATTTGGAAGCCCATAGAGGGCTATGGTGAGAAAGGAAATATCTTCCGTTCAAAATTGGAAAGAAGCTTTCTGAGAAACTGCTCTGTGTTCTGTTAATTCATCTCAGAAAGTTACATCTTTCCCTTCAAGAAGCCTTTCGCTAAAGCTGTTCTTGTGGAATTGGCAAAGGGATATTTGGAAGCACATAGAGGGCTATGGTGAAAAAGGAAATATCTTCCGTTCAAAACTGGAAAGAATCTTTCTGAGAAACTGCTATGTGTTCTGTTAATTCATCTCAGAGAGTTACATCGTTCCCTTCACGAAGCCTTTCGCTAAGGCTGTTCTTGTGGAATTGGCAAAGGGATATTTGAAGCCCATAGAGCGCTATGGTGAAAAAGGAAATATCTTCCGTTCAAAACTGGAAAGAAGCTTCCTGAGAAATTGCTCTGTGTTCTGTTAATTCATCTCACAGAGTTACATCTTTCCCTTCAAGAAGCCTTTCGCTAAGGCTGTTCTTGTGGAATTGGCAAAGGGATATTTGGAAGCCCATAGAGGGCTATGGTGAAAAAAGAAATATCTTCCGTTCAAAACCGGAAAGAAGCTTTCTGAGAAACTGCTCTGTGTTCTGTTAATTCATGTCACAGAGCTACATCTTTCCCTTCAAGAAGCCTTTCGCTAAGGCTGTTCTTGTGGAATTGGCAAAGGTATATTTGGAAGCCCATAGAAGGCTATGGTGAAAAAGGAATTATCTTCCGTTCAAAACTGGAAAGAAGCTTTCTGAGAAGCTGCTCTGTGTTCTGTTAATTCATCTCACAGAGTTACATCTTTCCCTTCAAGAAGCCTTTCGTTAAGGCTGTTCCTATGGTATTCGCAAAGGGATATTTGAAAGCCGATAGAGGGCTATGGTGAAAAAGGAAATATCTTCCGTTCAAAACTGGAAAGAAGATTTGTGAGAAACTGCTCTTTGTTCTGTTAATATATCTCACAGTGTTACATCTTTCCCTTCAAGAAGCCTTTCGCTAAGGATGTTCTTGTGGAATTGGCAAAGGGATATTTGAAAGCCCGTAGAGGGCTATGGTGAAAAAGGAAATATCTTCCGTTAAAAACTGGAAAGAAGCTTTCTGAGAAACTGCTCTGTGTTCTGTTAATTCATCTCACAGAGTTACATCTTTGCCTTCAAGAAGCCTTTCGCTAAGGCTGTTCTTGTGGAATTTGCAAAGGGATATTTGGAAGCCCATAGAGGGCTATGGTGAAAAAGGAAATATCTTCCGTTCAAAACTGGAAAGAAGCTTTCTGAGAAACTGCTCTGTTTTCTGTTAATTCAACTCACAGAGTTACATCTTTCCCTTCAAGAAGCCTTTCGCTAACGCTGTTCTTGTGGAATTGGCAAAGGGATATTTGGAAGCCCTTAGAGGGCTACGGTGAAAAAGGAAATATCTTCCGTTCAAAACTGGAAAGAAGCATTCTGAGAAACTGCTCTGTGTTCTGCTAATTCATCTCACAGAGTTACATCTTTCCCTTCAAGAAGCCTTTCCATAAGTCTGTTCTTGTGGAATTGGCAAAGGGATATTTGGAAGCCCATAGAGGGCTATGGTGAGAAAGGAAATATCTTCTGTTCAAAACTTGAAAGAACCTTTCTGAGAAACTGCTCTGTGTTCTGTTAATTCATCTCACAGAGTTACATCTTTCCCTTCAAGAAGCCTTTCGCTAAGGCTGTTCTTGTGGAATTGGCAAAGGGATATTTGGAAGCCCATAGAGGGCTATGGTGAAAAAGGAAATATCTTCCGTTCAAAACTGGAAAGAAGCTTTCTGAGAAACTGCTCTGTGTTCTGTTAATTCATCTCACAGAGTTACATCTTTCCCTTGAAGAAGCCTTTCGCTAAGGCTGTTCTTGTGGAATTGGCAAAGGGATATTTGGAAGCATATAGAGGGCTATGGTGAAAAAAGAAATATCTTCCGTTCAAAACCGGAAAGAAGCTTTCTGAGAAACTGCTCTGTGTTCTGTTAATTCATCTCACAGAGTTACATCTTTCCCTTCAAGAAGCTTTTCGCTAAGACTGTTCTTGTGGAAGTGGCAAAGGGATATTTGGAAGCCCATAGAGGTCTATGGTGAAAAAGGAAATATCTTCCGTTCAAAACTGGAAAGAATCTCTCTGAGAAACTGCTCTGTGTTCTGTTAATTCATCTCACAGGGTTATATCTTTCCCTTCAAGAAGCCTTTCGCTAAGGCTGTTTTTGTGGAATTGGCAAAGGGATATTTGGAAGCCCATAGAGGGCTATGGTGAAAAAGGAATTATCTTCCGTTCAAAACTGGAAAGAAGCTCTCTGAGAAACTGCTCTGTGTTCTGTTAATTCATCTCACAGAGTTACATCTTTCCCTTCAAGAAGCCTTTCGCTAAGGCTGTTCTTGTGGAATTGGCAAAGGGATATTTGGAAGCCCCTAGAGGGCTATGGTGAGAAAGGAAATATCTTCTGTTCAAAACTGGAAAGAAGCTTTCTGAGAAACTGCTCTGTGTTCTGTTAATTCATCTAACAGAGTTACATCTTTGCCTTCAAGAAGCCTTTCGCTAAGGCTGTTCTTGTGGAATTGGCAAAGGGATATTTGGAAGCCATTAGAGGGTTATGGTGAAAAAGGAAATACCTTCCGTTCAAAACTGGAAAGAAGCTTTCTGATAAACTGCTCTGTGTTCTGTTAATTCATCTCACCGAGTTACATCTTTCCCTTCCAGAAGCCTTTCGCTAAGGCTGTTCTTGTGGAATTGGCAAAGGGATATTTGGAAGCCCATCGAGGGCTCTGGTGAGAAAGGAAATATCTTCCGTTCAAAACTGGAAAGAAGCTTTCTGAGAAACTGCTCTGTGTTCTGTTAATTCATCTCACAGAGTTACATCTTTCCCTTCAAGAATCCTTTCGCTAAGGCTGTTCTTGTGGAATTGGCAAAGGGATATTGGGAAGCCCATAGAGGGCTATGGTGAAAAAGAAAATATCTTCCGTTCAAAACTGGAAAGAAGCTTTCTGAGAAACTGCTCTGTGTTCTGTTAATTCATCTCACAGAGTTACATCTTTCCCTTCAAGAAGCCTTTCGCTAAGGCTGTTCTTGTGGAATTGGCAAAGGGATATTTGGAAGCCCATAGAGGGCTATGGTGAAAAAAGAAATATCTTCCGTTCAAAACCGTAAAGAAGCTTTCTGAGAAACTACTCTGTGTTCTGTTAATTCATCTCACAGAGCTACATCTTTCCCTTCAAGAAGCCTTTCGCTAAGTCTGTTCTTGTGGAATTGGCAAAGGGATATTTGGAAGCGAATAGAGGGCTATGGTGAAAAAGGAAATATCTTCCGTTCAAAACTGGAAAGAAGCTCTCTGAGAAACTGCTCTGTGTTCTGTTAATTCATCTCACAGAGTTACATCTTTCCCTTCAAGAAGCCTTTCGCTAAGGCTGTTCTTGTGGAATTGGCAAAGGTATATTTGGAAGCCCATAGAAGGCTATGGTGAAAAAGGAATTATCTTCCGTTCAAAACTGGAAAGAAGCTTTCTGAGAAGCTGCTCTGTGTTCTGTTAATTCATCTCACAGAGTTACATCTTTCCCTTCAAGAAGCCTTTCGTTAAGGCTGTTCCTATGGTATTCGCAAAGGGATATTTGAAAGCCGATAGAGGGCTATGGTGAAAAAAGAAATATCTTCCGTTCAAAACTGGAAAGAAGATTTCTGAGAAACTGCTCTTTGTTCTGTTAATATATCTCACAGTGTTACATCTTTCCCTTCAAGAAGCCTTTCGCTAAGGATGTTCTTGTGGAATTGGCAAAGGGATATTTGGAAGCCCGTAGAGGGCTATGGTGAAAAAGGAAATATCTTCCGTTAAAAACTGGAAAGAAGCTTTCTGAGAAACTGCTCTGTGTTCTGTTAATTCATCTCACAGAGTTACATCTTTGCCTTCAAGAAGCCTTTCGCTAAGGCTGTTCTTGTGGAATTGGCAAAGGGATATTTGGAAGCCCATAGAGGGCTATGGTGAAAAAGGAAATATCTTCCGTTCAAAACTGGAAAGAAGCTTTCTGAGAAACTGCTCTGTGTTCTGTTAATTCAACTCACAGTGTTACATCTTTCCCTTCAAGAAGCCTTTCGCTAACGCTGTTCTTGTGGAATTGGCAAAGGGATATTTGGAAGCCCTTAGAGGGCTACGGTGAAAAAGGAAATATCTTCCGTTCAAAACTGGAAAGAAGCATTCTGAGAAACTGCTCTGTGTTCTGCTAATTCATCTCTCAGAGTTACATCTTTCCCTTCAAGAAGCCTTTCCATAAGTCTGTTCTTGTGGAATTGGCAAAGGGATATTTGGAAGCCCATAGAGGGCTATGGTGAGAAAGGAAATATCTTCTGTTCAAAACTGGAAAGAACCTTTCTGAGAAACTGCTCTGTGTTCTGTTAATTCATCTCACAGAGTTACATCTTTCCCTTCAAGAAGCCTTTCGCTAAAGCTGTTCTTGTGGAATTGGAAAAGGGATATTTGGAAGCCCATAGAGGGCTATGGTGAGAAAGGAAATATCTTCCGTTCAAAATTGGAAAGAAGCTTTCTGAGAAACTGCTCTGTGTTCTGTTAATTCATCTCAGAAAGTTACATCTTTCCCTGCAAGAAGCCTTTCGCTAAGGCTGTTCTTGTGGAATTGGCAAAGGGATATTTGGAAGCACATAGAGGGCTATGGTGAAAAAGGAAATATCTTCCGTTCAAAACTGGAAAGAATCTTTCTGAGAAACTGCTATGTGTTCTGTTAATTCATCTCAGAGAGTTACATCGTTCCCTTCAAGAAGCCTTTCGCTAAGGCTGTTCCTGTATAATTGGCAAAGGGATATTTGGAAGCCCATAGAGCGCTATGGTGAAAAAGGAAATATCTTCCGTTCAAAACTGGAAAGAAGCTTCCTGAGAAATTGCTCTCTGTTCTGTTAATTCATCTCACAGAGTTACATCTTTCCCTTCAAGAAGCCTTTCGCTAAGGCTGTTCTTGTGGAATTGGCAAAGGGATATTTGGAAGCCCATAGAGGGCTATGGTGAAAAAAGAAATATCTTCCGTTCAAAACCGGAAAGAAGATTTCTGAGAAACTGCTCTGTGTTCTGTTAATTCATCTCACAGAGCTACATCTTTCCCTTCAAGAAGCCTTTCGCTAAGTCTGTTCTTGTGGAATTGGCAAAGGGATATTTGGAAGCGAATAGAGGGCTATGGTGAAAAAGGAAACATCTTCCGTTCAAAACTGGAAAGAAGCTCTCTGAGAAACTGCTCTGTGTTCTGTTAATTCATCTCACAGAGTTACATCTTTCCCTTCAAGAAGCCTTTCGCTAAGGCTGTTCTTGTGGAATTGGCAAAGGGATATTTGGAAGCCCTTAGAAGGCTATGGTGAAAAAGGAATTATCTTCCGTTCAAAACTGGAAAGAAGCTTTCTGAGAAACTGCTCTGTGTTCTGTTAATTCATCTCACAGAGTTACATCTTTCCCTTCAAGAAGCCTTTCGTTAAGGCTGTTCCTATGGTATTCGCAAAGGGATATTTGAAAGCCGATAGAGGGCTATGGTGAAAAAGGAAATATCTTCCGTTCAAAACTGGAAAGAAGATTTCTGAGAAACTGCTCTTTGTTCTGTTAATTTATCTCACAGTGTTACATCTTTCCCTTCAAGAAGCCTTTCGCTAAGGATGTTCTTCTGGAATTGGCAAAGGGATATTTGGAAGCCCCTAGAGGGCTATGGTGAAAAAGGAAATATCTTCCGTTAAAAACTGGAAAGAAGCTTTCTGAGAAACTGCTCTGTGTTCTGTTAATTCATCTCACAGAGTTACATCTTTGCCTTCAAGAAGCCTTTCGCTAAGGCTGTTCTTGTGGAATTGGCAAAGGGATATTTGGAAGCCCATAGAGGGCTATGGTGAAAAAGGAAATATCTTCCGTTCAAAACTGGAAAGAAGCTTTCTGAGAAACTGCTCTGTGTTCTGTTAATTCATCTCACAGAGTTACATCTTTCCCTTCAAGAAGCCTTTCGCTAACGCTGTTCTTGTGGAATTGGCAAAGGGATATTTGGAAGCCCTTAGAGGGCTACGGTGAAAAAGGAAATATCTTCCGTTCAAAACTGGAAAGAAGCTTTTTGAGAAACTGCTCTGTGTTCTGCTAATTCATCTCACAGAGTTACATCTTTCCCTTCAAGAAGCCTTTCGCTAAGGCTGTTGTTGTGGAATTGGCAAAGGGATATTTGGAAGCCCATAGAGGGCTATGGTGTGAAAGGAAATATCTTCTGTTCAAAACTGGAAAGAACCTTTCTGAGAAACTGCTCTGTGTTCTGTTAATTCATCTCACAGAGTTACATCTTTCCCTTCAAGAAGCCTTTCGCTAAAGCTGTTCTTGTGGAATTGGCAAAGGGATATTTGGAAGCCCATAGAGGGCTATGGTGAGAAAGGAAATATCTTCCGTTCAAAATTGGAAAGAAGCTCTCTGAGAAACTGCTCTGTGTTCTGTTAATTCATCTCAGAAAGTTACATCTTTCCCTTCAAGAAGCCTTTCGCTAAACCTGTTCTTTTGGAATTGGCAAAGGGATATTTGGAAGCACATAGAGGGCTATGGTGAAAAAGGAAATATCTTCCGTTCAAAACTGGAAAGAATCTTTCTGAGAAACTGCTATGTGTTCTGTTAATTCATCTCAGAGAGTTACATCGTTCCCTTCAAGAAGCCTTTCGCTAAGGCTGTTCTTGTGGAATTGGCAAAGGGATATTTGAAGCCCATAGAGCGCTATGGTGAAAAAGGAAATATCTTCCGTTCAAAACTGGAAAGAAGCTTCCTGAGAAATTGCTCTGTGTTCTGTTAATTCATCTCACAGAGTTACATCTTTCCCTTCAAGAAGCCTTTCGCTAAGGCTGTTCTTGTGGAATTGGCAAAGGGATATTTGGAAGCCCATAGAGGGCTATGGTGAAAAAAGAAATATCTTCCGTTCAAAACCGGAAAGAAGCTTTCTGAGAAACTGCTCTGTGTTCTGTTAATTCATCTCACAGGGTTACATCTTTCCCTTCAAGAAGCCTTTCGCTAAGGCTGTTCTTGTGGAATTGGCAAAGGGATATTTGGAAGCCCATAGAGGGCTATGGTGAAAAAGGAATTATCTTCCGTTCAAAACTGGAAAGAAGCTCTCTGACAAACTGCTCTGTGTTCTGTTAATTCGTCTCACAGGGTTATATCTTTCCCTTCAAGAAGCCTTTCACTAAGGCTGTTCTTGTGGAATTGACAAAGGGATATTTGGAAGCCCTTAGAGGGCTATGGTGAGAAAGGAAATATCTTCCGTTCAAAACTGGAAAGAAGCTCTCTGAGAAACTGCTCTGTGTTCTGTTAATTCATCTCACAGAGTTACATCTTTCCCTTCAAGAAGCCTTTCGCTAAGGCTGTTCTTGTGGAATTGACAAAGGGATATTTGGAAGCCCATAGAGGGTTATGGTGAAAAAGCTAATATCTTCCGTTCAAAACTGTAAAGAAGCGTTCTGAGAAACTGCTCTGTGTTCTGTTAATTCATCTCACAGAGTTACATCTTTCCCTTCAAGAAGCCTTTCGCTAAGACTGTTCTTGTGGAATTGGCAAAGGGATATTTGGAAGCCCATAGAGGGCTATGGTGAAAAAAGTAATATCTTCCGTTCAAAACCGGAAAGAAGCTTTCTGAGAAACTGCTCTGTGTTCTGTTAATTCATCTCACAGAGCTACATCTTTCCTTTCAAGAAGCCTTTCGCTAAGGCTGTTCTTGTGGAAGTGGCAAAGGGATATTTGGAAGCACATAGAGGGCTATGGTGAAAAAGGAAATATCTCCCGTTCAAAACTGGAAAGAAGCTCTCTGAGAAACTGCTCTGTGTTCTGTTAATTCTTCTCACAGGGTTATATCTTTCCCTTCAAGAAGCCTTTCGCTAAGGCTGTTCTTGTGGAATTGGCAAAGGGATATTTGGAAGCCCATAGAGGGCTATGGTGAGAAAGGAAATATCTTCCGTTCAAAACCGGAAAGAAGCTTTCTGAGAAACTGCTATGTGTTCTGTTAATTCATCTCAGAGAGTTACATCTTTCCTTTCAAGAAGCCTTTCGCTAAGGCTGTTCTTGTGGAATTGGCAAAGGGATATTTGGAAGCCCATAGAGGGCTATGGTGAAAAAGGAATTATCTTCCGTTCAAAACTGGAAAGAAGCTTCCTGAGAAACTGCTCTGTGTTCTGTTAATTCATCTCACAGAGTTACATCTTTCCCTTCAAGAAGCCTTTCGCTAAGGCTGTTCTTGTGGAATTGGGAAAGGGATATTTGGAAGCCCATAGAAGGCTATGGTGAAAAAGGAATTATCTTCCGTTCAAAACTGGAAAGAAGCTTTCTGGGAAGCTGCTCTGTGTTCTGTTAATTCATCTCACAGAGTTACATCTTTCCCTTCAAGAAGCCTTTCGTTAAGGCTGTTCCTATGGTATTCGCAAAGGGAAATTTGAAAGCCGATAGAGGGCTATGGTGAAAGAGGAAATATCTTCCGTTCAAAACTGGAAAGAAGATTTCTGAGAAACTGCTCTTTGTTCTGTTAATTTATCTCACAGTGTTACATCTTTCCCTTCAAGAAGCCTTTCGCTAAGGATGTTCTTGTGGAATTGGCAAAGGGATATTTGGAAGCCCGTAGAGGGCTATGGTGAAAAAGGAAATATCTTCCGTTAAAAACTGGAAAGAAGCTTTCTGAGAAACTGCTCTGTGTTCTGTTAATTCATCTCACAGAGTTACATCTTTGCCTTCAAGAAGCCTTTCGCTAAGGCTGTTCTTGTGGAATTGGCAAAGGGATATTTGGATGCCCATAGAGGGCTATGGTGAAAAAGGAAATATCTTCCGTTCAAAACTGGAAAGAAGCTTTCTGAGAAACTGCTCTGTGTTCTGTTAATTCATCTCACAGAGTTACATCTTTCCCTTCAAGAAGCCTTTCGCTAACGGTGTTCTTGTGGAATTGGCAAAGGGATATTTGGAAGCCCTTAGAGGGCTACGGTGAAAAAGGAAATATCTTCCGTTCAAAACTGGAAAGAAGCTTTCTGAGAAACTGCTCTGTGTTCTGCTAATTCATCTCACAGAGTTACATCTTTCCCTTCAAGAAGCCTTTCAATAAGTCTGTTCTTGTGGAATTGGCCAAGGGATATTTGGAAGCCCATAGAGGGCTATGGTGAGAAAGGAAATATCTTCTGTTGAAAACTGGAAAGAACCTTTCTGAGAGACTGCTCTGTGTTCTGTTAATTCATCTCACAGAGTTACATCTTTCCCTTCAAGAAGCCTTTCGCTAAAGCTGTTCTTGTGGAATTGGCAAAGGGATATTTGGAAGCCCATAGAGGGCTATGGTGAGAAAGGAAATATCTTCCGTTCAAAATTGGAAAGAAGCTTTCTGAGAAACTGCTCTGTGTTCTGTTAATTCATCTCAGAAAGTTACATCTTTCCCTTCAAGAAGCCTTTCGCTAAGGGTGTTCTTGTGGAATTGGCAAAGGGATATTTGGAAGCACATAGAGGGCTATGGTGAAAAAGGAAATATCTTCCGTTCAAAACTGGAAAGAATCTTTCTGAGAAACTGCTATGTGTTCTGTTAATTCATCTCAGAGAGTTACATCGTTCCCTTCAAGAAGCCTTTCGCTAAGGCTGTTCTTGTGGAATTGGCAAAGGGATATTTGGAAGCCCATAGAGCGCTATGGTGAAAAAGGAAATATCTTCCGTTCAAAACTGGAAAGAAGCTTCCTGAGAAATTGCTCTGTGTTCTGTTAATTCATCTCACAGAGCTACATCTTTCCCTTCAAGAAGCCTTTCGCTAAGTCTGTTCTTGTGGAATTGGCAAAGGGATATTTGGAAGCGAATAGAGGGCTATGGTGAAAAAAGAAATATCTTCCGTTCAAAACCGGAAAGAAGCTTCCTGAGAAACTGCTCTGTGTTCTGTTAATTCATCTCACAGAGCTACATCTTTCCCTTCAAGAAGCCTTTCGCTAAGTCTGTTCTTGTGGAATTGGCAAAGGGATATTTGGAAGCGAATAGAGGGCTATGGTGAAAAAGGAAATATCTTCCGTTCAAAACTGGAAAGAAGCTCTCTGAGAAACTGCTCTGTGTTCTGTTAATTCATCTCACAGAGTTACATCTTTCCCTTCAAGAAGCCTTTCGCTAAGGCTGTTCTTGTGGAATTGGCAAAGGGATATTTGGAAGCCCTTAGAAGGCTATGGTGAAAAAGGAATTATCTTCCGTTCAAAACTGGAAAGAAGCTTTCTGAGAAACTGCTCTGTGTTCTGTTAATTCATCTCACAGAGTTACATCTTTCCCTTCAAGAGCCTTTCGTTAAGGCTGTTCCTATGGTATTCGCAAAGGGATATTTGAAAGCCGATAGAGGGCTATGGTGAAAAAGGAAATATCTTCCGTTCAAAACTGGAAAGAAGATTTCTGAGAAACTGCTCTTTGTTCTGTTAATTTATCTCACAGTGTTACATCTTTCCCTTCAAGAAGCCTTTCGCTAAGGATGTTCTTGTGGAATTGGCAAAGGGATATTTGGAAGCCCGTAGAGGGCTATGGTGAAAAAGGAAATATCTTCCGTTAAAAACTGGAAAGAAGCTTTCTGAGAAACTGCTCTGTGTTCTGTTAATTCATCTCACAGAGTTACATCTTTGCCTTCAAGAAGCCTTTCGCTAAGGCTGTTCTTGTGGAATTGGCAAAGGGATATTTGGAAGCCCATAGAGGGCTATGGTGAAAAAGGAAATATCTTCCCTTCAAAACTGGAAAGAACCTTTCTGAGAAACTGCTCTGTGTTCTGTTAATTCATCTCACCGAGTTACATCTTTCCCTTCAAGAAGCCTTTCGCTAACGCTGTTCTTGTGGAATTGGCAAAGGGATATTTGGAAGCCCTTAGAGGGCTACGGTGAAAAAGGAAATATCTTCCGTTCAAAACTGGAAAGAAGCTTTTTGAGAAACTGCTCTGTGTTCTGCTAATTCATCTCACAGAGTTACATCTTTCCCTTCAAGAAGCCTTTCGCTAAGTCTGTTCTTGTGCAATTGGCAAAGGGATATTTGGAAGCCCATAGAGGGCTATGGTGAGAAAGGAAATATCTTCTGTTCAAAACTGGAAAGAACCTTTCTGAGAAACTGCTCTGTGTTCTGTTAATTCATCTCACAGAGTTACATCTTTCCCTTCAAGAAGCCTTTCGCTAAAGCTGTTCTTGTGGAACTGGCAAAGGGATATTTGGAAGCCCATAGAGGGCTATGGTGAAAAAGGAAATATCTTCCGTTCAAAACTGGAAAGAATCTTTCTGAGAAACTGCTATGTGTTCTGTTAATTCATCTCAGAGAGTTACATCGTTCCCTTCAAGAAGCCTTTCGCTAAGGCTGTTCTTGTGGAATTGGCAAAGGGATATTTGAAGCCCATAGAGCGCTATGGTGAAAAAGGAAATATCTTCCGTTCAAAACTGGAAAGAAGCTTCCTGAGAAATTGCTCTGTGTTCTGTTAATTCATCTCACAGAGTTACATCTTTCCCTTCAAGAAGCCTTTCGCTAAGGCTGTTCTTGTGGAATTGGCAAAGGGATATTTGGAAGCCCATAGAGGGCTATGGTGAAAAAAGAAATATCTTCCGTTCAAAACCGGAAAGAAGCTTTCTGAGAAACTGCTCTGTGTTCTGTTAATTCATGTCACAGAGCTACATCTTTCCCTTCAAGAAGCCTTTCGCTAAGGCTGTTCTTGTGGAATTGGCAAAGGTATATTTGGAAGCCCATAGAAGGCTATGGTGAAAAAGGAATTATCTTCCGTTCAAAACTGGAAAGAAGCTTTCTGAGAAGCTGCTCTGTGTTCTGTTAATTCATCTCACAGAGTTACATCTTTCCCTTCAAGAAGCCTTTCGTTAAGGCTGTTCCTATGGTATTCGCAAAGGGATATTTGAAAGCCGATAGAGGGCTATGGTGAAAAAGGAAATATCTTCCGTTCAAAACTGGAAAGAAGATTTCTGAGAAACTGCTCTTTGTTCTGTTAATATATCTCACAGTGTTACATCTTTCCCTTCAAGAAGCCTTTCGCTAAGGATGTTCTTGTGGAATTGGCAAAGGGATATTTGGAAGCCCGTAGAGGGCTATGGTGAAAAAGGAAATATCTTCCGTTCAAAACTGGAAAGAAGCTTTCTGAGAAACTGCTGTGTGTTCTGTTAATTCAACTCACAGTGTTACATCTTTCCCTTCAAGAAGCCTTTCGCTAACGCTGTTCTTGTGGAATTGGCAAAGGGATATTTGGAAGCCCTTAGAGGGCTATGGTGAAAAAGGAAATATCTTCCGTTCAAAACTGGAAAGAAGCATTCTGAGAAACTGCTCTGTGTTCTGCTAATTCATCTCACAGAGTTACATCTTTCCCTTCAAGAAGCCTTTCCATAAGTCTGTTCTTGTGGAATTGGCAAAGGGATATTTGGAAGCCCATAGAGGGCTATGGTGAGAAAGGAAATATCTTCTGTTCAAAACTGGAAAGAACCTTTCTGAGAAACTGCTCTGTGTTCTGTTAATTCATCTCACAGAGTTACATCTTTCCCTTCAAGAAGCCTTTCGCTAAAGCTGTTCTTGTGGAATTGGCAAAGGGATATTTGGAAGCACATAGAGGGCTATGGTGAAAAAGGAAATATCTTCCGTTCAAAACTGGAAAGAAGCTTTCTGAGAAACTGCTATGTGTTCTGTTAATTCATCTCAGAGAGTTACATCGTTCCCTTCAAGAAGCCTTTCGCTAAGGCTGTTCTTGTGGAATTGGCAAAGGGATATTTGAAGCCCATAGAGCGCTATGGTGAAAAAGGAAATATCTTCCGTTCAAAACTGGAAAGAAGCTTCCTGAGAAATTGCTCTGTGTTCTGTTAATTCATCTCACAGAGTTACATCTTTCCCTTCAAGAAGCCTTTCGCTAAGGCTGTTCTTGTGGAATTGGCAAAGGGATATTTGGAAGCCCATAGAGGGCTATGGTGAAAAAAGAAATATCTTCCGTTCAAAACCGGAAAGAAGCTTTCTGAGAAACTGCTCTGTGTTCTGTTAATTCATGTCACAGAGCTACATCTTTCCCTTCAAGAAGCCTTTCGCTAAGGCTGTTCTTGTGGAATTGGCAAAGGGATATTTGGAAGTCAATAGAGGGCTATGGTGAAAAAAGAAATATCTTCCGTTCAAAACCGGAAAGAAGCTTTCTGAGAAACTGCTCTGTGTTCTGTTAATTCATCGCACTGAGCTACATCTTACACTTCAAGAAGCCTATCGCTAAGGATGTTCTTGTGGAATTGGCAAAGGGATATTTGGAAGCCAATAGAGGGCTATAGTGAAAAAGGAAATATCTTCCGTTCAAACCTGGAAAGAAGCTCTCTGAGAAACTGCTCTGTGTTCTGTTAATTCATCTCACAGAGTTACATCTTTCCCTTCAAGAAACCTTTCGCTAAGGCTGTTCTTGTGGAATTGGCAAAGGGATATTTGGAAGCCCTTAGAGGGCTATGGTGAAAAAGGAAATATCTTCCGTTCAAAACCGGAAAGAAGCTTTCTGAGAAACTGCTCTGTGTTCTGTTAATTCATCTCACAGAGCTACATCTTTCCCTTCAAGAAGCCTTTCGCTAAGACTGTTCTTGTGGAATTGGCACAGGGATATTTGGAAGCCCATAGAGGGCTATGGTGAAAAAAGTAATATCTTCCGTTCAAAACCGGAAAGAAGCTTTCTGAGAAACTGCTCTGTGTTCTGTTAATTCATCTCACAGAGCTACATCTTTCCTTTCAAGAAGCCTTTCGCTAAGGCTGTTCTTGTGGAAGTGGCAAAGGGATATTTGGAAGCACATAGAGGGCTATGGTGAAAAAGGAAATATCTCCCGTTCAAAACTGGAAAGAAGCTCTCTGAGAAACTGCTCTGTGTTCTGTTAATTCGTCTCACAGGGTTATATCTTTCCCTTCAAGAAGCCTTTCGCTAAGGCTGTTCTTGTGGAATTGGCAAAGGGATATTTGGAAGCCCATAGAGGGCTATGGTGAGAAAGGAAATATCTTCCGTTCAAATCCGGAAAGAAGCTTTCTGAGAAACTGCTATGTGTTCTGTTAATTCATCTCAGAGAGTTACATCTTTCCTTTCAAGAAGCCTTTCGCTAAGGCTGTTCTTGTGGAATTGGCAAAGGGATATTTGGAAGCCCATAGAGGGCTATGGTGAAAAAGGAATTATCTTCCGTTCAAAACTGGAAAGAATCTTCCTGAGAAACTGCTCTGTGTTCTGTTAATTCATCTCACAGAGTTACATCTTTCCCTTCAAGAAGCCTCTCGCTAAGGCTGTTGTTGTGGAATTGGCAAAGGGATATTTGGAAGCACATAGAGGGCTATGGTGAAAAAAGAAATATCTTCCGTTCAAAACCGGAAAGAAGCTTTCTGAGAAACTGCTCTGTGTTCTGTTAATTCATCTCACTGAGCTACATCTTACACTTCAAGAAGCCTTTCGCTAAGGCTGTTCTTGTGGAATTGGCAAAGGGATATTTGGAAGCCAATAGAGGGCTATGGTGAAAAAGGAAATATCTTCCGTTCAAACCTGGAAAGAAGCTTTCTGAGAAACTGCTCTGTGTTCTGTTAATTCATCTCACAGAGTTACATCTTTCCCTTCAAGAAGCCTTTCGCTAAGGCTGTTCTTGTGGAATTGGCAAAGGGATATTTGGAAGCCCTTAGAGGGCTATGGTGAAAAAGGAAATATCTTCCGTTCTAAACTGGAAAGAAGCTTTTTGAGAAACTGCTCAGGGTTCTGATAATTCATCTCACAGAGTTACTTCTTTCCCTTCAAGAAGCCTATCGCTGATTCTGTTCTTGTGGAATTGGCAAAGGGATATTTGGAAGCCCATAGAGGGCTATGGTGAAAAAGGAACTATCTTCCGTTCAAAACTGGAAAGAAGCTTTCTGAGAAACTGCTCTGTGTTCTGTTAATTCATCTCACAGAGTTACATCTTTCCCTTCAAGAAGCCTTTCGCTAAGGATGTTCTTGTGGAATTGGCAAAGGGATATTTGGAAGCACATAGAGGGAAATGGTGAAAAAGGAAATATCTTCCGTTCAAAACTGGAAAGAAGCTTTCTGAGAAACTGCTCTGTGTTCTGTTAATTCATCTCACAGAGTTACATCTTTCGCTTCAAGAAGCCTTTAGATAAGGCTGTTCTTGTGGAATTGGCAAAGGGATATTTGGAAGCCAATAGAGGGCTATGGTGAAAAAGGAAATATCTTCCGTTCAAAACTGGAAAGAAGCTTTCTGAGAAACTGCTCTGTGTTCTGTTAATTCATCTCAGAGAGTTACATCTTTCCCTTCAAGAAGCCTTTCGCTAAGGCTGTTCTTGTGGAATTGGCAAAGGGATATTTGGAAGCACATAGAGGGGTATGGTGAGAAAGGAAATATCTTGTGTTCAAAACTGGAAAGAGGCTTTCTGAGAAACTGCTCTGTATTCTGTTAATTCATCTCACAGAGTTACATCTTTCCCTTCAAGAAGCCTTTCGCTAAGGCTGTTCTTGTGGAATTGGCAAAGGGATATTTGGAAGCCCATAGAGGGCTATGGTGAGAAAGGAAATATCTTCCGTTCAAAACTGGAAAGAAGCTTTCTGAGAAACTTCTCTGTGTTCTGTTAATTCATCTCACAGAGTTACATCTTTCCCTTCAGGAAGCCTTTCGGTAAGTCTGTTCTTGTGGAATTGGAAAAGGTATATTTGGAAGCCCATAGAGGGCTATGGTGAAATAGGAATTATCTTCCGTTCTAAACTGGAAAGAAGCTTTTTGAGAAACTGCTCTGTGTTCTGTTAATTCATCTCACAGAGTTACATCTTTCCCTTCAAGAAGCCTTTCGATGATTCTGTTCTTGTGGAATTGGCAAAGGGATATTTGGAAGCCCATAGAGGGCTATGGTGAAAAAGGAACTATCTTCCGTTCAAAACTGGAAAGAAGCTTTCTGAGAAACTGCTCTGTGTTCTGTTAATTCATCTCAGAGAGTTTCATCTTTCCCTTCAAGAAGCCTTTCGCTAAGGCTGTTCTTGTGGAATTGGCAAAGGGATATTTGGAAGCCCATAGAGCGCTATGGTGATAAAGGAAATATCTTCCGTTCAAAACTGGAAAGAAGCTTCCTGAGAAATTGCTCTGTGTTCTGTTAATTCATCTCTCAGAGTTACATCTTTCCCTTCAAGAAGCCTTTCGCTAAGGCTGTTCTTGTGGAATTGGCAAAGGGATATTTGGAAGCCCATAGAGGGCTATGGTGAAAAAAGAAATATCTTCCGTTCAAAACCGGAAAGAAGCTTTCTGAGAAACTGCTCTGTGTTCTGTTAATTCATGTCACAGAGCTACATCTTTCCCTTCAAGAAGCCTTTCGCTAAGGCTGTTCTTGTGGAATTGGCAAAGGGATATTTGGAAGCCAATAGAGGGCTATGGTGAAAAAAGAAATATCTTCCGTTCAAAACCGGAAAGAAGCTTTCTGAGAAACTGCTCTGTGTTCTGTTAATTCATCTCACAGAGTTACATCTTTCCCTTCAAGAAGCCTTTCGCTACGGCTGTTCTTGTGGAATTGGCAAAGGGATATTTGGAAGCCCATAGAGGGCTATGGTGAAAAAAGAAATATATTCCGTTCAAAACCGTAAAGAAGCTTTCTGAGAAACTGCTCTGTGTTCTGTTAATTCATCTCACAGAGCTACATCTTTCCCTTCAAGAAGCCTTTCGCTAAGTCTGTTCTTGTGGAATTGGCAAAGGGATATTTGGAAGCGAATAGAGGGCTATGGTGAAAAAGGAAATATCTTCCGTTCAAAACTGGAAAGAAGCTCTCTGAGAAACTGCTCTGTGTTCTGTTAATTCATCTCACAGAGTTACATCTTTCCCTTCAAGAAGCCTTTCGCTAAGGCTGTTCTTGTGGAATTGGCAAAGGGATATTTGGAAGCCCTTAGAAGGCTATGGTGAAAAAGGAATTATCTTCCGTTCAAAACTGGAAAGAAGCTTTCTGAGAAACTGCTCTGTGTTCTGTTAATTCATCTCACAGAGTTACATCTTTCCCTTCAAGAAGCCTTTCGTTAAGGCTGTTCCTATGGTATTCGCAAAGGGATATTTGAAAGCCGATAGAGGGCTATGGTGAAAAAGGAAATATCTTCCGTTCAAAACTGGAAAGAAGATTTCTGAGAAACTGCTCTTTGTTCTGTTAATTTATCTCACAGTGTTACATCTTTCCCTTCAAGAAGCCTTTCGCTAAGGATGTTCTTGTGGAATTGGCAAAGGGATATTTGGAAGCCCGTAGAGGGCTATGGTGAAAAAGGAAATATCTTCCGTTAAAAACTGGAAAGAAGCTTTCTGAGAAACTGCTCTGTGTTCTGTTAATTCATCTCACAGAGTTACATCTTTGCCTTCAAGAAGCCTTTCGCTAAGGCTGTTCTTGTGGAATTGGCAAAGGGATATTTAGAAGCCCATAGAGGGCTATGGTGAAAAAGGAAATATCTTCCGTTCAAAACTTAAAAGAAGCTTTCTGAGAAACTGCTCTGTGTTCTGTTAATTCATCTCACAGAGTTACATCTTTCCCTTCAAGAAGCCTTTCGCTAACGCTGTTCTTGTGGAATTGGCAAAGGGATATTTGGAAGCCCTTAGAGGGCTACGGTGAAAAAGGAAATATCTTCCGTTCAAAACTGGAAAGAAGCTTTTTGAGAAACTGCTCTGTGTTCTGCTAATTCATCTCACAGAGTTACATCATTCCCTTCAAGAAGCCTTTCGCTAAGTCTGTTCTTGTGGAATTGGCAAAGGGATATTTGGAAGCCCATAGAGGGCTATGGTGAGAAAGGAAATATCTTCTGTTCAAAACTGGAAAGAACCTTTCTGAGAAACTGCTCTGTGTTCTGTTAATTCATCTCACAGAGTTACATCTTTCCCTTCAAGAAGCCTTTCGCTAAAGCTGTTCTTGTGGAATTGGCAAAGGGATATTTGGAAGCCCATAGAGGGCTATGGTGAGAAAGGAAATATCTTCCGTTCAAAATTGGAAAGAAGCTTTCTGAGAAACTGCTCTGTGTTCTGTTAATTCATCTCAGAAAGTTACATCTTTCCCTTCAAGAAGCCTTTCGCTAAAGCTGTTCTTGTGGAATTGGCAAAGGGATATTTGGAAGCACATAGAGGGCTATGGTGAAAAAGGAAATATCTTCCGTTCAAAACTGGAAAGAATCTTTCTGAGAAACTGCTATGTGTTCTGTTAATTCATCTCAGAGAGTTACATCGTTCCCTTCAAGAAGCCTTTCGCTAAGGCTGTTCTTGTGGAATTGGCAAAGGGATATTTGAAGCCCATAGAGCGCTATGGTGAAAAAGGAAATATCTTCCGTTCAAAACTGGAAAGAAGCTTCCTGAGAAATTGCTCTGTGTTCTGTTAATTCATCTCACAGAGTTACATCTTTCCCTTCAAGAAGCCTTTCGCTAAGGCTGTTCTTGTGGAATTGGCAAAGGGATATTTGGAAGCCCATAGAGGGCTATGGTGAAAAAAGAAATATCTTCCGTTCAAAACCGGAAAGAAGCTTTCTGAGAAACTGCTCTGTGTTCTGTTAATTCATGTCACAGAGCTACATCTTTCCCTTCAAGAAGCCTTTCGCTAAGGCTGTTCTTGTGGAATTGGCAAAGGGATATTTGGAAGTCAATAGAGGGCTATGGTGAAAAAAGAAATATCTTCCGTTCAAAACCGGAAAGAAGCTTTCTGAGAAACTGCTCTGTGTTCTGTTAATTCATCGCACTGAGCTACATCTTACACTTCAAGAAGCCTATCGCTAAGGCTGTTCTTGTGGAATTGGCAAAGGGATATTTGGAAGCCAATAGAGGGCTATAGTGAAAAAGGAAATATCTTCCGTTCAAACCTGGAAAGAAGCTCTCTGAGAAACTGCTCTGTGTTCTGTTAATTCATCTCACAGAGTTACATCTTTCCCTTCAAGAAACCTTTCGCTAAGGCTGTTCTTGTGGAATTGGCAAAGGGATATTTGGAAGCCCTTAGAGGGCTATGGTGAAAAAGGAAATATCTTCCGTTCTAAACTGGAAAGAAGCTTTTTGAGAAACTGCTCAGTGTTCTGTTAATTCATCTCACAGAGTTACATCTTTCCCTTCAAGAAGCCGTTCGCTGATTCTGTTCTTGTGGAATTGGCAAAGGGATATTTGGAAGCCCATAGAGGGCTATGGTGAAAAAAGAAATATCTTTCGTTCAAAACCGGAAAGAAGCTTTCTGAGAAACTGCTCTGTGTTCTGTTAATTCATCTCACAGAGCTACATCTGTCCCTTCAAGAAGCCTTTCGCTAAGGCTGTTCTTGTGGAATTGGCAAAGGGATATTTGGAAGCCAATAGAGGGCTATGGTGAAAAAGGAAATATCTTCCGTTCAAAACTGGAAAGAAGCTCTCTGAGAAACTGCTCTGTGTTCTGTTAATTCATCTCACAGGGTTACATCTTTCCCTTCAAGAAGCCTTTCGCTAAGGCTGTTCTTGTGGAATTGGCAAAGGGATATTTGGAAGCCCATAGAGGGTTTGGTGAAAAAGGAATTATCTTCCGTTCAAAACTGGAAAGAAGCTCTCTGAGAAACTGCTCTGTGTTCTGTTAATTCGTCTCACAGGGTTATATCTTTCCCTTCAAGAAGCCTTTCACTAAGGCTGTTCTTGTGGAATTGACAAAGGGATATTTGGAAGCCCATAGAGGGCTATGGTGAGAAAGGAAATATCTTCCGTTCAAAACTGGAAAGAAGCTCTCTGAGAAACTGCTCTGTGTTCTGTTAATTCATCTCACAGAGTTACATCTTTCCCTTCAAGAAGCCTTTCGCTAAGGCTGTTCTTGTGGAATTGGCAAAGGGATATTTGGAAGCCCATAGAGGGCTATGGTGAAAAAGCTAATATCTTCCGTTCAAAACTGTAAAGAAGCGTTCTGAGAAACTGCTCTGTGTTCTGTTAATTCATCTCACAGAGTTACATCTTTCCCTTCAAGAAGCCTTTCGCTAAGACTGTTCTTGTGGAATTGGCAAAGGGATATTTGGAAGCCCATAGAGGGCTATGGTGAAAAAAGTAATATCTTCCGTTCAAAACCGGAAAGAAGCTTTCTGAGAAACTGCTCTGTGTTCTGTTAATTCATCTCACAGAGCTACATCTTTCCTTTCAAGAAGCCTTTCGCTAAGGCTGTTCTTGTGGAAGTGGCAAAGGGATATTTGGAAGCACATAGAGGGCTATGGTGAAAAAGGAAATATCTCCCGTTCAAAACTGGAAAGAAGCTCTCTGAGAAACTGCTCTGTGTTCTGTTAATTCGTCTCACAGGGTTATATCTTTCCCTTCAAGAAGCCTTTCGCTAAGGCTGTTCTTGTGGAATTGGCAAAGGGATATTTGGAACCCCTAGAGGGCTATGGTGAGAAAGGAAATATCTTCCGTTCAAAACCGGAAAGAAGCTTTCTGAGAAACTGCTATGTGTTCTGTTAATTCATCTCAGAGAGTTACATCTTTCCTTTCAAGAAGCCTTTCGCTAAGGCTGTTCTTGTGGAATTGGCAAAGGGATATTTGGAAGCCCATAGAGGGCTATTGTGAAAAAAGAAATATATTCCGTTCAAAACCGTAAAGAAGCTTTCTGAGAAACTGCTCTGTGTTCTGTTAATTCATCTCACTGAGCTACATCTTACACTTCAAGAAGCCTTTCGCTAAGGCTGTTCTTGTGGAATTGGCAAAGGGATATTTGGAAGCCAATAGAGGGCTATGGTGAAAAAGGAAATATCTTCCGTTCAAACCTTGAAAGAAGCTTTCTGAGAAACTGCTCTGTGTTCTGTTAATTCATCTCACAGAGTTACATCTTTCCCTTCAAGAAGCCTTTCGCTAAGGCTGTTCTTGTGGAATTGGCAAAGGGATATTTGGAAGCCCTTAGAGGGCTATGGTGAAAAAGGAAATATCTTCCGTTCTAAACTGGAAAGAAGCTTTTTGAGAAACTGCTCAGGGTTCTGATAATTCATCTCACAGAGTTACATCTTTCCCTTCAAGAAGCCTATCGCTGATTCTGTTCTTGTGGAATTGGCAAAGGGATATTTGGAAGCCCATAGAGGGCTATGGTGAAAAAGGAACTATCTTCCGTTCAAAACTGGAAAGAAGCTTTCTGAGAAACTGCTCTGTGTTCTGTTAATTCATCTCACAGAGTTACATCTTTCCCTTCAAGAAGCCTTTCGCTAAGGATGTTCTTGTGGAATTGGCAAAGGGATATTTGGAAGCACATAGAGGGAAATGGTGAAAAAGGAAATATCTTCCGTTCAAAACTGGAAAGAAGCTTTCTGAGAAACTGCTCTGTGTTCTGTTAATTCATCTCACAGAGTTACATCTTTCGCTTCAAGAAGCCTTTAGATAAGGCTGTTCTTGTGGAATTGGCAAAGGGATATTTGGAAGCCAATAGAGGGCTATGGTGAAAAAGGAAATATCTTCCGTTCAAAACTGGAAAGAAGCTTTCTGAGAAACTGCTCTGTGTTCTGTTAATTCATCTCAGAGAGTTACATCTTTCCCTTCAAGAAGCCTTTCGCTAAGGCTGTTCTTGTGGAATTGGCAAAGGGATATTTGGAAGCACATAGAGGGGTATGGTGAGAAAGGAAATATCTTGTGTTCAAAACTGGAAAGAGGCTTTCTGAGAAACTGCTCTGTATTCTGTTAATTCATCTCACAGAGTTACATCTTTCCCTTCAAGAAGCCTTTCGCTAAGGCTGTTCTTGTGGAATTGGCAAAGGGATATTTGGAAGCCCATAGAGGGCTATGGTGAGAAAGGAAATATCTTCCGTTCAAAACTGGAAAGAAGCTTTCTGAGAAACTTCTCTGTGTTCTGTTAATTCATCTCACAGAGTTACATCTTTCCCTTCAGGAAGCCTTTCGGTAAGTCTGTTCTTGTGGAATTGGAAAAGGTATATTTGGAAGCCCATAGAGGGCTATGGTGAAATAGGAATTATCTTCCGTTCTAAACTGGAAAGAAGCTTTTTGAGAAACTGCTCTGTGTTCTGTTAATTCATCTCACAGAGTTACATCTTTCCCTTCAAGAAGCCTTTCGATGATTCTGTTCTTGTGGAATTGGCAAAGGGATATTTGGAAGCCCATAGAGGGCTATGGTGAAAAAGGAACTATCTTCCGTTCAAAACTGGAAAGAAGCTTTCTGAGAAACTGCTCTGTGTTCTGTTAATTCATCTCAGAGAGTTTCATCTTTCCCTTCAAGAAGCCTTTCGCTAAGGCTGTTCTTGTGGAATTGGCAAAGGGATATTTGGAAGCCCATAGAGCGCTATGGTGATAAAGGAAATATCTTCCGTTCAAAACTGGAAAGAAGCTTCCTGAGAAATTGCTCTGTGTTCTGTTAATTCATCTCTCAGAGTTACATCTTTCCCTTCAAGAAGCCTTTCGCTAAGGCTGTTCTTGTGTAATTGGCAAAGGGATATTTGGAAGCCCATAGAGGGCTATGGTGAAAAAAGAAATATCTTCCGTTCAAAACCGGAAAGAAGCTTTCTGAGAAACTGCTCTGTGTTCTGTTAATTCATGTCACAGAGCTACATCTTTCCCTTCAAGAAGCCTTTCGCTAAGGCTGTTCTTGTGGAATTGGCAAAGGGATATTTGGAAGCCAATAGAGGGCTATGGTGAAAAAAGAAATATCTTCCGTTCAAAACCGGAAAGAAGCTTTCTGAGAAACTGCTCTGTGTTCTGTTAATTCATCTCACAGAGTTACATCTTTCCCTTCAAGAAGCCTTTCGCTACGGCTGTTCTTGTGGAATTGGCAAAGGGATATTTGGAAGCCCATAGAGGGCTATGGTGAAAAAAGAAATATATTCCGTTCAAAACCGTAAAGAAGCTTTCTGAGAAACTGCTCTGTGTTCTGTTAATTCATCTCACAGAGCTACATCTTTCCCTTCAAGAAGCCTTTCGCTAAGTCTGTTCTTGTGGAATTGGCAAAGGGATATTTGGAAGCGAATAGAGGGCTATGGTGAAAAAGGAAATATCTTCCGTTCAAAACTGGAAAGAAGCTCTCTGAGAAACTGCTCTGTGTTCTGTTAATTCATCTCACAGAGTTACATCTTTCCCTTCAAGAAGCCTTTCGCTAAGGCTGTTCTTGTGGAATTGGCAAAGGGATATTTGGAAGCCCTTAGAAGGCTATGGTGAAAAAGGAATTATCTTCCGTTCAAAACTGGAAAGAAGCTTTCTGAGAAACTGCTCTGTGTTCTGTTAATTCATCTCACAGAGTTACATCTTTCCCTTCAAGAAGCCTTTCGTTAAGGCTGTTCCTATGGTATTCGCAAAGGGATATTTGAAAGCCGATAGAGGGCTATGGTGAAAAAGGAAATATCTTCCGTTCAAAACTGGAAAGAAGATTTCTGAGAAACTGCTCTTTGTTCTGTTAATTTATCTCACAGTGTTACATCTTTCCCTTCAAGAAGCCTTTCGCTAAGGATGTTCTTGTGGAATTGGCAAAGGGATATTTGGAAGCCCGTAGAGGGCTATGGTGAAAAAGGAAATATCTTCCGTTAAAAACTGGAAAGAAGCTTTCTGAGAAACTGCTCTGTGTTCTGTTAATTCATCTCACAGAGTTACATCTTTGCCTTCAAGAAGCCTTTCGCTAAGGCTGTTCTTGTGGAATTGGCAAAGGGATATTTAGAAGCCCATAGAGGGCTATGGTGAAAAAGGAAATATCTTCCGTTCAAAACTTAAAAGAAGCTTTCTGAGAAACTGCTCTGTGTTCTGTTAATTCATCTCACAGAGTTACATCTTTCCCTTCAAGAAGCCTTTCGCTAACGCTGTTCTTGTGGAATTGGCAAAGGGATATTTGGAAGCCCTTAGAGGGCTACGGTGAAAAAGGAAATATCTTCCGTTCAAAACTGGAAAGAAGCTTTTTGAGAAACTGCTCTGTGTTCTGCTAATTCATCTCACAGAGTTACATCATTCCCTTCAAGAAGCCTTTCGCTAAGTCTGTTCTTGTGGAATTGGCAAAGGGATATTTGGAAGCCCATAGAGGGCTATGGTGAGAAAGGAAATATCTTCTGTTCAAAACTGGAAAGAACCTTTCTGAGAAACTGCTCTGTGTTCTGTTAATTCATCTCACAGAGTTACATCTTTCCCTTCAAGAAGCCTTTCGCTAAAGCTGTTCTTGTGGAATTGGCAAAGGGATATTTGGAAGCCCATAGAGGGCTATGGTGAGAAAGGAAATATCTTCCGTTCAAAATTGGAAAGAAGCTTTCTGAGAAACTGCTCTGTGTTCTGTTAATTCATCTCAGAAAGTTACATCTTTCCCTTCAAGAAGCCTTTCGCTAAAGCTGTTCTTGTGGAATTGGCAAAGGGATATTTGGAAGCACATAGAGGGCTATGGTGAAAAAGGAAATATCTTCCGTTCAAAACTGGAAAGAATCTTTCTGAGAAACTGCTATGTGTTCTGTTAATTCATCTCAGAGAGTTACATCGTTCCCTTCAAGAAGCCTTTCGCTAAGGCTGTTCTTGTGGAATTGGCAAAGGGATATTTGAAGCCCATAGAGCGCTATGGTGAAAAAGGAAATATCTTCCGTTCAAAACTGGAAAGAAGCTTCCTGAGAAATTGCTCTGTGTTCTGTTAATTCATCTCACAGAGTTACATCTTTCTCTTCAAGAAGCCTTTCGCTAAGGCTGTTCTTGTGGAATTGGCAAAGGGATATTTGGAAGCCCATAGAGGGCTATGGTGAAAAAAGAAATATCTTCCGTTCAAAACCGGAAAGAAGCTTTCTGAGAAACTGCTCTGTGTTCTGTTAATTCATGTCACAGAGCTACATCTTTCCCTTCAAGAAGCCTTTCGCTAAGGCTGTTCTTGTGGAATTGGCAAAGGGATATTTGGAAGTCAATAGAGGGCTATGGTGAAAAAAGAAATATCTTCCGTTCAAAACCGGAAAGAAGCTTTCTGAGAAACTGCTCTGTGTTCTGTTAATTCATCGCACTGAGCTACATCTTACACTTCAAGAAGCCTATCGCTAAGGCTGTTCTTGTGGAATTGGCAAAGGGATATTTGGAAGCCAATAGAGGGCTATAGTGAAAAAGGAAATATCTTCCGTTCAAACCTGGAAAGAAGCTCTCTGAGAAACTGCTCTGTGTTCTGTTAATTCATCTCACAGAGTTACATCTTTCCCTTCAAGAAACCTTTCGCTAAGGCTGTTCTTGTGGAATTGGCAAAGGGATATTTGGAAGCCCTTAGAGGGCTATGGTGAAAAAGGAAATATCTTCCGTTCTAAACTGGAAAGAAGCTTTTTGAGAAACTGCTCAGTGTTCTGTTAATTCATCTCACAGAGTTACATCTTTCCCTTCAAGAAGCCGTTCGCTGATTCTGTTCTTGTGGAATTGGCAAAGGGATATTTGGAAGCCCATAGAGGGCTATGGTGAAAAAAGAAATATCTTTCGTTCAAAACCGGAAAGAAGCTTTCTGAGAAACTGCTCTGTGTTCTGTTAATTCATCTCACAGAGCTACATCTGTCCCTTCAAGAAGCCTTTCGCTAAGGCTGTTCTTGTGGAATTGGCAAAGGGATATTTGGAAGCCAATAGAGGGCTATGGTGAAAAAGGAAATATCTTCCGTTCAAAACTGGAAAGAAGCTCTCTGAGAAACTGCTCTGTGTTCTGTTAATTCATCTCACAGGGTTACATCTTTCCCTTCAAGAAGCCTTTCGCTAAGGCTGTTCTTGTGGAATTGGCAAAGGGATATTTGGAAGCCCATAGAGGGTTTGGTGAAAAAGGAATTATCTTCCGTTCAAAACTGGAAAGAAGCTCTCTGAGAAACTGCTCTGTGTTCTGTTAATTCGTCTCACAGGGTTATATCTTTCCCTTCAAGAAGCCTTTCACTAAGGCTGTTCTTGTGGAATTGACAAAGGGATATTTGGAAGCCCATAGAGGGCTATGGTGAGAAAGGAAATATCTTCCGTTCAAAACTGGAAAGAAGCTCTCTGAGAAACTGCTCTGTGTTCTGTTAATTCATCTCACAGAGTTACATCTTTCCCTTCAAGAAGCCTTTCGCTAAGGCTGTTCTTGTGGAATTGGCAAAGGGATATTTGGAAGCCCATAGAGGGCTATGGTGAAAAAGCTAATATCTTCCGTTCAAAACTGTAAAGAAGCGTTCTGAGAAACTGCTCTGTGTTCTGTTAATTCATCTCACAGAGTTACATCTTTCCCTTCAAGAAGCCTTTCGCTAAGACTGTTCTTGTGGAATTGGCAAAGGGATATTTGGAAGCCCATAGAGGGCTATGGTGAAAAAAGTAATATCTTCCGTTCAAAACCGGAAAGAAGCTTTCTGAGAAACTGCTCTGTGTTCTGTTAATTCATCTCACAGAGCTACATCTTTCCTTTCAAGAAGCCTTTCGCTAAGGCTGTTCTTGTGGAAGTGGCAAAGGGATATTTGGAAGCACATAGAGGGCTATGGTGAAAAAGGAAATATCTCCCGTTCAAAACTGGAAAGAAGCTCTCTGAGAAACTGCTCTGTGTTCTGTTAATTCGTCTCACAGGGTTATATCTTTCCCTTCAAGAAGCCTTTCGCTAAGGCTGTTCTTGTGGAATTGGCAAAGGGATATTTGGAAGCCCATAGAGGGCTATGGTGAGAAAGGAAATATCTTCCGTTCAAAACCGGAAAGAAGCTTTCTGAGAAACTGCTATGTGTTCTGTTAATTCATCTCAGAGAGTTACATCTTTCCTTTCAAGAAGCCTTTCGCTAAGGCTGTTCTTGTGGAATTGGCAAAGGGATATTTGGAAGCCCATAGAGGGCTATTGTGAAAAAAGAAATATATTCCGTTCAAAACCGTAAAGAAGCTTTCTGAGAAACTGCTCTGTGTTCTGTTAATTCATCTCACAGAGCTACATCTTTCCCTTCAAGAAGCCTTTCGCTAAGTCTGTTCTTGTGGAATTGGCAAAGGGATATTTGGAAGCGAATAGAGGGCTATGGTGAAAAAGGAAATATCTTCCGTTCTAAACTGGAAAGAAGCTTTTTGAGAAACTGCTCAGGGTTCTGATAATTCATCTCACAGAGTTACATCTTTCCCTTCAAGAAGCCTTTCGCTGATTCTGTTCTTGTGGAATTGGCAAAGGGATATTTGGAAGCCCATAGAGGGCTATGGTGAAAAAGGAACTATCTTCCGTTCAAAACTGGAAAGAAGCTTTCTGAGAAACTGCTCTGTGTTCTGTTAATTCATCTCACAGAGTTACATCTTTCCCTTCAAGAAGCCTTTCGCTAAGGATGTTCTTGTGGAATTGGCAAAGGGATATTTGGAAGCATATAGAGGGCTATGGTGAAAAAAGAAATATCTTCCGTTCAAAACCGGAAAGAAGCTTTCTGAGAAACTGCTCTGTGTTCTGTTAATTCATCTCACAGAGTTACATCTTTCCCTTCAAGAAGCCTTTCGCTAAGACTGTTCTTGTGGAAGTGGCAAAGGGATATTTGGAAGCCAATAGAGGGCTATGGTGAAAAAGGAAATATCTTCCGTTCAAAACTGGAAAGAAGCTTTCTGAGAAACTGCTCTGTGTTCTGTTAATTCATCTCAGAGAGTTACATCTTTCCCTTCAAGAAGCCTTTCGCTAAGGCTGTTCTTGTGGAATTGGCAAAGGGATATTTGGAAGCACATAGAGGGGTATGGTGAGAAAGGAAATATCTTGTGTTCAAAACTGGAAAGAGGCTTTCTGAGAAACTGCTCTGTATTCTGTTAATTCATCTCACAGAGTTACATCTTTCCCTTCAAGAAGCCTTTCGCTAAGGCTGTTCTTGTGGAATTGGCAAAGGGATATTTGGAAGCCCATAGAGGGCTATGGTGAGAAAGGAAATATCTTCCGTTCAAAACTGGAAAGAAGCTTTCTGAGAAACTTCTCTGTGTTCTGTTAATTCATCTCACAGAGTTACATCTTTCCCTTCAGGAAGCCTTTCGGTAAGTCTGTTCTTGTGGAATTGGAAAAGGTATATTTGGAAGCCCATAGAGGGCTATGGTGATATAGGAATTATCTTCCGTTCTAAACTGGAAAGAAGCTTTTTGAGAAACTCCTCTGTGTTCTGTTAATTCATCTCACAGAGTTACATCTTTCCCTTCAAGAAGCCTTTCGATTATTCTGTTCTTGTGGAATTGGCAAAGGGATATTTGGAAGCCCATAGAGGGCTATGGTGAAAAGAAATATCTTCCGTTCAAAACTGGAAAGAAGCTTCCTGAGAAACTGCTCTGTGTTCTGTTAATTCATCTCACAGAGTTACATCTTTCCCTTCAAGAAGCCTTTCGCTAAGGCTGTTCTTGTGGAATTGGCAAAGGGATATTTGGTATCCCATAGAGGGCTATGGTGAAAAAAGAAATATCTTCCGTTCAAAACCGGAAAGAAGCTTTCTGAGAATCTTCTCTGTGTTCTGTTAATTCATCTCACAGAGCTACATCTTTCCCTTCAAGAAGCCTTTCGCTAAGGCTGTTCTTGTGGAATTGGCAAAGGGATATTTGGAAGCCAATAGAGGGCTATTTTGAAAAAGGAAATATCTTCCGTTCAAAATTGGAAAGAAGCTTTCTGAGAAACTGTTCTGTGTTCTGCTAACTCATCTCACCGAGTTACATCTTTCCCTTCAAGAAGCCTTTCGCTAAGGCTGTTCTTGTGGAATTGGCAAAGGGATATTTGGAAGCCCAGAGAGGGCTATGGTGAAAAAGGAATTATCTTCCGTTCAAAACTGGAAAGAAGCTTTCTGAGAAACTGCTCAGTGTTCTGTTAATTCATCTCACAGAGTTACATCTTTCCCTTCAAGAAGCCTTTCGTTAAGGCTGTTCCTATGGTATTCGCAAAGGGATATTTGAAAGCCGATAGAGGGCTATGGTGAAAAAGGAAATATCTTCCGTTGAAAACTGGAAAGAAGATTTCTGAGAAACTGCTCTTTGTTCTGTTAATTTATCTCACAGTGTTACATCTTTCCCTTCAAGAAGCCTTTCGCTAAGGATGTTCTTGTGGAATTGGCAAAGGGATATTTGGAAGCCCCTAGAGGGCTATGATGAAAAAGGAAATAACTTCCGTTCAAAACTGGAAGGAAGCTTTCTGAGAAACTGCTCTGTGTTCTGTTAATTCATATCACAGAGTTACATCTTTCCTTTCAAGAAGCCTTTCGCTAAGGCTGTTCTTGTGGAATTGGCAAAGGGATATTTGGAAGCCCATTGAGGACTATGGTGAAAAAGAAATTATCTTCCGATCTAAACCGGAAAGAAGCTTTCTGAGAAACTGCTCTGTGTTCTGTTAATTCATCTCACAGAGTTACATCTTTCCCTTGAAGAAGCCTTTCGCTAAGGCTGTTCTTGTGGAATTGGCAAAGGGATATTTGGAAGCCCATAGAGGGCTACGGTGAGAAAGGAAATATCTTCTGTTCAAAACTGGAAAGAAGCTTTCTGAGAAACTGCTCTGTGTTCTGTTAATTCATCTCACAGAGTTACATCTTTCCCTTCAAGAAGCCTTTGGCTAAGGCTGTTCTTGTGGAATTGGCAAAGGGATATTTGGAAGCCCATAGAGGGCTATGGTGAGAAAGGAAATATCTTCCGTTCAAAACTGGAAAGAAGCTCTCTGAGAAACTGCTCTGTGTTCTGTTAATTCATCTCACAGGGTTATATCTTTCCCTTCGAGAAGCCTTTCGCTAAGTCTGTTCTTGTGGAATTGGCAAAGGGATATTTGGAAGCCCATAGAGGGCTATGGTGAAAAAGGAAATATCTTCCGTTCAAAACTGGAAAGAAGCTTTCTGAGAAACTGCTCTGTGTTCTGTTAATTAATCTCACCGAGTTACATCTTTCCCTTCAAGAAGCCTTTCGCTAAGGCTGTTCTTGTGGAATTGGCAAAGGGATATTTGGAAGCCCATAGAGGGCTATGGTGAAAAAGCAAATATCTTCCGTTCAAAACTGGAAAGAAGCTTTCTGAGAAACTTCTCTGTGTTCTGTTAATTCATCTCACAGTGTTACATCTTTCCCTTCAAGAAGCCTTTCGCTAAGGATGTTCTTGTGGAATTGGCAAAGGGATATTTGGAAGCCCCTAGAGGGCTATGGTGAAAAAGGAAATATCTTCCGTTCAAAACTGGAAAGAAGCTTTCTGAGAAACTGCTCTGTGTTCTGTTAATTCATATCACAGAGTTACATCTTTCCTTTCAAGAAGCCTTTCGCTAAGGCTGTTCTTGTGGAATTGGCAAAGGGATATTTGGAAGCCCATAGAGGGCTATGGTGAAAAAGCAAATATCTTCCGTTCAAAACTGGAAAGAAGCTTTCTGAGAAACTTCTCTGTGTTCTGTTAATTCATCTCACAGAGTTACATCTTTCCCTTCAGGAAGCCTTTCGGTAAGCCTGTTCTTGTGGAATTGGCAAAGGGATATTTGGAAGCCCATAGAGGGCTAGGGTGAAAAAGGAAATATCTTCCGTTCTAAACTGGAAAGAAGCTTTTTCAGAAACTGCTCTGTGTTCTGTTAATTCATCTCACAGAGTTACATCTTTACCTTCAAGAAGCCTTTCGCTGATTCTGCTCTTGTGGAATTGGCAATGGGATATTTGGAAGCCCATAGAGGGCTATGGTGAAAAAGGAAATATCTTCCGTTCAAAACTGGAAAGAAGCTTTCTGAGAATCTGCTCTGTGTTCTGTTAATTCATCTCACCGAGTTACATCTTTCCCTTCAAGAAGCCTTTCGCTAAGGCTGTTTTGGTGGAATTGGCAAAGGGATATCTGGAAGCCCGTAGAGGGCTATGGTGAAAAAGGAAATATCTTTCGTTCAAAACTGGAAAGAAGCTTTCTGAGAAACTGCTCTGTGTTCTGTTAATTCATCTCACCGAGTTACATCTTTCCCTTCAAGAAGCCTTTCGCTAAGGCTGTTCTTGTGGAATTGGCAAAGGGATATTTGGAAGCCCGTAGAGGGCTATGGTGAAAAAGGAAATATCTTCCGTTCAAAACTGGAAAGAAGCTTTCTGAGAAATTGCTCTGTGTTCTGTTAATTCATCTGACAGAGTTACATCTTTCCCTTCAAGAAGCCTTTCGCTAAGGCTGTTCCTATGGTATTCACAAAGGGATATTTGAAAGCCGATAGAGGGCTATGGTGAAAAAGGAAATATCTTCCGTTCAAAACTGGAAAGAAGATTTCTGAGAAACTGCTCTTTGTTCTGTTAATATATCTCACAGTGTTACATCTTTCCCTTCAAGAAGCCTTTCGCTAAGGATGTTCTTGTGGAATTGGCAAAGGGATATTTGGAAGCCCGTAGAGGGCTATGGTGAAAAAGGAAATATCTTCCGTTAAAAACTGGAAAGAAGCTTTCTGAGAATCTGCTCTGTGTTCTGTTAATTCATCTCACAGAGCTACATCTTTGCCTTCAAGAAGCCTTTCGCTAAGGCTGTTCTTGTGGAATTGGCAAAGGGATATTTGGAAGCCCATAGAGGGCTATGGTGAAAAAGGAAATATCTTCCGTTCAAAACTGGAAAGAAGCTTTCTGAGAAACTGCTCTGTGTTCTGTTAATTCAACTCACAGAGTTACATCTTTCCCTTCAAGAAGCCTTTCGCTAACGCTGTTCTTGTGGAATTGGCAAAGGGATATTTGGAAGCCCTTAGAGGGCTACGGTGAAAAAGGAAATATCTTCCGTTCAAAACTGGAAAGAAGCATTCTGAGAAACTGCTCTGTGTTCTGCTAATTCATCTCACAGAGTTACATCTTTCCCTTCAAGAAGCCTTTCCATAAGTCTGTTCTTGTGGAATTGGCAAAGGGATATTTGGAAGCCCATAGAGGGCTATGGTGAGAAAGGAAATATCTTCTGTTCAAAACTGGAAAGAACCTTTCTGAGAAACTGCTCTGTGTTCTGTTAATTCATCTCACAGAGTTACATCTTTCCCTTCAAGAAGCCTTTCGCTAAAGCTGTTCTTGTGGAATTGGCAAAGGGATATTTGGAAGCCCATAGAGGGCTATGGTGAGAAAGGAAATATCTTCTGTTCAAAATTGGAAAGAAGCTTTCTGAGAAACTGCTCTGTGTTCTGTTAATTCATCTCAGAAAGTTACATCTTTCCCTTCAAGAAGCCTTTCGCTAAGGCTGTTCTTGTGGAATTGGCAAAGGGATATTTGGAAGCACATAGAGGGCTATGGTGAAAAAGGAAATATCTTCCGTTCAAAACTGGAAAGAATCTTTCTGAGAAACTGCTATGTGTTCTGTTAATTCATCTCAGAGAGTTACATCGTTCCCTTCAAGAAGCCTTTCGCTAAGGCTGTTCTTGTGGAATTGGCAAAGGGATATTTGGAAGCCCATAGAGCGCTATGGTGAAAAAGGAAATATCTTCCGTTCAAAACTGGAAAGAAGCTTCCTGAGAAATTGCTCTGTGTTCTGTTAATTCATCTCACAGAGTTACATCTTTCCCTTCAAGAAGCCTTTCGCTAAGGCTGTTCTTGTGGAATTGGCAAAGGGATATTTGGAAGCCCATAGAGGGCTATGGTGAAAAAAGAAATATCTTCCGTTCAAAACCGGAAAGAAGCTTTCTGAGAAACTGCTCTGTGTTCTGTTAATTCATGTCACAGAGCTACATCTTTCCCTTCAAGAAGCCTTTCGCTAAGGCTGTTCTTGTGGAATTGGCAAAGGGATATTTGGAAGCCAATAGAGGGCTATGGAGAAAAAAGAAATATCTTCCGTTCAAAACCGGAAAGAAGCTTTCTGAGAAACTGCTCTGTGTTCTGTTAATTCATCTCACAGAGTTACATCTTTCCCTTCAAGAAGCCTTTCGCTACGGCTGTTCTTGTGGAATTGGCAAAGGGATATTTGGAAGCCCATAGAGGGCTATGGTGAAAAAAGAAATATATTCCGTTCAAAACCGTAAAGAAGCTTTCTGAGAAACTGCTCTGTGTTCTGTTAATTCATCTCACAGAGCTACATCTTTCCCTTCAAGAAGCCTTTCGCTAAGTCTGTTCTTGTGGAATTGGCAAAGGGATATTTGGAAGCGAATAGAGGGCTATGGTGAAAAAGGAAATATCTTCCGTTCAAAACTGGAAAGAAGCTCTCTGAGAAACTGCTCTGTGTTCTGTTAATTCATCTCACAGAGTTACATCTTTCCCTTCAAGAACCCTTTCGCTAAGGCTGTTCTTGTGGAATTGGCAAAGGGATATTTGGAAGCCCTTAGAAGGCTATGGTGAAAAAGGAATTATCTTCCGTTCAAAACTGGAAAGAAGCTTTCTGAGAAACTGCTCTGTGTTCTGTTAATTCATCTCACAGAGTTACATCTTTCCCTTCAAGAAGCCTTTCGCTGATTCTGTTCTTGTGGAATTGGCAAAGGGATATTTGGAAGCCCATAGAGGGCTATGGTGAAAAAAGAAATATCTTGCGGTCAAAACTGGAAAGAAGCTTTCTGAGAAACTGCTCTGTGTTCTGTTAATTCATCTCACAGAGCTACATCTGTCCCTTCAAGAAGCCTTTCGCTAAGGCTGTTCTTGTGGAATTGGAAAAGGGATATTTGGAAGCCAATAGAGGGCTATGGTGAAAAAGGAAATATCTTCCGTTCAAAACTGGAAAGAAGCTCCCGGAGAAACTGCTCTGTGTTCTGTTAATTCATCTCACAGGGTTACATCTTTCCCTTCAAGAAGCCTTTCGCTAAGGCTGTTCTTGTGGAATTGGCAAAGGGATATTTGGAAGCCCATAAAGGGCTATGGTGAAAAAGGAATTATCTTCCGTTCAAAACTGGAAAGAAGCTCTCTGAGAAACTGCTCTGTGTTCTGTTAATTCGTCTCACAGGGTTATATCTTTCCCTTCAAGAAGCCTTTCACTAAGGCTGTTCTTGTGGAATTGGCAAAGGGATATTTGGAAGCCCATAGAGGGCTATGGTGAGAAAGGAAATATCTTCCGTTCAAAACTGGAAAGAAGCTCTCTGAGAAACTGCTCTGTGTTCTGTTAATTCATCTCACAGAGTGACATCTTTCCCTTCAAGAAGCCTTTCGCTAAGGCTGTTCTTGTGGAATTGGCAAAGGGATATTTGGAAGCCCATAGAGGGCTATGGTGAAAAAGCTAATATCTTCCGTTCAAAACTGTAAAGAAGCGTTCTGAGAAACTGCTCTGTGTTCTGTTAATTCATCTCACAGAGTTACATCATTCCCTTCAAGAAGCCTTTCGCTAAGACTGTTCTTGTGGAATTGGCAAAGGGATATTTGGAAGCCCATAGAGGGCTATGGTGACAAAAGTAATATCTTCTGTTCAAAACCGGAAAGAAGCTTTCTGAGAAACTGCTCTGTGTTCTGTTAATTCATCTCACAGAGCTACATCTTTACCTTCAAGAAGCCTTTCGCTGATTCTGCTCTTGTGGAATTGGCAAAGGGATATTTGGAAGCCCATAGAGGGCTATGGTGAAAAAGGAAATATCTTCCGTTCAAAACTGGAAAGAAGCTTTCTGAGAATCTGCTCTGTGTTCTGTTAATTCATCTCACCGAGTTACATCTTTCCCTTCAAGAAGCCTTTCGCTAAGGCTGTTTTGGTGGAATTGGCAAAGGGATATCTGGAAGCCCGTAGAGGGCTATGGTGAAAAAGGAAATATCTTTCGTTCAAAACTGGAAAGAAGCTTTCTGAGAAACTGCTCTGTGTTCTGTTAATTCATCTCACCGAGTTACATCTTTCCCTTCAAGAAGCCTTTCGCTAAGGCTGTTCTTGTGGAATTGGCAAAGGGATATTTGGAAGCCCGTAGAGGGCTATGGTGAAAAAGGAAATATCTTCCGTTCAAAACTGGAAAGAAGCTTTCTGAGAAATTGCTCTGTGTTCTGTTAATTCATCTGACAGAGTTACATCTTTCCCTTCAAGAAGCCTTTCGCTAAGGCTGTTCCTATGGTATTCACAAAGGGATATTTGAAAGCCGATAGAGGGCTATGGTGAAAAAGGAAATATCTTCCGTTCAAAACTGGAAAGAAGATTTCTGAGAAACTGCTCTTTGTTCTGTTAATATATCTCACAGTGTTACATCTTTCCCTTCAAGAAGCCTTTCGCAAAGGATGTTCTTGTGGAATTGGCAAAGGGATATTTGGAAGCCCGTAGAGGGCTATGGTGAAAAAGGAAATATCTTCCGTTAAAAACTGGAAAGAAGCTTTCTGAGAATCTGCTCTGTGTTCTGTTAATTCATCTCACAGAGCTACATCTTTGCCTTCAAGAAGCCTTTCGCTAAGGCTGTTCTTGTGGAATTGGCAAAGGGATATTTGGAAGCCCATAGAGGGCTATGGTGAAAAAGGAAATATCTTCCGTTCAAAACTGGAAAGAAGCTTTCTGAGAAACTGCTCTGTGTTCTGTTAATTCAACTCACAGAGTTACATCTTTCCCTTCAAGAAGCCTTTCGCTAACGCTGTTCTTGTGGAATTGGCAAAGGGATATTTGGAAGCCCTTAGAGGGCTACGGTGAAAAAGGAAATATCTTCCGTTCAAAACTGGAAAGAAGCATTCTGAGAAACTGCTCTGTGTTCTGCTAATTCATCTCACAGAGTTACATCTTTCCCTTCAAGAAGCCTTTCCATAAGTCTGTTCTTGTGGAATTGGCAAAGGGATATTTGGAAGCCCATAGAGGGCTATGGTGAGAAAGGAAATATCTTCTGTTCAAAACTGGAAAGAACCTTTCTGAGAAACTGCTCTGTGTTCTGTTAATTCATCTCACAGAGTTACATCTTTCCCTTCAAGAAGCCTTTCGCTAAAGCTGTTCTTGTGGAATTGGCAAAGGGATATTTGGAAGCCCATAGAGGGCTATGGTGAGAAAGGAAATATCTTCCGTTCAAAATTGGAAAGAAGCTTTCTGAGAAACTGCTCTGTGTTCTGTTAATTCATCTCAGAAAGTTACATCTTTCCCTTCAAGAAGCCTTTCGCTAAGGCTGTTCTTGTGGAATTGGCAAAGGGATATTTGGAAGCACATAGAGGGCTATGGTGAAAAAGGAAATATCTTCCGTTCAAAACTGGAAAGAATCTTTCTGAGAAACTGCTATGTGTTCTGTTAATTCATCTCAGAGAGTTACATCGTTCCCTTCAAGAAGCCTTTCGCTAAGGCTGTTCTTGTGGAATTGGCAAAGGGATATTTGGAAGCCCATAGAGCGCTATGGTGAAAAAGGAAATATCTTCCGTTCAAAACTGGAAAGAAGCTTCCTGAGAAATTGCTCTGTGTTCTGTTAATTCATCTCACAGAGTTACATCTTTCCCTTCAAGAAGCCTTTCGCTAAGGCTGTTCTTGTGGAATTGGCAAAGGGATATTTGGAAGCCCATAGAGGGCTATGGTGAAAAAAGAAATATCTTCCGTTCAAAACCGGAAAGAAGCTTTCGGAGAAACTGCTCTGTGTTCTGTTAATTCATGTCACAGAGCTACATCTTTCCCTTCAAGAAGCCTTTCGCTAAGGCTGTTCTTGTGGAATTGGCAAAGGGATATTTGGAAGCCAATAGAGGGCTATGGTGAAAAAAGAAATATCTTCCGTTCAAAACCGGAAAGAAGCTTTCTGAGAAACTGCTCTGTGTTCTGTTAATTCATCTCACAGAGTTACATCTTTCCCTTCAAGAAGCCTTTCGCTACGGCTGTTCTTGTGGAATTGGCAAAGGGATATTTGGAAGCCCATAGAGGGCTATGGTGAAAAAAGAAATATATTCCGTTCAAAACCGTAAAGAAGCTTTCTGAGAAACTGCTCTGTGTTCTGTTAATTCATCTCACAGAGCTACATCTTTCCCTTCAAGAAGCCTTTCGCTAAGTCTGTTCTTGTGGAATTGGCAAAGGGATATTTGGAAGCGAATAGAGGGCTATGGTGAAAAAGGAAATATCTTCCGTTCAAAACTGGAAAGAAGCTCTCTGAGAAACTGCTCTGTGTTCTGTTAATTCATCTCACAGAGTTACATCTTTCCCTTCAAGAACCCTTTCGCTAAGGCTGTTCTTGTGGAATTGGCAAAGGGATATTTGGAAGCCCTTAGAAGGCTATGGTGAAAAAGGAATTATCTTCCGTTCAAAACTGGAAAGAAGCTTTCTGAGAAACTGCTCTGTGTTCTGTTAATTCATCTCACAGAGTTACATCTTTCCCTTCAAGAAGCCTTTCGCTGATTCTGTTCTTGTGGAATTGGCAAAGGGATATTTGGAAGCCCATAGAGGGCTATGGTGAAAAAAGAAATATCTTCCGGTCAAAACTGGAAAGAAGCTTTCTGAGAAACTGCTCTGTGTTCTGTTAATTCATCTCACAGAGCTACATCTGTCCCTTCAAGAAGCCTTTCGCTAAGGCTGTTCTTGTGGAATTGGAAAAGGGATATTTGGAAGCCAATAGAGGGCTATGGTGAAAAAGGAAATATCTTCCGTTCAAAACTGGAAAGAAGCTCTCTGAGAAACTGCTCTGTGTTCTGTTAATTCATCTCACAGAGTGACATCTTTCCCTTCAAGAAGCCTTTCGCTAAGGCTGTTCTTGTGGAATTGGCAAAGGGATATTTGGAAGCCCATAGAGGGCTATGGTGAAAAAGCTAATATCTTCCGTTCAAAACTGTAAAGAAGCGTTCTGAGAAACTGCTCTGTGTTCTGTTAATTCATCTCACAGAGTTACATCATTCCCTTCAAGAAGCCTTTCGCTAAGACTGTTCTTGTGGAATTGGCAAAGGGATATTTGGAAGCCCATAGAGGGCTATGGTGACAAAAGTAATATCTTCTGTTCAAAACCGGAAAGAAGCTTTCTGAGAAACTGCTCTGTGTTCTGTTAATTCATCTCACAGAGCTACATCTTTCCTTTCAAGAAGCCTTTCGCTAAGGCTGTTCTTGTGGAAGTGGCAAAGGGATATTTGGAAGCCCATAGAGGGCTATGGTGAAAAAGGAAATATCTCCCGTTCAAAACTGGAAAGAAGCTCTCTGAGAAACTGCTCTGTGTTCTGTTAATTCGTCTCACAGGGTTATATCTTTCCCTTCCAGAAGCCTTTCGCTAAGGCTGTTCTTGTGGAATTGGCAAAGGGATATTTGGAAGCCCATAGAGGGCTATGGTGAGAAAGGAAATATCTTCTTTTCAAAACTGGAAAGAAGCTTTCTGAGAAACTGCTCTGTGTTCTGTTAATTCGTCTCACAGAGCTACATCTTTCCCTTCAAGAAGCCTTTCGCTAAGTCTGTTCTTGTGGATTTGGCAAAGGGATATTTGGAAGCCAATAGAGGGCTATGGTGAAAAAGGAAATATCTTTCGTTCAAAACTGGAAAGAAGCTCTCTGCGAAACTGCTCTGTGTTCTGTTAATTCATCTCACAGAGTTACATCTTCCCCTTCAAGAAGCCTTTCGCTAAGGCTGTTCTTGTGGAATTGGCAAAGGGATATTTGGAAGCCCATAGAGGGCTATGGTGCAAAAGGAATTATCTTCCGTTCAAAACTGGAAAGAAGCTTTCTGAGAAACTGCTCTGTGTTCTGTTAATTCATCTCACAGAGTTACATCTTTCCCTTCAAGATGCCTTTCGTTAATGCTGTTCCTATGGTATTCGCAAAGGGATATTTGAAAGCCGATAGAGGGCTATGGTGAAAAAGGATATATCATCCGTTCAAAACTGGAAAGAAGATTTCTGAGAAACTGCTCTTTGTTCTGTTAATTTATCTCACAGTGTTACATCTTTCCCTTCAAGAAGCCTTTCGCTAAGGCTGTTCTTGTGGAATTGGCAAAGGGATATTTGGAAGCCCTTAGAGGGCTACGGTGAAAAAGGAAATATCTTCTGTTCAAAACTGGAAAGAAGCTTTCTGAGAAACTGCTCTGTGTTCTGTTAATTCATCTCACAGAGTTACATCTTTCCCTTCAAGAAGCCTTTCGCTAAGGCTGTTCTTGTGGAATTGGCAAAGGGATATTTGGAAGCCCATAGAGGGCTATGGTGAGAAAGGAAATATCTTCCGTTCAAAACTTGAAAGAAGCTTTCTGAGAAACTGCTCTGTGTTCTGTTAATTCATCTCACAGAGTTACATCTTTCCCTTCAAGAAGCCTTTCGCTAAGGCTGTTCTTGGGGAATTGGCAAAGGGATATTTCGAAGCCCATAGAGGGCTATGGTGAAAAAGGAAATATCTTCCGTTCAAAACTGGAAAGAAGCTTTCTGAGAAACCGCTATGTGTTCTGTTAATTGATCTCAGAGAGTTACATCTTTCCCTTCAAGAAGCCTTTCGCTAAGGCTGTTCTTGTGGAATTGGCAAAGGGATATTTGGAAGCCCATAGAGGGCTATGGTGAAAAAGAAATATCTTCCGTTCAAAACCGAAAAGAAGCTTTCTGAGAAACTGCTCTGTGTTCTGTTAATTCATCTCACAGAGCTACATCTTTCCCTTCAAGAAGCCTTTCGCTAAGGCTGTTCTTTGGAATTGGCAAAGGGATATTTGGAAGCCAATAGAGGGCTATGGTGAAAAAGGAAATATCTTCCGTTCAAAACTGGAAAGAAGCTTTCTGAGAAACTGCTCTGTGTTCTGTTAATTCATCTCACAGAGTTACATCTTTCCCTTCAAGAAGCCTTTCGCTAAGGCTGTTCTTGTGGAATTGGCAAAGGGATATTTGGAAGCCCATAGAGGGCTATGGTGAAAAAAGAAATATCTTCCGTTCAAAACCGGAAAGAAGCTTTCTGAGAAACTGCTCTGTGTTCTGTTAATTCATCTCACAGAGCTACATCTTTCCCTTCAAGAAGCCTTTCGCTAAGGCTGTTCTTTGGAATTGGCAAAGGGATATTTGGAAGCCAATAGAGGGCTATGGTGAAAAAGGAAATATCTTCCGTTCAAAACTGGAAAGAAGCTCTCTGAGAAACTGCTCTGTGTTCTTTTAATTCATCTCACAGAGTTACATCTTTCCCTTCAAGAAGCCTTTCGCTAAGGCTGTTCTTGTGGAATTGGCAAAGGGATATTTGGAAGCCCATAGAGGGCTATGGTGATAAAGGAAATATCTTCTTTTCAAAACTGGAAAGAAGCTTTCTGAGAAACTGCTCTGTGTTCTGTTAATTCATCTCACAGAGTTACATCTTTCCCTTCAAGAAGCCTTCCGCTAAGGCTGTTCTTGTGGAATTGGCAAAGGGATATTTGGAAACCCATAGAGGGCTATGGCGAAAAAGGAAATATCTTCCGTTCAAAACTGGAAAGCAGCTTTCTGAGAAACTGCTCTGTGTTCTGTTAATTCATCTCACAGAGTTACATCTTTCCCTTCAAGAAGCCTTTCGCTAAGGCTGTTCTTGGGGAATTGGCAAAGGGATATTTCGAAGCCCATAGAGGGCTATGGTGAAGAAGGAAATATCTTCCGTTCAAAACTGGAAAGAAGCTTTCTGAGAAACTGCTATGTGTTCTGTTAATTGATCTCAGAGAGTTACATCTTTCCCTTCAAGAAGCCTTTCGCTAAGGCTGTTCTTGTGGAATTGGCAAAGGGATATTTGGAAGCCCATAGAGCGCTATGGTGAAAAAGGAAATATCTTCCGTTCAAAACTGGAAAGAAGCTTCCTGAGAAACTGCTCTGTGTTCTGTTAATTCATCTCACAGAGTTACATCTTTCCCTTCAAGAAGCCTTTCGCTAAGGATGTTCTTGTGGAATTGGCAAAGGGATATTTGGAAGCCCATAGAGGGCTATGGTGAAAAAAGAAATATCTTCCGTTCAAAACCGGAAAGAAGCTTTCTGAGAAACTGCTCTGTGTTCTGTTAATTCATCTCACAGAGCTACATCTTTCCCTTCAACAAGCCTTTCGCTAAGGCTGTTCTTTGGAATTGGCAAAGGGATATTTGGAAGCCAATAGAGGGCTATGGTGAAAAAGGAAATATCTTCCGTTCAAAACTGGAAAGAAGCTTTCTGAGAAACTGCTCTGTGTTCTGTTAATTCATCTCACAGAGGTACATCTTTCCCTTCAAGAAGCCTTTCGCTAAGGCTGTTCTTGTGGAATTGGCAAAGGGATATTAGGAAGCCCATAGAAGGCTATGGTGAAAATGGAAATATCTTCCGTTCAAAACTGGAAAGAAGCTTTCTGAGAATCTGCTCTGTGTTCTGTTAATTCATCTCACCGAGTTACATCTTTCCCTTCAAGAAGCCTTTCGCTAAGGCTGTTTTTGTGGAATTGGCAAAGGAATATATGGAAGCCCGTAGAGGGCTATGGTGAAAAAGGAAATATCTTCCGTTCAAAACTGGAAAGAAGCTTTCTGAGAAACTGCTCTGTGTTCTGTCAATTCATCTCACCGAGTTACATCTTTCCCTTCAAGAAGCCTCTCGCTAAGGCTGTTCTTGTGGAATTGGCAAAGGGATATTTGGAAGCCCGCAGAGGGCTATGGTGAAAAAAGAAATATCTTCCGTTCAAAACTGGAAAGAAGCTTTCTGAGAAACTGCTCTGTGTTCTGTTAATTCATCTCACAGAGTTACATCTTTCCCTTCAAGAAGCCTTTCGCTAAGGCTGTTCTTGTGGAATTGGCAAAGGGATATTTGGAAGCCCGTAGAGGGCTATGGTGAAAAAGGAAATATCTTCCGTTCAAAACTGGAAAGAAGCTTTCTGAGAAACTGCTCTGTGTTCTGTTAATTCATCTCACAGAGTTACATCTTTCCCTTCAAGAAGCCTTTCGCTAAGGCTGTTCTTGTGGAATTGGCAAAGGGATATTTGGAAGCCCATAGAGGGCTATGGTGAAAAAGCAAATATCTTCCGTTCAAAACTGGAAAGAAGCTTTCTGAGAAACTTCTCTGTGTTCTGTTAATTCATCTCACAGAGTTACATCTTTCCCTTCAGGAAGCCTTTCGGTAAGCCTGTTCTTGTGGAATTGGCAAAGGGATATTTGGAAGCCCATAGAGGGCTAGGGTGAAAAAGGAAATATCTTCCGTTCTAAACTGGAAAGAAGCTTTTTGAGAAACTGCCCTGTGTTCTCTTAATTCATCTCACAGAGTTTCATCTTTACCTTCAAGAAGTCCTTCGCTGATTCTGTTCTTGTGGAATTGGCAAAGGGATATTTGGAAGCCCATAGAGGGCTATGGTGAAAAAGGAAATATCTTCCGTTCAAAACTGGAAAGAAGCTTTCTAAGAAACTGCTCTGTGATCTGTTAATTCATCTCACAGAGCTACATCTTTCCCTTCAAGAAGCCTTTCGCTAAGGCTGTTCTTGTGGAATTGGCAAAGGGATATTAGGAAGCCCATAGAGGGCTATGGTGAAAAAGGAAATATCTTCCGTTCAAAACTGGAAAGAAGCTTTCTGAGAAACTGCTCTGTGTTCTGTTAATTCATCTCAGAGAGTTACATCTTTCCCTTCAAGAAGCCTTTCGCTAAGGCTGTTCTTGTGGAATTGGCAAAGGGATATTTGGAAGCCCTTAGAGGGCTATGGTGAAAAAGGAAATATCTTCCGTTCAAAACTGGAAAGAAGCTTTCTGAGAAACTGCTCTGTGTTCTGTTAATTCATTTCACCGAGTTACATCTTTCCCTTCAAGAAGACTTTCGCTAAGGCTGTTTTTGTGGAATTGGCAAAGGGATATTTGGAAGCCCGTAGAGGGCTATGGTGAAAAAGGAAATATCTTCCGTTCAAAACTGGAAAGAAGCTTTCTGAGAAACTGCTCTGTGTTCTGTTAATTCATCTCACAGAGTTACATCTTTCCCTTCAAGAAGCCTTTCGCTAAGGCTTTTCTTGTGGAATTGGCAAATGGATATTTGGAAGCCCATAGAGGGCTATGGTGAAAATGGAAATATCTTCCGTTCAAAACTGGAAAGAAGCTTTCTGAGAAACTTCTCTGTGTTCTGTTAATTCATCTCACAAAGTAACATCTTTCCCTTCAGGAAGCCTTTCGGTAAGCCTGTTCTTGTGGAATTGGCAAAGGGATATTTGGAAGCCCATAGAGGGGTATGGGCAAAAAGGAAATATCTTCCATTCAAAACTGGAAAGAAGCTTTCTGAGAAACTGCTCTGTGTTCTGTTAATTCATCTCACAGAGTTACATCTTTCCCTTCAAGAATCCTTTCGCTAAGGCTCTTCTTGTGGAATTGGCAAAGGGATATTTGGAAGCCCATAGAGGGCTATGGTGAAAAAGGAAATATCTTCCGCTCAAAACTGTAAAGAAGCTTCCTGAGAAACTGCTCTGTGTTCTGTTAATTCATCTCACAGAGTTACATCTTTCCCTTCAAGAAGCCTTTCGCTAAGGCTGTTCTTGTGGAATTGGCAAAGGGATATTTGGAAGCCCTTAGAGGGCTATGGTGAAAACAGAAATATCTTCCGTTCAAAACCGGAAAGAAGCTTTCTGAGAAACTGCTCTGTGTTCTGTTAATTCATCTCACAGAGCTACATCTTTCCCTTCAAGAAGTGTTTCGCTAAGGCTGTTGTTGTGGAATTGGCAAAGGGATATTTGGAAGCCCATAGAGGGCTATGGTGAAAAAGGAAATATCTTCCGTTCAAAACTGGAAAGAAGCTCTCTGAGAAACTGCTCTGTGTTCTGTTAATTCATCTCACAGAGTTACATCTTTCCCTTCAAGAGGTCTTTCGCTAAGGCTGTTCTTGTGGAATTGGCAAAGGGATATTTGGAAGCCCATAGAGGGCTATGGTGAGAAAGGAAATATCTTCCGTTCAAAACTGGAAAGAAGCTTTCTGAGAAACTGCTCTGTGTTCTGTTAATTCATCTCACAGAGTTACATCTTTCCCTTCAAGAAGCCTTTCGCTAAGGCTGTTCTTGTGGAATTGGCAAAGGGATATTTGGAAGCCCATAGAGGGCTATGGTGAAAAAAGAAATATCTTCCGTTCAAAACCGGAAAGAAGCTTTCTGAGAAACTGCTCTGTGTTCTGTTAATTCATCTCACAGAGCTACACATTTCCCTTCAAGAAGCCTTTCGCTAAGGCTGTTCTTTGGAATTGGCAAAGGGATATTTGGAAGCCAATAGAGGGCTATGGTGAAAAAGGAAATATCTTCCGTTCAAAACTGGAAAGAAGCTCTCTGATAAACTGCTCTGTGTTCTTTTAATTCATCTCACAGAGTTACATCTTTCCCTTCAAGAAGCCTTTCGCTAAGGCTGTTCTTGTGGAATTGGCAAAGGGATATTTGGAAGCCCATAGAGGGCTATGGTGAGAAAGGAAATATCTTCTTTTCAAAACTGGAAAGAAGCTTTCTGAGAAACTGCTCTGTGTTCTGTTAATTCATCTCACAGAGTTACATCTTTCCCTTCAAGAAGCCTTCCGCTAAGGCTGTTCTTGTGGAATTGGCAAAGGGATATTTGGAAGCCCATAGAGGGCTATGGTGAAAAAGGAAATATCTTCCGTTCAAAACTGGAAAGCAGCTTTCTGAGAAACTGCTCTGTGTTCTGTTAATTCATCTCACAGAGTTACATCTTTCCCTTCAAGAAGCCTTTCGCTAAGGCTGTTCTTGGGGAATTGGCAAAGGGATATTTCGAAGCCCATAGAGGGCTATGGTGAAAAAGGAAATATCTTCCGTTCAAAACTGGAAAGAAGCTTTCTGAGAAACTGCTATGTGTTCTGTTAATTGATCTCAGAGAGTTACATCTTTCCCTTCAAGAAGCCTTTCGCTAAGGCTGTTCTTGTGGAATTGGCAAAGGGATATTTGGAAGCCCATAGAGCGCTATGGTGAAAAAGGAAATATCTTCCGTTCAAAACTGGAAAGAAGCTTCCTGAGAAACTGCTCTGTGTTCTGTTAATTCATCTCACAGAGTTACATCTTTCCCTTCAAGAAGCCTTTCGCTAAGGATGTTCTTGTGGAATTGGCAAAGGGATATTTGGAAGCCCATAGAGGGCTATGGTGAAAAAAGAAATATCTTCCGTTCAAAACCGGAAAGAAGCTTTCTGAGAAACTGCTCTGTGTTCTGTTAATTCATCTCACAGAGCTACATCTTTCCCTTCAAGAAGCCTTTCGCTAAGGCTGTTCTTTGGAATTGGCAAAGGGATATTTGGAAGCCAATAGAGGGCTATGGTGAAAAAGGAAATATCTTCCGTTCAAAACTGGAAAGAAGCTCTCTGAGAAACTGCTCTGTGTTCTTTTAATTCATCTCACAGAGTTACATCTTTCCCTTCAAGAAGCCTTTCGCTAAGGCTGTTCTTGTGGAATTGGCAAAGGGATATTTGGAAGCCCATAGAGGGCTATGGTGAAATAGGAATTATCTTCCGTTGAAAACTAAAAAGAAGTTCACTGAGAAACTGCTCTGTGTTCTGTTAATTCGTCTCACAGGGTTATATCTTTCCCTTCCAGAAGCCTTTCGCTAAGGCTGTTCTTGTGGAATTGGCAAAGGGATATTTGGAAGCCCATAGAGGGCTATGGAGAGAAAGGAAATATCTTCTTTTCAAAACTGGAAAGAAGCTTTCTGAGAAACTGCTCTGTGTTCTGTTAATTCGTCTCACAGAGCTACATCTTTCCCTTCAAGAAGCCTTTCGCTAAGTCTGTTCTTGTGGATTTGGCAAAGGGATATTTGGAAGCCAATAGAGGGCTATGGTGAAAAAGGAAATATCTTTCGTTCAAAACTGGAAAGAAGCTCTCTGCGAAACTGCTCTGTGTTCTGTTAATTCATCTCACAGAGTTACATCTTCCCCTTCAAGAAGCCTTTCGCTAAGGCTGTTCTTGTGGAATTGGCAAAGGGATATTTGGAAGCCCATAGAGGGCTATGGTGCAAAAGGAATTATCTTCCGTTCAAAACTGGAAAGAAGCGCTCTGAGAAACTGCTCTGTGTTCTGTTAATTCATCTCACAGAGTTACATCTTTCCCTTCAAGATGCCTTTCGTTAATGCTGTTCCTATGGTATTCGCAAAGGGATATTTGAAAGCCGATAGAGGGCTATGGTGAAAAAGGAAATATCTTCCGTTCAAAACTGGAAAGAAGATTTCTGAGAAACTGCTCTTTGTTCTGTTAATTTATCTCACAGTGTTACATCTTTCCCTTCAAGAAGCCTTTCGCTACGGATGTTCTTGTGGAATTGGCAAAGGGATATTTGGAAGCCCATATAGGGCTATGGTGAAAAAGGAAATATCTTCCGTTCAAAACTGAAAAGAAACTTTCTGAGAAACTGCTCTGTGTTCTGTTAATTCATCTCACAGAGTTACATCTTTCCCTTCAAGAAGCCTTTCACTAAGGCTGTTCTTGTGGAATTGGCAAAGGGATATTTGGAAGCCCTTAGAGGGCTACGGTGAAAAAGGAAATATCTTCTGTTCAAAACTGGAAAGAAGCTTTCTGAGAAACTGCTCTGTGTTCTGTTAATTCATCTCACAGAGTTACATCTTTCCCTTCAAGAAGGCTTTCGCTAAGGCTGTTCTTGTGGAATTGGCAAAGGGATATTTGGAAGCCCATAGAGGGCTGTGGTGAGAAAGGAAATATCTTCCGTTCAAAACTGGAAAGAAGCTTTCTGAGAAACTGCTCTGTGTTCTGTTAATTCATCTCACAGAGTTACATCTTTCCCTTCAAGAAGCCTTTCGCTAAGGCTGTTCTTGGGGAATTGGCAAAGGGATATTTCGAAGCCCATAGAGGGCTATGGTGAAAAAGGAAATATCTTCCGTTCAAAACTGGAAAGAAGCTTTCTGAGAAACTGCTATGTGTTCTGTTAATTGATCTCAGAGAGTTACATCTTTCCCTTCAAGAAGCCTTTCGCTAAGGCTGTTCTTGTGGAATTGGCAAAGGGATATTTGGAAGCCCATAGAGCGCTATGGTGAAAAAGGAAATATCTTCCGTTCAAAACTGGAAAGAAGCTTCCTGAGAAACTGCTCTGTGTTCTGTTAATTCATCTCACAGAGTTACATCTTTCCCTTCAAGAAGCCTTTCGCTAAGGATGTTCTTGTGGAATTGGCAAAGGGATATTTGGAAGCCCTTAGAGGTCTATGGTGAAAAAAGAAATATCTTCCGTTCAAAACCGGAAAGAAGCTTTCTGAGAAACTGCTCTGTGTTCTGTTAATTCATCTCACAGAGCTACATCTTTCCCTTCAAGAAGCCTTTCGCTAAGGCTGTTCTTTGGAATTGGCAAAGGGATATTTGGAAGCCAATAGAGGGCTATGGTGAAAAAGGAAATATCTTCCGTTCAAAACTGGAAAGCAGCTCTCTGAGAAACTGCTCTGTGTTCTTTTAATTCATCTCACAGAGTTACATCTTTCCCTTCAAGAAGCCTTTCGCTAAGGCTGTTCTTGTGGAATTGGCAAAGGGATATTTGGAAGCCCATAGAGGGCTATGGTGAAATAGGAATTATCTTCCGTTGAAAACTAAAAAGAAGTTCACTGAGAAACTGCTCTGTGTTCTGTTAATTCGTCTCACAGGGTTATATCTTTCCCTTCCAGAAGCCTTTCGCTAAGGCTGTTCTTGTGGAATTGGCAAAGGGATATTTGGAAGCCCATAGAGGGCTATGGTGAGAAAGGAAATATCTTCTTTACAAAACTGGAAAGAAGCTTTCTGAGAAACTGCTCTGTGTTCTGTTAATTCGTCTCACAGAGCTACATCTTTCCCTTCAAGAAGCCTTTCGCTAAGTCTGTTCTTGTGGATTTGGCAAAGGGATATTTGGAAGCCAATAGAGGGCTATGGTGAAAAAGGAAATATCTTTCGTTCAAAACTGGAAAGAAGCTCTCTGCGAAACTGCTCTGTGTTCTGTTAATTCATCTCACAGAGTTACATCTTCCCCTTCAAGAAGCCTTTCGCTAAGGCTGTTCTTGTGGAATTGGCAAAGGGATATTTGGAAGCCCATAGAGGGCTATGGTGCAAAAGGAATTATCTTCCGTTCAAAACTGGAAAGAAGCTTTCTGAGAAACTGCTCTGTGTTCTGTTAATTCATCTCACAGAGTTACATCTTTCCCTTCAAGATGCCTTTCGTTAATGCTGTTCCTATGGTATTCGCAAAGGGATATTTGAAAGCCGATAGAGGGCTATGGTGAAAAAGGATATATCATCCGTTCAAAACTGGAAAGAAGATTTCTGAGAAACTGCTCTTTGTTCTGTTAATTTATCTCACAGTGTTACATCTTTCCCTTCAAGAAGCCTTTCGCTAAGGCTGTTCTTGTGGAATTGGCAAAGGGATATTTGGAAGCCCTTAGAGGGCTACGGTGAAAAAGGAAATATCTTCTGTTCAAAACTGGAAACAAGCTTTCTGAGAAACTGCTCTGTGTTCTGTTAATTCATCTCACAGAGTTACATCTTTCCCTTCAAGAAGCCTTTCGCTAAGGCTGTTCTTGTGGAATTGGCAAAGGGATATTTGGAAGCCCATAGAGGGCTATGGTGAGAAAGGAAATATCTTCCGTTCAAAACTGGAAAGAAGCTTTCTGAGAAACTGCTCTGTGTTCTGTTAATTCATCTCACAGAGTTACATCTTTCCCTTCAAGAAGCCTTTCGCTAAGGCTGTTCTTGGGGAATTGGCAAAGGGATATTTCGAAGCCCATAGAGGGCTATGGTGAAAAAGGAAATATCTTCCGTTCAAAACTGGAAAGAAGCTTTCTGAGAAACCGCTATGTGTTCTGTTAATTGATCTCAGAGAGTTACATCTTTCCCTTCAAGAAGCCTTTCGCTAAGGCTGTTCTTGTGGAATTGGCAAAGGGATATTTGGAAGCCCATAGAGGGTTATGGTGAAAAAGAAATATCTTCCGTTCAAAACCGAAAAGAAGCTTTCTGAGAAACTGCTCTGTGTTCTGTTAATTCATCTCACAGAGCTACATCTTTCCCTTCAAGAAGCCTTTCGCTAAGGCTGTTCTTTGGAATTGGCAAAGGGATATTTGGAAGCCAATAGAGGGCTATGGTGAAAAAGGAAATATCTTCCGTTCAAAACTGGAAAGAAGCTTTCTGAGAAACTGCTCTGTGTTCTGTTAATTCATCTCACAGAGTTACATCTTTCCCTTCAAGAAGCCTTTCGCTAAGGCTGTTCTTGTGGAATTGGCAAAGGGATATTTGGAAGCCCATAGAGGGCTATGGTGAAAAAAGAAATATCTTCCGTTCAAAACCGGAAAGAAGCTTTCTGAGAAACTGCTCTGTGTTCTGTTAATTCATCTCACAGAGCTACATCTTTCCCTTCAAGAAGCCTTTCGCTAAGGCTGTTCTTTGGAATTGGCAAAGGGATATTTGGAAGCCAATAGAGGGCTATGGTGAAAAAGGAAATATCTTCCGTTCAAAACTGGAAAGAAGCTCTCTGAGAAACTGCTCTGTGTTCTTTTAATTCATCTCACAGAGTTACATCTTTCCCTTCAAGAAGCCTTTCGCTAAGGCTGTTCTTGTGGAATTGGCAAAGGGATATTTGGAAGCCCATAGAGGGCTATGGTGAGAAAGGAAATATCTTCTTTTCAAAACTGGAAAGAAGCTTTCTGAGAAACTGCTCTGTGTTCTGTTAATTCATCTCACAGAGTTACATCTTTCCCTTCAAGAAGCCTTCCGCTAAGGCTGTTCTTGTGGAATTGGCAAAGGGATATTTGGAAACCCATAGAGGGCTATGGCGAAAAAGGAAATATCTTCCGTTCAAAACTGGAAAGCAGCTTTCTGAGAAACTGCTCTGTGTTCTGTTAATTCATCTCACAGAGTTACATCTTTCCCTTCAAGAAGCCTTTCGCTAAGGCTGTTCTTGGGGAATTGGCAAAGGGATATTTCGAAGCCCATAGAGGGCTATGGTGAAGAAGGAAATATCTTCCGTTCAAAACTGGAAAGAAGCTTTCTGAGAAACTGCTATGTGTTCTGTTAATTGATCTCAGAGAGTTACATCTTTCCCTTCAAGAAGCCTTTCGCTAAGGCTGTTCTTGTGGAATTGGCAAAGGGATATTTGGAAGCCCATAGAGCGCTATGGTGAAAAAGGAAATATCTTCCGTTCAAAACTGGAAAGAAGCTTCCTGAGAAACTGCTCTGTGTTCTGTTAATTCATCTCACAGAGTTACATCTTTCCCTTCAAGAAGCCTTTCGCTAAGGATGTTCTTGTGGAATTGGCAAAGGGATATTTGGAAGCCCATAGAGGGCTATGGTGAAAAAAGAAATATCTTCCGTTCAAAACCGGAAAGAAGCTTTCTGAGAAACTGCTCTGTGTTCTGTTAATTCATCTCACAGAGCTACATCTTTCCCTTCAAGAAGCCTTTCGCTAAGGCTGTTCTTTGGAATTGGCAAAGGGATATTTGGAAGCCAATAGAGGGCTATGGTGAAAAAGGAAATATCTTCCGTTCAAAACTGGAAAGAAGCTCTCTGAGAAACTGCTCTGTGTTCTTTTAATTCATCTCACAGAGTTACATCTTTCCCTTCAAGAAGCCTTTCGCTAAGGCTGTTCTTGTGGAATTGGCAAAGGGATATTTGGAAGCCCATAGAGGGCTATGGTGAAATAGGAATTATCTTCCGTTGAAAACTAAAAAGAAGTTCACTGAGAAACTGCTCTGTGTTCTGTTAATTCGTCTCACAGGGTTATATCTTTCCCTTCCAGAAGCCTTTCGCTAAGGCTGTTCTTGTGGAATTGGCAAAGGGATATTTGGAAGCCCATAGAGGGCTATGGTGAGAAAGGAAATATCTTCTTTTCAAAACTGGAAAGAAGCTTTTTGAGAAACTGCTCTGTGTTCTGTTAATTCGTCTCACAGAGCTACATCTTTCCCTTCAAGAAGCCTTTCGCTAAGTCTGTTCTTGTGGATTTGGCAAACGGATATTTGGAAGCCAATAGAGGGCTATGGTGAAAAAGGAAATATCTTTCGTTCAAAACTGGAAAGAAGCTCTCTGCGAAACTGCTCTGTGTTCTGTTAATTCATCTCACAGAGTTACATCTTCCCCTTCAATAAGACTTTCGCTAAGGCTGTTCTTGTGGAATTGGCAAAGGGATATTTGGAAGCCCATAGAGGGCTATGGTGCAAAAGGAATTATCTTCCGTTCAAAACTGGAAAGAAGCTTTCTGAGAAACTGCTCTGTGTTCTGTTAATTCATCTCACAGAGTTACATCTTTCCCTTCAAGATGCCTTTCGTTAATGCTGTTCCTATGGTATTCGCAAAGGGATATTTGAAAGCCGATAGAGGGCTATGGTGAAAAAGGAAATATCTTCCGTTCAAAACTGGAAAGAAGATTTCTGAGAAACTGCTCTTTGTTCTGTTAATTTATCTCACAGTGTTACATCTTTCCCTTCAAGAAGCCTTTCGCTAAGGATGTTCTTGTGGAATTGGCAAAGGGATATTTGGAAGCCCATATAGGGCTATGGTGAAAAAGGAAATATCTTCCGTTCAAAACTGGAAAGAAACTTTCTGAGAAACTGCTCTGTGTTCTGTTAATTCATCTCACAGAGTTACATCTTTCCCTTCAAGAAGCCTTTCGCTAAGGCTGTTCTTGTGGAATTGGCAAAGGGATATTTGGAAGCCCTTAGAGGGCTACGGTGAAAAAGGAAATATCTTCTGTTCAAAACTGGAAAGAAGCTTTCTGAGAAACTGCTCTGTGTTCTGTTAATTCATCTCACAGAGTTACATCTTTCCCTTCAAGAAGGCTTTCGCTAAGGCTGTTCTTGTGGAATTGGCAAAGGGATATTTGGAAGCCCATAGAGGGCTGTGGTGAGAAAGGAAATATCTTCCGTTCAAAACTGGAAAGAAGCTTTCTGAGAAACTGCTCTGTGTTCTGTTAATTCATCTAACAGAGTTACATCTTTGCCTTCAAGAAGCCTTTCGCTAAGGCTGTTCTTGGGGAATTGGCAAAGGGATATTTCGAAGCCCATAGAGGGCTATGGTGAAAAAGGAAATATCTTCCGTTCAAAACTGGAAAGAAGCTTTCTGAGAAACTGCTATGTGTTCTGTTAATTGATCTCAGAGAGTTACATCTTTCCCTTCAAGAAGCCTTTCGCTAAGGCTGTTCTTGTGGAATTGGCAAAGGGATATTTGGAAGCCCATAGAGCGCTATGGTGAAAAAGGAAATATCTTCCGTTCAAAACTGGAAAGAAGCTTCCTGAGAAACTGCTCTGTGTTCTGTTAATTCATCTCACAGAGTTACATCTTTCCCTTCAAGAAGCGTTTCGCTAAGGATGTTCTTGTGGAAATGGCAAAGGGATATTTGGAAGCCCATAGAGGGCTATGGTGAAAAAAGAAATATCTTCCGTTCAAAACCGGAAAGAAGCTTTCTGAGAAACTGCTCTGTGTTGTGTTAATTCATCTCACAGAGCTACATCTTTCCCTTCAAGAAGCCTTTCGCTAAGGCTGTTCTTTGGAATTGGCAAAGGGATATTTGGAAGCCAATAGAGGGCTATGGTGAAAAAGGAAATATCTTCCGTTCAAAACTGGAAAGAAGCTCTCTGAGAAACTGCTCTGTGTTCCTTTAATTCATCTCACAGAGTTACATCTTTCCCTTCAAGAAGCCTTTCGCTAAGGCTGTTCTTGTGGAATTGGCAAAGGGATATTTGGAAGCCCATAGAGGGCTATGGTGAAATAGGAATTATCTTCCGTTGAAAACTAAAAAGAAGTTCACTGAGAAACTGCTCTGTGTTCTGTTAATTCGTCTCACAGGGTTATATCTTCCCCTTCAAGAAGCCTTTCGTTAATGCTGTTCCTATGGTATTCGCAAAGGGATATTTGAAAGCCGATAGAGGGCTATGGTGAAAAAGGAAATATCTTCCGTTCAAAACTGGAAAGAAGATTTCTGAGAAACTGCTCTTTGTTCTGTTAATTTA